>NC_133171.1:66136057-66770735 GCF_040802235.1 Manis javanica | reverse complement strand
ACTGTAAGTCACAGCAGTATCAAACTCACATGATGGCTCCTCTGAGGGAGGTAGCGGTGGCTGAAGGGGTAGTGCAGGTTCCTGTTCCTTTTTCTCTGGCAGACTTATCCCAAGTAGAACAGCGATTGGGGTCCTTTTCCTCCAACCCTGTAATGTTCACTAAGCAGTTTAAATATCTCACTTGAGCTTACAAGCTCACCTGGCATGATGTGCATGTAGTCCTCTGATTCCACTCTAACCCCAGAGGAATATGACCGTGTCATGGCAGCAGCACAGCACTGTGCCAATGAAGCCCATGCCACAGATCAGCGGGAACCTATGGGCAGGGAAGCTATTCCTCTACAGGAACCCATGTGGGATTATAATACTCCCAAGGGTGAGGCGTGCCGGGACGGCATGTTTCGCTACTTATTTGCAGGTATGAACTCAACCACCTAAAAGGCTATCAATTATGATAAGCTTAGAGAGATTACCCAGAAGTCTGACAAAAACGCGTCAGAATTCCTCAAGCACCTAAAAGAAACTCTAGGAGCTTTTACTAAACTTGACCTGGCCTCAGCGTTAGGATTCTCTCTCCTAGCCATGCATTTTATAACTCAGTCAGTTCCCGACATCAGGCGCAAGCTTAAAAAGGCTGAGGATGGTCCCCAGACCCCTCTAGGAGACCTGGTAGATGTGGCATTTAAAGTTTTTCATGCCTGAGAGGACAAGAGCGAGAGGAGGTCAGCTGTCCGAATGGCAGAACAGACTCACGCCATAACAGCTGCTCTGCGGCCAGCTTGTGGAGATTGTTGGGGTGTCCCTGAAGATGGACTCAAACCTCTGGGCCCTTGCTTTCGGTGCAGCGAAGAAGGGCACTGGGCACAGAAGTGCCCCAACCAACCATGCAGACCTACCAGACCGTGCCCCAGCTGCGGTAAGCGAGATCATTGGAAAATATTCTGTCCACTTGGAGGTGGTCCTCCTCTGGCGGCAGAGCCCCACGGGGGGCAGATGCCCTTGAAGGACTACCCTTCAGACCTGCTTGGCATCCTCGAAGACTGAAGACACCTGGACTCGGACACCCCAATCACCCTTACCGAGCCCAGGGCCAAGCTGTGGGTAGCGGGTAAGCCCATCTCCTTCTTGGTGGATACAGGGGCTACCTACTCTGTTCTCCCCTCCTTTAAAGGGCCTTTGAACCCTGCCAAAGTCTCTATAGTTGGGGTAATGGGAACCCTCTCCAAGCCTTTAGAGATGGGCCCAGTGGCCTGCACCTTCCAAGGCATCCCTTTTACCCATTCCTTTCTAGTCATGCCTTCCTGTCCTACCCCTCTGTTATGATGGGATGTGCTCTATAAGTTAGGATCCTCGATTTCCCTCTCACCTTTTAAATGCTTACAGGATGCGAGAAACTCCCTCATTGCTTTGGTCGGCGAAGGAGAGTTAGGCAATGGTAACCTGAGTCTCCCGACTTCCTGGACTGCTGTCAATCCAGTCGTGTGGGACATCTCCACCCCTGTGGTGGCAACCCACCACACCCCAGTTTTAATACGCCTTAAAGACCCATCTTGCTTCCCTTCTCGGCCTCAATTTCCTATTTTGCAGGCTCATCGAAGGGGACTACAGCCTATTGCTTATCGTCTACTCTCACAGGGGCTTTTAGTACCGATTAACCCTCCATGCAATACTCCCATCTTGCTGGCAAAAACGCCTTCTGGGGCATATCACCTAGTTCAAGACCTCTGAATAATTAATGAGGCTATTATTCCCTTACACCCAGTAGTGCCTAACCCATGTACTCTTCTGACTCAGGTCCCTTCTGGTACCTCTCATTTTACTGTACTGGACCTTAAAGATGCCTTTTTCACTATACCTCTCCACTCAGACTCGCAGCCACTATTTGCCTTTACGTGGGAAGACTCTGACACCCGTCTGTCTAGACAATTAACCTGGACAGTTTTACCTCAAGGTTTTAGAGATAGCCCCCATCTTTTTGGATTGGTCCTGGCAGAAGAGCTCTTGCGACATTCAACGGGGCAAGTGCTCTCCTCCAATACATGGATGATTTTTTACTTTGCAGCCCCTGAAAAGAGGCCTTGGTCCTGGACACCACATCCCTTCTTAATTTCCTGGCAGACATGGGATACAGGGTATCCCCTGCCAAAGCACATCTGTCTCTACCTCGTTACCTACCTCGGGCTAACTCTAACTCCCACCACTAAAGCCCTGATGGTGGACCGAGCAGCTGCAATTACAGCTCTCCTGCCACCTACTTCAGGAGCAAAGATACTATCCTTTCTAGGATTGGTGGGATTTTTCAGACACTGGGTGCCTAACTTTGCCCTTCTGGCCAGACTGCTTTATGTGGCTGCCACGGAGACTCCTACTGAGCCGCTGACTTCACCCACCGAGGTGGCTTCTGCTTTCAATCAGTTGCGGGATGCATTGCTTTCATCCCCCCCGTTGGTGCTCCCTGACTGAACTAAGCCCTTTACTCTATATACAGCAGAGAGGGTGGGGGTGGCAACTGGAATGCTGGTACAGCAAGTGGGGCCAGGATACTGTCCCATTGCCTTTCTCTCCAAACAGTTAGATACGACCACCAGGGGGTAGCAGCCTTGCCTTGGAGCCCTGGCAGCTGTGGGAAGTCTGGCCTGAGAAGCCCTGAAATTAACCCTCCAACAGCCCATTACTGTGTATTCCCCACACCAGTTACAGGATCTTCTGAGTCATAAATCCCTGGCCTCCTTGAGTCCTTCAAGGTACAAGAATTCCATCTTCTGTTCATTGAACATCCGCAGGTAACCCTACAAGTCTCTCCACCCCTTAACCTAGCCTCCTTGCTTCCCACCAATGATCAGGCAGATCAGCCCACTCATTCCTGTGTAGAAGTTGTAGAGGCTTTTAGAAAACCTAGAGAGGGCCTACAAGACGTGCCCCTCCAGGACCCTGACTTGACTTTTTTAGTGGATGGAAGCTCGGTTAAGGGGAGTGATGAGGTGCGAAGGGCAGCCTATGCAGTGGTGACTCTGTCACAGGTGATAGAAGCAAACCTACGCCCATCTGGGACCACCTCCCAGAAAGCCGAATTAGTAGCTCTTACCCAGGTGTTACAGCTGGCAGCTGGGAAGAGGGCCACAATTTATACTGACTCTAAATATGCCTTCCTAATTACACGCACTAATGCTGCAATTTGGAAAGAAAGGGGCTTCCTTACCACTAAGGGAACCCCAATCATCAATGGTAGGGCTATCAGCCACCTACTCACAGGCCCTACAGGACCCCAAGGAGGTGGCCATCGTGCATTGTAAAGGACATCAGACTGGAAACGATCCAGTAACCAGGGGTAATGCGTTGGCAGACGCCACAGCCGGACAGTTAACATCCGAGTGTAGCCAACCCTCTGTGCTGTTTCTTTCCCCCTGTCTATTGCTCCAATACCCTGATGATGAATGGTGACTGCTTCTACATAAAGGGGAGACATTAAGAGATCAGAAATGGATATACCTCAGGGGACAAATTGCCCTCCCCCAAGCCCAAGGCAGAGATGTCATATCCAAAATTCATCACTTTCTACACATTGGGGTGGAAGCCATGCACCGGTTTCTCTCCCCCATATTTTCCCCTTATGGTCTCTGCAAGGCCATAGATCAGGTGTACCAAGCCTGCACTACTCGTCATCACGTCTCATCTCAAGGTACTCTGAAGATCCGGATGGCCCTCCATCAGATGAGAGGAACAATCCCTGGACAGGACTGGCAGGTTGATTTCACCCACATGCCTAAGCATAAAAAGCTCAGGTATTTACTAGTTCTGGTTGATACCTTTCCAGGGTGGATTGAAGCCTTCCCACCAGCCAAGAGACAGCTTTGGTAGTGGCACAGACATTGGTGGTGCATATCATCCCCTCCTTTGGCCTGCCTGCCTCGCTACAGTCGGACAACAGGCCTGCTTTCATCTCTTGGGTCATTCAGCTAACAGCTGAGGCTCTCAATATCACCTGGAACCTCCATATACCCTACCACCCCCAATCGTCCGGTAAGGTTGAAAGGGCTAATGATCTCTTAAAAGACCAACTAACTAAGCTGTCTCTAGAGGTAAAGCTCTCGTGGCCCGATCTCCCCATCGCTCTCGCTTAGCTGTGTGCTGCCCCCTGGGACCGGTTGGACTAAGCGCATTTGAGCTGATGTATGGCAGGCCCTTCTTACTAAACACAGGCCTGCCCACTACCTCTCCTCCTTTAGCCTCCTACCTTCCTTACTTTACACTGTTGAGGCATCTTCTTAGGGAACACGCAGACCAGCTCCTACTCCAACCTACATCATACAACAACCCAGGAGATATAGAAATCCTTCAGCCAGGAGATGAGGTACTCCTAAGCAAACTCCAGCCAAAATCTCTCCAACCCTGCTGGACAGGACCTTCTACAGTAATCCTCACTACACCCTCAGCAGTCAAACTACATGGGCATTTCTCCTGGTATCACCTTTCAAGGCTCAAACAGGTACCCAGAGATGATGAGTGGGTGTCTTGTGAGGTGGGTCCTCTTAAGCTGTGGGTTAGTTGTGTCAAGTAAAACCAGCCAGATGAATAGCCTGGTGGTCTCTAGGCAGAGTTATTCTGCATGGAAGTTTAAGCTCCAACTAACTCTTTATGGAATCAACCAAGAGGTAGGCACCCAAAGTTGCCCACGTGTAGGTTGTCAGGCACCGATTCAGATACCGGTACACACAGACATCTTAAACACTTTCTCAAACCCTACGCTGTGCTTTCCGTATGACCAAATCTCTCATACATGTATTTTCCAGTCTGACATGTATGGGGGATGTCATCCTGAATTAGACACATGTAGAGTTCATGCAGTAGAAAAAACAGCAAGAGGAGTCTCTGACAACATGTTCTTCAGAATACAAGATAAGCTATACATTACCATTAGTGACCCATGGGATCCACGCTGGGAAAAAGGAGTACAGGGCAAGCTATACGATAGTTACCAGTGGTCCCCACAGGGCACAGTATACATCAAGAGGGAATGGACCACTGTAAATCCCACTCTCACAGAAGTTCTAAACACCCAGGCACAGGTATCAAGTAATATTCTAAAAACAGAACAGGCACTAAAACAGAAGATTCAGTCGGACCCCTACCCCCACTCTCTACGACCAGCAGGAGCACCACTTTCCTGGGCCAGAGTCATTAGAGAAACAGTGCAGTTTCTTAATGCTTCACATATCCTCAGCAATGTGTCTGATTGTTTCCTCTGTGCCTCCGTCCAACACCCCCCGGTGGTGGCAGTTCCTGTTAGTTTTTTCCAGGCTCAACCAGTAAACTCTGAAAAAGACTGCAGCCTCCCTTTAAGCGAGGTACCGAGGTGGAAAACGAGCCTTAAACCCAAGGCTCGACATAAGTCCAGGGCCACCAGAAAACGGCGCGAAGAACCATCATCCCCACTGACCTGCTACATGACCCAGCATTCCACCATCTCAGAATTGTCAATGGGAAGCCAATGCCGATGACGGGTAACCATAGACACTCCAATCTCCCTTCAAGGTGGCGGGTTCTTCTGGTAAAATAATACGCTGACCCAATGCATCAACAGCACCATGGTAGGACCCTGCTTTTCGGTGATGCTGGTGCTTCAACTAACATTGTACAGCAAACCTGAGGTAAGACAAGCACTAGATGAATGGTCTATATATCAAAACACTAGACAGAAGAGGGCAGTTTTTCTACCTGTGCTAGTGGGAGTGAACCTAGTTACTGCAGTGGCCGTGGCCACCACAGGGGCAGGAGCATTAGGCTATAGCTTAGTGAGCTCTCAAAGTCTAGCAAGTCAATTGGCAGCATTAGACAATAGAGTGAGCCTAACCTTAGGAGAAACCTCAACCTCCCTTATTTCCCTCCAGCAACAACTTACTTCCCTTGCCCAGGTCACCCTTCAAAATCGGCAGGCCTTAGATCTGCTTACTGCAGAAAAGGGTGGAACCTGTATTTTCTTGCAGGAAGAATGCTGCTACTATATCGATGAGTCTGGGGTTGTAGAACAAAGCATAAAAAAACTACAATAACTACAAAAAGACCTCCACAAAACACCAATACCTGAAGGCGGCCCTTGTAGGTGGCTTCAGTCTCCCATAATGGCCTGGCTAATGCCTCTGCTAGGTCGCTTAATAACAGTTTATGGTTTACTCTTAATCACCCCATGTGTTTTCAAGTTCCTTCAACAGCACATGGCAGAAATTTCACACATAAAAGTTGATCAACTGTTGCTGCACAAGTACTCGCCCCTCCCGACTGAGCCTCCGCCGGCCGTCAACCAGCCTTAAATGCACCCCCCACGACACCCCTTGTCAGCCGGAAGTAGCCAGATAGTGTCATCACCCATTATGACCAAAAGGC
This sequence comes from Manis javanica, assembly GCF_040802235.1. Lineage (NCBI taxonomy): Eukaryota > Metazoa > Chordata > Mammalia > Pholidota > Manidae > Manis > Manis javanica. The sequence continues at coordinate 66,764,354 of NC_133171.1, read as the reverse complement.
TGAAATATAAGGCTGGAGGCATCAGGGGAAGGGGTGAGCCTGATGAACAAGCTCAGGCCTCACCAAACTAGGCAAAGAGACAAACAGGTTCCGGTCTGACAACATTCCAGAGCCTGATCGGATAACCCTCCCAACTAGAGCCCTTCCCCCAGGCTAAAAGATTAGTGGTAACTTTCCAGTACCTGGATAAAGGCCAGTGAGAGACCCCCACATACCCTAAGTGAGCCAATCCTCGTGCCAATGTACACCTTTGCTCTCCCTCCCCCTGCCTTCTTTAAAAACTTGCTGCCTGCCCTGCTGGGTGTGACTTCCCCGGCCTGTGTTTCAGACCAAGGAACAACACCTGGGGATTCCATTCAAATAAACTGCCTGGCCCTTTGTTGCGTCTCTTTGCCTGCTTATTTCAGTTGGAATTTATTGGAATTTATCTTACACCTACATTTTAAGGGATAAGTAAGACCTAATATGAAAATTTTCTTTTAAAGGAGGAGGAGAGATGTTGGTGTAAGTTCTAGGCTTAAAATTCTTTGGTTCATCACTGAATCATCAATTTGCTATATAAAAAATAATCAGAGTGAGAAAAAAGGATTTCTCTGTGGAACAGAAACTGTTAATTCTCTTGCAAAGACATGTAAATTTGAAGAATAGAAGGAATGTATTGTGATTCATATGCTCATAGGTGAGGATTTGAAAACTGCAAACTTTTACTTATATTGGTAAAAGGCAGTTTGCAAGCCATGGGAAGTGAAGAAGAGCTTACCACAGAATTTTGGGGTAATTTCACAGGCTGCTAATCGATTTCAAAGAAGTGCTACATATAATAGGTAGGCAATAGCCTAGGAAGAGGAGAGGGGCAGATCCCTTTATGTAAGGAGAGAGGAATGCAATGACATTACTCTATGCCACTCAGGGGACATCAGTAGCTTCAGTCTACAAATGAGTTCCATTTCAAGGTTCATTGTCATTTATTCATTCTTTCCTTCATTTAATAAATGCTTATAGTGTCTTATATACTAGCATGGTTATAGCTTTGGAGATAAAATGATAAATGAGATTAAGTTTTTGCTGTGAGAACAAGTATACTATTCTGGATGTATAAACAAACAATGGTGGTATAAGAGAAATCTCATAACAAAAGTATGAAAGTCAGTTGTTTGGAAAAAGAACATGTTTTCTTTAGTAAATGATGTTATTAAAAATGGCTGGAATATAAAACCAATGGATCAAAGTTTGTTTGATCCATAATGTACCCACAACATAGTAAAAGAGGATTATTTCAGCTCTATCTTACTGTTTTATTTTCATGAAAGGTTAAGACAGAGTCAACAGTCCTGAGCATTGCTATCCCGTTATTCTATACTTAAATAAAATAAAACCTTTATACATCAGTTGCTTCTCTAACACTTCCATATTGGAGAATTTCAGTATTAAATGAACTATACAAATTCTTCATTTTCTAGCTGCCACCACACCTTCACTTGAGTGAGGGGCATGGGCTTGTTGGGCAAACCTAGGTCATGTGTGGCAATGTCTGGAGGCCAGCAGTTTTGGAAGTGGATCTTAAGGCATCTCTGAGCTCAGGGGATGTGAACTCCCAATGTTGTCCCAGATGGCATAGTGACCTAAAAGATGGTTAGGAGCAAATGCTTCAGTCAGGCTCCTGGTGGGAAACAGATGGCCCACTCAACTGGGATTTTGAGAAATTTTATGGATGGGACTATTTTCAAAATGTTGAGGCATCCAGAGGCTGACAAGAGGTGGTAGCTGTTACATCTCTAGGTCAAAAGAGGTATATTAGTTAGGATTTTCCAGAAAAAAGGACCAGTAGGATCTGTGTGTATTATGTGCATGATGAAGAATTGGCTCCTGCAATTGTGGAGGCTGAGAAGTCCCCAGATCTGCAGTTGGCAAGCTGGGGATCCGGGAGAGTTGCAGTCTGGAGTTCCAAGGAGGAGGAGAGATGTTGGTGTAAGTTCCAGGCCTGGGCCAAGTCCAAAGACAGGAGGAGATTGATGCTCCAGCTCAAAGACAGTCAGAGAGAAAGAACTTTTTCTTACTCAGCATTTTGTTTTATTCAGACTTTCAACAGGTTGGATGAAGCCCACCTACATTGGGGAGGGCAATCTGCTTCACTCAGTCACCTGATTCAAATGATAATCTCATGCAGAAACAGCCTAATAGACACACACAGAAATACTGTTGAACCAAATGTTTGGACACACCGTGGCCCACTCTAGTTGACACATAAAATTCACAAACCCAGGGGCAAAGGATGAATAGTGTTACCGGAGCCTTGTGTGAGCTGGAGTAGAGGGGCTCAAGGGAGGGTCTGTAGTCAAGGTGTTACCAGGTGGTGGACTGTAGGATTCCTCGGGTCTTGTCTTCTGGAAGGAAAGCATTCAGTCTGGATAAAGCCGCAGTGGGGGTTCACTGAGCAAAGTGGAAGGGAAGTGCGCTCCAGAGACAGAGGATGGGCTGACCCTGAAGGTGAGTAGCTGCTCCCTGGGCATTAAGTGGTACCTTTCATGGGGCTTATTTGGTTTCCTCCCTCTCACTTTGTCATTCTCACACTCTTTTGGATCCATCTTGCTTCCTCACCTTGAGTTTCTTTGCACATGTTGTCATTCTTCCCATGAGCGTCTGATCAAAATCCACAGTGGGGCCCAAACCTTAATGCACATGATACAATAATATCATGATGGCTTTGGGGTCATTAGTGACAAGGTATTCTTTAAATGCACATGCTCTAAAATTGGGAAGGTCCCAGTGACCCAGGTCTTTTGCTTATCAGTTCGTGCTGAACTGCTAAAGGGGTTGGTCCAAGGGAGACAGGGCTATCTCTGGGCAGAGACTTGGTGGAGACTGGGTGGCCTGCAGACATCTTTCCCCTTCTTCTCACATCTAACAAAGAGAGATGCAGCTCCTGTAAGAGCAGCTCCCAGGCAGAGAGGAACAGAGGTGAATAAACACTCCATTCTTTCTCTCTGCCTGCCCCCCCATCTCCTGCTAGTGCCTCCCACTTGTCTAGCCCCACTGAAAGCCAGTGGACCATGCAGCCAGGCGATGCAGTCAGTGGGATAGGGAGAGGGCAGCCTCTGGGGCATAGAGCACAAACAAAAGAGGAGAACAGTTTGAGGGAGAGGCACACAGAAATGACCCAGCCCAGCAATTCCTGAGCTTTTGGGGAAGTATTTAATAAGGGAAATCATGGGGGAAAGACTGTTTATCATGGCCAGGGAAGGTTTAGAGTCATTTAGTCTCAACATTAACAACATTAAGCATTAAAAAAAGGGAGACTTATTTTGTACCACCTATATATATATATATATATATATATATATATAATTTTGGGGGCTTACCAATTGCACCTGGGTGCAATTATTAGTTAGAGATCTATAATTCTGAGAATGTATCTATGTTGCCTCTTATCTCTTCTCTGATGCTGTAAACTATTATAAGGGAAAAGATTGTCTTAAAACTTTTTTCCCCCATAGTGCCTTGAACATGGTACATATTCTATAAATATTTGCTGGAATACTATTTCAGCTTCTTTTCATTGAACCTAATAGGAACTGATGAAATGAAATATAAAAAACAAGAAAGGTCTCCTAAGTGTCAGATGGAGTCAGCCAAGGAGATTTTTAGCACAGCAAGGAGAGAACTAAGTTGCTTAGTCAAAGACTTTTTAGAGCTCATTCACTCAAAAAATATTTATAGATCACCCAGGCTGTGCCAGGCACAGTGTTAGCCTTTTAAGAGACAAAGATAATATTTTGAAGAAAGAAGTCAAATACATGACAATTCAGTTTTTTACAGCATGCAACCAACCAATTGCCACACAGCTAATTGGATCAGTTTTATAGGCATCTGAATAGTTAAGGCAATGAAATGGGTTGCTGATGCCAGGGTTCTTGTTCACAGAGTCGAAGAATGAACTTCACAAACACTCAAAGTAGGAGAGCAAGAGAGATGCCTTTATTTAGAGGTGAAGTAAGATGACAGAGCTCCTGGCTCACGCCAGGAGGGGACAAGAGAGCCCATAGTTGTGAGTTGTCCAGGGGATTTATAGGCTGTTGAGGATTTTTAGGAATGTGATAAAGGGCTTAGAAGTGTGGACCTGTTAAGTGGTCTTAGAATGTTAATCCTTGATGAGACATTAAGCCTCTTTTCTCATCAGTCCTCCAGGTAATTCTGCAAAACTAAACTAACATAAGAAATTTACTGCAGATTCTTTCCCAGAATAGCAGCTTCTTAGTCTAGGAGCATATCAATCATCAATCAAGACTGCCTGCCCTGCCCTCAAGGTGGGCTGAGTTATTGTCTGTTTGCTAAAGAGTTTTTAAGAACTGTACTTCTGAAGTTCTTGAGTTTTAAAAAGGCAATCTTATCTTTAAGATGGAGTCCCTCTGGCTTTCACTATGTTGTTTATGGCTGGGCTGGTTTGCTGGCTGTTATTAATTGCCCAGGTTGCAAATCACCTGATCAGGTCTGAAGGAGGAAAGACAGCACATAGGCCTGGGCCTTTTAGCATGCTAAAGTGAATTTTACACATGATTACTAATGATTAGCATAATAAAAACATGGGCTAGTCTGAGATATTTTCCTATATCTGGGGAATATTAACTAATCTTGCTGAATGACTCTAGAGCTTAATGTTTAATATGGAACTTTTGTAGGGGGTTTCCTTGCATGTTGTTACACTGCTCTGACTGTAATTATCTTGCCTTGCTTTTTCTGGAGGTCCTCACCCTACTCTTTCTAAACCCCTGGTCCCTGTCTCATTGCTATTACCCATTTATTTGAGGCAGGTTGAAGCACCTCTCGTTTTGCTATTCACAGCTCTATTGCAGGTTTATTCCTTGGCAGAACTTGGGATTGCTATGACACAGACACACATGATCTGCTATAACACAGATTGTGACCCCACAAGCTTAATAAAGCTGTGTGCTGTACCACTTACTCAAGACTTGGGCCCAGTAATGAGGGGTCCTTGTAGTGGAAGAGTCCAAGTAAGAAGAGAAGTCACAGAACAGTTAGCTTTCTTTAGCAATGCCGAAGTCCAGCACATCCCTTAGGGAGGCATTTTCTATATCTGCAGACAAACAATGTCCCTATCCACCAGTTTCAGCTGGCTTTCCCTTCTGGCTCCTGAAGAATGAAAAGCTGTTGTTCAGGAGCCAAGGATACTCAGTGGGGGAAGGAATAGTCTCTTCAATAATGGTGTTGGGAAAACTGAACAGCTTCATGAAAAAGAATGAAACCAGACCACTTTCTTATACCACATACAAAAATAAATCAAAATGGATTAAAGACTAATATTGTGATTTATATTTGGTCTTTATCCTGTTCCTGGCACAGAGACCCTAAAAGACTTGGAATTTCCTAGGTGACTAGAGTCATAAATGTGTCTTTTGTTATGTTAATTAGTTGACTTTTAGAAAGCCTCAAGGTGACCCAGGGATTGATGCTGGTTGTCAAGGAGCCCAACCATATGGTTAGAGGGCTGGAGTTTGCAGTCTAACTGTCAGGGAAGGGAGAGGGGCTGTAGATCTAATTCAGTTTGGAATAGTCAGTAATTTAATCAATTGTGCCCAAGTAATGAAGCCTCTTAAAAAATCCAAAAGGAGAGGGTTCAGAGAGGCCCCAGGTTGGTGACTGCATGGAGGCACTGGGAGAGTGGTGTGCCTGGAGAGGCCACGGAGCTCTGGGTCCATCCCCCGTACCTTGGTCTATGCATCTCTTGCATCTGGTTGTGTCTGATTTATATCTTTTTATAATAAACTGATAAGTAAAATGTTTCTCTAACCTGCTCTAGCAAATTAATCAACCCAAGGAGGGGGTCTTTGGAACCTCTGATCTATGGCAAGATGGTCAGAAACACAGATGACAACCTGGATTTAGGATTGGCAAAAGTGAGGGGGAAGTTTTGGAGGACTGAGCCCTTGAAGTATGAGATTTAACACTATCGCTAGGTAGATAGTGTCAGAATTGAACTGTAGGACACTCAGCTAGTGTCAAAGAATTGCTTGGTGGTGTGGGAAAAGACTTACTCATAAGAACAAAACTGTTAAAGTCCTAGAAGAAAACATAGGGATAAAGCAAAAATTAGTAAGTGGGACTTTTTCAAACTAATAAGTTTCTGCACAACAAAAGAAACAATCAACAAAATGAAAATCAACCTGTGGAATAAGAAGAAATATTTTTAAATCGTATGTCTGATAAGGGGTTAATATCCAAAAACTACATAAAGAACTCATACTACTCAATAGCAAAAAACAAATAAACAAAAAAAACCCCCAAATAATTCAATTAAAAAGTGGGCAAAAGACCTGAATAGACATTTTTCCAAAGAAGACATACAAATGGCTAACACATACATAAAAAGTTGCTCAATAATACTCAATGTCAGGGAAATGCAAATCGAAACTACAATGAGATATCACTTCACACCTGTTTGAATGGCTCTCATCAAAAGGACAAGAGATGATTAAGTTCTGGGGAGTAAGAGGAGAAAAGCGAACCCTTACGACTGTTGGTGGGAATGTAAATTGGTGCAGCCGCTGTGGAAAACACAGTATTAAGCTACCTGTGGTAAAATTGCATTATTTCCAGAATCTCTTGCCTGGCTTTAGTGCATCTCCATACAGTGGGTGTTTCCAGGGGGTGGAGAGGAGTAGTCCATCTTCATATCAGTAGGTGATTACAAGGGCAAGCAAGGGCTTATCTGGACCAGAGAGGTTGGGTGGGGGCTTCTTCTGCAGCCTGGTCGGGAGAGCCACCGGGGAGCAGAAGTAGATGACCGCTTGTAAGAAATAAACTTTATTCTCCCTTTGACTGATTTCAGTTTCAAAGGTATTTTGCCCCGAGACTTTCCCCCGGAGTTACAGTGCCTCAAAAAATTAAAGAGAGAACTACCATATGATCCAACAATCCTGCTTCTCTTTATATAGCCAAAGGAAATGAAATCAGGCTATTGAAGAGGCATTTGCCCCTCTATGTTCATTGCAGCATTATTTACAATAGTAAGACATGAAAATAATATGTGTCCATCAATGGATGAATGGATAAAGAAGATATATATATATATATATATATACATATATATGTAAAGAAGATACACACCCACAATAGAACATTATTCAGCCAATGGAATGAAGGAAATCTTGCCATTTATGACAACATGGATGGAACTTGATGGCATTATGCTATGTGAAATAAGTCAGAGAAAGAGACAAATGTGATATTATATCACTTACATATGGAATCTAAAGAAGCTTAACACACAGAACCAGAGTAGAATGATAGCTACCAGGAGCTGTGGGGTTTGGGAAATGGAGACATGTTGGTCAAAGAGCATAAACTTTTTTATAAGATAAATAAGTTCTGGAGATTTAAGTACAGCATGGTGATTTTAGTGAATAATACTGTATTATATACTTGAAAATTGTTAAGAGAATAGATCTTAAACATTCTCACCTCAAAATAGAAATGATAATTATATGATGTGATGGAGGAGTTAACTACCTGATGATGGTAGTCATTTTGCCTTACATGACTGTATTAAATCAATACACTGTATACTTAAACTTATGCAGTACTGTAAGTCAATTATATCTCAATAAAGCTGGGGAGGTTGGGGAAGAAAATGCACTGTTTACTTGAGTGGATTCTCTCAGAGCAATACAGCCCTGACTTCCAGCTTCCTTTTCTAGAGCGTGTCTTGCTTTCACAATGCTGGGAAAGTGGATCTGTGTCCCCTGCCGTTTGTGTCAAATAGTAATTCTTTTATGTTGCTCTATTATAAATGCTGCTCAGATATTTTGAGTCAAAACTGTGAAATATCCATTCTTGCCTTCACATTATCCATTTATTACAAGATTTAAGACTTGTGAATAATCCCATATGTGACCTTGGTAGAAGACTCTTTTTTTTAACCAGGGCAAAAACCAATTGAGCAGGCTCTTCATGTAGGGTGTACCAGTAGTTGAACATCCTATATACTTTTTAAAGAGCTATATTATTTGATCTCAAAATATTCTGTAACAGGCTGGGATATATTTTCTCCAGAATTTAATTTTATGCTCATTCTAACTATCATGGACTCTGAGACATATATTAGACTTACTGAACTAATGTCAATCAAAATTTTATCTTGATTAGTATCCATCTGAATGGACAGTTTGTCAGCTTTCTTAATATAAACACTCATTTCTTTTAAGTTGTTTATATTCTCATTAGTTACACTTCTGGTTTAGAATAAAAATAATACTTATGACATTTCTTCCTTTTCTACTTTCAGATCTGTTGAGTCAAATTAATGCACCTTTTATTTTATACATCCTTGTATATTTGTTTACTGATTTTATACTTTTTGAATTATATCTGTTTTCTCCCTACAAGCAGCTCCCCAAACAGTAACTTACCTATAATAAATACCCCACAGTGCTTGTGGAATTGAATCAGTATGGTTTGGGAAAGATGCAATAACAGAAATAAAATATTTGTATATGGCTTGAAAGGTAAATTAGAGGAAATCTCTCAGAAAATACAGTAAAAAGACACTGATGTGGAAAATAAAAGAGAAAAGAAAATTAGGGGATCTGAACAGATTAACAAAAATCCTAGTTAAGAGAGAAAAATGAAAGGAGGATGTTATCACATAAATTATACAAGCAAATCTTCAAAAACTGAAAAACATGTATTTATAACTTTAAAGGACCCACTGAGGGCTAAAATGAATGAAGAAAAAAAGTCAACCTATATAATTGTATGGATAAGAAAGATACAAATTAGGATGGGAAGCCAAATTTTTCTGGCAGTTAAGTTTTGGAAATATGTGAGGTGTAGATCATTATAGAAGGAACACATCTTTCTCATGAACTTGGGAACCCAAACCATTCCTTCATTAATCTTTCTTAAATATTTCCTTGTCATCCCATTCCATATTATCACCTTTAATTTTGACTAAGTCAGTAGCTTCCTAATTAGACTTCATTTACTGATTTAGAAAATAAAGATACTGAAGAACTAATGAGAGGATGAGAGAGCTTCATGCCAATCTCAGAGATACTGAGAGGTAAACCTAAGAGTCCAAGGAACTTTAGCTCTGAAGGCACTTGCTGATCTAGAAAAAATGGGCATAAATTTTGTTTTGTTGAAGCTTCACATATATATATATATATGCATAATTAAGATATAAAACAAAAATACATATATTGGGAGGGAGCTAAGTAAAACGAGAGTCCTAAGATTTTTGTACTCCTTAAAGAGACATGAAATGTCACAAAATATAGGCAGTATAGCACGGATAAGATGAGTAATGACTCTAAAGCATCTTAACACACTAATGGACAGTGATCGCAGTGGGGAACTTGATAATATGGGTGAATGTTGAAACCACAATGTTGCTCATGTGAAACCTTCGTAAGATTGTATATCAATGATACCTTAAAAAAAAGAGAAGTGAAATGTACTAACATTTGATTTTGGTATGATAGGTCCTTAACATAATTCCTAGGAAAACCATTCAAATAACAGAAACTAATAGCAGAGAGGTAATGGAATAATAAAGTACAGCCAATCAGTCTAGAAGTGGTCAAGAAGAGAGAAAATGAAACATAGAATAGGTGAGATAAATAGAAATAACAAAATAAGATGAGGGTTTTAAACTCAAACCCAATGTATATGAGCAATTACATTAAATGTAAATGAACTAAACGCTTCAGTTAAACATTAAAAATTGTCAGGATATAAACCAAAATCCAAGTATATGTAATATTTACAAGAGAAGCATATAAAACACAAAGATATAAAAAAGCAGATCCAAAAAGTATGGAAAAAGTATTCTGCAAGCATTATCTAAAAGAAGGGTACTATGCAAATATTAACTGCCTGATGTCAGACAGAGTAGACCTTAAGGAAAAATCATCACAAGAAATAAAAACCTTCAGTTTGTTACGAAGATAAAATAATTTTTTATTAGGGTATCATTGATATACAATCTTATAAAGGTTTCACACAAGCAACTCTGTGGTTATTGCATTCACCCATGTTATTAAGTACCCCCACTCCCACCGCACTGCAGTCACTGTCCATCAGCACAGTAAGATGCTATAGAGTCACTATTTGTCTTCTCTGTGTTTATATACTGCCTTCCCCATGACCCACCTACATTATATGTGCTAATCCTAATGCCCTTTAATCCCCTTCTCCCTCTCTCCCCACCCACCCTCCCCAACCCCTTCCCTTTGGTAACCACTAGTCCCTTCTTGGAGCCTGTGAGTCCACTGCTGTTTTATTCCTTCTGTTTCCTTCTTTGTTATACTCCACAAATGAGGGAAATCATTTCGTATTTGTCTTTCTCTGCCTGGCTTATTTCACTGAGCATAATACCCTCTAGCTCCATCCATGTTGTTGCAAATGGTAGGATTTGTTTTCGTCTTATGGCTGAATAATATTCCATTGTATATATGTACCAAATCTACTTTGTCCATTCAAGGAAGATAAAATAATTTTAAATGTGTATTTATTCATGTAAAATGATAAAAATGCATAGAAAAAACATTACACTCAATAGTGTTATATTGAAAGCTTTCCTTTTAAGACTGAGAACAAAATAAGGAAGACCAGTGCTACCAACACTATTCAGTGTTGTATTGAAGGTCCTGGACAATCAGCAAGGAAGAAACAAATGCTATAAGGTCAAGAAAGGGAGAAGCAAACTGTCAGTTTTTATAGAGGACACATTAATGTTGCACATAGAATATTCAAATTCTTTACAGATAAATCTTCAGATTTAATAAATGAACTTAGGAAGATTGGAGGATATAACATCAAAATTCAAGTATATTTTTCTGTACAACTAACAGAAAATGAAATTAAAGAAAAGACACCACTTACATCATCGGAAAAATCTGTTTCTTAGGAAGATATTTAATGAAGTACCTCTGTGAAGAAAATTTCAAAACATTATTGATACACTTTAAATAAGATCAAAAATATGAAACATTTACAATATACACAGATGGGAAAATTGTATATTTGTAAAAGTCTTGATTTTCCCCATATTGATCTAGAAGGAAATACAATGCCAATAAAATCTTAAGACTGCTGTTTTCCTTTTTCCCATTATCTTTTTATGTGTGAAACTTTACAGGGTAATAGAAAAATTAATATGCTACAACAAAGGCCAAGAATAACAGAACTCTCTCAGAGAAGATAAAGATGGGAGTCCTTGATCTGCTGAATATCTAAACTTAATCTGTTTTCATTTAACAGTGTAGTATTGCTGCAAGACTAGTGGGACAAAATAAAGAGCCCATTAACAGACCACACATATGGATACTTGGTTTATGTCCGAAATGATACCACAGAGCAGTGATGAATAAGTGTCTTTAAAAAAATGGTTCTGGTATAACGCTAATCATAACAGAATTGCTTCACAGCTTACACAAAAATCAACAGAATTATAGTTCTAAAAGTAAAAGGCAAAGTTATAATCTTTTAAGATGATAGCATAGAGTATTTTTATGGGCACAGGACAGGAAAATATATCAACAAACACAAAAAGAAGAATTTTCTTTAAACATGACCATATCAAAATGAAGAAACTTCTGTTCACTAAAATATACTATAAAGACAGAAAAGTCACAGAATAGGAGAAGATATTTGCAATAGTGGATAAAATGACTTGTCTCCAGAATAGATAAAGAGTTCCTGAAATCAATAAGAAAAAGACTCAAACCCAAATAGAAAAATCATCAAATACTTGAAAAAGTATTTTATAAAGGAGGAACATAAATTGCCAAAGAACATGAAAAGGTGCTCAGCATCATTAGATTAAGAAAAATACAAATTCAATGCACAATACAATCCTATGCATCAACTAGACTGGAAAAATTAATGTCTGACAAGACCAAGTGCTTGTGGTGATACAGAGCAACAGTAACTCTCCTAAACTATTGGTGGAAAGTCAGTTAGCTGTATCTAATAATCCACTCTGGTGCAACCTCTTTGGAAAGCAGTTTGGCAATACCTAGTAAAATTAAAGATACTCTCTATGACCAAGCAATTTCATTTCTAGGTTTAATACCCAGGAAGAATTTGTGAAACCTGTGCCTTAGAATATATGTGCAATGCCATTCACAGCCCCATTGTTTATATTGTCCTAAACTGAAAGCAACCCGAATGCCCATCAGAAGCAGAATGGATGAACTACAGTGTATTTATACAATAAAACACCGCACATAGATGAAAAGGAACAAATAGGCTGCATAAAGGAATATGTCCAAATCTTAAAAACAGTATTGAAATGAAAGAAGCAGAACACAAAAGAATCATATATATCATTCTATTTATAAAAGTTCAAAAACAAGCACAACTGAATTGGATTATTTGGAGATGCATATATATAGGTGGTACAATTATAAAGAAAAGCAAGGAAGTGACTGTGTTCAATTGAGGGTAATTACTATTTTTAGGGTGAAGGATGGAGTCTCATCAGGATACTTCTCAAAACAGACTGTATTTCTCTTGCCTATATTCTTTTTCTCATTTAGCTGTTAAAATCTAATCTTTCCTTGCAGTCCTGAGGAATTCCCCTGTCTCTATGATCCTTTTTTCTTCACTTCCAGACAGAGTTGGGAGGTGCATTTTTGCTACCCAATCACCTGGTAAATGTCTCTGCTGAAGCATTTACCACAGTGTATCATTATTACCTGTTTACATGTTGAATTGTATATGCACATCATTGTTATCTGTTTACATGTTGGGTTGTGCATGCATGCACACACACACACACATATACTCACCTAGGTGTGTGCTGTTCAATATTGGAGGCACAAGTTACATGCTCTCTTGAGCACTTGAAATGTACTAATCCAAGTTGAGATGTGTTGTAAATATAAAACACACTCTGGATTTTGAAGACCTAATACAAACAAGATATAAATATCTCAAATACCATTTGTTTTCATTTTTAAAAATTTTGGATCTATGCACCCAACACAGTATCACCTACATATGTGAAAAAAATACTAACATAATTAAAGGGGAAAATAGAATGCAATACCTTCATTTTTGGAGACTTCAACATATCACTCACTCCAAAGGACAGATCAGCCAGACAGAAAATAAGTGAGGAGACAGAGGCACTGAACAATGTATTAGAACAGATAGACCTAACGGACATCTACAAAACACTCCATCCAAAAGCAACAGGATACACATTCTTCTCATGTGCACATGGAACATTTTCAAGAATAGATCATATACTAGGCCACAAAAAATATTGGTAAAACTACTTAACGTGAGATCTACCCTTTCAACAAATTTTGAAGTGTATGATACAGTTTTGTTAACTATGGACACTATGTTGTACAGGATCTCAAGAAGTTATTTATAAAGCATAACTGAAACTTTATACCACTGAATAACAGACCATTTCCCCCTCACCCCAACCCCTAGCAACCTACAGTCTATTCTCTTCACTTATAAATGTGACTCTTTAGGTGCCTCATAATAACGAAATCACGGGATATTTTTCCTGTCACTGACTTATTTCATTTAGCATAATGCCCTCCAGGTTCATTCATTTGTCACATATGGTACGATTTCCTTTTTTTGAAAGCTGAATAATATTCTATTATGTTTTTATATACCACATTTTCATTATCCGTTCATCTATCCACATACCTTTGGGTTGATTCTGTATCTTGGCTAGTGTGAAAAATGCTGCAGTGAACATGGGAATCCAGATAGCTCTTGGAGATTCTGGTTTCCATTCTTTTGGCTAAATATCTAGAAGTGAGATTGCTGGATCATGTGTTATTTCTATTTTTTATTTTTTGAGGAATCTCTATACACTTTTCCATAGTGGCAGCACCATTTTATATTCCCACTAACAGGGTACAAGGGTGAAAGAAATTAAAGAGTTCATAAGTAAATATAAAGACATTCCATTGTCATTGATTGGAAGACCTAACATTGTTAAAATATACATACAACCCAAAACAATCTACAGCTTCAGTGCTATTCCCATCAAAATCCCTATGATAGATTTTACACAAACAGGAAGAACAATACTAAATTCATAGGGAAACATGAGATAGTCAAAGCAATCTTGAGAAAGAAGAACAAAGCTAGAGACATCCCACTCCTTTATTTCAAAATATATTACAAAACTACAGTAATCAAAACATCATGCATGGTACTGGCATTAAGACAGAGATGTAGACCAGTGGAACAAAACAGAGAACCTAGAAATCAATACCCACAAAACTGATCTTTGCCAAGGGTGCCAAAAAAGGACAGTCTCTTCAACAAATGGTGTTGGAAATTGGGTATCTACATGCAAAAGAATGAAATTGGACCCTTATCTTATGTCATACACAAAATTCAATTCAAAATGGTTCAAAGACTTAAACATAAAATGAAAGCTGCAAAACTCTTAGAAGAAAACATAGAGGGAAAATTTATTGACATTGGTCTTGGCAATGGTTTCTTAGATGTGCCACCAAAAGTACAGGCAACAATAGCAAATGGAAACTAGTGGGACTGCAGCAAACTGAGAAGCTTGTACACAGCAAAGGAAATCATCAATGAGGCGAAAAGGCATCCTGCAGACTGGTTCTGCCACGTCTGCAAATCCTGTATCTGATAAGGGGTTGATATCGGTGCTGTATTTTTATATTGATTTAATATTAATGATAATATTTGTGATATATTGGGTAGAGTAAAATAAATAATTAAAATTGATTTTACCTGCTACTTTTGCTTTTTGTTAAATGCGGCTACTAGAAAATTTAATATTACATACATGGCTTGCATTACATTTTTATTGAGTCCTTGTTCCTTCAGTACAGTGACCATATTTTATCCATTTCTTTATCTATATTTAGCATTGTGCCTAGGATATTTTGGGGGAGAAAATGGAGGGTTTTTTTGGTGTTTAATGAAGTAATGAACAATAAGTAATGATTTTTAGGATTGCTATTGGTCAAGACTCTCAATGTGTGTAATAGAAAAATATGAATAATTTAGAAGTTTATTTTTCATGAAAAAGAAATTCAGAGATAGGTAATTGAGGGTAAGATGGTGGCTCCACAAATTCATGAGGGACATAGGCTTCTCCAGCTTTTTACATTCCATCTTTGCTTTCAAATATGCTCATCAGACATTGAATTGCAAATGATGCCAAAATAAACTACAAGTAAATGCATATTTTCCTCCATTATAATCCATGTTAGTACCAGAGCTTCTGTGGGAGGCCCGTACACAGCATCCTGACCTGTTATTTTTGAAATATTTACACTTAAGAGGGAAATGTTTTAACTTAGGTACCTAAAGGAATGTGTAGTTAGCAAGTCTTACAGTCTCTCCTTCAAATAGCAGATGTTTCGAGCGAACTTGTGCCAAGGGCTGGAACAGAGGCAGGATTGAAATCTCTGAGGAGTGCCTGAAGAGCCGATGTTTCACGTTGTTGATTAAAGAGAAAGCTATATGCTTTAGATAACAGGTGTGTGAGTGGCAAAGCCGACATTCTGTTGTGCAGATTTAGTCTCCTGGATTGTATGATAGCCCGGATGGGTGGGAGGGCTACCCCCTATTTGTGCACCACAATAGATAAAAGCACACATTTCACTCAAAAAAGAGCTTTGAATTGATGCAAGCACCTGAGCAAGAATTTCGTTGAATACACTTGCTCAAAGAATGGATGAGGGTTTTGGACTGGGAAAGGGCAGGTGGAACAAATTGGCAGTTTTAACCATAAAATAACCTAAGCATAGTCTGGATAAAAAAGAGAATTTTAGAAGGATAGGTCCTAAAGAGTTAACTGCAAAGTATATTTCAGGATTTGCAATAAGTCAACTTGAGGCTAAGGGTTGTATCTTTTTGAACTTTGGAGACTGTCTAATATCTACAGTGATGGTGATTTTTGCTTAGTCAACATATAATAGCCTGAGATAACATACAACAGCCTGAGATAACATTTCACTCACATTTTAATTTGGATGTTTGGTATAAATTTAACTCCTTTTTTTGCTTGTCTGTTTCTTTCTGGTTTTTCACCAAGAATGCATTTATATCATCCTACCATAAAGCTCCTGGCCTGGTTGAAAAGGGTGGAAGTGCCATCTTCTCTCTCCTTGGAGCACTCTATGAATTAGGTCCTTCAAGCTTGGCCAATGACACCCTGATCCTCTCTCAAGATAATAGCTTGGATTGCTCGGCTTGTACTTGGCTGCATAATCCTTTTGAATGTCAGAAGCTGAACAGTACTGCAGGATTTCTCTTTGGCTTCTATTTGCAATATGTTCTCTTATTTCTTGAGGTGTATGGATTTCTAGGAAGGCTAGGTGAAGGTCATTTATTTTTTAAGGCAAGTGAGGAAATTGCTTTGAACTTGTCAAAAACTTAACCACCTTTTCAGCTATTCCCTTTCTACTTGATTCCAGCAACTTACTATTGCATTAATCTTGGATGTCTAGTGGATCATAAGTTTTCTGAGAGCAGAGATCATATTTGTTGTTCCCCAAAGTACACCAAGCTTCCAGGATACTACTTTAAGAACTCAGTAAGCAACCAGAAATATTTTTTAATGAATGAATAAACCATGAAAAATCTGGAATTTATACCCAGATGGAACAGATTAACCCAGAGATAACTCATGTTCATCTAAGTCCAAGAAAATTTGTCTCCTATAACATTGAGAAGAAAGCTGCTGTAGACCATTGAAGAGATGAATAGTGAATTAATGAGTTTCTAACTTGGGTCATATACAAAATGTTTCAGGATGAATGTAGGGCAGATTGCACCTTGAAAATATCTTGAATGAACTATATCTGAGGAGAAAATTGGGGCAAATGATTTGGCAAAAATTGCAGACCACGAATAAAATGGTACAGAACTTAATACACACACACACACACACACACACACACACACATATATACACAGGAAATCTGAGTAAGATCAGTGGATCATATCAAAGTCAATATCCAGGTTGTGATAGTCTACTATAGTTTTTGCAAAATGTTACCATTGTGGAATATTGGGCAAAGTGTGCTAGGACTCTCTCTACATCATTTCTGACAACTGCATGCAAATCTACAATTATTTCAATAAAATTCCAATAAAGAAAATAATCAAGAAGGAGAGAGAGAGATAATTGTGAGAGTGCTCATCAAAACTGTCAAGGTCACCAATAATTGGGGAACCACTGAATTCAGACTGGGCTAAACAGTTCGGACATACTTTAGGAGCTTCCTCCTCTGAAGATGATGAAGCAGGTGCTTAAAACGGGTATTTTTTCCAGAGTCAAAATTGGGATCCATAAAACATTAAGAGATTGTAGCAGATTTAATGTCAAGAGAAAGAAGTCATGAAGTTAAGAAAGTCTGGTTTCCTGGTGCCCTTTTTGCAGAAGTCACATCGGAGGCAGCTCCTGTCCATCACTTCTTTAATTGTTGGTCCTGACAGTTAAACTTAATACCTGCTTTTGATGTCTGTATAATTCATTTTTGTAAAAGGATTTCTTTCTTTCCAACCTTGCCGGTATTTTTCTTTCCCTTACTAAAACACAGGGTGGTCTGCTTATCCAAAGAGGACAGTTAGGATGGGTTTCAACTTATCTGTGATTTTTGGCTAGGTTGACTGAATGTGGGTATCTTGAGAGCATGCTTCAAATCTTTTGATCATCTCTTGTGATATTAATAGCTTTCTTATCTCATAATCCTACATATCTAGTTTTGTGTAAGATCAGATTCATTCATTTTTAGAAGGTTTTTTTTTTGTTGCAGTAGAAGAGCTACATATAAAAGATAAAAAAATCCTTCATTTGATTACATAACAAAATCAATGTTTTTGTTTATGTCATCTTTTAAAGCTGTCAATATGTATGTTCAATTTTTATATATCTGCTACAATATCGTAGCTGTACTTTTAAATTATTCATTTTTACTTAGCATTACACCACAAAGATTTTCCATTTTTGTTCCATGGATTCATTCACTTCATTCACCCACCTTTTATCCATTCAATTAACATTTTTAATTATTAATAAGCACCTGCCACTGTGGTCACAGATGTTTAATGGGTTTCTGTCTTTCAGCTCAGTTTAAAATCCCCATTTTGAAAATAGAGACAAGCTAAAAAGTAAAGATTTTTTAATAGCTGATAATATTCACCCTTTACTAGAGGTATAAGCAAAACTCACAATATTCACCCATATGCCATCTGTGAGTCATCACAATATTCATTTAGCCCTGTTGATTCATGCAGACATCCCTGGTGAAGTGACCAATAGAGATAAATCTTCACTGTTCTTATTTTCTGTGGTGAAATTTCAAAGAACTATTGCCAAACCTGTCACTGAATTTTTCAACAAGTGTTCAGTCATGCTGAAAACTGTCAAAGGGACTCCACACATTAAAGGCATCTGTGTGCCTGTTAGTAAGCAGGATTGATACATGATGAGAGACCAGGCTGATTCCATCAGGAAGCCACACCAGCAGTAAGAGTCCATTCTTGCTCTCTGAATAAGATGAATCATGTTCACCTGATACTGCAGAAGCTGACCTCTATGATAACAAAAATCAGTGTAGCCAGAGTCTGCACTTCCTCTACCATTCTCCCGCCCAGCAGCTTGAGAATACAAGGAGCAAGTGATTATTCAGATGAGGAAGACTTTCCTGAAACGGTGGGCAACCTGTGAGTGGGTCATAGTAAAGTCTCAAAGAAATATTATAAAGTCAGAATGTTCGTCTTTGCTTTCCCACTTTGCCTTATTTAAGGAAAAGATGAATTGTCAGCAGAAAATGCCTTCTTAGACACTCTCCGTGTTAGACAAAAAGGCAACATTTCTCTTTGAGGACTTGGCCTTAAATGGCTCTAGAGCTGCCAACCTGTAGTTGGCTCAGTTGATGATCAAGGCCAAGGACAGCAGCAAAGGGGAGGATGTGGGCCCCTCAGTTCATCTGCGGAAGGAAGGTCTTGCAAAGAAGCCACACAGACAGAGAGCTGTGGAGAAAGATAGAGTTCTGGGACTGCTGAGAAAGAGATTGGCTCAGAGCTGGGGATAAGCTTCCTGGAGAGAAATGAGCAGGACAATTTGCCTGAGAGTTTTTTCCGATGTAAATGTTATCACACCAGATTCTACCTCACAAGGAGAATCTTAGGTAAGCCTTGACCCTTTTATTCAGTTTGCTTTCAAACAGTGTGAATAGCTTTTTGCTCATCCTCAGGAAGACCTGGACCTGTTACCTGGCATCCTTGACTTGATTTCTGTGCTTGGGAGGTGAGCTTAGCATTATTTGGATGTGGACAGTCTCAGTCCTTGAAAGGCTGCAGAATGTTGCTCAGTATCTGCTTGTGAAAGTTATGGGTCTTTTGTAAAGAGGGGTGTGTCAGCAGGCCTTGGCTATCTCCATCCTAAAGACACCGTGGGGGCTGACTGCATTCCTAGCTAGCTTCTTGTTGCTTTCCAGGATGAGATAAGAGGATAGAGAAATTAGTATACAGTTGACCCTCACACAACTTGGGTTTGAAAATAGTGGGACCGACCACTTATAGGCAGATATTTTTCAGTAAATATACTGGAAAATTTTCTTTGAGATTTGTTACAATTGAAAAAAACATTTTCTTTCCTCAAGCTTACTTTACTCTAAGAATACAGTGTGTAATGTATATTACATACAAAATACATGTCAGTTGACTATTACTTTCCAGTCACCAGTAAGCTATGAGTAGTTAAGTTTTCAGGGAGTCGAAAGTTACATGCGAGTTTTTGACTGCATGGAGTGCCCCAAACTCCTGCGTTACCCAAGGATCAGCTATATGAGATTTTGCTGTCTAGGTTTTGGGAGTAGGGACCGCATTTATCCAGGCTTTTGTTTTAAAGGTTGATGGCTGTTAAATGGATCCTAATAGCATTATGAAGTGTCATCTATTGTTTCTCTGTAGCTGAGGACCACCGATTCATTTCTAAAATGCAATCTGTGGAGTGCTGTTATTGACGAGTGCTTTCTGGGTGTGGATTCTCACATGCTTCCTCTTCAGTTCATGACACAGCTTAGTGGGAAGCATGGGTGCTGCCAGAAAAGTGCATATTTTGAGTCTTAGTGTACACTTTTCTCAGGTAAGGGCCAATAGCCCTAAGTTATACAGGCAGTTTTTCCACGAACTCACCTAAGTGACCATTGCAGCTCGACACTTGTTCTCCTTGTGGAATATTTTTGGCCTATAATTTTTCTTGCCAGGAACCATGATTTTAGAAGTGGAGGAATTAGCCTTCCCCAGGGGACTATCTCTATGACCAAGGGGATCTTTTAGATCTGTTATGAATGACCTGACTCTTTGGAGTTGCTACAATTACAGAACAAGTTCTATATTCACTAAAACAACAAAGAGCTTAAAATGAATGGGCCCTACCACTAATGTAGAGCAAGTTCTGTTTGATTTAAAACCAGTGATCAAACCAACAAATGATATGGTAAAGGACAGGTTTAAGCCATAAGCAACTGTCTTTTGCTGAGGTTTCCAGGGGAGATCTCCAACGTGCCTGGTGATTCAAATGATGGACTTGATTTAAAGCTAGAATGTGATAAACCTGCAAGGGAAAGGTAAGTTGCAGCCTGGGTAAGGGCATGGCAGCTGATTTAGCTGATCTCTCTGTCAGGCGATCTGCCTTCAAAATCTGGACCAGGCAAAGAGGCATGTTTTTCCTTCTCACTGAGATCCTCAGTCTCCATCCTTCTCTACTCCACAGGACCATGAAGTGCTTTATTTTGACTTATAGACTCAAGCCTATGAAGTGAGAGTTTATTGATCTTATTTCCCACAAAACATCTTTCATTTTCATTAAACCGTATGCCTAAAATCTGTTATGTTGCAAGTAATAAATTTGTACTTTGCATCTTTACAGTATGCTAAACATGCAGTTAAGAAAGAAGCCAACTTCTCGAGCTCCATTAGAGGCTACATGAAATAATTTCATTAAACTAAAACACAAATCCAGACACCAAAACAAAGCCTCAGAAAATGCAAGTCTAGGATTCCCAAATCTTCATGAGGCTGAAATTGTTATTTTTCATATTCTTTATGATTATAGAGAATTGTCATAATTGTAAATGATTTTGAAATTAGAAAAGGACAAGGAAGAAAGTAAAAAAATCAATCTGAATCCATTTGCAAGAGCACCCAAAAGAATAAAACGCTTATAAATAAATTTAACAAAAGAAGTATAAAACTTGTGTACTGAAAACTGTATGCAAGACATTGTTGAAAGAGATTAATGGAGACCTGCCTAAGGGAAAAACATCCCATGTTCATGGATCAGAAGATGTAGTATTATTAAGCTGGTAATACCCCACAAATTGATCTACAGATTCAATGCAGTCTGTATCAGAATCAGCTATCTTTTGTTGGGCAGAACTGGATAAGCTGATCCTAAAATTCATATAGAAATTCAAGGAACCCAGCATAGTCAAAACAATCTTGAGAAAGAAGAACAAACTTGAAGGACTCACACTTTC
Organism: Manis javanica; assembly: GCF_040802235.1. NCBI lineage: Eukaryota > Metazoa > Chordata > Mammalia > Pholidota > Manidae > Manis > Manis javanica. The sequence continues at coordinate 66,742,824 of NC_133171.1, read as the reverse complement.
CAATGTTAAGATTTACTACAAAGCTACAATAATCAAGACAGTGAAGTATTGATCTTCAACAAGACCATTCAAAGGGAAGGAAATAGTTTTTTCAGCAAGTGGTGCTTGGACAACTGGATATTCATTAAAAAGAATGAAATTGACCCCTTCCTCAAATAATATATGAAAATTAACTCAAATTATAGACCTAAATATAAAGCTTAAACTATAAAACTCCTAGAATAAAACATAAGCATAAATATTTGTGATCTTAGATTAGGCAATAGATTCTTAAATGTGATGCTCAAAAAAAACAAGTAATAAAAGAAAATGTGATTGGGTTAGTCAAAATGCTTATAGAATGAGAGAAGATATTTGAAATTTGAAATCTGAAGAGGACTGCATGTAAAATATATAAAGGAGTCCTACAACTCAATAAAAAGACAAATAACCCAATTGAAAGAAGGCCAAAGATCTGAACAGATATTTATTCTAAGTAGATACACAAATGGCTAAAAATACATGCAAGATATTCGACATCCTTAGTTATCTGGGAAATGTAAGTCAAAACCCACAGTGAAGTACCATTTCACATCCACTAGGATGGCTAAAATAAAAATAACAGACATTAACAGATGTTGGAGAGGATGTGGAGGAATTGGAATCCTAACACACTGCTGGTGGGTTATGAAATGGTGCAGCCACTTTGGAAAACAGTTTGGTACTTCCTTAAACTGTTAAACAGAGTTATATAATTCAGAAATTCTACTCTTGGGTATAGGCCCAAGGAAATTGAAAACATATGTCCACATAAGGCTTGTATACAAATGCTCATAGCAAAATTATTTATAATAGCCAAAAAGTAGAAATCACAAACATTGCTATCAACTAATAAATGGTTAAATAAAAATGTGACATATCCAGATAGTGGAATGCTATTGTACAATAAAACGGATTGAAGTACTGACACATGCTACAACACAGATGAACCTTACGCTAAATGAAAGAAGCCAGTTGCAAAAGACCATATACTGTATTTATATGTACTTTCCAGAACAGGCAAATCCATTCAGACAGACAGTGAATTACTGACAGCCAGGGGCTGGGAATAGAGGGTAATGGGAGAGTGACTGCTAATGGGTACCAGGTTTTTTTGCACTGATGAAATATTCTAATATTTAAAAGGGTGGATTTTCTTGTATGTGAATTACGTCTCAATAAAGTTGTTACTTAAAAAAAAGTTAATCGTCGCTTTTAAATAAAGGTGGCATTATAAAAAAATACATAATCGGAGACCATATTACATACTAACAGAGCTAACCATGTCAACACACACACATTCTTTCCATAAAATTCTGATCAAATAGTGCATTCTGCATTTGCTTTTTTTCAGCTAACAGCATTACCTCTCCCCAGTTACTCTTCTAAGCAGGGCTTCTCCAGAAGGCAGGAAGAGCACAACTGGAACAGTCAGGGCAATTTCAGCTGAGACTGGGTGGAACACTTTTTACGTTAACACTTACCTGTGTACATTGGTGTGTCCTGAAAAGTATGATTATCACATCAAACTACATGATGGAGATCACTGCTTAGGGATGAGGACAGGTGGGAATAAATGTTTTAAAAATGGAGTCAATTTAAAGAAATAATAGTAAGTATGTAGTAGTAGAGCTGAGCACAGGGGGAAAGCCCTAAAGTGGTACTGAACTAACTGTAGTTTGATAAAAAAAAAAATACCGAAGTATTATTTTTAAACACCTTATGGTATCTGCCACACCAATACACATCCCTCTGTCTGTATTGAGGGCCTTTGCGTTGTTTACAACTAGGAGTTGCTTTTCAGATGTCTCTTTATGGCCCCTTGGTGCCCTCCCCGCCTTGGGCTCGAGCGTCGGTCGGGGCTGGGTTACTGAGGAGAAGGAAGCAGCCAAGGAAAGGCTTTCTGGTCGCTCTGGAAAGTGGACTCCCTTGGTAGAGGTTTTCTTGTGTAAGTTCAGAACGTAAATTTACCTGGTGGAGGCACCGGGGTATATTTGAGAGCTACATATACTGGCGGCAGGGCAAGAGAAAAGAGGGGGGTGGCACGCGGCCCGGATGAGTTAGACCCCTTCCCCTCCCCTCCGTTCTCCTTGCTCCCGTGCGCTGCCCTCTGGAGGCTCATAATAATGTAATGGGCGCTGAAACAGTAATCAGGAAAGCTGCGACCTCTCTTTTTTCATTGCAATCACTTCCACCCCTCCCGGAGCAAACAGGCTCCTAAAGCGAGCCCACTTTGTAAAACCAGCTCTGAGAAGGACAAAATGCCTGATCTTTGTTTAGCGTCAACATCGTGTATCTAGAAATAACCTGCTTTCAGGAAATTCAGAACAATCTTCTTAAAGTTATGCTGGAGCTAGCCAATTTCTCTTTTAGGGTCACTTGTTTGTATTAATAGAAATCCATCTGCATAAAGTGACAGTCTACGTTCCTATTCCCGCTCCTGTCACCAGATGGAGACTCGGTCAATGTGGGATGCTGTGTTTCACACAGATGCCAGGATATATAAAAAGACAAGTTATTGGTGGAAATTATAATAGATGGAGATTAGGACCATTCTAAAACAGACTTGGATTTCTGCTTTTGACACAGGAAATGTTATTTACACCATTTCAGTGGGACTGCCTAAAATACACGAGCTCCATGCTAAAGATAATTACTTACGCTACTTACTAACAGATAATGCATTCTTCTGAGTAAGTTTAAAAAAAAATAAAAATAAAAAAAGAAACTCAGTTAACACTTATTTATTTATTTATCCCTTTTTACTCACCTTTTCATGACTGTGGAGATTTTGTTTTAAATTTGTAAAAGTACTAGGAGTGAGCCGGAGATGGTGGGCTGTTCTAGCAGCACAGTGACGGGAGGGCAGCTCTCCCCACTTCTCTCCACTCCTGGCCATGGGCTATTGGCTCAGCTGCTCACACCCAAAACACCTGGGTGCAGTGAGGCCTGAGGCTCCGTCTGAGCCCTGGCACAGAAAGAAAGGAAATGGTGCAGAGATGTCATCACCATGGCGTGACGAGGCATCTGGGAAACAGGATCGGTTCCACAGACAGAGGACCAGAAAGCAGTTGATTCAGGGAAGAGTGTGAAACTTTCTTCCCAACTCATTTTCTACCACAGCCAGTAGCCAGGCTGTCTTTTGCTTCCTGCAGGTTACTGCATTGCAAACAGACCAGTGATTCCAGGTGCGTTCTGGACACCTGAGCACAAACCAATATGCAGCCTCCCTGTGTTTTCCCAGGTCATTGCTGGCTTCTGCTGGGGTCTCCTGGTCCATTTTCCAGACTCCGTCCCTGCAGGATAATGGCCCACCTGTCCAGAGGGCTCATGGCCCATCCAGAACCTTGACAGCCCTGAATCTTTGTTGGACAATCTGGTTAGGATTACCTGTGGCCTTAGATTACATGCAGCAGCTCAGTCAAACAGCAGGCTGTTTTTCTCAGGTCCCTGAAATTCCAGAGGGCACCTCAGTCTAGGACCTCTGAAGCTGCCCTAGGTCATCAAGGATGACTGCCCTGTCATTCTCATGGCTTAATTTTCATCTTTGTGGTTGCAAGATAGCCTTTCCACCCCCAGACCTCAAGTCTATTTCCAGGCAGGTTGAAAGATGAAGGGCTGAAGGTGCAAGTCACCTGAGCCTGTCCCTCTTATTTTATCAGGAAAAAAGTAATTTTCAGAAAGTGTCATCCAGTAGACTTTTGCTTTCAACCTGTCAGCTGGCACTGAGTAACAGGACCACCTCCATATTAAGACAGTCTAAGGAAGTGTATGTTTTTATCCTCAGACCAAATTTGGGTTATACAACAAAGAAGATGGAGTGAGTAGATACTGGGAACACTGCAGCCTGCCACGTCCACCACAAACCCAAAGTAGAGAAAAAGTTGGACGACTTGGAATGACAATGCTGCCATGTGCCTGACTTCCTGTGTCACCTCCACCTGACGGCTCCTATCTATACTGAAAGCTGATCAGGGCTTTCCTGATTTTGCTGGCAATAGGCATATCTTATCCCTCTAGACACCACACTTTGGCCTACTGGGTGAAGCCCCCAGGAGTCAACCCCACAGCTAATTAAGTTCTATGACATCTATCCTCTTTCCCAATCATCTCATTCCAGGTAAGGTAAGTTCATGTCTTAAGGCCAGGACATAACTGTAGGAATTATGATAATACAGAATCTTAATGGTGGAAGGCAATGAGTATTGGAGGAATCAGGGAGAGCTTTATACAGAAAAGGTGCTGCTGAAATACTGGGTGTTAGGAAATATGAGTGACAAGTAAAAGTCTCCCTCTTTCCTTAACCCTCTATCCCAAACCCAGAGTCAGTTTTTCAGTTTGTTTGTTTCTGGCATATCTTGCCAGAAATTTTCCAACCTTTTACAAACATATGTGGTAGAATTTGCTAAGTGTGACACAAATGGGAATATACCAAACATCTGTTCTGTAACCTTATATTTTTCAATGAACAATATATATCTTGGATATTTTCCCAAACCAATACATAGAGATCTACCCAATTCTGGATATATTGAAATTTCTTGGGTGTATTGACATTTCTTAAACTATTCTCCTACTGAAGGGCACTGAACTTGCCTCCAGTTGTGTACCATTTTTCTATAATGCTGCAATGAACAGCTTTCTATAATAGGATTTAATCACCTATGTGAGTATTTGTGTTGAACGATTTTCTACAAGTATAATAAGAGTTCATATTTATTGAAAAGAATGAAATTGGGATTGTCCCAGGAAATCTTGGTTGCATAGGCAGAATAATTAAAACTATTTTTCTGCTCACAAATAGCCATGTAGATCTAAGTGAGAACTGATTTTCTCATTCACTATAAAGTACAATTGAAATTCAGAGGAAAATTCCCCTCTTTTGGTTTCTCCTTAGGGAATGTTTAAATGATATTCCTGCCCCAGGAAAATCCACAATTTAGTAAAAAATTACAAGTTGTCTTAGCATTATGCTTTTGCAAAGTGCAGAGCATTGCTGGTCATGGAGATCTGAATAATTTAAAAGAGAAAACAAAACTCTTTGCCTGAAAACAGCCAGAAGACTGAATCAAAAGTATTGTGGGCTATTCTTTCCATGTTTTACTATACTGAAGGATGCCATTCTACTAGGAAATTCTGAAGAAAAATACTATTTTAATATTAAAAGAAACCTGTATTTATCATGGTGTACAATTTCAAATTTATGTAACTCTTTGGATAAACCGGAGATCTTGAAGAATTTTATTCTAGCTATACTTAGTCTATGACCCTGATGTCCTATACATTTACTTCTGCATTTAGGGGTACATCTATGTCAAGGTTTCCCTGGATGAGCACATTAATTTTTCTTTCCATACTTCATTTTGTAAGAATGTGTGCCTGTAAGTGTGTGTGCATAGACAGATTTTAAAGAACCTAACAAGGGCAATAATATTCAAGTGCCAAATGGAGAGTTCATGGTAGGGTTAACTAAGGTTAGAGGGATATAGTGTTCTGTGAAGTTAATAAATTTCAAGGAAGGTAGTAAAATTAGGTGTAAGCTTCTAAAATGGATTGTTTGAGCTCAGGTCAAGACAGAGTAAACTGTAAGTTTTTAAGAATTTGAGAGAAATGGTGAACAAAATTTTCTGCCCATATCAAAAGGACTTTCATGATGTCTTCAAGCATTTGTTGAAACTGGAAGTATAGCACTTCATAGGCTCTCTCCCCGGGCTTTCAATGTCTCTGTCGTGCTCATGGCCAGTGGAATTACAGCTACTTCTTCAGCAGCCCTGGTGTTATGTAAAAGTAAACCCTTTGCCTTGTTTGTCTTTGTTCAGTGTCTCTTTTTATAAAGATAAATGGTGACCTTCTGGCTTCTGAACACCAGTGATAGGTTATTTCAGGACTGTTTCCCTCAGCAGAGCAGCCTTTTTCTTTTTCTTAACTTTTTATCTATTTTGGAGCTAAGCATCGGCAGTGTTACCCTGGCCCTCTTACTTGGGGAATGACTAAGAAAAAAATTATCAGCTTCTTTAAAGGTTTATCTTTTTCATTTTTTTCTCTCATACATAAGACTCTTGATACTTCCTCAGCTTTTTGTTTCTATTGCATCTGTTTTATTTGGTGCATTCCGTTTCTGTGTCCAGAGTTATTGGTGTTTTCAACAGCCTTTTTCAAGTAGGGGCACTGAGGCACCGAAGGCAATAAAGGGTTTGCAGTGTCCCCAACTCAGTTTTGGAGAGAATTGAGATCAGATGCAAAGCATTCTTTCCCACCATGCTTTTCTCCTTGTTTCATATCTGCCTCCCTCTGAGCTCTTTGGTTGCCAAGAGATGGTCTTGTAAACAGTGAGTAGAATGACCAGCTGGTGAGGCAGCGATGGTGGTTGTATTCAGCCTTAGACACCAAGGAAGGGCTGGGTGATCATCGGGATAACTTGCACAACAGCCTTAAGCCTGTGGGAGGAGATGACCAGCCTCTTCCATGATGTTAACCAGCCGTCCAGGCTCGTTCAACCCATCTCTTGTCTTCTATTCATTCCACAGACCTATATCTGGCAGCAATTCATTAGAGGGAGCATGAACTTCAGAATGGAAAATATCTGGATTTTAATCTGGTTCAAGTACCGTGAGATATGAAGCAGCCTCTTGACTTCTTAGTTTTCTGCTTTCTAAAATGAGGATTCAGTCAAGTTTCCAGCCCTAGAGACATGATCTGTGAATCTTCTGAGGATGGGTTAATTTCAAAGACTTAACAGTGTTCTTTTTTGTCTTCTAATTTTTTATCATTTGCTATTTAAAGAATTATTTTTTCCAGCTTTTTTTTTTCTTTTACAAATACAAGCAATTCCTGCTACTCTTTATGACTGGTTGTATTTTAATTGGTTTAGGGGAGAAAAGTATCCACTCACTTCATTCATTAAAAGTCCTAAACAATCAATACCTTTAAGTTACCATCATAGACCATGTTGGTAACACAGATGAGTAACACACAACCTCTATCCTCAAGTAATATACAGTGTACATGACTATGGCTAACTTTAACACAAAACGTAAAATGAGTACAATGGATTGATCTGCAAATTCAGGGAAGAGGGAAATTCCAGTCAGTAGGATGATCTGGGATATCTTTATGGAGAAATTGAGCTCCTGGTACATAGGAGGTAATCAATAAATTTTTGCCACAGAATAAATGAGATTGCATGTGAACTAGGTCCTTGAGGATAAGAAGCAATTAGTCACATTGAGTTGAAAAGTCGGAGATAAGGGCTGAGGGAATTGTGTGGACAAAAGTGAGACACTTGAAACATGTCTCATGTCTAAAAAAAGAAAGAGCTCATGTCTAGGCAGATCTGACAGCCACAGGAGTCGTCTGTAGTCCCCTCCTGCAGCGGTGGCTATTGAACGCTACTCCCAGCTTATTGATGATCTTTTGGACACTGTGTGTACTCATATATGTGTATATGTGTGTGATCTGATTTTCAGGTTTCCACTCAAGTCTTGATTGTCAACCAGACCTTTTGTTTCTGAGCCCCACCACAATACTAAGCCCCAAATTTCTAATTCCTGGACCTTGACCCACTATTTAGTAATCAGCCTACACTCCAGCCTCTCTCAGATATAAGCCCTGACTCATTCTTGGTCTTCCAGCACTTTAAAGACATCGATCCATTGTCTTTTGACCTCTGTTGTTCCTGATGAGTTGTTCACAGTCCTTTGAATCATTGTTCCCCTGTATGTAATGTGCCATTTTTTTTCCTTAGCTGCTTTCAACACATATATCAAGGAAGGTAGTAAAATATCAAGGAAGTCAGTCAGGTGTGGCTGACTTTGAGTTTTTCATGCTTGGAATTTACTAAGTTGCTTTATCTATAAGTTTAAGTCCTACCATTTTGGAAGTTTCTGGTTCCAATTTCTTTTTCTTTCTGGAGTTCCCATGTGGCATTTTGATATTGTTCTACAGGTCCCTGAGGCTCTATTTTATTTTTATTTTTTTCCCTCTCTGTTCTTCAGATTGGGTAATTTTTACTGACCTATCATCAAGTTCATTTATTTATTTATTTATTTTCTTTCATTTCCATTCTGCTGTGTAACCCATCCAATGAGTTTTTAAAAATTCAGATATACTTTTTTTTTTAATTCTGTAACTTTCTATTTGTTTCCTTTTTATAGTTTCTGTTTCTCTGCTGAGAACGTCTTCCTTTCCATTCATTGCAATTATTTTTACCTTTATTCATGGATCATGCATGTTTATAGTAGCTGCCTTACAATGTCTGCCTGAGAATGTCAACATCTGGGTCATCTCAGTGTTGACACGTGTGGCCTATCTTTTCCCTTGGGAAATGGTCACATTTTCATGACTCTGTGTATGTTTGAACCATTCTAGACTGTGTCCTGGGCATATGAATATTGTGCAGATTTTTGTTTTAATTTTCTGGAGAGGACTGATTTTTTTGTTTGATTCATCAGACAATCAACTTAGGTTCAGACTGAAAGTTCTGTTCTGCCTTCTCTTGGTGATAGTTATCATCTCAGGCTGTCTTTTCAAGCCTTTAGTCTGCTGCTTTGAGTATGTCCATGTGTGTGCCACTCAGGGATTAATAAGAGGTCGGCTGGAGTTTAAATATAAATTAGTATATTCAAAGCCTTTGCTTTGTTTGAATCGGGTCTGATCCATGCATGCCCTTGCGTGGGTTCATCAACAGAATTATGGCACCCCTTCTATAGTTCTCTCCTTTCCACACCCTCTGGCCCGCAAGGTCGTCTTCTCCCAGCTTTCAGTCCAGAAAGTTGATTATCACTGTTTTTGCAGGGACAGCACAGACTCCTTCCCATCTCTGTGCTTGGGGCAGCCCCCAGGGAAAGCTGTGAGAAAAGGTAAAAAAAAAAAGACCTGGGAAGTCCATTCCTATTCAAGTTTCAGCTTTCCTCTCCAATCTGCGTGCTTTGGCTTAAATTTCAGAGTCTTCAGGTTGCTTTTGTAGTCTGTCCAGAATTTTTAGTTGTAATCAGTGGGAGAGGTAAATTGTGGTGGGCTTGCCCTGCTATGCCAGAAACGAGGTCTATTCACATGGAAAAATACTTTGAAGGGCCTTCCAGGGAAAAAGGAGACAAGGGCAGGCCGGAATGCTGGTGGGGACTCAGGCAGGAAGGGGGATGTCTTAGAAAGTGGAGACTTGCTTGAAGGCTGTGAACAGAAAGCCAGAGGAGAGAGAAAATAATAAGGATGCCCTGCCTCCGTCAAAAATGAAAGGATGCTAAAATTAGGCCTCTGAAAGTTAGGAGCCTGCAGGCAGATTGTGGGGGCAGGAGAGCTGAAATTTGGAGAAGTGGCCTGAGAGGGAATGAAGTTCCTCTTTTTCCATGGCGTTGACCTCTGTACAGACTCAGCACAGAGCTGGGAAGAAGGCTATGAGATGCAGGCTGCTAAAACTGAGACAATATTCCCATCTTTGTGGACCAAATAGCTGGGTTAAGGGGTCCTTGTGGGAGGAGAGAGCTGCCGAAGGGTGTACCCCATTCTGCTTGTGATTCTACACAAGTGCATGCACAAGCCAGATGGCAGAGTCAAGGAGGAAGGGGGATTCAGTTTCTGAATAGTGGGTGTGGCCAGAGGTGAGGAAGGGTACTTCTTTCTTGGAGATGGAGGGAGAGAGGCAAAGATGAGTGATGATCCCCAGAACTTTTAGGTAGAAGAAAAAGGAGGCTGAGTTGGCTCATATTTTACATTCTGCTGAGGTCACCTGCCAAGAGTGAAGGGCTAGGCTGAAGGAGCCTTTAGCTAATCAAAACCTCACAATATATAAAGGGGCTTGAGTTCATTTGCTGTGTTAGTATCTCTTCATGTCTGACCAAGCTGGGTCCTCTTTATTACACCCTTTGAACCACCACGGTTCCCATAGGAGCTAAATGCTGGGGCAGAATGAGTGAGGAGAGAAGTAGGTCTAGATGTGGGTAGAAATTTCTAGGGTTGAAAATGGCTTCAGAAAAAAAACACATACAATTATAATATGTGGACCACAGAAGAAAGAAGTTAGCAATGTCCTGGGAAGCATGCCCAGCTCTTTTCTGATTCTGAGTAGTAAAGTTACAACATGCTGCATGCAAACTTGGTCGACAGAGTGTGCACTGAAGCAATGCTCCGTGCAGGCCTCTCACTCATCTATTTCATTTTTGTCAGCATCACCAGTGCTAATGGAGAGAGACTGAGCCCCATGGCAGATCCGAGTTAGCCGCTGCTGTAATTGTCCATTATCTGTGTTGTAACCAGTCCGTGCAGTTCAGAGTCCGCCCTTCTATTTCCTGAAACCTGACTCCCGGCTCTCTGGTCCTCGGTGAACCGAGGTGCCAAGTTACTTTCGATCGGGTTTCTCCAGGTTTTCTCTTCGAACACTGAACTGCTTGCCCCTCCCACTTGTGGAGAAAAGTCATTTCGAGATTTAACGTTGATTCAATTTCTATTAACCACAGAATAATATCAACATTTTCCTCCAAGAGAAGGTACAGATGACACATTTTTTTCCATGTGTGGTTTGTGCATGGTTATGTGCTCTAAGACTGTTTTTATTAAAACAAAGCAAGGTCGACTTCCTGTGGGAATCAGTGTTTTGTTGTGAAAGGCAGGGTTTTGTGTTTCTAGGGCAGAGTCCCCTAGGCTGGGGGAGGGATCCGAAGGGTGGTACTGACTGAGGATTCACTGAAGAGGGTCAGGTACAAGTGGTCCCAGATGAAGCTGGGGACCAGGGAAGGAGAAGTAGGCTTTAGAGGACGAAACCTGACATGGAGAAGGACCACTTCCTGCCAAACTGATTAATTTAAAACCGACATGCTGAGCAATGGTCTCCTCTTGACTTCGGTGGGGATTTAACATGTTTCAGCCACCCAGGTCACCTTGACTTTTTTCAAAGTGAATTCCAATATCAAATTGCACAGGACACTAATCTCTGTAATGAGTTTTTGTCTCATAAGTCAGAATCCCATGGAGGAATTTATGAGCTCTAGAAAGAAACTGAGCTGTAGATGACTAGATATTTAAGGCCATTTCCAAAAAAAATATTTGAAATCATCAAGTCTAACTTCGTTATTTTATAACCAGATTGAAACATCAGAGAAGTTAAGCAACTTTCTAAAGGCCACACAGCTAGTTACCAAAAGAATCAAAACTCAGACACATGCACGTACTCCCTGCGTGTTTACCATTGTACTGTCAGGACTGGTGCTTGTTTGGAACCTCTGCCTTATCTCTTTCCATTGAAGAGTGGAAGGGAGTGGAGTGTGGGAGGAAGGGAGAGTTTGCAGAGAGAAAGTCCCCCTGAAAAAATGTAGCTTCTCAGAAGGGGAAGGCTTGCATATGTTGATGCTGACTTATCGTAAGATTTTCATTCACTTAGGAGGAGAAGCCTGTGATCCTCACTCTTGAGAAGACTCCAAGGATTTAGACTAAGAGCCTTCAACATTTAGCAATGATGCCAAACTATTGGCTTCCTTGAGGTCAAAGCACAGATGGTTGTTGCCTTCCTCCAGCTTGTGCTTTGCCTCCCACAATGAGCCAACATACAGTTCAACGTCTGATTATGATGGATAAGTTGCAAACAGAATTAAGATGCTGTAGGTACCCTTAGATTTGATTAGCAGGAGCATTTTCCCTTGAAAACAACCTCCCAAAGAATGCTTTATGAAAAATGATTTCCAGGCAACTTAGAAAATGTGGGTTTATGTTTTCAACAGCTACCCTCTCTCTTATATACACATTCGCTCTTATCAACATGTGCCAGTCTGATGAAGACAAAACCAGGTAAAAATGGCTTTTCAAGTGTTACTAAGGAAGTGACACTCTCCCATGGTGTGAGGTCAGAACAGGCAATTGACATTTTTCAGGGTTAGAAAGCCAGACCATCCAGATGACCCTAGAAATTCAGTCACAGGGCTCAGCAGAATGGAACCGAAGCAGCCCACCCAAAGTACTCATAGCTACCAGCCAGGCTGCTGGGGTGAGGCAATATCCCGATTCAGGGTGCAGGGAATGTTTTATGGAGTGCCCTGAGCACTGCACCTCATCTGTCCCAGACATAGGCCACCTGGACAGTGATTCCAGGGAAGAAGGTGGCTCATCTATGCTCAACAAGACCCAAGACTCATTCCTATATAGGCTACAAGCCAGAACACTCCTCTTGTCTCAGAGGGGAATGCCCTTCCCCCACCCATGATTCCCCAGGGCTGCTATCAAACTTTTTTTAAAAAACTAAATGACCAACTTGAGAAAAGACCAGGAGGTGTAAAATCAGGAGGCCCAAGATCCAGTGCCAGTGGGACCACAACCACAACTGGCTGTAGGGAACTTAGGAAGGTCCCTTTTAAGCTCTTTATGTCTAAGGGTTCACCCATCCAAAATGATCTCTCTGGTCATCTTCCACTTTCACATTCTGTGCTTACTACTCTATCAAGGCTGCGTGTTATAGTCTTTTCAACCTCTTCCAGCTGGACACGAACACTGCTAATATTTGGCAGTGAATGTTATATCTCCTTTTGAAGGTGTGATCCATGCACCACAGTCAATGCCAGTTTGTAAGAAATGCAAATCTTGGACCCTGTGCAGACCTACTGAATCTGCATCATAATTGGTGGGTTGGTTTTAGAAGCATTGCTATGTCTCTCAGAAAATCAGCTGTGAACATCTGGTTGTTTTGGGGGGCATATATAGGTTAAAAACAAACAAAAAATCTGTTGTTTGTCCCATATGGATATACAACAAATGAACAAAAAAATTGTATGTGTTTGTGTGTATATATAGGTAGATAGCTTACATTATATATATTTGTGTATATGTATATACACTTTTGTACAGAGATGCCTTCTCGCAGTAAGGAGTGAAGAATGATTAGCTCTGTAATCAATGTCTTGGATCATCCTATAACCAGGAGAGAGCACATCCTCTTTGCAGCTCTAGGCCAGGAATTGATTCCTTGGTGATAAGCAAAACCTCCACACTTTCTGCCCTCCTGGAATTTATAGTCTGGTAAGAATTTCTGACAATAACTAGAAGATAAAGACCACATCTTTTACATCTCTGTGTCTTCCAAAGGGTCTAGAACTAGAACAAGATAGTAAGCATCTGATAAACTTTGCTCAAATTCACAATAGCAGAATGCCTGGAAATTACCTGAATAATATTTTGCAATTGTTCAAAGTGTTCAGACAAAACCCATCAGGCAGCTAAGAAGAATGTGATCTACCTTTTAATTGATTCTGTTTTTTCTCATATTATTAAAGTGGAACCACTTGTCAGGTTTTTTGTACCATGTAAGTTTCCAAATGCACTATAACCATATTTCTCATTACACATAAGTAATACTTGGTTAAATATTGCTTACGCTGTGTCTACATGACAGGGGAAAATAAGATTTCAGCAGAAAATGAAGCAGTATGTTTGGTTGGAACTTGTTCTACTCTTGTTTTTTCCATGTTGCTTTCTACCTTTGTTTCAAAATGCTTGTATCTGTGGGGAGATTTCCAGACCACAACCTTTTTGGTTGAGTGACAGTGAGTCAGTTCCCCACCGTGTCTTATCTTTAATACTTTCTTTGCAAATTAAACAATAGGAAGATGGAAAGATATTTTGGCTCCATGATTTGAAAACACCAAACTAGAAAAAAAAAATGTGCTGGAAAATAAAGCATAGGGCAAATCACCTTGCTGGCAGGGAGGAGGGTGGGGGTGGTGGGAGCAGCCGCACCCTCTCATCGCAGTGAGGAAAAGGAGGACCAGAAGGAAGAAAGTCAATCATTTTGGGAAACAAACAGAAATGCTTAGAGGATGCCTTTGCTTTTGTATAAAGGCTTTCTAGGGAAAGCACTATACGGACTTTCATATTTAGAGCCCAGGCTTATAAACCAAACTGTGAGGTAGGTGTATTTGCCTGCAATATTCCAAACTCCTTTCTTCTCCCATTCCTCACTTGAATGTCACTCTGTTGGCTTTTCTCCAACTTTCCTATGTTGATTTTCTCTCTTTGTGTCTACTCCTTTTATCAAATACTGGGAGACAGTTTGAAGTCACCAATCAAGACTATGCATGTGTCTATTTCTCCTTTCAATTCTGTCAGTTTCTGCTTCCTATATTTTGAAATCTGTTGTGTTACCATACACATTTAGGATTATGTCCTCTTGATGAATTGATCCTCCCATCATTATGTAATGTCTCTTTTTATCCCTAAAAATTTTCATTTCTCTGAAGTCTATTTTGCTAATTATTAATATAGCTGCTCAGCTTTCTTTTGATTAGGGTTTGCATGATTTATCTTTCCTCATTCTTTTACTTTTAACCTACCTTCATCATTATATCTGACGTGAGTTTCTTACAGATGCTATATAGATGGGTCAAGAGTTTTTTATTATCATTAAGGTATCATTGATATACAATCTTAAGAAGGTTTCACATGAGTAATATTCTGGTTACTACATTCACCCATATTATCAAGTCCCACACACACACACCCCATTGCAGTTACTGTCCATCAGTGTAGTAAGATACTATAGAGTCTCTACTTGTCTTCTCTGTGCTGTATTACCTAACCCCCCTATATTATGTGCGTTAACCATAATGCCATTCAACCCCCTTCTCCCTCCCTCCCCTTCCCCGCCTCGTTCCCTTTGGTAGCTGTTAGTCCATTCTTGGGTTCTGTGATTCTGCTGCTGTTTTGTTTCTTCAGTTTTGCTTTGTTATATTAACAAATGAGTGAAATCATTTGGTACTTGTCTTTCTCTGGCTGGCCTATTTCACTGAGCGTAATACCCTCTAGCTCCATCCATGTTGTTGCAAATGGTAGGATTTGTTTTCTTCTTATGCTGAATAATATTCCACTGTGTATATGTACCACCTCTTCTTTACCCATTCATCTACAGATGGTCACTTAGGTTGCTTCCATACCTTGGCTATTGGAAATAGTGCTGTGATATACATAAGGGTGCATATGTCTTTTTGAATCTGGGATCTTGTTTTCTTCAAGTAAATTCCTAGGAGTGGAATTCCTGGGTCAATGGTATTTCCATTTTTAGTTTTTTGAGGGGCCTCCCTATTGCTTTCTACAATGGTTGAACTAATTTACATTCCCATCAACAGTGTAGGAGGGTTCCCCTTTCTGTGCATTCTCGCCAGCATTTGTTGTTCCTAGTCTTTTGGATGTTGGCCATCCTAACTGGTGTGAGGTGATACCTCGTTGTGGTTTTGATTTGAATTTCCCTGATAATTAGTGATGTGGAGCATCTCTTCATGTGCCTGTTGGCCATCTGAATTTCTTTTTTGGAAAAGTATCTGTTCATATTCTCTGCCCATTTTTTAATCGGGTTATTTGCTTTTTTGGATGTTGAAGTGTGTGAGCTCTTTATATATTTTGGATGTTAAGCCCTTGTCAGATATGTTGTTTATGAATACATTCTCTCATACTGTACGATGCCTTTTTGTTCTACTGATGGTGTCCTTTGCTGTACAGGAGCTTTTTAGTGTGATTTAGTCCCATTTGTTCATTTTTGCTTTTGTTTCCCTTGCCCTAGAAGATGCATTCAGGAAAAAGTTGTTCATGTTTATATTCAAGAGATTTTTGTCTATGTTTTCTTCTAAGAGTTTTATGGTTTCATGACTTACATTCAGGTCTTTGATCCATTTAGAGTTTACTTTTGTGTATGGAGTTACACAATAACCCAGTTTCATTATCTTACATGTAGCTATCCAGTTTTGCCAACACCAGTTGCTGAAGTGACTGTAGTTTTCCCACTGTATATCCATGGCTCCTTAATCATATATTAATTGATCATATATGCTTGGGTTTATATCTAGGCTCTCCATTCTCTTCCATTGATCTTTGGGTCTATTCTTGTGCAAGTACAGAATTGTTTTGATTACTGTGGCTTTGTAGTAGAGCTTGAAGTTGGGGAGCATAGTCTCCCCAGCTTTATTCTTCCTTTTCAGGATTGCTTTGACTATTCAGGGTCTTTTGTAGTTCCATGTTAATTTTAGAATTATTTGTTTTAGTTCACTGAAGAATGCTGTTGGTATTTTGATAGGGATTACATTGAATCTGTAGATTGCTCAAGGTTTTTTTTTTTTTAATCTAACAATCTCTGTCTTCTAATTGGTCTACTTAGACCATTCACATTTAAGGTAACTATTGCTATGCTTGGATTTAGTTGTACATTTATTTGTTTTCTCTTTTCATCCGTGTGCTTCCCCATTCCTACTTTCTTTGGGGTTATTGGACATTTTTTAGTGTTCTTTTTTAATTTTTCTGTTGTGTATTTGGCTATATCTCTTTGTGTAGTTTTTTACATTTTTTTTTTTTAGTAGTTTCTCTAGAGATTACAATAAATATACTCAACTTTTTACAGCCTTCTACTCAGGGTCAGTATTTTACTATTGCAAGTGGAATGTAAAAACCTTACCATTATATAGATTCCTTTGCCTCCTCCTATTCATGTTTTAGTTGTCTTATGTATTTTATCTATATATCTTGAAAACCCTATCAGACACTCTCATAACTTTGCTTTCAATCATCCCACATATTTTAAAGAGCTAAAAGCATGCAGTTTACTATACTTACTTATATAGCTAACATTTCTGTAGCTCTTCCTTCATTCTTAGTATGAATGAAGGAAGGAAAACTATGAGTTTCCATCTGGTATCATTTCTCTTGTCTGAACTTCCTTTTAGAAGTTCTTCTGTTTTTCCTTTTGGTAGGACTACTGCTAAGAATTCTCTTAGTTTTCCTTCTTCTGAGAATATCTTTAGTGTTCCTTCATTCCTCAAGATAATATTTGCAGAATACAGAATTCTAGATTAAGAATTCTTTTCATTTGGACCTTAAAAAAGTATCATGCCAAGTCCTCTGGCCTCCATGGTTTTTGATGAGAAATTCATAATCATTTAAAAAATGTCATGGCACTTTATTCTTCCTTCATGATTTCTTGTGGGTGATCCACATCAATTGAAACATGTGCCATTTTCACTTCAGCTGCTTTCAATACATTGTCTTTAGCTTTTAACAATTTGATCATGATATGTCTTGGCATGGATACCTTTGTGAGGTTTTCCTCCACCCCTGTGTGGAGTTCTCTGAGCTTCTTGAATCTGCAAGTTTATGTTTTTCACAAAATTCAAAAAATTTTCAGCAATCGTGTCTTCAAATATGTTTTTCAGCACTTTTATTTTCTCCTCTCCTTCTGGGACTACAATAACATGAATATTAGATATTTTGGTGTTGGCACACAGATCCTAAGGCACTGTTTATGTTTTTTTCAATACTTTTTTCATTTAGTTGCTCAGATTGGATCATTTTTATTGATCTACATTCATTTTACCAACTCTCCCCTTTGCCACTTTCTTTCTGATACTGAACTTATCTACTGTGTTTTTATTTTGGTTATTCTATCTTTTCAGTCTAAAATTTTTATTTGTTTCTTTATAGTTTCTATTTCATTCCATCCTTCCAGTCATTTCAAGAGGGTTTACTCTTATTTCCTGTTTGTAAATGTTTGTAAAAGCTGCTTTAAAGTCTCAGTCAAATAATTCCAACATTTATGTCACCTTGTTCTTTGTTGATTACCTTTTACTATGCAAGTTGAGATTTTACTGATTCTTCATATTCTGAGTAAATTGGTATTTTATCCTGGACATTTTGAATTATGTTATGAGACTCTGGCTCTTATTTAAATTTGTGGAGAATTTGGAAGAATTTATTTTACCAGCCAAACAACCTGGCTGGATTCAGGACACCAGTTCCAAACAGCCTTCTGTAATTTCAATGTCAATTCCATTTCCAAAGCCTTGAACTGCTATTTCAATCAGTCCTATACTTGCACCATCCAGAGACCATTCTTGGACCTTTATGGGCAGAAATTATCCCACAGTTTATCTCTATAAGCCTATGGGATGCTGGTCAGGATTCAACCTATACTTGTATAGCTCATGGGACTAGAAGTCCATCAACACTTTTATCGGGTCAGTTTCTCAAGCTACTCCCTCTCTCTTATCTCCATGACACATTCCAGTTCCCTGAGGCTCCTCTTTTTGGTCTTCTGGCCAGAAAAGAGGGGCTCTGTTTTTCCACTTTACCATGTACTTCCTACAGTGTACCTAGGTCCAAGGCCAAAAAGTGGGCGCACAGAGAAAGAGTAATATGTAGTGGGATTCCCCTTACCTTCCTGGGACCACAGATCCTCTCATCCAAGAGGAAGGACCTCTTTCTCAGAGTTTTAGATGTCCATAGATCACTGGAGCCAAGGGAACAAGCAAATAGAAAAAAAGGAAAAATTTATAAAAGCAGGGATTTCTCCCACTCTCTCTGTATATTAGAAGACCTTTACTTCTCCTTGTGTCAGAACTAGAGAGCTTCTCTTGGAGGACTTTCTGTCTGCACCAATGGTCACTTCTGGGCTTCAGGATGCCTTGAATCCAAGCCAAAACAAAAAGGTAGAGTCACTGATGATTTAGTGGAACTGAGAATTTCAGTGTTCTTTCCCAATACACCTGCTTTTCTATGTATTACTTAGTACTTTTCAGAGCCTCAATTTGCTGCTCCCCATGCAATTTGCTTGTTTTATAACTGCATTCAGGGGGAGAGATGGGGTGGATGGAATGTGCTGCTCCATCTCACTGGGAATGAGAAATCAAGAAGCTTTAAAAATACAACATAGCAGATACCTGGGTTTCCATCCCAGAGATTCTGATTCAACTTGTATGAGATAGGATAGGAGCAAGAGATTTTAAGATAGCCTTTATGATTTGAATATACACGAAAGGAGACACTCTGTCATGAGTAAAGATAACATGGGCAGATTTTATTTTTAAATCACAGGTACATTTTATTACTGTCTTTGCTAGAAACTCTGTTGGATATTTTAAGGGTTATTTAACTTTATAGCATGTGGTTAAGAGTTCATACTCTGGAGTAAGTTGTACCTGGTCTTGAATTTCTACCAGGAAATTCAATAGTTGTGTGTGTGATCTTTAACAATTTGCTTAACCTCCAAGCCTCAGTTTTGCATCTGAGAAATGAGAATAATAATCAAAACTACATTAAAGTGTTATTGGAAGGATTAAATGAGATAATGGATGTAAAGCACACAGCATAGTGCCTGGAATATAGCAAATACTCAGTAAATATTAGCTATCAGTACAATGCACATTTTACAGGTGAAAAATTGGAAACTCTGACAGATTAAGTGACTTACCCAAAGTGTCTTTCTAGTGCTTTTAAAATTACATCAACCAGACCCTGAAACATGCGGTGGGGCCCTCTGTGACGACTGGAATGGTTCAGATATGGTTTTCCTTTTTTGAAGAAGTTCATCCAATTTATCTCTTCTTTATTACAATTAAGATGTGGCTTGTTCTAGGAAGCTCAGGTTATAATAACATGTGGGTAGTATCATGAGCAGAAAGCATTATTTTTTCTAGAAACATCCAGTGACTTCTTTCTTCCATATGTGCAAATGCTTAAGCTGGTCATAGAGGATAAGGAAATCCCAGACCTGTAATTTTCCCTTCGGCCACTTTGAGCCCAGGAACAATGATTTTTTTTTTTTTTAGTATTCTTGGACAGGATGCATACAGAGTTAGGACTGGGTTCAGATGCATCAAGTGAATGATTGAGAGACATATGATTGATGTGTATAGAGTAGGACACATTAGTTGTAATTAACATATAGTGTTTTATTATCTAGTATATTTTAAATTTCTGCCAGGTTTTCTAAATGAATGGTTTTAAGGGATGTTTTGATTTATTTGCTTCTCAAAATATATGTTTTATTTTAATGTTCTTTTCTCTTTTTTCCTTTCTCCTAATTCTTGAAAAAGAAAAATATGTTTTTTTTTTTCTAGACAGAAGAGGTCCTGGTACTCTCCTAGGAACAGTTCTGTTGTTATAATATGATTCCCTTTCTGAGAATCAGGAGGGGTGGTTCAGTCTTACATCTTATCTGCCAACTTATTAATAGGAATAGCTCTTTGGAGATCGTTATTCCACCATGTAACATTACCCACGTCAGAAGCACATCTAGAATAAATGTAATGTACCTTTTAAAACCACGCTGTTGAAATATTCACAAGCTGTAAATGTTTTCTGGGTCTGTATGTGTAGGTGGAGGGAGGTGGAGTGTTGGTAATGAAGTGGGAGGGCCAGGGAAGAACGGCTAAGTGTATGGGGGAAATGCCGCTGTTGATTCTCTGATGGTAAAGGTCAATATTTTCCCAAATCCAAATCTGACATTCAGAACACATCTAACTTCGGTCACGTCTTCATGGAACGATGACAAGTTATTCACCTCGTAACTCCTGTGCCTCAACCTTTCTAACAACATCTTTTGCTTCTTTGTCTGCCATCCAGCTGATTCAATTTTGAGGATTCAGCTTTGGCAGACAAGGATCTCACATTACCAATTACATTTTGCTGAAGTCATAGCATATGGGAACAAGGAGATGTTGGCACTTTGGCCGGTACATTCCTCTCTTGCACAGAAACTAGCACAAGCACAGAGGACAAGGCCTTGAATGTGGGACCTTAGAAATGATCCGCGACGTAGTTGAAGTAGGCCAAAGGTTTTCTTGGAAAAGGTTGAATGCTTATGAAACAAGACAGGAAATCCTTAGCTCTGAACTGCCCCTATTACGTGGCTTTTAAGACATTGCACTTCTGCTCACGAAGCCTCTTTGAACAGAGTTTGGAAGAGGGTGCACAGGCTCAGGTGAGCACTAGATTGTTTTAAAAAAAAATGCAAGTGTGCCAGGTTAGGTTTTGGAGTTTCATGTTCCAGCTGCATAACTTGGTGGTCTAGGAGCAGTTGTGTCTGGAAAGGAAATACAAATGCCCGTAGCTGAGGCGGTCACACTCCTTATGGACATCCCACTTCATGACATTTGTCCTGCCAGTTCTTTTTGGAGCAGATGACATGGAGGAAGTGGAGAAACTTGGATTTAATTAGACTGATTCTTGGACCTGCTATTTACCAGCTACCAACAGGATACATCTCTTCTCTGAGCCTCATTTTCCTCATCCATAAAATAGGAGCAAAATCAATCATGACCCACTAAGTTATTCTGACGATTAAGACATGGCAGTTAAAAATAATTTTGAAAACCACGAAGCTTCAAATAAATGCTGACAATAACACAGGCAATGATAACAAACATCTGTAACGGTAGCAGTCACTGCGAATGTACACGACGCCGATGATCATAGCCAACACTTCGTGCCTCTTTTCACTCTACCCTCACAGCCACCCAAGAAAAAGGTACCAATCATGATACTTGGCACCAAACAAGGGCTCAACAAATATTTTTAAAAGGATTTTTTGGAGAAGAAAGCAGGCTTCCTGGATTTAATGACTCAGTCTTTCTTTCCTTCATTTGATGTCCAAATTCATTTACTTTTGCAGAAAAAGACTTCAAGCTCCCTGAACAAAGAACACGTATCTCTTTAATTCCCCAGGATGCAGGGTCTGAATGTTTGAATCATTTGTTCTCAATAAGAAGCTATTTTGTCTCCTAGGGAACACCTGGCAATGTCCAGGGACCTTTTTACTCGTCACCAGTAGGGGGTGCTACTGTCGTCTGGTGGGTAGAGGCCAGGAATGCCGCAGCACACCCCGCAATGGCCCATCACGTCAGCCATGCTGGGGCTGAGAAATCCACGTTTAGGCAAACAATGAACTAGGCCAATAAATGAATGTATGTGCTGCCCTGCCCCCAGGGCACACTGTGTCATGCAGATCCTCTCCAGACATCCGAAGGGGGCCGACTCTTCACCTTTTGCCCATGCTGGCCCCCCACATGGTTCCTGCGTGCCCCTAATTCTCCCTTCTGTTTCTGAGGAGACTTCTCCCTTCCCTGCACAGATGACTTTGCTTCATTCACGTGGATGATACACAACTAAACAGTAAACCAGAGACACACCCAGTGTTTTCTCTGAAGAACATTGACGACTCCTTGCTACCGCCACCTAAGGGACTTTGCTAAAACAGTCTCTTAGTGTAGATCTGGTTGGCCGAAAGGAGAGGAGCCCATCCCAGCAAGTTTAAAACATGATTTGTTCCTGGTACCTTTTGATTTTTCATCTTTATGTTTTCCTTTTTCTCAATTTCTAGCCTGCTTTTAATTTATTTTATCTTCCCTAAGGACTCATATTTTTGTGAGTGATCCTTAGTAATTTTTGGCATGAGGCAGGGAATAAACAAAGAAGTTAAATAGCAAACAGAGGTATTCCAATGTAACATTTTTCAAACTTTTTCTTGTTCTCTACCAGCATTTCTTGGGCAAAATTAGGGAATTTTTTTTTTCTGTCAAGAACCACTAATGTAGCATATATAAACCTACTGATACCTAAGAAGCAACCAACAACCAGCCTTCATGAGGGTTGGGGGCTGAAAGAGAGACCAGGATGGAAGAGACAGAAAATATTCGCCTTGCTTTAAATTTTAAGGAAAAAAATACAATTTTGATTAATAAAAACAAGTATATAAACATGCTTCAAGTACATATTATCCAAGGAAATGAGATAATGCATAAGAAAAAGAGGAAGAGGGATGGATTAAAGATGGCGGCGTGAGAAGAGAGACAGAGGCTTCCTCCCAAAACTAGATACAATTAGAAAATTTAATTGGTGCAACTAATCTTGAGAGAGCAACAGGAAAGAGGACGGTCAGACTGCACACACCTGGAGAAAAGAGCAGACCTCAGTGAATGGGGTAACGTACCAGAGCTGTGGCTCCGCAGGACCCGAGCCCCTCCCCCACCCCAACTCACCGGCAGACAAATGGAGCAGGGAGGGAGTGGAAGGCTTGGGACTGCTGAATACCTAGCTCCGGAGGTCTGCTCTGGGAGCACAGACCTACATTTCATGGTGCTTTCATGAGACTCACATGACTACCAGGTTGGAAAGTTAATACAGGCAGAGTTCCTGGGGAGACTGGGATTCCGGGCACTTGTGGAAAGCAGAGATCCATATCTGGCTGCTCTGGGACAAAAACATACCTGTGTGCCCAGCCCACTGGCTCAGGAAGTGGAGACAGGCACAGCAGCTGGGAGGCGGGGAACAGCTCTTTCCTTCCCCCAAGCACCAGTACCACTCCCCTCCGACCCCCCGACATCGCTTTAGGGGCTGAGCAGCTCCAGAATAGAGCTTCTGGACACTAGAGGGCGCCATATACAAACATGAAATGCCAAAGGAACCTTGTCCAGAGTAAAATTGTTAATACAATTCCCAAGAAAGATTTAAGTGATATGGACCTAGTGACTCTTCCTGAAAGGGAGTTCATAATAAAAATCATCAACATTCTAATGGAGGTACAGAAAAACACCCAAAATCTCAGGAATTAATTCACGTCAGAGATCCAATCACTGAAGAACACGATGGAGGGTATTAAAAGCAGATTGGATATGGTGGAGGAGACAATAAATGAAATAGAAACTAGAGAAGAGGAATACAAAGAAGCTGAGGCACAGAGAGAAAAAAGGATCTCTAAAAATGAAAGAATATTGAGATAACTGTGTGACCAATCCAAGCTGAACAATATTCACATTATAGGGATACCAGAAGAAGAAGAGAGAGAGAGAGAGAAAGGGCTAGAAAGTATCTTTGAGGAGGTAGTTGCTGAAAACTCCCCCAATCTGGAGAAGGACATAGTCTCTCAGGCCATGGAGATCCACAGATCCCCCAACACAAGGGACCCAAGGAAGACAACAGCAAGACACATACTAATTAAAATGGGAAAGATCAAGGATAAGGACAGATAGTTAAAAGCAGCCAGAGGCAGAAATAAGATCACATACAAAGGAAAGCCCATCAGGCTAAATCAGACTTCTCAGCAGAAACCTAACAGGCCAGAAGGGAGTGGCATAATGTATTTAATGCCATGAAGCAGAAGGGCATAGAACCAAGATTACTTTATCCAACGAGATTATCATTTAAATTTGAAAGAGGGATTAAACAATTTCCATATAAGCAAAAGCTGAGACGTTTACCTCCCACAAACCATCTCTGAAGTCTATTTTGGAGGGATTGCTTTAGATGGAAGTGTTCCTAGGGTTGGATAGCTGTCACCAGAGGTAATAAAACCATGGTAGGGAGGGTGGAGCAGCTGATTGCAAGGCAAATGCAAAATTAAATTGACTATTCCCAAAATCAATCAAGGGATAGACAAAAAGTACAGAATTTGATACCTAAGATATAAAGAATGAAGGAGGAAGAAAAAGGAGAAATAGAAAAGAACCTTTAGATTGTGTTTGTAACAGCATACTAAGTGAGTTAAGTTAGACTCTTAGATAGTAAGGAAAGTAACCTGGAACCTTTGGTAACCATGAATCTAAAGCCTGAAAAGGCAATAAGTACATACCAATCGATAATCACCGTAAATATAAATGAACTGAATGCACCAATCAAAAGACATAGAGTAACTGAATGGATAAAAAAACAAGACCCATCTATATGCTGCGTACAAGAGACTCACCTCAAACCCAAAGACATGCACAGACTAAAAGTCAAGGGATGGAAAAAGATATTTCATGCAAACAATAGGGAGAAAAAAGCAGGTGTTGTAGTACTAGTATCAGACAAAATAGACTTCAAAACAAAGAAAGTAACAACAGATAAAGAAGGACATTATATAATGATAAAAGACTCAGTCCAACAAGAGGATATAACCATTATAAATATATATGCAGCCAACACAGGAGCACCAGCATATGTGAAAAAAATACTAACAGAACTAAAGGAGGAAATAGAATGCAATGCATTCATTTTAGGAGACTTCAACACACCACTCACTCCAAAGAACAGATCCACCAGACAGAAAATAAGTAAGGACACAGAGGCACTGAACAACACACTAGAACAGATGAACCTAATAGACATCTATAGAACTCTACACCCAAAAGCAACAGGATACACATTCTCCTCAAGTGCACATCGAACATTCTCCAGAATAGACCACATACTAGGCCACAAAAAGAGCCTCAGTAAATTCAAAAAGATTGAAATTCTACCAACCAACTTTTCAGATCACAAAGGTATAAAACTAGAAATAAATTGTACAAAGAAAGCAAAATGGCTCACAAACACATGGAGGCTTAACAACATGCTTCTAAATAGTCAATGGATCAACGACCAAATTAAAATGGACATCCAGCAATATATGGAAATAAATGACAACAACAACACAAAGCCCCAACTTCTGTGAGACATGGCAAAAGCAGTCTTAAGTGGAAAATATATAGCAATCCAGGCATATTTAAAGAAGGAAGAACAAACCCAAATGAATAGTCTAATGTCACAATTATCAAAATTGGAATCAGAAGAACAAATGAAGCCTAAAGTCAGCAGAAGTAGGGACATAATAAAGATCAGAGAAGAAATAAACAAAATTGAGAAGAATAAAACAATAAAACAAATCAATGAAACCAAGAGCTGGTTCTTTGAGAAAATAAACAAAATAGATAAGCCTCTAGCCAGACTTATTAAGAGAAAAAGAAAATCAACACACATCAACAGAATCAGAAACGAGAAAGGAAACATCATGACAGGCCCAAAAGAAATACAAAGAATTATTAGAGACGACTATGAAAACCTATATGCTAAGAAGCTGGAAAACTAGAAGAAATGGACAACTTCCTAAAAAAATACAATCTTCCAAGACTGACCAAGGAAGAAACACAAAATCTGAACAAACCAATTACCAGCAAAGAAATTGAAGCAGTAATCAAAAAACTACCCAAGAAAGAAAACTCCGGGCCAGATGGATTTACCTAGAAATTTTATCAGACATACAAAGAAGACATAATACCCATTCTCCTTAAAGTTTTCAAAAAATAGAAGAGGAGGGAATACTCCCAAACTCATTCTATGAAGCCAACATTATCCTAATAACAAAACCAGGCAAAGACCCCACCAAAAAAGAAAACTACAGACCAATATCTCTGATAAATGTAGATGCAAAAATACTCAATAAAATATTAGCAAACTGAATTCAAAAATATATCGAAAGGATCATATACCACGACCAAGTGAGATTCATCCCAGGGATGCAAGGATGGTACAACATTTGAAAATCCATCAACATCATCCACCACATAAACAAAAAGAAAGACAAAAACCACATGATCATCTCCATAGATGCTGAAAAAGCATTTGACAAAATTCAACATCCATTCATGATAAAAACTCTCAGCAAAATGGGTATAGAGGGCAAGTACCTCAACATAATAAAGGCCATATATGATAAACCCACAGCAAACATCATATTGAACAGCGAGAAGCTCAAAGCTTTTCCTCTGAGATCGGGAACAATACAGGGAATCCCACTCTCCCCACTGTTATTTAATGTAGTACTGGAGGTCCTAGCTATGGCAATTAGACAAAACAAAGAAATACAAGGAATCCAGATTGGTAAAGAAGAAGTTAAACTGTTACTATTTGCAGATGACATGATATTGTACATAAAAAACCCTAAAGACTCCGCTGCAAAACTACTAGAACTGATATCGAAATACAGCAAAGTTGCAGGATACAAAATTAACACACAGAAATCTGTGGCTTTCCTATACACTAACAATGAACCAATAGAAAGAGAAATCAGGAAAACAATTCCATTCACAATTGCATCAAAAAGAATAAAATACCTAGGAATAAACCTAACCAAGGAAGTGAAAGACCTATACCCTGAAAACTATAAGACACTCTTAAGAGAAATTAAAGAGGACACTAACAAATGGAAACTCATCCCATGCTCTTGGCTAGGAAGAATTAATATCGTCAAAATGGCCATCCTGCCCAAAGCAATATACAGGTTTGATGCAATCCCTACGACATTACCAACAACATTCTTCAACGAACTGGAACAAATAGTTCAAAAATTCATATGGAACCACCAAAGACCCCAAATAGCCAAAGCAATCCTGAGAAGGAAGAATAAAGTGGGGGGGGCGGGGGATTTCACTCCCCAACTTCAAGCTCTACTACAAAGCCACAGTAATTGAGACAATTTGGTACAGGCACAAGAACAGAGCCACAGACCAGTGGAACAGATTAGAGACTCTAGACATTAACCCAAACATATATGGTCAATTAATATATGATAAAGGAGCCATGGACATACAATGGGGAAATGACAGTCTCTTCAACAGATGGTGCTGGCAAAATGGGACAGCTACATGTAAGAGAATGAAACTGGATCACTGTCTAACCCCATACACAAAAGTAAATTCAAAATGGATCAAAGACCTGAATGTAAGTCATGAAACCATAAAACTCTTAGAAAAAGACATAGGCAAAAATCTCTTGGACATAAACATGAGCGACTTCTTCATGAACATATCTCCCCAGGCAAGGAAAACAAAAGCAAAAATGAACAAGTGGGACTATATCAAGCTGAAAAGCTTCTGTACAGCAAAGGACAGCATCAATAGAACAAAAAGGTACCCTACAGTACAGGAGAATATATTTGTAAATGACAGATCCAATAAAGGCTTGACATCCAAAATATATAAAGAGCTCATGCACCTCAACAGTCAAAAAGTAAATAATCCAATTAAAAAATGGTCAGAGGAGCTGAACAGACAGTTCTCCAAAGAAGAAATTCAGATGGCCAACAGACACATGAAAAGATGTTCCACATCGCTAGTTATCAGAGAAATGCAAATTAAAACCACAATGAGATATCACCTCACACCAGTAAGGATGGCTACCATCCAAAAGACAAATGACAACAAATGTTGGCGAGGTTGTGGAGAAAGGGGAACCCTCCTACACTGCTGGTGGGAATGTAAATTAGTTTAACCATGTGGAAAGCAATATGGAGGTTCCTCAAAATGCTCAAAATAGACTTACCATTTGACTCTGGAATTCCACTTCTAGGAATTTACCCTAAGAATGCAGAAGCCCAGTTTGAAAAAGACAGATGCACCCCTAAGTTTATAGCAGCACTATTTACAATAGCCAAGAAATGGAAGCAACCTAAGTGTCCATCAGTAGATGAATGGATAAAGAAGATGTGGTACATATAAACAGTGGAATATTATTCAGCCATAAGAAGAAAACAAATCCTACCATTTGCAACAACATGGATGGAACTAGAGGGTATTATGCTCAGTGAAATAAGCCAAGTGGAGAAAGACAAATACCAAATGATTTCACTCATCTGTGGAGTATAAGAACAAAGTAAAACTGAAGGAACAAAACAGCAGCAGAATCACAGAACCCAAGAATGGACTAACGGTTACCAAAGGGAAAGAGACTGGGGAGAATGGGAGGGTAGGGAGGGATAAGGGTGAGGAATAATAAAGGGGGTATTATGATCAGCATGTATAATGTGGGGGGTGGGGGAAAGGGGAGGGGTGTGCAACACAGAGAAGACAAGTAGTGATTCTACAACATCTTACTATGCTGTTGGACAGTGACTGTAATGGGGTTTGTGGGGGGGACTTGGGGTAGGGGAGAGCCTAGTAAACATAATGTTCTTCATGTAATTGTAGATTAATAACAAAATAAATAAATAATAATAATAAAATTTTTAAAAAAAGAAAAATAGGAAGAAGGGAAAACCCAGAGATTGTGTGTGTGTGTGTGCACAAAAAGAAGCAGAGGCCAGAGGGAGGGTTAAAGGCCAATGTCTCCTGACCACTAATTATCATTCACTGCCACTCCCATCCCCGGCCCTGCTTCCTCAAAGATTCACTGCCCTGGCGGACAAAACTTCCAGAGACTATCTGCCCACACAGACCTTATGGTGGGACTCGGAAATATAAAGTGAGAATGATCATTTTTCACCTTTTCAATGTTTTCTTAACCTTTTTATTGCCTACAAGAAGCAGGAGGGCTTTATTCCTTAGTTACCTGCCAAGCAGTTCCCTTCGTCCCATCCTCCCTCCAAAGCCACCAACAACCCTCTTTCCCTTTATAGGATGAACAAGCCCTGTCCTTCTACCACTCACATTCTCTAGAATAAATAGACAAAACACACATGAGACACCAACTAAGAGATGTCGCAAAAGTTTGGTCAAATACAAGTAAAAAATTTTAATTCTTCTGTGGCAGGGCTATAGCCACTCCTCTGCAATTTTCAATTCTGTGGAGAAAAGTGGTTGGCAATTTTACACACACCTCCCTTCACACACACACACACACACACACACACACACAAGGAATTAGCTTGTTGGCTGAGATGACAGACATTTGAAATAATAGGTATTTTTTTATTTTACTCGTGAGTGATGGTGCTTGGAGGTTAGTCATCCTGTGTAAAAATTCTGGCAAATTAATTTCTCTGCTGTTTGACTGTTGAACATTAAATACTTGATCTCCCATGATTTCAACATTAAAGGCCTTTTCTAATTTGTTATGTTAATATCACCAAAGCAAAATGTCATTGACTAACCAAAGACATGTTGAGTGCTTCAAGATTCTGAAAATAAAGACATCTAAGATAAATCATAAATTTACCCTAATAGTGAGCACACAATTGGAAGAATAATTTTGTTAAAAGATGTTACAGGAACCAGGGGATTCTTTGAGGGAAAGGAATGGTATATATATCTTATAAACATGGTATAGAAATTTTGAAATGCTTTGAAAGAATTATTCATTTTTCTATGAAAGTTAGGACAGTTTATTCCCTTTCTCCTAATCCTCCCTGTTGGCCTAAGGATGAAGAAATGATATCACAGGAAACCATGTAAAAATTTTATAAGAAATTTTTTGGCTGTAGTTGCTATTTGTGCTCCTGTCTCTTAAAGTGTCCCTGTGTCTTAGACTGATGGATGGTCCGAGATTTTGTTATAAAGGGTCACCCAGGTTCTCAACACTGGTTCGAGACCCTTCTCACTGCTGCTTTAGTTTCCCATTTGGTGTTCGATACAAATCGGTCCTTCAGAGAGGGCCCTTCTTTCCAAAGATAATGCCTAATTATTTTTGCTAAGATAATGAAATATCATTATGAGTGGTTCATTTCACAGGTGCCATATTTACTGAAGGCCTCCTGACACATGAGAAGACAAATCACACTCCTTCCCTTCAAAGAGTTTGTGGATTTGGTGTTCGAACAAAGGCAATCATGGATTTTAAAAGTCCACTAGCAGGCAACATACTGTGTAATGCCAACTAGATAACCTTTCAGAAAAGGAAAAAAACTATGGAGATAATGAAAGGATGAGTGGTTCCCAAGGGTCAAGGGGCGGGAGGGATGAGTAGATAGAGCACGGAGGGTTTTTAGGGCAGTGAAATGACTCTGCATGGTGCTGTAATGGATACATGCCATTACATGCTTGACCAAACCCACAGAAAGTATGACACTAGAGTAAACCCTAATGTCATCTCTGGGCTTCAGGTGATAATGATGTGCCCACATAGGGTCATCAGTTGTAGCAAATGTACCACTCTGGTGGGGGATGCTGATAATTGGGTTGGTTGTACATGTGTGGCAGCAGGAAGTATATGGGAAGTTTCTACCTTCTTCTCAATTCTATTGTGAACCTATAACTGCCCAAAAAAATAAAGTTTTTTTTTAAAGTCCACTAGTAAAATGTAATACATTTTGGAAAGGTCAGCACCTTCCATCAATTAGCTGTTCTGAACTCTAACTACCCATCAGTTTACTCAGTTGGCTTTTTCACTGCCAATAGCAAAGAGCTGGATATTTGAAGGGAACTTAATGAAAGAAGATTTTGTTGCCCCAAACTAAAAATAGTTGTTCAAACAAAAACTTGTTAGAGAACCTTTTAGAAAGCTATTTCTGGAGAATGGAGCACTGTCCAGGGAAAGAAAGCCTAAACTGACCATTGTAAGAAAACTGTGCAGGCAACGTCTGCTTGAGGCAGTTGGGATGTGGGGGATGGAAGGGCAACATGTGAATTAGAGTCCCACAGGACACAAGGTGATTCAGAAGACAATGTGACTCAAAATGGACTGAAAACCTAAGTACAAGAGCTGAACCTATACAATTCTCAGAAGAAAAAAGTAAACTTTCATGACATTGGACTTGGCAATGGTGTTTTAGCTATGTCACCAAATGCACAAGCAAGCAAGAAAAGAGAAATTGGACTTTGTTTAAATGAAAAACTCTCATAAAAACTCACATGAAATGATACCACCGAGAGCCAAACAACAACTCACAGAATGAAAGAAAATACTTGAAAAATCATATATAGGATAAAGGTCTAGTAGTCAACATATATAAAGAACTCTTACAATGCAACAGCAAGTAGACAAACAACTCAAAAAATGGGCAAAAATCTTCAATAGACACTTTTCCAAAAAGATATACAATAGGCCAATGAGCATTTGAAAAGACATTCAACATTGTTAGTCATTAGGGAAACACAAATCAAAGACACAAGAAATACCACTTTATACCCACTAAGATGGCTGTAGTAAAAAAAAAAAAGAAAGAAAGAAAGAAAGAAAGAAAGAAAGAAAGAAAGAAAGAAAGAAAGAAAGAAAGAAAGAAAGAAAGAAAGAAAGAAAAGAAAAGAAAAGAAACGAACAACTGTTGGTGAGAATGTGGAGAATTTGGAACCCTCAATATGTTGCTCATGGGAATGTAAAATGGTGCAGCTCCTGAGGAAAAAAACTGGTGGTTCTTGAAAAATTAAACAAACAATTCTTATATAACCCAGCAACTCCACTTCTAAGTATGCCCCAAACTAAAAATAGTTGTTCAAACAAAAACTTGTTCATGAATCTTCATAGCAGCACCATTCACAATAGCCACAAAGCAGAAACAACCCAAATGTCCTTCATCTTGAATTAATAACAAAATGGGTATATCCATACAATGGAATTTATTCAGTCACAAAAAGGAATGAAGTACTGACACATTCTACAACTTGGATGAAACTTGAAACATTATATTACGTAAAATGCCAGACGCAAAAGTCCACATATTACATAATGAGACATACATATGAAATATACAGAGTAGGCAAATTCAAAGACACAGAAAGCAGATGGCTAGCTTCCAGGGACTAGAAGAAAGGGGAAGTGGGGAGTTACTGATTGATGAGTTTAGCTTTTTTTGCAGGGGTGATAAAAACGTTCCTGAACTTAATAGTGATGATGGTTGCACAGCACTGTGAATGTACTAAATGCTACTGAATTTTACACTTTAAACGGTTAAAATTGTGACTTTTATGTTATCACAATTGAAAAAAACCTTGTTGTCAAACAGGCTAGAGTCAAGCAATGTCTCCACAAACAAAATAAATCAGTAAATTTGTATAAGTGTTGGGAGCTTTTAACAGCAAATACATAATTATCTTGTCACTATATCGCTTTGCATATATATAGTCTAGAATAAGTATAATTGTGTACACATAGTCTCAACATATGTACATAATACTTTTAAGACCCTACATATACAGATAATCTTAAGTAGCATTTAAGAAATTAATAATGAAAGGGCAAGCTCCCAGATTCTATTTCAGCCAATTGGGACCCGGATCTTACCTCAGCCAATCAGGACCTGGATCCTATTTCACCCAATCGGAGCTTGGTCTCTCTCCTCTCCATTCAGCAAAGAGCTCACCCACCACCCTTAGACCCTGCCAATTGACCAGAGCCACGACCTATCACCCCACCAACTACCCTAGATCCAGCCAATCAGCCAGAGCCACGACCATCACTGCACCAACTGCCCTAGAACCCTGTAAAACCTTTGTGGTATTGAAACTCGCTCTTTTTCTCTGGCATCTTGCCACTGCGTTGGTGTAGATGAGAGACTGAGCTCGAGCTAGCTCACATAAAGGCTCTTTGCTTTTGCATCGCTGTTGGCTCCTTGGTGGTCTTCTGGGATTCGTGACTTTGGGCACAACAATAAAAGTAGTTAGCCAAATGTAATTTAAAAAATACAGTGTATTTCCTTTTACTATGTTGCCTGGTTTTGACAGGCTAGACTTTTTAGCACTGTGGTTGCATAGAGAGATTGGCTTGTAGGTTGTAGAATTGTCTGTTTTCTTCTTGAATTGAGGAACACACAAATCTCTAAGAGATCCTAACTGACAAAAGGGCAAAGAAGAATAGGGTCATGTACTGTCTTTACATGAACCATATCAGGTGATAATAGTACTTCTAGGTGAGGAAATGCATCCTGGAAAAGTTAAGAAATGGTTCCAGGATCCCCATATAGTATGTGGGGGAGTCAGGCTCAAAAGTGTTTTTGCATGGTTCCTTAGCCTTTCTACTCCACCAAGTTACAGTCCAAGCTGTTTAGCCAGATATTCAGAGCTCTTCAGTCTGATACCACCTATTTAAATTCCTATTTTGAAACTTTGTAACATCAGTTTCCCTTTGTAGTCAAACCCGCTCTTCCCTTTGTGTTACAAACATTCCTTTCATTTCCAACTTGAAGCCCCATGCTGTTTCCCCTCCCCTACTTCTAGGATCTTCTTCACCCCCTCAGTACATACAATCCCTCCTGACTTTCGGAATGCAATTCCAGTCCCACCCCATTCATGAACAATTCTCTAACCACTCCAGCTCCAGCCTACTTGACTCTTGTAAGTCTGGGAGAGGAAATCCCAGGGCAAAATAACTCTAAAACCAAAATCAGTCAAAGGGAGAAATAAAGTTTAAAATCCATTTAATGCTCACAAACTGTAGTCCAGGGCCGTCTCTCTCTCCTACTCTGGCAGAAGCAAGCAAGGATCTCCCCCCAACCTCTCAGGTTCAGATAAGCCCCGGTTGCCCAGGTAGTTACCCATTGACATGGAGATGAACTTCTCTCCACCCCTGGGGATATGCAAATACACTAAAGCTAGGCAAGATATTCTGGAAATAGTAAAATTTTACCCACAACTTTCTTAAAACAAAACACTTTGAGACTAATTTGTGTAACTCATCTGGGTCCTTCACCACTGCTGGACACTTCGTCAGTCTCTATTTCCCCCTTTCTATAGCAGGGTTTCTCAACTTCAGCACTACAGGGACTGGATAATTCTTTGTTTTGGGGGTACTCTCTTACGCATAGTAGGATGTTCAGCAGAACCCCTGGCCACTATCCACTGGACGCCAGTACCACGCCACCCCTCAATTACAACAGCTGTGTGCCCAGACATTGCCGGGTGTCTGCTACAGTGGAGGAGGAGCACAATCTCCCCCTGTTGAGACCCCTTCTAGGGAACCTCCCTGAATCTCAGAGGTGAGAAAGCAGAAAACTATTTCTCAGCCTCTGCTGAAGCTAGGATTCAGGACAGGAAATAGGTTTTGACAATCAGGTGAACTTGTGCTAGACTTGAAAGGCTACCCTGAGGGGGAGATCATCTTCCTTTGCCATTGGCTGTTTTCAAGTGGCAGAAAGAAGCAAAATATTTCTGCAGTGATAGTCCACGTCCATTCTCTGGGTGTTGAGAGAAAGTGGTATATATGTGTGGAGGAATGGGTTGAGTGAAGTGTGGGTTGCAGGGTTCCAGATCCCATCCTCCAGTTTTATGAGTGTCAAGAGGCAATTTTGGTAATAACACAGTGCTGGCAGCTTCCTAATTCCTGAGTGGCAGTAGTCAAAGTGAGTTCCTGAACTCAACAGATCCGGCAGTGCCT
This sequence comes from Manis javanica, assembly GCF_040802235.1. Taxonomy (NCBI): domain Eukaryota; kingdom Metazoa; phylum Chordata; class Mammalia; order Pholidota; family Manidae; genus Manis; species Manis javanica. The sequence goes on along the minus strand of NC_133171.1, from coordinate 66,708,261 downwards.
TCAGAGTGGTTATTCTTGTAATGTTACAGGAATCGGTCTCCAGGGCCAGTTGAGAATGAACTCCTGAACCCTTTTACAACTTTTTATGCATCTACTTCACTCCACCAATCTTTTGCTAAATAAAATAAGTGGTTTCTCTTTCCTGCAATAAACCCATATAATGCCTTATCTATGATTATTTGACTGGTTCATTAATTTCCTTTCTTTCTGAGTAGCAAAGTCTCTTCCGGGAAGGAATCACCTTGATTTCTCTCCTCTGCCTCCCATAAACCCTACCCAGGGCTGTGCCCAGAGTGGGAGCCATAAAAGCAATTTGATTAAGTTGTTTGGCATTCACTGAACACTTGCTTGATAAATGAAAACTTGAAAGAAAAGATGAAAAGACAGGCTCCCCAGACAGCTCCAGTTTTCCCTCTTCCTCAGTGTGTCACAGAACTGGGCCTGCATGTCTGATACATGAGAGATGAACTGCTTCTAGTGGGAACTAGGGTGAGACTGTCTCACCGAGGGGCTTGAGCATGCTCTGCATTCCAGGCAAATGGCTGTGTAAAACACCCAAAACACTCTCCCTAGAATAATATCTATCAGTCTTTGGCTCTAGATATCAGTTCACTGATGACAACTGGGCTTATGCCCTCAGATCTGTACTGTCTCCTAAACTACAAACTTGTACAACAAATGCCGATTGGACATCTCCATTTGGATATCTAGTATTCATAGTAAATATAACATGTGCAAAGCCAAACTCCTCTTGTCCCACCCTAGTCTGCTTCTTAATAAATAACGACTCATGTCAAAAAACCCACAAAGAATGACTAATTTCTCCTTTTCCCTCAACCTCTACTGTCAAACTATTGGTAATCCTGTTTTAACTCAAAAATCAACCTAAAAGCCATCCACGTCACTCTATCTCTGCTACTTCCTCCATATTTCAAACCACCATCACCTCACTTCCTTACTGGGCTGACTGCTTTCTCTCTTTCTCTCGCATTTTAAAATATAAATTGGATCATGTCTCTACTCTGTTTAAATCACATCTGCGCTTCTCCTTAGAATAAAATCTACACTTCTTAACCCAGGGAACATAGCCTGCCCTGATGCAGGCACTTCCATCCTCCCCTTGTTCTAGATGCTCCAGCCTCAAGTCTTCTTTCTGTTTCCTGAATCCCCCAACTCCACTGCCTCAAGGCCTTTGTACTTGCTTGTCTTACCTGTACTCTGGCTCTTTGCATGTCCAGTCCTTCTTATCTTTCCAGTCTTAGCTCAGTGTCATTTTTCAGACTTGTTTTGCTTAATCATCCCATCTTAAACACATCCCTCATTTGCTCTCATATCACCCTGTTAATTTACCTTGGCACACATCAGTATCTAAACTGCATTTGTCTATGTTTTGTCTTCTTGTTTCTTGCCTCGTTCCCACTAGAATACAACCCTCGTGGAGGCAGGACTATCTGTTGGTCTCACTGCTGCATGCCAGCACCTGAAATAGTGCTGGCACATTGCAGGCCCTCAGGAAACAGTTGCTGAATGAATGAATAGTTGAGTAGGTTCTTATCTATGTTATTTCATCATTGCAAAATACATATAAAACTTACCACCTTAACCATTTTTAAGTGTTCAGTTCAGTGGCATTATGTGCATTCACATTGTACCATCATCCTCACCATCCATCTCCAGAACTCTTTATTTTGCAAAATGGAAACTCTCTACCCATTTAGTGGTAATGCCGCATTCCTCTGTCCCCACAACCCTTGGGAGCCACCACTCTACCTTCTTTATCTATGACTGCGACTACTCTAGGTACCTCATATCACTGAAATTGCACAATATTTCTCCTTTTGTGACTGGCTTATTTCATGTAGCACGGTATTCTCAGGGCTCACCCATGTATTAGAATTTCCTTCTTTTTTAAGTTTGAAAAGTGTTCCACTATATGTATACACCACATTTTTTTATCCATTCAGCTGTCCATGGATACTTGTGTTGCTTTCTCTTTTGGCTATTGTTTTCTATCACACTGCATCATTTTACATTTACATTTACATTTACATTTACAAGGGTTCCAATCTCTCCACATCATCACCAACACTTGTTATTTTCTGTTTTATGCCCATCATAATAGGTGCAAAGTGATGTTTCATTGTGGTGTTGCTGTACATTTCCCTAATTATTAGTTATGCTGATCATCTCATGTGCTTGCTGGTCACTTGTATATCTTCTTTGGAGAAATCTCTTGCCTATTTCAAAATCAGACTTGTTATTATTGCTGTTGTTATTGAATTGTAGGAGTTCTTTATATATCCTGGATACTGGACCCCTATCAAAAATACGATTTGCAAATATTTTCTCCCATTTTGTGGGTTGCCTTTTCATTCTGTGGATGATATCCTTTGATGGATCGAGGTTTTAATTTTGTTGTAGTCCAATGTATCTATTTCTTTTTCATCTGTTTTCTGAGCTTCTGGTGTCATATCCAAAAAATCATTGCTATATCCAATGTCATGAAGCTTTTCCTTGGGTTTTCTTCTAACACAGCCAAGTTTATAGTTTTAGTTCTTATCTTTAGATCATTAATCTGTTTTGAATTAACTTTGGTATATGGTATAAGATAAAGGTCCAACTTTCTTCAGCATGTGGATATCCAGTTTTCCTAGCACCATTTGTTAAAAGGACTTGAATGGTCTTAACATCTTATGAAGAAGCACTTCATCATATATGTGAGGGTTTATTCTGGGCTCTTTATTCTATTTCATTGGTCTATATGTCTCCCTTCATGCCAGTACAATAAAGTTTTGATTCCCATGGTTTTGTAGTAAGTTTTGGATTCAGAAAGTATGTGACCTTCAACTGTGTTCTTTTTCAAGATTGTTTTGGCTGTTCAGGATCTCTTGAGATTCCATATGAATTTTAGAATGGATTTTTCTATTCCTTTGGGTAGTACTGACATCTTAACAATATTAGGTCTGCTGTTGAATTCTGTTTCATAGTATTTTATTAAGATTTCTTTCATCAGTATCTATCAGGGATATTGTCTGTAGTTTTCTTTTCTGGTAATGTCTTATCTGGCTTTATTAGGGCAATGCTGGCTTCCTAAAATGAGTTTGGGAGTATTAATTCCCCTTCAGTTTTTAGAAGAGTTTGAGGAGGGTTGGTATAATTCCTTAATTGTTTATAATTTTCTGATGAAGCCATCTGGTCCTAGAACTGTCTTTATTGGGAGATTTTTGGTTACTGATTAAATCTTCTTACTAGTTGTGGGTCTGTTCATATTTTCTATTTCTTTGTGATTGAGTCTTTGTAGATTGCATGTTACTAGGAATTTGTCCATTTCATCTAGGTTATTCAATTTCTTGGCATACAACTGGTCATGGCACTCTTTTATAATCCTTTTTATTTCTGTAAAATCACTAGTCAGACCCCTCTTTCACTTCTAATTTTAGTTATTTGCGTCTTCTTTCTTTTTTCCTTAGTCAGTCTAGCTAAAATTTGTCAGTTTTGTTGATCCTTCTAGAGAATCAATACTTGATTTTGTTCTTGCTCGTGTTCTTTAGACCTGTCGTTTAAGGGGAAGGGGTATGAAAGGAAAATAAATACCTTTAAGATAATTATAAACTTGGCTGTGTGGAAAAAAAGAGACTTATTGAACTGAAAATGACATTTTCACTACTTAGGTATGAAATTAGCACTATTTCTGGAAAAGGTTTTTGTCATTCTTCATTCCAGACACAGCCATGCTTGGAAAAAAGGGGGCTTTATTGTACACTTTGTGCAAAATAGGTAACTTTCTTTTAAAAAAGGCTTGTATTTACATATGTGCTCGCTATGTGTCAGGCACTGTTCTAAGCACTTTGCACATATTAACTCATTTAATCCTCATAGTAACCCAATGAGGTAGGTGATATAATTAATCTCATTTTACAGATAAGTAAACTGAGGCAGACCGTTTAAGTCATAGCTAGTAAATATCAGAAGTGTGACTTCCACTCAGGGACTCTGGCTTCAGAGATGCTATCCTGCCTCTACGAATGCATCCTTTTGATGGTGGTAGTGGTGATGGATGAAATAGACACACAAATTGGTCTTCCCTTTAAAGCTGGCCATAAGTCTGAATACTACTTAGAAGCTGCCAGTGAGATGCCTTGAAATATGTTAGCCCAGCCAGCAGGCTTAGGATAGTTGAGTGCAGGTCTTCATTATTTCAAACTGAGCTCTGTGCTAGTTCTCATTCCAGTGTCTGGACCTGCATGTGCATCTCTGTGCTGAACACACTCACTTGCCAAGCCTTGAGAACCACTCTTACTCAGCAAGTGTCAGCATCATGACCTGCCACCATCCTGGGCACTTGGGAAGGTGTGATCAGTGTTACCGTGGGTACCTACACTTCTGCCCCTCCAACCTCTGTGGCGTCTGTCCCACTTTCAGACTTTCTGTGCTCCCTTCATACTGTTGCTTTAGGTTCATCGGATTGCTCAAATAAAACCCGATAGCTGCCTGTACTTTGAGGCTGACCAGTTTGATAGGTCTGTCTTGTTATACCTAGAGACCGAGAGTAGCCTAAGCAGAACAGAGTCAAGCATCAGTAATGAAAGACTTCTCAGGGACTGGGAGAGAGCAGAGTGGATGAAGATCTTCCTGGACACAATGCCGGGCTACGGACCTGATGTAATAATAATCTGTAAACACACACACATATGCGGAGCAGGCATGGATTTCTTCTCCCTTCTGCTGGAATATTGAGTCAGGAAAAATATTCAGAGCCTGAGCTGGGGCACTGCTGGTGAAGCAGAGATTTCAGGTGAGAAGTACATGTGCAGAGCGGATGCAGTGACCTTTCTTACTTGCAGTGTTTTCATTCTGCAGTTTGCACGGCAGGACCCCTGACATCAGAGGCGCTGCTAGCCCGAGGCTGCGTTGCAAAGGAACTAAGTGAGCCTGCCCTACTTCCAGAGGCTTGAGTAATCTGTGCGGCGCGGTACCCTGGAAGGGAGAGAGGGTTGTGGACGAGCGACCTCTAGTGGCCTCGCTCGAGAGAGGCGCCGCGGTGCAGAACGAGGACGAAGAGACCCTGAGCTACAGCCCAACTGCCGCCGCGAAGACCCTGTTTGTCCAGCACCAGCCTGGGTGTTGGCGAGGATTCAAAGGAATTACAAGCAGGCTGACTTAAGGAGCTTATCCTCCGGCCCGGAGAACTCAAAAGAGCATATGGTTTCTCTATTGATCTGAAGCCATAGGAGTTTCCGAAAGGGGTGAGGACAAAACGGATCAGATCGAGGAAGCCCAACCCATCGAATGAGAAGAGGAAGAGCCTCCGGGGCGGGAGAAGAGCCCGAAGCACGAGGGGAGGAGGAAGAACCTCGGTGACACAGAGCAGAGATTCCTGATGAGGAAACCTCGCCGCCTGTGGGGTGCTGGGCTACCTGGGAACTAAGCCATGTGATTAGGAGCCCAAGGGGGCCCTCCGGGGCCTGCGCAGGGACCACCCGGCCTGGCCAGCTCTGCAGTCGGAAGGGAGCCGAGAGTCGCTCTTTCTGCCCCAGGGGACAGCATGATGAAGGGTCACAAACTCAACCGCTACCTGGGCCAAAGAGTTCATGTAAAGGCACGAAACAGGCTAGGCGAAGGATTCTGGCATTTCGGAGATATCAACTTTATTTTAAATTCTGCAGTGATATTTAGCCAGCCTAGAGTCATGAATGCAACTGGAAGAAGTGGAGGGTGTGACAAAAAGGGGAGGACTTGGCCCTCGTACAATGGGCAGCAGTGACTCAGCTCCGGCCAGTTGTTACTGTCGGGAATGCACGTCTGTTTGCCAAGTATCCCAAGCCTGCAAAAGAAGCACACCATCTACAAGCTGTATGTGAAATCGCTCAAAGTTTAAATGTTGGGCTGACTTTAAAACGTTGTACAGCTCAAACAAACATTTGGCCTGTACGCTGTCTCTTTACGAGTTGGAGTTTAGATTAATCAAGTTTATTTTCTGAAAAATGTTTTAAGACACTAAATTTAATAGGCAAATGTCACAATAATTCTTCTGACTGGGAGAGAAAGCCCTTACTTTAGGGACTACTTTTCTTTCTTTTTGGTGAGGGAGGGGAGTGGTTTTTTTTCTCTGACAGGTGCTTTGAAAGGACCTGGCACTGAGTTCCAGGAGCCCTGTGCTCCTGCCTTTCTGCCCCATTAGCAAGTTAGACCCACCTTGCTGAACCTCTATTTTCTTTTTTTTTTAAATTGAAGTAGTTTCAGGTACACAACATAGTGATTTTTTAAATTAAAGTATAGTTGATATACAATATTATACTGGTTCCAAGCATATAACATATTGATTCAACAGTTACATACATTATTGAATCCTCACCCAACTAATGTAATTACTGTATGCCAAATAGCAACAAAGGAAGATGCTACAGAACTATTCTCTATGCTGCAACAACATAATGATTTGGTATTCATATATATTGTAAAATGATCACCACAGCAAATTTAGTTAAAATCCCTCATCTCACACAGTTGCACCGTCTTTTTTTTTCTTGTGCTGAGAACTTTTAAGAGGTACTCTCTCAGCAGCTGGCAAATACACAATACAGTGTCATTAACTACAGTCACCATGCTGTGCATCACACTGCCAGGACTTACTCATTTTATACCTGAAGGTTTGGTACCTTTCGACCATCTTCACCCATTTGCCCGGCCCCGCCCCTCACCTCTGGCAACCACCAACCTGTTCTGTTCTCTGCATCTATGAATTTGTGGGGGAGGGGAGGTGTTTTTTGTTTTAGGTTCCACATGTAAGTGAGGTCACACAGTATCTGTGCCTGTGTTTTCTCATCAGTAAAATTGGCACTCTACCTAGAGGTCCTTTTAGCTGAACAATCTATGATGCCTAAGGTGCTGTCTAGCCTAAAATTCTGTGGTTCTTACTCCAAGGTGGATGAGAATATGTTTTCCAGATGACCTCATATCTCCAGCTCAGAGAGAGTTTCATTTTTGTATGCTAGGCTCCTGTCATCCTTTAAAGGAGACAGCGAGGTGTATAGCAGTCATTGCCAACCTTGGCCACACAGCAAAATTAACTGGAGAGTTTTGCAACAAACTGAATGCCAGGCCCCTTTTGAACCACCCAGACAAACTGAGGGGGATGCTAGGGAGGGTCTGAGGCATGGGGATGGCTTGACAGCTCCCAAAGTGATTTTAATGTGCAGTCAAGATTGAGGACTCCTGGTGTAGCCAGAGGCAGGCTTTTAAACCAGGCTCTGGACTATGACAGACCAGGGTAGTGGCAAGCCACATTTGAGCCACAGGCAAGAAGAAAAATGGGGCCCCTATATTCACTTACTGAAATATGCTTCCCTAGTTTGGACAAAGTAGGGAAAGTTAATAAATATCTCCAGAAAGAAACCATGAGCTTACATAAAGTCTGTGTTGTTAAATCTATTCGTGCACTAGAGTCGACCTTCATCAGTTGGGTGGGGACTTGATGGGCCTGCAATCCCAGGCACCATGGGCTGATTGGAAGCAACTGTTCCCCTTGCACAAGAATGCTGGGTTATAAAACTAACAACAGCAATCTGCCTTTAAAATTATGATAGTTTGCCTATCATGGATATTTTTGCATTAATTTAGATTTAAAAAAAATACTGAATTCAAATACTATTTATCTTGATTATTGAGTCTTTTGCCACCCCTTAAAGTTTGCACCTGAGGAGAGTACTTCACTCATCCAGCCTAGTCCCACTTCTGACCCTGGGTTTAAATCCTGCCTCTGCTTAGGTGATTTATTAACAAATCAGCCTCACTTACTCATGTGTAAGATACAGTTAATGTCAGCACCTCCATTCCAGTGCTGTGAGGTTTAAATGAGGTAATGTAGTGAAGTGCCCAGCACATAGCTAGAGCCTCTAATATGTGTTAATATGACTTGGCTAATATCACATACAAAGATTGCATAACACCATGGTCACTGTGCTTCCAATTTGTCTGCTTTTTCCAAGTAAGTTGGCCTACCTGGGATTTATCAGTTCTTAGGTACAGGATTGGAGTTGTCTCAACACCATAAACTATCTCCAACCAGGGGTGCTCAAGCTCTTCCATAAAATCCTGGGGATCCTGGGAACAAGACAGGGATGCTCACTCTTCCCACTGTTATTTATCATAGTAGTGGAGGTCCCAGCCATGGCAATTAGACAAAACAAAGAAATAGAAGGAATCCAGATTGGTAAAGAAGTTAAACTGTCACTATTTGCAGATGACATGATATTGTACATAAAAATCCCTAAAGACTCCACTGCAAAACTGCTAGAACTGATACCGAATACAGCAAAGTTGCAGGATACAAAATTAACACACAGAAATCTGTGGCTTTCCTATACACTAACAATGAACCAATAGAAAGAGAAATCAGGAAAACAATTCCATTCACAATTGCATCAAAAAGAATAAAATACCTAGGAATAAACCTAACCTAGGAAGTGAAAGACCTATACCCTGAAAACTAAAAAGACACTCTTAAGAGAAATTAAAGAGGTCACTAACAAATGGAAACTCATCCCATACTCTTGGTTAGGAAGAATTAACATCATCAAAATGGCCATCCTGCCCAAAGCAGTATATAGATTTGATGCAATTCCTATCAAATTACCAACAGCATTCTTCAACAAACGGGAACAAATAGTTCAAAAATTCATATGGAAACACCAAAGACCCCACATAGCCAAAGCAATCCTGAGAAGGAAGAATAAAGTGGGGGGGGCGGGATCTCACTCCCCAACTTCAAGACAATTTGGTACTGGCACAGTAACAGAGCCACAGACCAGTGGAACAGAATAGAGACTCCAGACATTAACCCAAACATATATGGTCAATTAATACATGATAAAGGAGCCATGGACATACAATGGGGAAATGACAGTCTCTTCAACAGATGGTGCTGGCAAAATGGGACAGCTACATGTAAGAGAATGAAACTGGATCATTGTCTAACCCCATACACAAAAGTAAATTCAAAATGTATCAAATACCTGAATGTAAGTCATGAAACCATAAAACTCTTAGAAAAAAACAGGCAAAAATCTCTTGGACATAAACATTAGCGACTTCTTCATGAACATATCTCCACGGGGCGAGGGAAACAAAAGCAAAAATGAACATGGGGGATTACATCAAGCTGAAAAGCTTCTGTACAGCAAAGGACACTATCAATAAAACAAAAAGGTACCCTACAGTATGGGAGAATATATTCATAAATGACAGATTCGATAAAGGCTTGACATCCAAAATATATAAAGAGCTCATGCTCCTCAACAACCAAAAGTAAATAATCCAATAAAAAAAATGGGCAGAGGAGCTGAACAGACAGTTCTCCAAAGAAGAAATTCAGATGGCCAACAGACACATGAAAAGATGCTCCACATCGCTAGTTATCAGAGAAATGCAAATTAAAACCACAATGAGATATCACCTCACACCAGTAAGGATGGCTACCATCCAAAAGACAACAACACATGTTGGCGAGGTTGTGGAGAAAGGGGAACCATTCTACATTGCTGATGGGAATGCAAATTAGTTCAACCATTGTGGAAAGCAGTATGGAGGTTCCTCCAAAAGCTCAAAATAGAAATACCATTTGACCCAGGAATTCCACTTCTAGGAATTTACCCTAAGACTGCAGCAGCACAGTTTGAAAAAGACAAATGCACCCCTATGTTTATTACAGCACTATTTACAATAGCCAAGAAATGGAAGCAACCTAAGTGTCCATCAGTAGATGAATGGATAAAGAAGAAATGGTACATATACGCAATGGAATATTATTCAGCCATAAGAAGAAAACAAATCCTACCATTTGCAACAACATGGATGGAGCTAGAAGGTATTATGCTCAGTGAAATAAGCCAGGTGGAGAAAGACAAATACCAAATGATTTCACTCATATGTGGAGTATAAGAACAAAGTAAAACTGAAGGAACAAAACAGCAGCAGAATTACAGAACCCAAGAATGGACTAACAGTTACCAAAGGGAAAGGGACTGGGGAGGATGGGAGGGAAGGGAGGGATAAGGGCAGGGAAAAAGAAAGGGGGCCTTATGATTAGCATGTATAATATGGGGGGGAGCATGGGAGGGCTGTGCAACACAGAGAAGACAAGTAGTGATTCTACAACATCTTACTACGCTGATGGACAGTGAATGTAATAGGGTTTGTGCAGGGGACTTGGTGAAGGGGTGACCCTAGTAAACATAAGGTTCTTCTTGTAATTGTAGATTAATGATAACAAAATTTTAAAAAAAGATTTAAAAAAATCCTGGGGATCCAAAAATATCCAGGTATTACTTACAGCTGAGCAATAACTCTATAAATTGCCTGGCTGGCATACTTATTTTAATCTATTTTATATATTTGGCTCTGTTTAAGTTTTATTTTAATCAAGGTAAAGAAAGAGTACCATAGATTTAAAATGTTTGAGGGCTACTCTTCTAGATCATATTTCTCAGTAATACCAATAAGATTCAGCTGGAGGTCTTGTTAAAATTCTGATACTGATTCAGCAAGAGTACGGCAGAGCTTGAGATGATGCATTTGAAACAGGATCCCAAGCAGAACTGGCTACATCATTTGTGGGGCTCCGTGCAAATGAAAATACAGGACTCTGTGTTAAAAAATTGTTAACAATTTCAAGATGGTGATGAAAAAGCATTTAACCAAGTGTGGAGCCCTTCTCAGTGGGGCCCTCAGGCCATTCCACAGGCCACGTGCCCATGAAGCCTGCTTGCTCCCAGGCAATGCCTATCCTGCTGGGCCACGGCCATATTTTGAGTAGCAAATGGTGTCTGATAGAACTTACTGTGATGATGGAAATGTTCTGTATGTGTGCTGTTCAGCGCAGTAGCCATTTAGCCACATTCTTTTGAGCACTTGGAATGTGGCTAGTGTGACTAGTATTAACTTTTATTGAATTTTAATTAAATTTAACTAGTCCCACGTGTCTCGTGGCTGCCGAGTTGGATGGCACAATTTGTCAGGTTTGTCCAACAGGATAGCTTCTGTCTCTACCAAATTGCCAGTCTCCAAGTCGATTACAGACCATGACAGTCAAGGGAAGGCAGATCAGACCTTTCTCTTTGTGCTTTAATAGATTTATTTCATTTTTATTTTCAATCTGACAGGTAAGGCTAGTCCAGATATTCTCGTGGAAAAGACCCTGCCTAATCTGGGAAGTAATCTTTTTTTTTAATTCCTATTTGATTTACTGTGGAAAATATTGGCAATTCCTTTGATAAAACTTTCTTGTCTCATTTCATAGGAAATGACTGACAGCCTTTAAGTGCTATCTATGTTTTTTAAAACTCAATGTGACTGACAGTCTTCCAGCATTAGACGCTTTCCTGCAGCCTTGAAATGTGACTTGCTCTCTCTGATGTGAAGATGGATTTCTGGGGACCTGGGTTGCCTCTAGGGCTTTTAGCTAACCTGGGCCTGCTCAGGGAGGAAGCAGAGAGACCTTGCGTGGGTGGCCCCAGGTTTGCTGTTAGGAAACAAAGGGTCACTTCAGTTCTGAAGAATTTTTTTTTTGGAGAACTTGGGCTAAGTGAAGTCTCCAAATCACTAACCTGCTCATCTCCAGAGAGGTTTTCTGACTTCCAAACTATGATCAAGCCTTTAAGCTTTCTTTTTGAACAGGATTAATTGGGTATTTAATGAGAGGGAGAGAGAAAATAGAAATTTAACTTCTAGATTTAAAGAAATGGAAATAAGAAGATATCACCAGAAGGCTAGGGGACCAGGAGGGAGGGAAGGAATGTAAGCAGGGGCTCATCTAAGAAGCCAAAATCCAAAGCTCCATCCAACAGGAATTTATAAGTACCATAAAAAAAGCCCCTATTTTCTGTGACTTTTTTCTGTGGATCTGTAGTCTAGTTCATGGCTCTTGACATCAAAGTGCAGAGCACAGGAGGAATTAAACATTCTCCAAACGGATCACTGCTTGGCAGCCCTGAGATACACTGTTTAGAAACCTAACACCTCAAAACAGACTCAGGAATCCATAAGAAGTTAGTAAATGGTGCAGTGACAGTGGAGAAGGTGGTATTATTCAAAAGTGTTAGGTAAACTGGCCAAACATTTGGGAAAATAAATATTGCTCAATATTTATACTCTACAACAAAATAAATCCCAGATGGATTAAATATTTATGTGCAAAAATTGAACAAAACTCCACACTATAAAAATGCTGGTAGAAGAATGGAATTTCAGGGTCAGGAGGGTGTGTGTACTTTATTTGACCACAGTTTACTCTCCCACTGGCAGTGCATGGAGGGTTCCATGTCTGCAAATCCAGACCAATATCTAATATTATCTGGTTTCTGGTTCTGCCATTCTATAAAGGCATTAAGCTGTTTTTAAGTGCATTTCTCAGATTACTAGTGAATTTGCACATCTCAAATGTTTGTTAGTTTTTTTGGGTTTTCATTTTCACAAAATGCCTGTTTATGTCCTTTGCTCCACTTCTATTGGGGTTTCTGTATTTTTCTTCTTGATTTATGAAGGTTCCTTGTGCATTCGAGATGTCAGTTGCTTGTTAATCTAGACACTGCAAACACCATTTTCCTCTTTGTCATCTATGAGCTTTATTTAAGGTGGTCTTTGTTGAACAGAATTTCTTTTTTTTGATGCAATGGACTTCATCTTGCACAGATCCATAAGCAGTTGCAATGTTGTTTGTGGTGGGAACCTGGAGGCAATTGGAGTGCTCATGGCTAAGAGAATGGATTGGGCAAATGTAGATGCACACCAAGGAGGACTGAGCAGAAATCAGAAGCAATGGACCCACACGCACACGGAGCATCAAGGATGAACTTTGAAGATGTAGTACTGAGTTAAACAAGCAAGAAACAGGATGAGATATACAACATGATATCATTTATGACAATTAAAATGTGTGAACACTGTACAATACATATTTAGAAAAAACATATGCAAATGAAAAAGATATATATTTAACATATTGGAGTGGTTTTATGCAGGGGATTAGAATAGGAAATAATGGATTAAGGTGAATAAATAAATAAGAGAGGAGCCTAGGAAGTACCAACTACTGCAAGTGTCTTATGAGCTGAGGACTATAACAGAATCCATTGCCCCTGAGTATCACACATTCATGCAAAAGAGCAAATACGGGTACATATTTCTATCATGCTGGGGTAAAGAAAGACTTTCTAAGCATGATGCTAAGGACACAAACTAAAAAGGAATAGGATGGTAAAACTCATGACAAAAATATTTTAAAATTGTGGTTAAATATGCATAATGTAAAATTTAACATCTTACCTTTGTTTACAGTTCAGTAGTGTTAGGTATATTCACACTGTTATGCAACAGGTCACCCCAGCTCTTTCATCTTAAAAAACTAAAACTCTGTGCCTATTAAACTACAATTCCTCACCCCTGACCCCAGCCCCTAGCCACCAGCATTCTATTCTCTGTCTCTAGGACTTTGACTACTCAAGGTTATATAAGTGGAATCATACAATATTTGTCCTTTTGTGACTGGTTTCACTTTAAATAATGTCCTCAAGATTCATCAATGTCATAGCAATTGTTAGGTTTTTCCTTTTTAAGGTTGAGTCATATTACATTGTATGTATGTACCACAGTTTGTTTATACATCCATCCATTGATGGATATTGGGGTTAGTCCCATGTTTTGGCTATTGTGAATAGTGCTGTTTTGAACATGCGTGTACAATTATCTCTTCAAGACCCTGTTTTCAATTCTTTTAACTATATGCCCAGAAGTGGAATTGCTAAATCATATATACCAAAAGTACAATAGCTAATTCTATTATTATTTTTTGAGTAAATGCCAGGCTATTTTCCATAGTGGCTGCATCATTTTACATTCCCACCAACAGTGTACAAGGGTTCCAATTTCTCCACATCCTCACTAACACTTGTTATTTTCTGTTTCTTTTTTAACAGTAGCTGTTCTAATGGGTATGAGGGATATAAGATATTTTTTTTAAAAACATAAGCAAAACTTTGAACATATGAAGCATGAAAAACTGGGGAAAACATTTGCAAGATATATGGTCTACATTTCTAATAACTAAAAGACTCAATAATCAATAAGAAAAAAGATAAATAAGAATTAATAGACTATGGACATAAATAGCCACTTATCAGAGAAGACTACAAGTAATTAATAAACATGCACACATGTTCATCATTTTCAGCAGTTAGAGCAATATAAATAAAAGCATGATATATTCAGATCATGTCAATTGGCAAAGATGGAAGAGAAATGGTATTACTTAGTGATGGTGAGAATGCCGGGCAGGAGGTAGTCTCGTACCACACTAGTCGAGGAGGAGAAAAGAAGGTCTAGATATCTTCCAATGTACATTCTCCCCATTTTCCTTGGTAACAGAATCTATTACTTTTTAATATGGCTAGATTGTTGCTTAAAATGAAGACATGGTTTTTTAGCCTTCCTCACAGCTAGATGTTGCTGAGTTCTAGTCGTGACCTGGTTTTGCCTGAAGAGATATGGGTGAAAGTGCTGCGTAGAAATTCTGGGAAGGTTAAAAGAAAGGAGAAAGGTATCCATTTTTGTTCTTCTGCTTCTTCCCACTGCTTTAATGGAGCATAGATAGCTGTGATGGCAGGCACACTGTAGCCATATTGGACTACAAGGTAACTTTGAGGAAGTTAGTGGTGCTGGTGCTAGGAAAGAGAGCACTTTAGAATAGCTTTAAGTGCCTGAAACTAGGCCAGCCTCCTAGATTCTAACATAGCCGTCCGTGACTAATACGGCAGTATGCCGTATCCGCCTAGCTTAAGTAGCACGGCTGCAAGTACTATGGAGCCTGCAATGGGGGCTTCTACGTGGGCTTTTGGTAGTCAGAGGTGCAGCCCGTATAGGGGTATTTTTACTATAAATGCTATTATGCATGCTAGTCAGATTAGTATGTTGGATCAAGAGTCGTTTATGGGCTTTGCTCAGTATTGTAGTACTAGTATGTTTAGGGTTCCTGTTATATTTTGGGTGTATGTGAGTACTACTAGAAGGGGGAGTGATCCTACTATTGTGTAGAAGAGGAAATAGGATCCTGCGTTTAGTCGTTCTGCTTGGTTTCCTCATCGTGTGATGATGATTAGGGTTGGTATAGGATGTCAAATATAATGAATTCGGAGGAGGTGAATGTTATGATTAGTAATGCCTGGAGGGTGGTTAATATGGTAATGTATAGTTTTTTTCGGCTCAGAGGCTCATTAGACAGGTGGGCCTGGCTAGCTATTAGTATTAGGGGGAGGAGTCATGTTGTTAATACGATTAGGGGTGCTGATAGGGGGTCTGAGAAGAAGGTGGCTGAGAAGTTTATGTTGTTGTGGTCATCCTGGCCTAGAACACCCAGAGATGTTAGGCTGATTAGTATGCTGTGTGATGTTACGTTAATTCATAGTATGTTCTTGTTTTATAATCATGTTAGGGGGATTAGTATGGTTGTGGGGATAATTAGTTTTAGCATTGTAGTAGGTTTAGGTTTTGTACGTAGTCTGTGCCGTATGTGTTAGACACAAGTACTAGTAGAGAGAGGCCCAGGGCAGCCTCGCATGCTGCTAGTACGAGGAGGATGATGGGTGCTATGTTGGCTAGTGTGAAGTGGTTAGTTAGGATTGTAATGGTGATTATTACGAATAGGGAGAGTATTATGCCCTCTAGACATAGTAGTGAGGACATTAGGTGTGATCGGTACATTAATATCCCCATTAGGGAGATAGTGAATGCCAGTGTTGTGTTAATGTAAATTAGGGACATTTGGTAGCTATGAGTAAGTCATAGTTTAATGAGTCGAAATCATTTGTTTTGTGTAAACTAGCTACCATACTCAGTTCATTCTAGGCCTTTTTGTGTTCATTCGTAGGCCAGGCTAATTGCTAGCAGTGAGATAAGTATTAGGGCCACAGTGAGTATGGTATTTAGGTTGTTTGTCTGTGATGCCCATGGGAGTGGTAGGAGTAGCGCGATTTCTAGGTCGAACAGTAGGAATGTAATAGCGATTAGGAAGAATTTTATGGAGAATGGTAGTCGTGCTGATCCTATGGGGTCGAATCCGCACTCGTAGGGAGTGATTTTTTCAAAGTATGTATTTAATTGAGGGAGTCAAAAGGCAATTAGTATAAGTAGGCATGCTAGTATGGTGTTGGTTATTATTGCTAGGAGTAGGTTTATTATTTTCTCCTGGGTTGTAACCAGAGCTTGTTGATTGGAAGTCAACTGTACTGTACATACTTAGAAAATAGGAACCTCATCAGTAAATAGAGATGTACAGGAATAATCACACCACATCTACAAAGTGTCAGTATCAGGCGGCGGCTTCGAACCCGAAGTGGTGGTTTGATGTAAAGTGGTATTTTAGCTGTCTTAGTAAACATACAATTAGGAAGGAGGTGCCGATAATGACATGTAGGCCGTGGAATCCAGTTGCCATAAAGAAGGTAGAGCCGTACACACCGTCGGAAATTGTGAAGGGCGCTTCCTAATATTCTGAGATCTGTAGTAGTGTGAAGTAGACACCCAGGAGGATTGTGATAAGCAAAGCTTGGGTTATGTGGCTTCGGCTGCCTTCTATTAAGCTGTGATGTGCTCAGGTAATTGATACTCCTGAGGCCAAGAGAACAGATGTGTTGAGCAGGGGCACTTCTAGTGGGTTTAGTGGGTTGATGCCTGTAGGGGGTCAACATCCCCCCAGTTCAGGGGCGGTGCTAGGCTTGAGTGGTAGAATGCTCAGAAGAAGCCAGCAAAGAAAAATACTTCTGAGACAATGAATAGGACTATGCCATATCGTAGCCCCTTTTGGACTGTGGGTGTGTGGTGGCCTTGAAAGGTGCTTTCTCGGACAATGTCATGTCATCATTGGTATATTGTTAAGAAATTTGTTGTTAGTCCCAGGAGCAGTAGTATTGTAGAGTTGAAGTGGAATCATATTGCCAGGCCTGATGTTATCAGGAGGGCGGATAGGGCTCCGGTCAGAGGTCAAGGACTTGGGTTCACTATGTGGTATGAGTGGGTTTGGTGGCTCATTATGTGTTATCGTGTAAGTAGAGGCTGATTAGGAGGGTGAATACGTATGCCTGAATGAGTGCGACCGCGAATTCAAGGATTGTAAGTAGGACTAGGACAATAAAGGTAGTTGTGGCCACGGTGAGGTTGATTGATATTAGGGCGAGAGTTGCGCTTCCGATTAGGTGTATTAACAGGTGGCCGGCGGTAATGTATTCAGCCACAAACTGGCAGTGGAGAATTCTCATTCTGCACAGGTGGGTGGGGAAGGTACACATTTCTAAGGGGACCCCTGACCCTTGTTAGCCTCCATACCCTCTGAAGATGGTCAGTGTTGCCCGAAACAAATATCACAATAAAAAAATGTACTATGAAAAGTTTATTTCACAATATATGTAATTCAAACCACCCTGCTGTACACCTTAAACTCACACAGTAATGTGGGTCAATTATTTCTCAATAAAACTGGAAAAAAGTTTATAAAACATAATAAATATAACAGAAATTTAAATAATTTAACTTCCCAACAGTGTGTTTTGTAAGATTTTAGCAAATATACTTCCAAAGTCTTTATAGCCTCGTGCATGGGGATGTCTGCGATTCCTCGTGCGACAAGTGCCACTTCCTTTAACCCTAGTTTCACTTCAGCTGCTTGTGCACATGTGTTGGTGAAATGCTGTCCATTTCCTCTCAAAGCCTTTCTGCCCCTTTTTAACTGGTGCTCCATGCATACAGAGAGACCTGCTCTCCTGAGCACCCTCCTTGCCCCCCAACACTATGTCATTTCCAGGAAGTTACAGAGAAGGTAGTTGCATCGAAGCGAAGGCACGGGACAAGTTTTAAAATGTTAAACAGGGGTTGTTTGGCCTGGAAAAGAAGAAACTCCACACAGGATAGCTCTTTTTAATCACCCAAGAGGCTCAAGAAGCAGAAATTACATAAGGAGAAGTGCTTTCTGCAATGAAAGTGGCCCGTCAAAGAACCAGGCTCCCTTTAGAAGTTGTGGGGTCCCCATCTCTGAAAATGTTTCTTACAGAGGACATTGTTCCAGTGGACTTCTCTGGGTCAAGGTCCTATGATGCACTGGGGTTTTCTGACTGACTGAACATACAACTGCCTTATCAAAGGACAAGAAGAAGATCTTAATGGGAATTGGGCATCTGAGGAGGAGGCTGTAAGGCACACAACTGACAGCTCGCAGGGAGCAAGATTGGGATGTGGGCTAGGGTTCCTTAATGCGCTGCCTTCCAGATGACCATCAGTTCTGGCTGGACTGCTATCCCCACTGTCCTTCTCCACCATCTAAGCCCCCTTCCTCTACCCACTCACCCCTGACTATTTTCCCACCATTCTCTTCCACCACAGAACCTGCTCTTATAACTTCATGCCACGGTATTTCCCTGCAGCACTAAACATAGGTCTGTTCCGACATTACTGATCATGATCACCGGGCACTATCTCCCTGCCCACTCGCCCACAGAGCAGTATGACATAAAAGACAAGAGACTGGCCTTTGGAGTCAGACCAAATTTAGAAATCAGGGCCTACCAATAACCACTACGGCCACCACTCAGCTGGGGTTTCATCTGTCAGTGCACGAGGAGGATGCAGACAGCTCAGGTTTGCACCAAGCCCTAACTCAGATGGATAATCTCTCCTAAGAGGTGGATACACTTCATGTCTTCACGTGACTCAGGGGACTGAGAAGCACATATCTGGCCCACTCCTAGCACTGTACACATGCTACCTGTTAATGCCATAGCAGGCCGTGGGATCGGGTGCTAGCATAGCACTGGGAGCTCAAACCACTTCTTCCTCCCTCCTGATTATGACAACCCACCAAATTTTAGAACAGCAGTCTGCAAACTAATTGGCACTTATTCACATTCCCCTTGGGCTGCTACTGGGTTGCTCATGTCTATGTGGGTCATCAGTGACACCCCTAGGCACCTCGTCCAGAGAGTGATGGGCATCCCAAGTCCAAGGGGTCCCCGTAGATGGAGAAAGTGCGTTGGAGCACATGGAGCCCAGCTGGGCAGTCTTTCCAAGTTGGGCTGGGGAAGGAGCTTTCCCAGGTGCCAAACGGATGTCTTGGAAAGGAATGACAGGCTCTGGGTGGGACCCCAGACAACAGAGAGCTCTGCGGCCTCCCAGCCTCCAGGCTCACCTTGGCAACAGCTCTCTTCCCTTCTCTTTTGAAAGTGAATTATGTGACTGCTGGCACTAGGCAATTATCATTGGTGAAATTTTTTTTCTTGTGTCCTGTCAGAGAAAGGCACACACAAACCTTGCCTACAAACAGTACATTCAAGAATTATAGGCATAAACCAATATAGCTTTAAAAATGATGTTGCCATCTACATTCTATTAGCCCCACAATGCAATCTCCCTTAGACCAAAATATTGCAATTTCCTTCTCTTTTCATGTTATTTTTCTCCCATTTACTTTGATTTTTGCTCTCTTTGGAGGATACACAGTAATCGGGTTAGGCCATCGACAGTGCCGAGGTGGCCTTAAAGCTCCCTCGCTTTCTATTTCAGCCCATCCTCTGCTTCCCCCTTAATCCACTTTCTGCCCTGTGAATACCCTAGAAGAACTGGACAGAGATCAATCATGTGGCCTTGGAAAGTTATCAGGTTGAAAAAAATAAGCAAGCTGCTGCCCTCCAAAATTCAGAAAATCGTGTTAGTCTAAGGAACCAAGTCTGTTTATTTTCCTTTATCTACGGGATATATTTCATTATGAAAGCTGGGCCTGCCTGAATGGCCAATGGACTCTCTAATGCTAAGGGAGTGCCAGAAATAATAAATGAATGTGCTTGCTATTGAAATAGCCCAATCTGGATTTCAGAAGGGATTATATTTGCTTTTTTGAAGGGTAGTAAAAATACAGGTTTTAAATAATAATTCTGCCACTTCAGCTCTTTTTGAGGGCACACAGAATTGCTTGCCAACTCCTGAAAGCCCAGAGAGTAATTGATTTAACAAGACTGAAGCAATATTGCTTTTTATGCAGCTTAAGGTGTAAACAAATATTTCCTCTTAACGCGTTTCTGATGTTTGGTATAATAACATTCATCAGATTAGTTGAAAACAGTCGCATCTTTTAAAGCATGTAGTCTTCTTTTGTTGCCTCTCTTCTTATATCCAAGAAAATGAGGAATAGAGTGAATGAACTAGAATAAGCTAGGACAAGCGATGAAGGCTAAGTGGCTTGTTTATTTCTTTCTTATAAATTTTAGTGACATGTTGCCTTGAAAAGAAGGAAAGGGGCTCTCTGCCCACAAGACCTTGTCAAATGTGCCTTTTTATTCTTTAGGAAAGAAAAGTGAAGAAGTAATAACAATATGGTATTTTTTCTGTCCTGGCAAGGCGCCCCCATGTGGGGTTATTGCAACTTCGGAGAATGCCATGCTCTGGAGTCATTCAGAGAAACATCTTTGGCAGCTGGGAAGCCTCAGTGCATCTCAGCATCCCTGACTTGTGCGCTTGTTCCCATTTTCTGGTCAGCCTCACTACCATCTTCAGTCTGGCTTCACACACTGGTATCTAGCCCACAAGGATTCTGCCACCCTGAGACAAGGTGAATTTGCTGTTGGGGTGACCTTAAGAGACATATTTCTGGAAACAAGCCTGACAGGTTGCAGACATCGTTCAAATGAAAATGATGTGTCATGAAAGTTCTCTGAAACCAAGGTAATTCATTCCAAAGCTCTTTTCTGAATCTGCTCTCCATTATCCATTCTATGCCTGGGAGGGCAGAGGGGTTGTGATGCCACCTGTTATTTCAACAAAGAAGCAAAAGGAGGGGCAAGGGGCGAGATGATATGACACAGCGCTTTAGTAGGCAAAGCCCAGAGCTGAGCCCCATCTCTTTAGCTCCTGGGGTAAGCAGAAGCAGAGTGTGTAGGCACACACTGATGTCTTCTCATCCCTACTTCTTTTCTAAGGGAGAAGCCCATGGAGACAGAGCTGTAGGTTCCAGCCTGGGGTTCTCATCACCTGTCTCCTTCCTCGGGAGCTGCTTTCCAACTAGTGAGGACATGGCTTTCCCCCTGGCTTTTGATTGTACCCCAGTCCATTCCAGCCAACTGAATTTCTCAACACACACACACAACTGCCCTCATCTCCACCTGGGAAAGAAAGGGAAATGTAACTGATATAGAAGGAGAAGCCACGGGTTAGGAAGAGGGGACTAAGAGAATGCACAAGGAAGTAAACGGTAGCAAGGAGAAGCTTTGGGATGAGGACTGTGAGCAGTGCTGGTCATGGGCTGAGCATGGATGACCCAGTGGGTGAAATCACGTCATTGCTGTTTTTTCCACCCAGCCTGTGGTCTCACTCCATTCCTGAGGGTTTGTTTTCTTCCTCAATGGGACTTTGTGTATACATACTGGGGTGAGGAGGAGTGGAAGCTGAGTTTGGAGTGGCAGGAAGGGAAATATGAGAAAAGGAGAGAAACAAAGGTGAGAAGGGAAGGTTGGCTAACAGTTCCTTTCATTCTCCACTTTCTTGACTTTGCCTCTATGTTTACACTGCATAGTGTGTGTTTACAAGAGCAAGTGCTGCAGATTCAGCAGCTGAGGCATGAAAACTGGAATTACTCACCTTTGGAGAAGGACACATTTGTGATAGGATAAATGGAATGGCTGTGTTCATTCATCAGAGGCTGCTATGCAATGAGTTTCCAACTGGTTAACTTTTAAATAGCAAGAATGGTTATATTGAAAGCTGAAGGGTACTTGAGTTTCATTCTTATACTGTAAAATACATCGAGATTTTCACTTACTTTAACTTGGTAAGAAGCTCTTGATATAAAGAAACAGCAAATGCTGACCAGTGGGTTTTCATCTGTGTGAGCAAACATCTGAGAAATCAATGGCCAAAAGTGAAAAGACTATGGCACAAAAAGAAAGAAAAGTCATACAGATAAACATCAGCAAAACCTATTCAAGCACCACTTGGGGAGAAGATGCTTTCAAGCTGGTGGGGGCTATGTCACCATCTTAATGAAGGGTGTGTCCACCTATCAGACTCCATGCCACTAAATATTACAATCCAGTTCTGATGCCACATTTGCCAATCCCCCAGTGATGATCTGGGCTCCCAGAGAGCTTACATAAAAGGGGAAGAGGATGTGGATCAGGCCAGTGCAAATTTCTGAGCTGTCCAGAGTTATATTTCCTATTGTCAACTAATATGCATGCATGTTATGCATTTTTTTCTAATATTCTAATTGCAATTCTCCTGTATTCAAACTGAGTCAAAAATGATACTTTACAAAGCTCATTCCTTTCAGAGCCATAGGGAATGGTCATTACCAAGATCAGCAGTTGTTTCCAAAAGTGCAGCTCCCCAAATCAATGGAGGCTGGCATCTCCAGGGAAATCAAATTATAAGATTAGTCAATTTTGAAGACACCTGAAGTGAGTCATTCACAGGGTCAACTCAATCGATTATGTATTGGTTTTAAATTTACATACTACACACTTTACTTTTTAGCGCTAATTTCATCTTGCTCCATAGCCTGCATTTATGCTGATGGCACAAAACGTGTGAGCTGGTCATCTCTTCTAGCCTAAAGCCATCTCTTTGGATTTCTAGTCTTTCAGGATTTCTCCCCCTTTTGGTTGATGGGACCTTCCTCTGGGTACTCACAGAACATGTGATGATGTTGCCATGTCAGTCATAGAGCATGCCACTCAGTTCAGCTTTAATTCCAATTGCCGATCAGAGTGATCTTACAAGATTTTTTTTCATCACCCCTCCACCAAAGTATTCAAAGGCTCACCATTGCTTTAAAGACAAGGTTTCTTCCCCAAGGCAGTGGAGCTCTGCACAGACTGCCCCTGCCCGTCCCCACCCTGCTCAGGCTCCGTCTTCTCTTTGACCCCTGGCCCTTGACCCCACCCCACTGGCCCCCCTTTGGTCTCCACTGCCCGCTGTGTTGCTGTCCGCCACGGGGACTCCATAACGCTGCTTTCTCGGCCTTGAATGATCGTTTTCCCCTCGTGCTTGGTTAACTCCTTTTTGCCCTTCAAATCTCAGTTCAACCATTAAGTATTCAGTGGATGAATGTGCACTTAAGGTTTTTGTGCCAAGTATTTTAAAACTGTTGTTAGCAGCTGTCATTTTGTTTCCCAGTGAAGCAGGAGTGAAGGATCAAAACTCTGCCCTTGGCTCCGTCTTTTCTTTTAGGCACCGCCTTAGACCCCAGGACTCTGACAACTGTGGTGTGAAAACCACTGCTTTAAGCAATAAGCAGTCTTTTAAAGAAGAGGAGGGTGTGATGACATCTGCGCTTTACGCATACCGGTCCGGTAGCTGTACGGGTTTGGGTGGGGGGTGTCATGCGCTTCTTCACATCTTTCCCGTCTCCCCTTTCCTGTGTCCCAGGAGCAGCCTGGGCAAGCACCTCTACATGGGTTCTGGCTGTCAGTGGAGGCACACCCTGATAGGTGGCTTGCTTCTTTCCAGACCGCAAGCCTCTTGGCCACACACCCCTCTCATCACAGGGTCTCCTTGTCGATATCAGGGTGGGGGATTTCACAGGATATTGCTCAGTGTTCATAAATGCTCACCCTGTATATGAAGGACTTACCCTGGGGACAAGTGTATCATTTTTCCTTCTAGAAAAATGGTCTTGAGATGGAACTTATGTGGATTTTCAGATGTTTTTCCAGGATCAAGCAACCAGTTGTTCTTGGCAACAGCCAGGGCAGTCACGCATCCTCACTTCTTCTGTGTCTCCCTCCTTGTCCTTCACTGCTGCCCCTTTTATCTGTGCTTCCTAGGAAAGCAGTAAGCAACCTCTGCCTTGTGCTAAGGCAGAGGGCCAAAAGCCCAAGCCATGGGGATTTCCAGCAGGTAACAATTAGTGGAAGCCGGTTCCTGAGTTTAGATAATTAGTGGTTTTGCCAATAATTCATGTGAGAGATGACCTAGGCCTTGTCACACGGAGTGGCTACAAGAATAGAAAGAGAGAGGTAGGCCAGAAAGCTACTTTGGAAAGAGAGAAGGTAGTGTGCAATGACCAGTCAGATTTGGTCTGGGATGATGCCCAGCTTTCTAGGTGGTGGCCTTGCATAGGAAGATGGAAGTTCAGTTTTGCAAATGCTTTGCTGAAAGTGCCTGTGGGACAATCAAGAAGTGCTGTCCAACAGGTGATCAGAGTCATGGATCTGGAGCTTAGGAGGAGGTCTGAGTTGACTGTGAAGATGGGACACTCATGGGGGTGCCTGAAGTCAAGGAGAGGGTGAGCTGGGTCACTCAGAGCAACCATGTGGAGCCAGGAAACAGCCCAGGAAGCACCCTGTGGGGAGCTGGGGTGGGCGAAAGAACAGCTGTGGGAGAGGAAGGTGACATCTGAGATGGAGGAGCATATGAACCAGGTGTGCTAGTTTACCCTGTGGGGAAATGCCTTCCAGAACACTCTTTGTGAGGAAGTGGAGGGACTGAGAGCCTCTGTCAAAAGAACTTTGTTTATGTAAAATTGACATAGTAACTCCCAACTTGCTTCAAAATATACAGGTACTATTCAACACGATGTGCTCACTAAACTATAAATTATGTCCAAACTTTGAAACTGGAAAGATAAAACAATATGATCTCTGCAGAAGTCATGGTATTTAGGAAAAAAGATGCACATTTAAAAGGAGAGAAAGCCAATTTACTGGCAAATAGATGCGCATGTCAGTTTTAGTAGCTCTGATGTGAGGATTCTTTGGTTGCATATACACTCTCAGCTCACATGTCCATTTGGGGAATGAGAGGGGTAAGTCCTCAGTCTCCTTCTTAGGTTCTGATCTGTATTTAAAAATATAAAACAAACATTTAGAACCAATAAACAACCAGTGTAATTATTGAGTTTGTAACGATCACTTACAAAATTGGCTATTATTGACCTTTGGAAAAAAACCATTTTCATGGTGCATTCTGAAGCAAACTCAAAATGGCATGAAAGCAAGTGGTAGCTTACTAACTCATTTAGGTAAGTTTAAGAAAAGGCGACCTGAAGCTAACAGAATGCTCGATGTCACTGGGAAATGTTTATACCTCAATAAAAACGGAGTAAGGAAGTGATGTAGTTTAAAAAGTAAATTTAGCTTTAAAATACATGAATAAGTTTCTGGATATCATTTGTATAACTTACTGTTTTAATTTTCTCAAAGAACAATTGTAATTTAAAAAATAAATTAAAACAATATATATTTTAATAAATACATTTAATGCCTATATATGTACACATATGTGGGAGTATGCATCTATGAATGTATGTACATAGATATGTATGTATATATGATATGAATTCATATCATATATAGATATGAAATAAAATTCTACTTTCCACAAAAAAAGGGCAGTTTCAGCTTCTGGCATACTCCAAATAATTCTGTGATTTAAAGTATTGAATCATACTATGAAGGTCTAAATCCTCAATGCTCTAATTGAATGCTCAAATGATAAATATCTATGCATTTGACCACTACTGTGAGATGAATGAACTTTATTTCAAATTAGAGCAATTGTGAAAATGCAAACAGATCTTGAACTGATACCTAGAGGCCAAACCATTAATGGAAGCTAAGTGGCTATTAAAACACAGCAAGATTTCTCAGCTAATCTTGGCCACCTGGATAACTGCTTTTAGCTACCCATGCCACATCAGATACTGACAAACACATTGCTTTTTAAAATGAGATTTGAAGGTGAATTTGGTTGAGTAACATGTTTGTGGCCATGTTTTTCTCTCTGGCCCACACGACAGTCACAAAGTCAGTGAGTTGGAGTAAATGAGGTGCAGCACATGGCCTTTGATTTTCAAAGAAGCCTGAGTTATAAGAATTTTACATATCTGGGGGCTTCTTATATATATTTGTTTGAAAAAATGTTTAACAAACCCTGGAGAAGGTTCTATTCAGCAGGACGAGCTAACCTAGGAAGAATCACTTCTGGCCAGTTACCCCATCTGTCTGCAGCTGTCGGTTTGGGAGTTTGGTTTGTTGTTTGGCAGAGTGTTGTGAAAGCAGATGGGAAACTCCAGTAAACACACACACACACACACATAACACACATACACACACACATGCTATGCATGCATGCAAGGTCACAGTCACTGACCCTCAATGAAGAGACACAGATTTTTCTTACAAACTGAAAGTGAGAAAAGCGTCATGCCTCAGTATCTGTTTTCATAATCCAAATGGCATCAGGCATCAGTTGGGACATTTGTTAGCTATTCAACATCCAAGATTAACTCAACAACAACAAGCAGGAATAGCAATTTTAGTAAACGACAGATTGCATGAAAGGAAAATGCATCCTCGAGGTTGGGTTCCTTAGCTTCCATCACCTAGCATCCTGCTTGGCATGAAAAGTTCTACGGAAGTAGTGTGACCCTAGCCTGCCTCTGGGACTCCAGCCAGCCGGCAAGCACCCCTCCTGTCACAGACAACACCCCACGACTGTGAGCGGCCATTCTGAAGGAACAGGATCATTGCCAATTGGGCGATGAAATGCACCTTCTCAGCTCAGAGGCCTTGTTCCGCTGTATATACAGATGTATGTTTGCAGGCGTTATCCAACGTCAGTCAGGCTAGTCCTTATTCTTTATCCTTTATCTTTTCTCTTGCTTTTAAATGCAAGCTTTAAAATCTTAGTATGAAAGCTTTCCTTGGAAATAGAACACGTGGAGCTAAGCAAGAGAAAAGGACACTAATGGTAATTTAGTGATATGGGGAATAATAGCCTTACGCAAGCTCTCTACAAGAATGCCTTTGTCTGACCCCCTGCCACGCAGAGGTGCGGCTTCAGTCAGGGCTGCTACTGAGGCTGCGCTCCTAGTGATCGGTGCTTCTGATCTGACTGCACAGACAATGGGAAATAAGTGACTTCTTGGCCTTGGAAACAAATTATCCGGCCTATTGAGTCCAAGGATGCAGTGTTTGGGGGGTCACAATTATTTCATCTATAAAATTATTTCCTACTTACTCCATTTGTAAGTCTCTCTACTCTCATTTTGCCTACACACCATTGCCAGATTGATTTTCCTAATGATGGCTCTGCTTTCAGCTCCACCTTGTTCAGAGGTTGCTTTTTCACCCTGACATAGAAATTTTTCATTTGCAATTGCGACCTGCTGGTATAAAATTCCAGTGATTAGTTTAGCCATTTTGCACCACCCCCCACGCAATGTCTCTACTTCTACTCTGTGCTTGTGCCAAACTGGACTGCTTTCTGTTCTCTGTGCATTTTCACACTATTCTTTCCCCAGTCTCAATCTTTTACCATCTCTCTTGTCTCCTAAAACACATTTCAGTGGTCATATCTTTAATGAAACTTTTTCCCAGGTACCCCAATCGGATATGGTCCTTCTCTCTTTCTAAAGCTGCCAAACCTTGTGTTTCTCTGGATGAGGTCTGCATTCCTCCCAGAAGTGTGAGTATCTATTTCAATCCTCATCCTCCAGTTAGACTGGGGGGAGCTCCTCAAGGGCAGGCAACATGCCATGATCTCATCTTTGTGCCCCTGGCCAATGTCAATGCCACAGAGCCTTGCTCAAAATGAGTATCTGTGCGGAGGAACTGAATCAATATAATTTCCATTTATTTATAAACAAGCAAAGCAGTGTCAGGTACTAAATGGGGCCTTTGAAGTGAGCTATTAAAGATAAGAAATGTCCCCAGAGAACTCTTCTTTCTTCCCTATAGAGAAGAAAGATTATCTTTCCATTCAGTCCTCATACTAACCCATTACCACCCCATGCCATCAACATCCCAGTGAGGTCCAGGAACAGCAAAAGAGAAGAATGGGACTCCTGATCTCATGCTGCTTGGGAGTGAGAGGACCTTGCCTCGTCCCCAGCACCGCCTCAGAGAATCTGTGGCTGGTGAGGAACATACAGAGAGAAAAAAAGGAATTTGGGAGGCACCTTCCCACAACCAAGAAAGTCGTGGCTGGTGGGGTTGGGGTAGTCGGGAGGGTGCAGGGTAGGGGAAGAGAAGGAAAAATGGGTTGCCAGAGTGGAGGCAAGCCCTTCCTATTGGGTGAGCCCAGGGCTGCTTGGAACCCACCGCACAGCTCTGCCCTCCTTAGAACATTATCCCTGTCTTTGCCTCCTCCTCTGCGACATTTCACAGAGGCAGCGAGAGTCTAAAACACTGGGGATTCGTGAATTAAAAGGCACTACGCAAGACAGAACATTATCATCGTTCTTATAAGGAGCCTGTCATAGGCAGAAACAGACACCATAATGCATAATTAAAAAAAAAAATGCCGTGCTGTCAAATGGGATAGTGACTGGCTGTTAGATAATCTGGCAACCGCAGCAGAGCAAATGTTCAGGAGAGGTGAGTATTTTTCCACTATTCCAGAAGGCTGGAAGCATAAACAGCAACAATTTTTGCATCAGTCTTTCAGTCATGTCCATCAAATTAGGCTTTCAACTTTAATGCTGAGTAAAATACCCTCAACACAGCAGAGAGCAAGCCCAGCCTGAACAGTTTGAAGGCGGTGTGCTGAAAGGGGGAGCATGCACATTCCACGTGTATATTTCGGCAGTGTCAGAAAATGCAGCACATTAAAAAAAAAAAAAATCAGTCTGTAGTTTTCTTCAGTGCATTCTGTTTTAACAGTCCAGAGGGAATTTGCATGTTAACTGTGGGATGTACTGCCACCAGCTTAGGCAGAGCTGATGGTATCAGAACAGGGGAGCACTTAACAGGACACCCTGTACTCTGCAGTCAACTGGGGACTCTACGGGCAGAGAAAACGTACACAATAGGCATGTCCCTCACACAGGCCAGCTCTTCACACCAGCCAGGGGCACAAGGCAGAGCAATGTCAGCTGGGTTTGGATTTAGGACCAAGGGAATCATGAGGGAGGGAGCAGGAGAGAGGAGTGACAGACGTGCCCGTGCAGAAAGGGATCCGCTAATAATAGTTGTATTTATACCAGGGAGAATTGAAGCCACAGCAGAAGGGAAAACTAAAGACATTAAATTTTAGTAGAGCTAATTTTGGAAGAGAGGGGAAAGTGCTGAGGGGAATGAAACAGGATAAAGCTGTTGAAGAGAAAGTCATGCAGGAAATAGAAAGTGTTCAAAGATAAATTAATGCATGACCAAAATCACTACAAGCTACCCAGTTATAAATATTCCAACAGGGTAAGAGAAAAAAAAGCCAAGGTGGATTAAAAGCAAGAATCGATAGTAAGAGAAACAGAAACGCTGTACAATAAGAATTTATGGAGTTTAAGAAAGCAAGGATTAGCTAAAAGTCAGTCAAATGAAAATGAAATATGCAAGGTTAATTCTTTTGTTGGACCAATACCTCTGTTCACTGCTCTATGTATTTTCCTCCTGGTTCCCTTTCTGTCACCTTAGAAACACTCCACTTGGTACTTTTCTGTCTGGCATCCACTTCGAGTGTCTTGATTCATCTCAGGTTTACGTGCATACGTTCTTGATTGAAGGCAGGGAGGCAGTGGTTCATCTGCAGATAGATGGTGGCCCACTGCTGAGAAAATGCTGAGGTCTTGGCAATGGCTCTCCTGCCTGTTGAGAATACTTCCCTCTCCACTGGAGCAAGAGGTGAGGGAAAAGCTTGTGAGGTGCACAATGAACAGGTTGAGGCGTCGGCAGTAGATATTTAGGCCCTCGTTTGTAATGGAGAACCCAGTCACCTAAAGCACGGGCAAGTACCTCCCCCTCGCTGCTCCCTTCGGGACACTCCTTTGAACTCTAGGGAAGAGGGCACACCTGTCTCTGTGTGGCTCTGCACCAGGGTGAGGAAGGCCCGAAAGACTGGCAGATTTAAGCCTTAACACCCTAACAAGCAGGTCAAGTGGAGGCCTGCAAATTAAACATGGAAACCAGGAAGAGGCAAAAATTATACCTCATGGCTAAATTACCAGCAAATGACTCCAACTCAGCATGGCAAAGAGGGGAAAAAATAATAAAAAGAATCTTCTGACCTGTGGAAATCAAATGTACTTACAGTGAGCACACACACTCTGTGCTCTCAAATATCATGAGTTTTAATATTTCATTTCAATCGAGTTTTGGGGTTTCGGTTTGGTGGGTAGCTTTCATTTCTAGACACTAGTAGACTTGCTATCCCTTCTGACCCCTGTCTTTGTCCCTGATGGGAGCTGGTCACAGGCAGGAATCCCCAAACTACTCTACCATTTTGTGTGAGCTCCACTTGCTGTTGAGAAGACGTGGTGGACTGCCCACATGTATCTTTTATGGTAGAGATAGTAACATCTCCTCACTATGGAATCTGATGAGTAGGAGTCCCAGAAAATAGAGTCAGCACTGGAGCAAGCTTGAAGACTGTGGACAGAGGCTGACTTCAGATTCTGGGGAAGGCTGGGAAAGAAGAGGCTGTGCTTGGCTGTACTAAAGTCCCAGCTCTTGAGTAGTTCATTAACAATGGGAAATTGGAAGAAGGCTGTACTGGGTTGAGTAGAGTCCCCCACGAAAATACATGTCCATCCAAAACCTCAGAATGTGACCCTGTTTGGAAATGAGGTGACTGCAGATAGAATTAGTTAGGAGGAGCTCCTACTGGATTAGGGTGGGCCCTACACCCAAGGACTGGTGTCCTTGTAAGACACACATGCAGACAGACACACACACGCAGAGGGAAGGCGGCCATATGGACATGGAACAGAGACTCGAGTAAGGCAGCCACAAGCTCAGCAACAATCAGAACTGCTGGAAATCACTGAACTTGGTGCCTTCAGAGGGAGGTGGCCCTACTGACAACTTGATTTTGGATTTCTAGCCTCCAGAATATAAGAGAATAAAGTTCTGTTGTTTTAAGCCACACAGTTTGTAGTACTTTGTTATGACAGGCTGAGGAAACTAGTACAAGGGCCGCAAAAGGCAGATATTCTGACAATAAGTGACAAAAACAGTGAAGGAACAGTCAGAGTAACTACCAAGAGCCGACCCAAGGACAACGAGCACTCAGCTTCTCAGGACCCTTTACCACAGAGTAAACTACCCAAGGCAGCCCCCACACACAGTTCGGGTGGAGGGAAATGCCAAGTCTCAGGACAGTTTTGATGTGCATGAAGGTAACACTTAAATTCCCATTTGGCCAGATACTGCAAGGGAACAGCAGGCAGGGGCCGAAAAGGAAGCCCCTCTTGTTCCAAGGGGCAGTGTGTTAGGGGCACTCTGCTGGAAGCTGTTCCTTCCCACCCAAAAGCACAGGAGAAAGAGAAAGCATTCCCTCTAGACTGACTTCAAGGGGAGCCCACAGAGTTTGCTGGAAACAATAGGGTAGGAGATGCAAGCACTTAGAATGACAATGGAAGTCAGGCCAGGTAGATGTGCGGAGCAGTTGCTTCTCAGTCCTTGTCTACGGTGCCCATGGCCAGGTGCTCCTTCCATTCCTCAGGGGGTGGTTCCTAGCCTTCAAGGCTTCCCCTGAGGCCTCGGCCTCCTCTTTTTTGTTCTCTTTTCTTTTGGTCTGTACAGCCATGCATTTCACTTCACAAAGAAGTTTCGGGCTATGTCCCATGCATCTCCTCAGCCTCCTGCCCCCTTCCGCAAGTATCCATCATATGTGTTTCCCTCCTGTCCTGGAAGAATCATGTCTCACTCATGTTCAAAGTCAGCTCTTCCACCTGTTCAGTGTATCTTCTTCTCTTCTCAGGGGACTTGCTTCATCATCTCTCTCCTCTTTCATGTCCCCAGCCTGTTCTTGTCATGTCAGTATAAAATATATTCAACCATTCTCAACTTAGCAAACCTTTCCCTGGCTTCTGTGATAGCTCCTGTCACCCTCTGTCATTACCCTCCCCAGCTCTTATTCCTCTGGAAGCTTCTTGGAAGAACAGACTACATTCAACAGCAAGTCTGGCTTTTGGCCTACTGGTTCACTGACACCAACCTGGCTAGGCGGTCAGATGTGCTATCTAGTCTCATCTTAGCTGGGAATCTCTGAGGTATTTGGCATTGCCCTCCTTGAAATTCTGTTCTTCTTTGGCTTAAATGACATTACTCTCTTGTTTTTCTCCTACCTCCTGGAAACTTGTGTTTTTTTAATCCCCTACCTTTGAACCTTTGATCTCCTTTTGTTTGGGGATTACTCCATGGTCTTCCATAGCCTCTTTTTTTTTTTTTTTTTTTTTTTTTAAGACTGAGTTCTCTTGTTTTTACTCTGAGAGGAAAATACTTGGGGACACTCTGCTGTGTAAATATCATCTTGACCTACTGGTCCCTTTCCCACCTCACCCCGCAATCAAAAAGTCCTGTTCTACTCCTTACCTTCAGTCACTCATTACTGATGATTCAACTAAAGTTTCTTGAAGTACTAAGTGCCTAAGTGCTTGGTCCTGAGCTTTCAGGTATAAATGAAATTTCAAAGAACATAAGGAAAGAAAGACAGGCAAATACGCAAGTTGTAGTTTAACAACAGAAGCAAGACTAGAAGTATGCACAAGATATAGAGCTAGCATGGAAGAGAAGATCTGCATCAAAATAGGAAGGAAATTAGGTCAGCAATGCCAGGGAATGCTCCCAAAGATAGATGAGATAGTCTCTTCCTCCTGTAAAAATTAAAGAGAAACCTCACTAACATGGTACCAAGAGGCCTGAAGGGGGAGCTCTCATGCCCACTGCCCCTGGTAAATCTCAGACCCCACCAGAAGAGACAGAAACCATCCTGTTTTAGCTACTTCCCTATACAGCAGAAAGAAGGAAAGTTTCCCTCTCCCCCAGCAACAGCCCAGCCAATGAGAGACGGTCACAACTCAGCCAGTGAGAAGCCATGATACGGGGGCCTCCATTTCCTCCAATGGACTTTTTGCTTAGAACAGCCCTCCCAACTGGCCTCTTCCTCTGTAAAAAAAAAAAAGGCAGTCCTCTCTTCTGTTCTTTGGACATGTGTATGGTTTTATAGCTTGCATATTCTGAATTGAAATTCTCTGCTATTCTGGGATAAACATGGTTTTGTTGGCAAAATAACTGACTTTTATTTTCAAGGTTAACACTTCAAAGGAGCAGCTGGTCTGTCTCAGTTAAGATTACCAACCCAAGTTCACCATCTGAGCCTGAATCCTGGGAGTTTTCCTAGAGCCATCCATATCTGATATTTCTATCAGGTCTATATGCAAAACCCTCTCACATCTTTTTTCCGAGACAAATTCAGTTTACTTCCACATTAGCTTATCTCCCATTTCACGCCCAATTCTACCTCGATTAGAGCGAGGAAATTTTTTTCCCTTTGGTTATTCTCTGTCAGGCATGATTCAATCAATTTCTGCAACATGGTTGGTGAATGCAAGAATGCTCCAGAGTGATATTTCTAAAACTTAGATCTGATCATGCCACTTTACTCTTTACAAATCTTAAGAGCTCCTCATGGTAATCAAAGTAAAATAAAAAATTGACTTGGCAAACAGAGCCCTTTATAGTCTCATCTCTGCAGATTTTATCAGCAGACATATCAATCTTCCAAGCTTCTGTGTCCTCGTTTGTTCCCTCCCCTGAAATACACTGACTTTGCTGGGCCTCAAGATGGACTTCTCTCAACTTTTAAAATTCAGTACAGCCATCTTTCAAAAAAATGTTTCCCCTATTCATCTTTTCTGATAAAATAAGACCATGACTTGCCCCTGACCCTCTGTCCTCAGACTCTCACAATGTTTATCACTCTCACAAAACATTATCTCTTTTGTTTATTTATATATGCACTTCCCCAATAAAATTGTGAACTCCTTGAAGATAGGGCCTGAGTCAGAACAAAAAACTCAGCCTCATTAGCATGTGTTGGTGTCACTTTGGGTCAAAGAGAAAACCATAAACTTAAACAAATGCAGGGTGATCTGAGATGCTCCTTCTACTGTACACATATTGCTGTCTCCGTGGGTGAAATTATATTATGTTCATATAAGAAAGCAATCAAGTATGTGATTTTTAGAAAGAGTTCCATCAAAATGGTTCTGACGTTTTACAATATTTGGGAGCTTACAGAGGATGAGCTTTAATTTTCTAAAGACTCATTGGCATGGAACACCTCACTGCCTTCCAAAATGAGATAAATGGATCTATACAGAGGTCACAAAGCACGCAGTAACACCTTCAGAGCAAACACAAGATGACAAACTCTGCTGCTGTGATATGCCCCACTGAGCCCCAAAGAAGGAACTGCAAATACTGTAGATAAAAGCCCCAAATCTGGGGACACTATAAAACATTCAGCAGCAGATGGGAAGGGGGATTTGGTGCTGCAGGAGGGACAGAGTCCTAGAGGCGTGAAAGAGAACTTTCTGCTTTTCAGCATAGAGATTGCTGCTTATAAAGTGTTTTCAGAATCATGATAGTTAGCATGCCTTTTACTTACTCTCTTGATTTGTAGAGCATGATTATGAATATTAACTAATTGATCGACCTGCAAACCACTCTTTAGATTTTAGTGATACTGGATCCCAAATAAAGAGGAGCAAAGGTGCCTGGAGAAGCCTCGGGAAATCCTGTGGCTGGGTCGGAATCCTCCGTGGCGAGGAGGTCAGCCATTACAGATGTAAATAGGTCAGGCCTTCGCATTGGGCAGCATTTCCCAAGTTTTGGGACCTTCATAAGATGGGTTTAGTTGGTATAGGACAGACTTCTTTCCCCCAGCTTTATTCCGAAGGACAATTTATGTGCCTTTGGACAATTTTTAAATATAGCATCTTACTCCTGATTTTATAATGCTTAAGAAGAGTAAAAAATTTAAAAAGGAAGTCTTTTCAAAGGAAAATTGTGACAGCCTATGGGAAAAGCCACCAGGAGGTTGTGGAAAACAGAGAGTAAGAACAATGCTTACTCTTAATGTTGCAAATTTTTACCTGTTTAATTTTCATGTCTATACCAACTGATTCTAAATTTGTGAAGTTTTTATTTCTGATGTGGAGTTAAAGGAAAGGAATAAAGGGGCATGATGTAAGGAAAAAGGAAGCAAGTAGGGAAAGCCTTACATGCAAGTTCTAATACCCAGTTAAAGAAAACTAGCAGAACTAAGTCCCTTGACTACAGAGTACAAAAGCAGACTTCATGACGATGTAGCTCTATTTTATTTAGAATTTGGCTCTCCTGAGTGCCCTGGGGAAACAGTCATCTCATTTTCTGGAGGGCCCAGAGGAACAGCACTCACTCAGATTCTTCCTGCCCACAGCTCACACAAACAGCACACAGCAGTGGTTCAATTTAACAGACACCACCGAGCACTCAGAGCCCAGCTCTCTTAGGAGAGACAAGGCTCCTGGAGGTGTCAACCAAAAAAACAAAAAGAATCCAGGATTTTTTTGAAGTTCTTTTTTTTCTTCTTACAAAGTACTTCTTCTAATTGCATGCTTGTAGTTGACAGCAATTTAGCAGAAGAAACCAGACTGAGAGATGTAAGAGAGCAGGTGACACAGATGCATGTCATGTCATGTCGGTCCTGCAGAGACGGCTGAAGCAGCAGCCATTAATCAGATCTGCCAGCCACTAGGGGATGCTCTATGGTCTCCTGTACAAGGAGATCTCTGGCCTCTGGCCCCAGAATGCGGCTCAGCCTCATGTCTGACCCCTCCAACTCACACAGCCCCTTCTCTCAGCCAGGATGGTGCCTCTTTAGTTTTCAAGAGAGCTCAACCCCACTTCTCTCATAAGGTCTCTCTGGCTCCTGGGTTCTGAGTCAGATCCAGTGCCCTGGGCCCCACAGCACCCCTCTCCCCCTCTATGCCTCCCGCCCTCTCTCCTTGCCCTCCTTAGTAGATCCTTCAGCAAATACTTACTGAGCACCTATGCAATGACAGTTTGAAACACTAGAGCTACATAATACTGTACCCTTGTTTCATGGGGGTGGAAATGGGAAGAGGTGGGACAGGGCCCCCCAAAACATAAAAATATTATTTTTGACAATGGAAGTTCTATCATTACAACAAAAAAGGGTCATGTGTAGGGCCTGAGGAGGGTGGCTTACTTGAGATTGGGTAGACAAGAGAAGGCCACAGTGAAGAGATAGTGATAAGCTAATGACATGAAAGAGCTGTAAATAGATCTGAAAGGTCAGGGGCAACAGCATCAGAAAAGAAAAAGGAAGAACTCTTGGGAATCTCAGGCACAGAAACAAGGCCAGTGGGGCTCGTGTAGAATGAGTAGAAAGGGGGTCAAGATGAGATCAAGGAGGTAGGTAGGGGCTTTGAGGCCACGGAAAGGCATGTGGATTTTATTCTAAGGGAGATCAAAGGCCACCTACCTAGGTCCTGTTCAACCAGGCTGAAGGGGGAGGAGCTCATCAAAAATCACCTGAGAGCTATTTTTAAGACTCACTTGTTTGCCAGAGGTTCCAGTTCTTCAGGACTAGAGTTGGTCAGGCACCCCATTTGGCGAACCACTGATCGAGATGCTCTGTAGGCGCATCAAACTTGACATGATCCAAATAAAGCCCATTAGCTCCCCCTCCCTCACCCTTCAGTTTCCTTCACCCGACCAGCCCAGCTCCTAGTGTCCTAATGCTGACACTGGCCGCTCACAGTCATCTGAGCTGTAAATCAGAGTCGTCCTTAATTCCTCCTTCCCCTTCACAATTAAATTGAACCAGACCAAATCCTATTAATTGTATCATCAAAATATCTCTTGATACAGTCCCTTCTCTCCCTCCCACTGCCACCTGCATTAGTTTGGACTTCGTCATGTCTCATTTGATCTTTGTAATAGTTTTCTAAAAGTTGCCTGTGGTCTAAAACAAGGAACGTGGTTGCAATGGGTAAATCTCTAAGAGGGAGTAAGTATGCTGACATTTCCTTTCCAGGTACTGCTGATTTTTTTTGCCTGTTAACTATCACTGATTACTTAAACCCCAAGTCCTTTCTCCGACCTATCAAACCCTTTTAAATCTTCTTCAGTATGTGTCCCTCATTTCTCCCTAGAATTCTGTTTCCTACAATTACTTCCTGCTTCTAGAACATTCCTTTTTGTGCCCTTCTGTCCTCTCCATGCTCTTTCCTCTGTCTAGAATGCTGTTCCCCCAGACAAACTTCACTCATGTTTTAAGTTCCAGATCAAAAAGTGTTAGGCCATGGAAAGACATGTGTATTTTATTCTCAGGGCAATTTTATTCTGAGGGCAAATGCCTCCTCCTCATCCATATAGGTTCTCAGTGTTCCCACATACAGCAATTAGGACTTCATATTTTTGGAACTTGTTTTAGTCATAAATATTTGAATCCCCATGAGTCTCTCGAGAGCAGAGATTGAGTCTAATCTATCCCTTTATTTCTAGAACCTAGTGTAAGTATCTGACACAAACTGTTCAAAAGCTGTTAGTCAAATGGATAAACCAATTAATTACCTTTGTCCTCCACCCACACTTTTGATCTCCAATCTCATTGCAAGCAAATGAGAAAACAAACAAGATCCAAAATTTCAAGCTAGTTCTGTTTAATGGCCCCCATGGATACTTCCTCAGGCACAACTTTAAATACTATAAGGTGATGCTGAACTGGCATTATCTTGGCATAGTGACTGCATCTGAGATTTAACTGAGTTTGGGCCAAAAGATTTCATTTTTCAAGTGGTTTGCCAAAATGGCTAAAACAGAAACAAGCAGGCACTGCTTTAAATATAGTTTTCTCCTCCTCTGTTTGGGGACTTACTGGCCCTCTTTGAAAGTGGTGGAAGCTGTCCAGGGAAGAGAAGGAATGATTATTCCTTTTAGTTTAACTACGGGTAGGACAGGCACTCGGAGACACTGGAGTGTTTGAACTATGTGCCCTGGCACTTTTATATGGTTTACCTGATACAGTGCTCTGCTAAGAACTTGCTAGTGAATAAGTGGTGTTAACATTTGACTGTGCTTAGAAGTCTAGGCAAGAAGGTCAGCAAGATCTAGAAAGAAGACGTCACTATATACATAAACCCTTAGACAGAGGTTTATCCACTGCGATCACAAAGCAGACCACAAAAGCCAAGGCAGCCGTGGGGCTGACTGGAGCCTGGGGCCTGATTGCACTACGACGCAGCCGGAGCCCGGCGAGAAGTGGGTTGCCGTTGCTTAGGGAAGCCCCTCTGTGGCTCCTCGCACTGCTCCTGGGCCCGTCTTTGCCTGAACAGTGGAAAGGGACTTCACCCAGCTGCACTCTCATTCTTTAGAAAGCATGTTGCCGAACTTCAGGATAAAGCCAGTCGTACACCAGCAGGTTTCCATTTCCTCATCTATTAAATGGGAATTCAGGTGGAAGAGAAGAGCCCTTGCGTTCAAAGGGACCAAAACAGCTGACGAGGGGCTGTGGCACACGTCAAGGGAGGCTGCGTGGAGGCAGTGGGCCTAGAACAGCACCTGGAGGCGCGCACGAGACGAGTTGAGAGACGAGCGTGTTGTGCTGCAGGGGACGCTGATGTGCAGAAGCAGAGGCAGGGAAAGGGCGAGTATGTCTGGGGACAACTAGTAAACGAGTTTGGTAGGAGAGCTAAGCCCCACCACATCTTTTATCGGCTGACATTAATCAAGTTCCCTCTACAGGCCGAACACTGTACTAGGGGCTTGGAGGGGTAAAAGGACACATTTGTTGTCTCATCATACTCACAGCCTAATGGAGGAATCAGACTTCATAAACAAGTTCAGAGCACTGTGGCCACTTTTCTACAGGGGGAGGTGTAAGCAGATGCCTTGGAAGTGCCCCGAGAGGACCGCCTGGAAGGGTCACAGAGGACTCCATGGACGTGAGGGCATTCGGACTGGGTCTGAAGGATTAGCGGGAGCTTACCAGTAAGGTGGAGGAGGTCTCCAAGGAAGAGAAGAGGATCTCTCCAACCCTGCCTCCTGCTACGGCTTAACATGAACCATGAAGTATTCCAGTTGCCTTAATGTTTCCAATAGATGCCAAACTCATTTCCAGCCCACTCTTTCTGCTCATTACCTGTGGTGTGTGCCAAGCCTGGGGTGCCCATTGCTAAATGCCAAGGCCCGGCACCTCCCCGAAGGTTTCCACATGGTCTCCCCAACTACAGTTCATTGGAGAAATGGTATTAATGCAGGTACATGTGAGATGTCTGAGATGAGATAAGACAGGGCATAGCAGTGTGAGGACTGGCATAAATTCATACTAAAGAATTGCTCGTTGGGGTTCTTCTACTCCTGTTCCCAAAAACATCTCAAGAAAATGTAATGCCAAGTTAGCAAATGGCTGCCACTATTCCAGCCCACAATGTTCTCTCCCTGCTTTGAAATTCTAAAATTTTCTTAGTTTGTACTGCCAACTTAGAATATATAAATGTATCATTTTAAAAATAAATTCATTTAATTGTTTCGTATGTGTCACCAGCTAGACAATAGTTAGTTGTTTCTCACTCCCCTGACAACAAGCTACTTCACCACAGGAACTAGTTCTCACACTCTCCTTTAGGCAGTGTGCCCTTGTGCCCTGGGGCATCGGTAGCCATCCCAGTCACACCAACTACATGACTGCCCTATTTAGAAGCATCCCAATCACCAGTTCTTCACTGGAAACATCCATCCACTCAACTGCAAGCACAAAAAATACTTAATCGATCTTCTCCAAATATTCGCCGACCATCTGGTCCTAAAGACAGAGTCTCAGAGTAGTGCCTGGTCTGTGACAGCAGCTCTGAAGTATTCACTGGATCCAGCTACTTTTTCACACATGATTCCTGAAGTCATATCTCCAGCCTTGATGGGCCATGGGATCTTCAGGGCTCCCACTGCCCTCTCAGTCCTGGCACTCACACTCACGACGCCCAGAATCTGGCTTCTCCACCTCATCCTGACGCCTGCTCTAGCTCAGCGAATGGCATCCATTCTGTTGCCCAAACCAGAACTGGGAGGTGATCTTTCACTTCTAACTGGAGTGACCATGAAATGTAATGTACCAACTGTTGCAATCTTGGGTGAAAGGAGGTGCTAACAGTAATTATTCTGGCATGATTTTGGACTGACCTAGACAGACCAGGAACCATGGTGACTCTACCTCTTGCACTCTGTGATCACTTCCTTCCTTGATGATCCATCGGTCCAATCATCAAGTCCTGTCAATTCTGACTCCTAAATAGCACTCAAGCCCTGGTGCTCCCATTTCTGTTGCCATTGTTGCTTGCTTAGGTTATTGTGAAGGCTTATGAATATGGTTCCCTGCTCATGATCTCACAAGTTTCCAATCTGTTTTCCACCCAACTGAGGGATCTTTCTAAAACATGCATTTAATCGTCCCACCCCCCTGCTTAAAAACTTATCAGTCGTCTTGAATTTTGTTTTTTTTTTTTAGGAAAGCCACAGATTTCTGTGTGTTAATTTTGTATCCTGCAACTTTGCTGTATTCCTATATCAGTTCTAGTAGTTTTGGAGTGGAGTCTTTAGGGTTTTTTATGTAAAATATCATGTCCTCTGCAAATAGTGACAGTTTAACTTCTTCTTTACCAATCTGGATTCCTTGTATTTCTTTGTTTTGTCTAATTGCCATGGCTAGGACCTCCAGTACTATGTTAAACAGCAGTGGGGAGAGTGGGCATCCCTGTCTAGTTCCCAATCTCAGAGGAAAAGCTTTCAGCTTCTCGCTGTTCAGTATGATGTTGACTGTGGGTTTGTCATATATGGCCTTTATTATGTTGAGGTACTTGTCCTCTATGCCCATTTTGCTGAGAGTTTTTATCATGAATGGATGTTGAATTTTGTCAAATGCTTTTTCAGCATCTATGTAGATGATCATGTGGTTTTTGTCTTTCTTTTTGTTGATGTAGTGGATGATGTTGATGGATTTTCGAATGTTGTACCATCCTTGCATCCCTGGGATGAATCCCACTTGGTCATGGTGTATGATCCTTTTGATATGCTGCTGAATTCTGTTTGCTAATATTTTATTGAGTATTTTTGCATCTACATTCATCAGGGATATTGGTCTGTAATTTTCTTTTTTGGTGGGGTCTTTGTCTGGTTTTTGTATTAGGGTGATGTTGGACC
Source organism: Manis javanica (assembly GCF_040802235.1). Lineage (NCBI taxonomy): Eukaryota > Metazoa > Chordata > Mammalia > Pholidota > Manidae > Manis > Manis javanica. Next base: position 66,667,252 of record NC_133171.1, on the reverse strand, counting down.
CTAAAAATTCAGGGTCCCAGTTTCACAAAGTCATATGCACCCCTGTGTTTATCACAGCACTACTTAGAATAGCCAAGAAATGGAAGCAACCTAAGTGTCCATCAGTAGATGAATGGATAAAGAAGATGTGGTACATATACACAATGGAATATTATTCAGCCATAAGAAAAAAACAAATCCTACCATCTGCAACAATATGGATGGAGCTAGAGGGTAAAATGCTCAGTGAAATAAGCCAGGTGGAGAAAGACAAGTACCAAATGATTTCACTCATCTGTGGAGTATAAGAACAAAGCAAAAACTGACGTAACAAAACAGCAGCAGACTCACTAACAGTTACCAAAGGGAAAGGGACTGGGGACAGTGGGTGGGAAGGGAGGGAGAAGGGAAATAAGGGGCATTATGATTAGCGCACATAACATAGAGGGAGACATGGGGAAGGCAGTACAGTACAGAGAAGACAAGTAGTGACTCTATAGCATAGTACTACGCTGATGGACAGTGACTGTAATGGGATATGTGGTGGGGACTTGATAATGGGGGGAATCTAGTAACCACAATGTTGCTCATGTGATTGTATATTAATGATACCAAAATAAAAAATAATAAAAATAAAAATTATATCCAAAAGAATAAACAAACAAACAAACAGATAAATAAATAAATGCTTGCAATTCAATGTTAGGAGAAAAGAGCAAGGTATGAAATGATCTAAACTATAATGATATGAATAAGAAAAACTGGCATTATAAGTAATTTTTTCTTTCTGGTGTTTTAAGGCCTTAAAAAATCTCTATAACATGCAAATACTGCTTTAACAGTCAGTCTCAGGAAGCTATAGACTCAAAGGCATGAATTCACTCATATAAGCTCACTGAACTTACCAACCAAGTCTCTGCAACATGGCTCTCTGAGAAGAGAAACCATATAAACATTTCCTATCAGAGAAAGACTCTCTGATATCTGTTGATATTTATCCTTTATTGAATTAAAATAACTACAGCCCTGATTACCTGTCCACATACAGGATTTTCAGAAATCTTTCAGAGCAGCATCCACTGGACTTCAGCATTGTCTGTAGTTGCAAAATTTGGAGGGTTGAGCTAAAGTGCATATTGCATGAAAATAGTGTTATCAATTGGCTTACAAAAGGTCTCTGGTAAGATTTTAGTAACCATATTTTGGTGAATAAATGGAACTAGGAGAGTGATTGAATTCTGTTCTGCAGTGAAAGACTACCCTTGCTTGGAAACCTCTCGCCCAGGGCCCTAGAGGTGGCTCCAGGGTATCATAAGACTTTCAACAGTATCTACTTCCATCTAAATTGGTTGGCTCTCACAGACCTCTTGGTCTGATAATTCAACATTGCTTTTGATTTATGTATTCTGGATACTTACACTTGTCAAATATATGTAGTAGGAATATCTTAACAATTATTTTTAAAAATTTTGAAAAAACCCATTTTTTAAAATTTAATTTTATTGGCAAATAAAATATACATGTTTAATGTGTACAACTTATATAGAGATATACATATGAATTATATATATACTTACACAAAGAGTGTGAAATAATGACCACAGATAAAATAATTAATACATCCTTTAGCACAGCTGGTACTATTTTCCTTTATCCCTATAGCTTTTCTTTTTCCCTTTCTTTTTCCCCACTCTGTCCCTCCCATCCCACTCATCCTCCCCAGTCCCTTTCCCTTTGGTAACTGTTAGTCCTTTCTCGGGTTCTGTGATTATGCTGCTGTGTTGTCCCCTCAGTTTTCCTTTATTATTATACTCCACATATGAGTGAGATACTTTGGTACTTGTCTTTCTCCACCTGGCTTATTTCACTGAGCATAATACCCTCTAGCTCCATCCATGTTGTTGCAAATGGTAGGATCTGTTTTTTTCTTATGGCTGCGTAATATTCCATTGTGTATATGTACCACCTCTTCTTTATTCATTCATCTACTGATGGACACTTAGGTTGCTTCCATATCTTGGCTATTATAAATAGTGCAGCGATAAACATAGGGGTGCATCTGTCTTTTTCAACCTGGAGTGCTGCGTTCTTAGGGTAAATTCCTAGGAGTGGAATTCCTGGGTCAAATGGTAAGTCTATTTTGAGCATTTTGAGGAACCTCCATACTGCTTTCCATAATGGTTGAACTAATTTACATTCCTACCAGCAGTGTAGGAGGGTTCTCCTTTCTCTACAACCTCGCCAACATTTGTTGTTGATTGTCTTTTCGATGATGGCGATCCTTACTGATGTGAGGTGATATCTCATTGTGGTTTTAATTTGCATTTCTCTGATGACAAGCGATGTGGAGCATCTTTTCATGTGTCTGTTGGCCATCTGAATTTCTTCTTTAGAGAACTGTCTTTTCAGCTCCTCTGCCCATTTTTTAATTGGATTATTTGCTTTTTGTTTGTTGAGGTGTGTGAGCTCTTTATATATTTTGGATGTCAGCCCTTTATTGGATCTGTCATTTATGAATATATTTTCCCATACTGTAGGATACCTTTTTGTTCTAGTGATGGTGTCCTTTGCTGTACAGAAGCTTTTTAGCTTGATATAGTCCCACTTGTTCATTTTTGCTTTTGTTTCCCTTGCCCAGGGAGATATGTTCATGAAGAAGTCACTCATGTTTATGTCCATGAGATTTTTGCCTGTGTATTTTTCTAAGAGTTTTATGGTTTCATGACTTACATTCAGGTCTTTGATCCATTTCGAATTTACTTTTGTGTATGGGGTTAGACAGTGACCCAGTTTCATTCTCTTACATGTAGCTGTCCAGTTTTGCCAACACCAGCTGTTGAAGAGGCTGTAATTTCCCCTTTGTATGTCCATGGCTACTTTATCGTATATTAATTGGCCATATATGTTGGGGTTAATGTTTGGAGTCTCTCTGCTGTTCCACTGGTCTGTGGCTCTGTTCTTGTGCCAATACCAAATTGTCTTGATTACTGTGGCTTTGTAGTAGAGCTTGAAGTTGGGGAGCAAGGTTCCCCCCACTTTATTCTTCCTTCTCAGGATTGCTTTGGCTATTTGGGGTCTTTGGTGGTTCCATATGAATTCTTGAATTATTTGTTCCAGTTCATTGAAGAATGCTGTTGGTAATTTGGTAGGGATTGCATCGAATTTGTATATTGTTTTGGGCAGGATGGCCATTTTCACGATATTAATTCTTCCTAGCCAGGAGCATGGGATGAGTTTCCATTTGTAAGTGTCTTCTTTAATTTCTCTTAAGAGTGCCTTATAGTTTTCAGGTCTTTCACTTCCTTGGTTAAGTTTATTCCTAGGTATTTTATTCATTTTGATGCTATTATGAATGGAATTGTTTTCCTGATTTCTCTTTCTATTAGTTCATTGTTGGTGTATAGGAAAACCACATATTTCTGTGTGTTAATTTTGTATCCTGCAACTTTGCTAAATTCCGATGTTAGTTCTAGTAGTTTTGCAGTGGAGTCTTTAAGGTTTTTTATGTACAATATCATGTCATCTGCAAATAGTGACAGTTTGACTTCTTCTTTACCAATCTGGATTCCTTGTATTTCTTTGTTTTGTCTAATTGCCATGGCTAGGACCTCCAGTACTATGTTGAATAACAGTGGGGAGAGTGGGCATCCCTGTCTAGTTCCCGATCTCAGAGGAAAAGCTTTCAGCCTCTCGCTGTTCAGTATGATGTTAGCTGTGGGTTTATCATATATGGCCTTTATTATGTTGAGGTACTTGCCCTCTATGCCCATTTTGTTGAGCGTTTTTATCATGAATGGATGTTGAATTTTGTCAAGTGATTTTTCAGCATCTATGGAGATGATTATGTTGTTTTTGTTCTTCTTTTTGTTAATGCGGTGGATGATGTTGACGGATTTTCGAATGTTGTACCATCCTTGCATCCCTGGGATGAATCCCACTTGGTCATGGTGTATGATCCTTTTGATGTATTTTTGAATTCGGTTTGCTAATATTCTGTTGAGTATTTTTGTATCTACGTTCACCAGGGATGTTGGTCTGTAATTTTCTTTTTTGGTGGGGTTTTGCCTGGTTTTGGTATTAGGGTGATGCTGGCTTTATAGAATGAGTTTGCAAGTATTCCCTCCTCCTCTATTTTTTGGAAAACTTTAAGGAGAATGGGTATTATGTCTTCTCTGTATGCCTGATAAAATTCCAAGGTAAATCCATCTGGCCCGGGGGTTTTGCTCTTGGGTAGTTTTTTGATTACTGCTTCAATTTCGTTGCTGGTAATTGCTCTGTTTAGATTTTCTATTTCTTTCTGGGTCAGTCTTGGAAGGTTGTATTTTTCTAAGAAGTTGTCCATTTCTCCTAGGTTTTCCAGCTTGTTAGCATATAGATTTTCATAGTATTTTCTAATAATTCTTTGTATTTCTGTGGGGTCCGTCGTGATTTTTCCTTTCTCGTTTCTGATTCTGTTGATGTGTGTTAACTCTCTTTTACTCTTGGTAAGTCTGGCTAGAGGCTTATCTATTTTGTTTATTTTCTTGAAGAACCAGCTCTTGGTTTCATTGATTTTTTTCTATTGTTTTATTCTTCTCGATCTTATTTATTTCTTCTCTGATCTTTATTATATCCCTCCATCTGCTGACATTGGGCCTCATTTGTTCTTCTTTTTCCAATTTTGATAATTGTGAAATTAGACTATTCATTTGGGATTGTTCTTTCTTCTTCAAGTGTGCCTGGATTGCTATATACTTTCCTCTTAAGACTGCTTTTGCTGCGTCCCACAGAAGTTGGGGCTTTGTGTTGTTGTTGTCATTTGTTTCCATATATTGCTGGATCTCCATTTTAATTTGGTCATTGATCCATTGACTATTTAGGAGCGTGTTGTTAAGCCTCCATGTGTTTGTGGGCCTTTTTGCTTTCTTTGTACAATTTATTTCTAGTTTTATACCTTTGTGGTCTGAAAAGTTGGTTGGTAGGATTTCAATCTTTTGGAATTTACTGAGGCTCTTTTTGTGGCCTAGTATGTGGTCTATTCTGGAGAATGTTCCATGTGCACTTGAGAAGAATGTGTATCCTGTTGCTTTTGGATATAGAGTTCTATAGATGTCTATTAGGTCCATCTGTTCTAGTGTGTTGTTCAGTGCCTCTGTGTGCTTACTTATTTTCTGTCTGGTGGATCTGTCCTTTGTAGTGAGTGGTGTGTTAAAGCCTCCCAAAATGAATGCATTGTATTCTACTTCCTCCTTTAATTCTGTTAGTATTTGTTTCACATATATTCGTGCTCCTGTATTGGGTGCATATATGTTTATAATGGTTGTATCCTATTGTTGGACTGAGCCCTTTATCATTATGTAATGTCCTTCTTTATCTCTTGTTACTTTCTTTGTTTTGAAGTCTATTTTGTCTGATACTAGTATCGCAACACCTGCTTTTTTCTCTCTGTTTGCATGAAATATCTTTTTCCATCCCTTGACTTTTAATCTGTGCACGTCTTTGGGTTTGAGGTGAGTCTCTTGTAAGCAGCATATAGATGGGTTTTGCTTTTTTATCCATTCTATTACTCTGTGTCTTGATTGGTGCATTCAGTCCATTTACAAAGAAACCCAATTTGTTGGGGTTTTTTTCTGTTAGTTTAAGTGTTTTTTTTTTTTTTTTGAGAGGGCATCTCTCATATTTATTGATCAAATGGTTGTTAACAACAATAAAATTCAGTATAGGGGGGTCAACGCTCAATGTACAATCATTAATCCATCTCAAGCCTAATTCTCGTCAGTCTCCAATCTTCTGAAGCATAACGAACAAGTTCTTCCATGGTGAACGAATTCTTACATAGTGAATAAATTCTTACATGGTGAACAGTACAAGGGCAGTCATCACAGAAACTTTCGGTTTTGATCATGCAATATGACCTATAAACAATCAGGTCAAATATGAATATTTGTTTGATTTTTGTACTTGATTTATATGTTGATCCCACATTTCTCCTATTATTATTATTATTTTTATTTTTAATAAAATGCTGAAGTGGTAGGTAGATGCAAGATAAAGGTAGAAAACATAGTTTAGTGCTGTAAGAAGGCAAATGTAGATGATCAGATAATCAGGTGTGTGCCTATGGACTAAGTATTAATCCAGGCTAGACAAGGGCAGCAAGACATCCACGGATGCAGAAGATTTCTCTCAAAGCAGGGGGGGTGAGGTTCTGAGCCTCACCTCTGTTGATCCCCAAATTCTCACCTGATGGCCCCCCTGCGACTGTGCCTGTCTTAGGTTGTTCCTCCCTTGAGGAATCTTACCCGTCTCTGGCTAACCAGTCATCTTCCGGGGCCATACAGGGAAATGTAAAGTTGGTAAGTGAGAGAGAAGCCATATTGTTTGCAAAGGTTAGCTTTTTACTTCTTTGCAGATTTATGCCCTGTGGCTTCTATGCCCAGCACTTGTCTCGAGCTATCTTTACCACCTGGAGGAATTATGATACTCGGTAAATTCGATATGAGGCACAAATTCTATTTAAGGGTTGTAATTAGGAAGGAAGAAGAAAAGCTATAGATGTAGCATATGAAGGAAACTTGGGAGGATTGATTATTTCTTTGACATATCTTCTTGTAGAGTACCTTAAGTATGTATAGGTTTTAAACTACTAACTAATTTGTACACACATATTAACATAATAGGAATACGGTGACATAAACAAAGCAAATCTATAATTACCATCCATCTCCAGTGAAGCCAAGAAAACCATTTAGGCACCCTAGGCATTTGTGAAAATTTATCTATGATAAGATGGATATTGTCCAACTGTACTTGAACCATCAGACAAATTAAAGCAGCCCATTTCTGGGATCTGTTCACATCCCATATGTTCTTTTAACCATAGATAGTCTATAGTCATGAGATTTTGGAGCACTACAACTTGCACCCCTCCCAACTCCTGGTTGAGTTCCAACAGTACAGATCCGGTCAAATTCGTTGTCTCACTGTATGCACATGCCAGCCTAGACATCTCCCTCCTCATTCTTATGGCAAGTCCAGGAGACGGTGGGCTGGATGCAGCCACAACCGCAGCATCGTCCGGATCCCTGTGGAGGCTTTTTGATGATCATCCCCCGGCACAAGTCCTCCAGAGAGTGCTGATGCCGGAAGCTCCTCCTCATATCGTATCTTAGTTCATTTTCTGGGTATCCAAGCTAGGCCTTGATCTTCTGCGTAGAAACAAACAGACCCTTTGCCCACACTTTGACATGCCCTCTATACCACTGTGCAGAACTCATTGGAGGTCAGCACACAGTAACTGCTTTTTTTTTTTTTTTTTAATTAAGAGAAAGGAATATTATCAGAAAAGAGTACCTCCATAGCTGATCATCTGACACCCTTTAAGTGATCAACATTAAGGATATTTAAAGCATGCGTTGATCTTTGATTTACCAATAGTTTTATCCTGTTAAGGAGTAATCCCCCTTTTCTTTCTTTCTTTTTTTTTTTTTTTTTAATTTTTAATCTACACTTACGTGAAGAATACTATGTTTACTATGCTCTCCCCTATATCAGGTCCCACCTAACAACCACATTACGGTTACTGTCCATCAGCTTAGCAAAATGTTGTAGAGTCACTACTTGTCCTCTCTGTGTTGTGCAGCCCACACTCCCCTTTCTCCCTCCCCCCCATGCATGCTAATCTTAATACCCCCCTTCTTCTTCCCCTCCCTTATCCCTCCCTGCCCACCCATCCTCCCCAGTTCCTTTCCCTTTGGTACCTGTTAGTCCATTTTTGGGTTCTGTAATTCCACTGCTGTTTTGTTCCTTCAGTTTTTCCTTTGTTCCTATACTCCTCAGATGAGTGAAATCATTTGGTATTTCTCTTTCTCCGGTTGGCTTATTTCGCTGAGCATAATACTCTCCAGCTCCATCCATGTTGCTGCAAATGGTTGGATTTTTCCACTTCTTATGGCTGAGTAGTATTCCATTGTGTATATGTACCACATCTTCTTTATCCATTCATCTACGATGGACATTTAGGTTGCTTCCAATTCTTGGCTATTGTAAATAGTGCTGCGATAAACATAGGAGTGCATCTGTCTTTCTCAAACTTGATTGCTGCGTTCTTAGGGTAAATTCCTAGGAGTGGAATTCCTGGGTCAAATGATAGGTCTGTTTTGAGCATTTTGATGTACCTCCATACTGCTTTCCACAATGGTTGAACTAATTTACATTCCCACCAGCAGTGTAGGAGGGTTCCCCTTTCTCCACAGCCTCGCCAACATTTGTTGTTGTTTGTCTTTTGGATGGCAGCTATCCTTACTGGTGTGAGGTGATACCTCATTGTAGTTTTAATTTGCATTTCTCTGATAATTAGCGATGTGGAGCATCTTTTCATGTGTCTCTTGGCCATCTGTATTTCTTTTTTGGAGAACTGTCTGTTCAGTTCCTCTGCCCATTTTTTAATTGGGTTATTTGTTTTTTGTTTGTTGAGGCGTGTGAGCTCTTTATATATTCTGGACGTCAAGCCTTTATCGGATCTGTCATTTTCAAATATATTCTCCCATACTGTAGGGTTCCTTTTTGTTCTATTGATGGTGTCTTTCGCTGTACAGAAGCTTTTCAGCTTAATGTAGTCCCACTTGCTCATTTTTGCTGTTGTTTTCCTTGCCTGGGGAGATATGTTCAAGAAGAGATCACTCATGTTTATGTCTAAGAGGTTTTTGCCTATGTTTTTTTCCGAGAGTTTAATGGTTTCATGACTTACATTCAGGTCTTTGATCCATTTTGAGTTTACCTTTGTATATGGGGTTAGACAATGGTCCAGTTTCATTCTTCTACATGTAGCTGTCCAGTTTTGCCAGCACCATCTGTTGAAGAGACTGTCATTTTGCCATTGTATGTCCATGGCTCCTTTATCAAATATTAATTGACCATATATGTTTGGGTTAATTTCTGGGGTCTCTAATCTGTTCCACTGGTCTGTGGCTCTGTTCTTGTGCCAGTACCAAATTGTCTTGATTACTATGGCTTTGTAGTAGAGCTTGAAGTTGGGGAGTGAGATCCCCCCTACTTTATTCTTCTTTTTCAGGATTGCTTTGGCTATTCGGGGTCTTTGGTGTTTCCATATGAATTTTTGAATTATTTGTTCCAATTCATTGAAGAATGTTGCTGGTAATTTGAGAGGGATTGCATCAAATCTGTATATTGCTTTGGGCAGGATGGCCATTTTGATGATATTAATTCTTCCTAGCCATGAGCATGGGATGAGTTTCCATTTATTAGTGTCCCCTTTAATTTCTCTTAAGAGTGACTTGTAGTTTTCAGAGTATAAGTCTTTCACTTCTTTGGTTAGGTTTATTCCTAGGTATTTTATTCTTTTTGATGCAATGGTGAATGGAATTGTTTTCCTGATTTCTCTTTCTATTGATTCGTTGTTAGTGTATAGGAAAGCTACAGATTTCTGTGTGTTAATTTTGTATCCTGCAACTTTGCTGTATTCCAATATCAGTTCTAGTAGTTTTGGAGTGGAGTCTTTAGGGTTTTTTATGTACAGTATCATATCATCTGCAAATAGTGACAGTTTAACTTCTTCTTTACCAATCTGGATTCCTTGTATTTCTTTGTTTTGTCTGATTGCCGTGGCTAGGACCTCCAGTACTATGTTAAATAACAGTGGGGAGAGTGGGCATCCCTGTCTGGTTCCCGATCTCAGTGGAAATGCTTTCAGCTTCTCGCTGTTCAGTATAATGATGGTTGTGGGTTTATCATATATGGCCTTTATTATGTTGAGGTACTTGCCCTCTATTCCCATTTTGCTGAGAGTTTTTATCATGAATGGATGTTGAATTTTGTCAAATGCTTTTTCAGCATCTATGGAGATGATCATGTGGGTTTTGTCTTTCTTTTTGTTGATGTGGTGGATGATGTTGATGGATTTTCGAATGTTGTACCATCCTTGCATCCCTGGGATGAATCCCACTTGGTCATGGTGTATGATCCTTTTGATATACTGTTGAATTCTGTTTGCTAATATTTTATTGAGTATTTTTGCATCTACATTCATCAGGGATATTGGTCTGTAATTTTCTTTTTTGGTGGGGTCTTTGCCTGGTTTTGGTATTAGGGTGATGTTGGCCTCATAGAATGAGTTTGGGAGTATTCCCTCTTCTTCTATTTTGTGGAACACTTTAAGGAGAATGGCTTTGTGTCTTCTCTGTGTGTCTGATAAAATTCCGAGGTAAATCCGTCCGGCCCCGGGGTTTTGTTCTTGGGTAGTTTTTTGATTACTGTTTCAATTTCTTTGCTTGTAATTGGTTTGTTTAACTTTTGTGTTTCTTCCTTGGTCAGTCTTGGGAGGTTGTATTTTTCTAGGAAGTTGTCCATTTCTTCTAGGTTTTCCAGCTTGTTGGCATATAGGTTTTCATAGTAGTCTTTAATAATTCTTTGTATTTCTGTGGAGTCTGTCGTGATTTTTCCATTCTCATTTCTGATTATGTTGATTTGTGTTGACTCTCTTTTTCTCTTAATAAGTTGGGCTAGAGGCTTATCTATTTTGTTTATTTTCTGAAAGAACCAGCTCTTGGTTTCATTGATTTTTGCTATTGTTTTATTCTTCTCAATTTTGTTTATTTCTTCTCTGATCTTTATTATGTCCCTCCTTCTGCTGACTTTAGGCCTCATTTGTTCTTCTTTTTCCAGTTTCGATAATTGTGATGTTAGACTATTCATTTGGGATTGTTCCTCCTTCTTCAAGTGTGCCTGGATTGCTATATACTTTCCTCTTAAGACTGCTTTCGCTGCATCCCACAGAAGTTGGGGCTTAGTGTTGTTGTTGTCATTTGTTTCTATATATTCCTTGATCTCTATTTTGATTTGTTCATTGATCCGTTGATTATTTAGTAGCATGTTGTTAAGCCTCCATGTGTTTGTGAGCCTTTTTGTTTTCTTTGTAGAATTTATTTCTACTTTCATACCTTTGTGGTCTGAAAAATTGGTTGGTAGAATTTCAATATTTTGGAATTTACTGAGGCTCTTTTTGTGAGCTAGTATGTGATCTATTCTGGAGAATGTTCCATGTGCACTTGAGAAGAATGTATATCCTGTTGCTTTTGGATGTAGAGTTCTATAGATATCTATTAGGTCCATCTGTTCTAGTGTGTTGTTCAGTGCCTGTGTGTCTTTACTTATTTTCTGCCCGGTGGATCTATCCTTTGGGGTGAGTGGTGTGTTGAAGTCTCCTAAAATGAATGCATTGCAGTCTATTTCCCTCTTTAGTTCTGTTAGTATTTGCTTCACATATGCTGGTGCTCCTGTATTGGGTGCATATATATTTAGAATGGTTATATCCTCTTGTTGGACTGAGCCCTTTATCATTATGTAGTGGCCTTCTTTATCTCTTGTTACTTTCTTTGTTTTGAAGTATATTTTGTCTGATATTAGTACTGCAACCCCTGCTTTCTTCTCACTGTTGTTTGCCTGAAATATGTTTTTCCATCCCTTGACTTTTAGTCTATGCTTATCTTTGGGTTTAAGGTGAGTTTCTTGTAAGCAGCATATAGATGGGTCTTGCTTTTTTATCCATTCTATTACTCTATGTCTTTTGATTGGTGCATTAAGTTCATTTACATTTAGGGTGACTATTGAGAGATATGTACTTATTGCCATTTCAGGCTTTAGATTCGTGGTTACCAAAGGTTCAAGGTTAGCTTCTTTAGTATCTTACTGCCTAACTTAGCTCGCTTATTGAGCTGTTATATACACTGTCTGGAGATTCTTTTCTTCTCTCCCTTCTTATTCCTCCTCCTCCATTCTTCATATGTTGTGTGTTTTGTTCTGTGCTCTTTTTAGGGGTACTCCCATCTAGAGCAGTCCCTGTAGGATGCCCTCTAGAGGTGGTTTGTGGGAAGCAAATTCCCTCAGCTTTTGCTTGTCTGGGAATTGTTTAATCCCACCATCATATTTAAATGATAGTCGTGCTGGATACAGTATCCTTGGTTCAAGGCCCTTCTGTTTCATTGCATTAAGTATATCATGCCATTCTCTTCTGGCCTGTAGGGTTTCTGTTGAGAAGTCTGATGTTAGCCTGATTGGTTTTCCTTTATAGGTGACCTTTTTCTCTCTAGCTGCCTTTAAAACTCTTTCCTTGTCCTTGATCCTTGCCATTTTAATTACTATGTGTCTTGGTGTTGTCCTCCTTGGATCCTTTCTGTTGGGGGTTCTGTGTAATTCCATGGTCTGTTCGATTATTTCCTCCCCCAGTTTGGGGAAGTTTTCAGCAATTATTTCTTCAAAGACACTTTCTATCCCTTTTCCTCTTTCTTCCTCTTCTGGTACCCCTATAATACGAATGTTATTCCTTTTGTATTGGTCACATATTTCTCTTAGTGTTGTTTCATTCCTGGAGATCCTTTTATCTCTCTCTATGTCAGCTTCTATACGTTCCTGTTCTCTGGCTTCTATTCCTTCAATGGCCTCTTGCATCTTATCCATTCTGCTTATAAATCCTTCCAGGGATTGTTTCACTTCTGTGATCTCTTTCCCGAGATCTGTGATCTCCTTCCGGACTTCATCCCACTGCTCTTGCATTTTTCTCTGCATCTCATCCCACTGCTCTTGCATTTTTCTCTGCATCTCATCCCATTGCTCTTGCATTTTTCTCTGCATCTCTGTCAGCATGTTCATGATTTTTATTTTGAATTCTTTTTCAGGAGGACTAGTTAGGTCTGTCTCCTTCTCAGGTGTTGTCTCTGTGATCTTTGTCTGCCTGTAGTTTTGCCTTTTCATGGTGATAGAGATAGTTTGCAGAGCTGGTACAAGTGACCACTGGAAGAGCTTCCCTTCTTGTTGGTTTGTAGCCTTTTCCTGGGAGAATAGCAACCTCTAGTTGCTTGTGCTGGGCAGCTGTGCGCAGACAGGCCTTCTGCTTCCTGCCCAGTTGCTTTGGGGTTTATCTCCGCTGTTGCTGTGGGCTTGGCCTGGCTGGGGCTGTTCCTCCAAAATGGTGGAGCCCCGTTGGAGGGGGAGCGGCCAGGAGGCTATTTATCTCCGTAAGGGGCCTCTGTGCTCCCTGCTGCCCAGGGGGTTAGAGTGCCCAGAGATCCCCAGATTCCCTGCCTCTGGTCTAAGTGACCTGTCCTGCCCCTTTAAGACTTCCAAAAAGCACTCTCCAAACCAAAACAACAACAGCAACAATGAGAGAGGGAACAGAAAGAAAGAAAAAAAAAAAAAAGGAAAAAACAAGCAATTTTTTTTTTTTTTTTTTGTCCTCAGGTGCCGGTCCCAGGCACCCGCTCACTGGTCCTGCTGCCCTGTCTCCCTAGCACCAGGGTCCCTGTCCTTTCAAGGCTTCCAAAAAGCACCCACCCACCGGTCCCGCAGGGAAGGAACGCTCGATATTCTTTGTCCTTAGGCACTGGTCCCAGGCACCCGCTCACCAGTCCCACCGCCCTGCTTCCCTAGCACCGGGGTCCCTGTCCCTTTAAGGCTTCCAAAAAGCACTCGCAGAAAAGAGAAAAAAAAAAGGGGAAAAACGCGCGATTTCCTCTGTCCTCAAGTGCCGGTCTCAGGCACCTGCCCACCGGTCCCGCAGGGAAAAACGTGGGATATTCTTTGTCCTCAGGCGCCGGTCCCAGGCACCCGCTCACCAGTCCCGCCACCCTGCCTCCCTAGCACTGGGGTCCCTGTCCCTTTAAGGCTTCCAAAAAGCGCTCGCCAAAAAAAGAAGAAAAAAAGGGGAAAAACGCGCGATTTCCTCCGTCCTCAGGCACTGGTCTCAGGCACCCGCCCGCCGGTCCCGCAGGGAGAAACGCGGGATATTCTTTGTCCTCAGGCGCCGGTCCCAAGCACCTTCTCACCGGTCCCGCCACCCTGCCTCCCTAGCAACGGGGGCCCATCCCTTTAAGGCTTCCAAAAAGCGCTCGCCAAAAAAAAAACCGCTCCGGTTTCTTTCCACCCGCCGGGAGCCAGGGGGAGGGGCGTTCGGGTTCCGCTGGGCCGGGGCTTGTATCTTACCCCCTTCGCAAGGTGCTGGGTTCTTGCAGGTGTGGATGTGGTCCTGTGTCCTGTGGTCTCTATTTTAGGAAGATTTTTCTTTGTTATATTTTCATAGCTCTATGTGATTTTGGGAGGAGATTTCCACTGCTCTACTCACACCGCCATCCTGGCTCTGCCCCCCAGTTTAAGTGTTTTTATGTCCTTTCTAAGAAATATTTGCTGAAAGAAATTCTTCTATATTTCTTTCTAGAAGCTCTATAGTTTCATCTTTTAAGTATAGCTCTATGACCCATCCTGAATTAATTTTTGTGAGGCATAAAGTAGGGCTTCAAGTTTATTTTCCCTATTCAATTATTCCAGAACTATTTTGGTAATAAAAACTTTAATGTTGTGACACATTTTTGAAAATCAATTGACCACACTTATGTGGGCATATGACTTGATCTACTGTATTCCCCTGCCGCTCTGTTTTTCTAACACCAATACCACACTGTTTTAATTACTGGCCTTTATAGTGAGTCTTTAAATCATAATTGTAGGCCTTCTAGTTTCTTTCTATCTTTCTGTGTTTCTTTCTTTTTCAAGATTGTTTTTGTATTTCTGATAAAGTTTACAATGAGCTCTTTAGTTTCAACAAAGTGTCTGTTATGGTTTTGATTGAGAGTATATGGAATCTAAAGGTAAAAATGAGGACATTTGAGATACTAACAATATCAAATTGTCTTATCCATGAACATGGTATGTCCTTCCATTTATTTAGATCTTCCTTAATGTTTTATAGTTCTCTGTATGGAATTCCTGTATGTCTTTCATTAAGTTCATTCCTTAGTATTTTACAGTTTTTTAATTCCATTATAAAAGGATTTAAAATATTTTTATTCTCCTATTCTTTACTGTTTATAGAAATACAAATGGTTTATGCATATTGATCAGGCATCCTCCAGCCTTACTAAATTTACTTATTTTAGTAGTTGTTTTGTAAAATATTTAGCATTTTCTATATAAGCCATCATGTTTTATAATTTGCAGGTCTTTAACTGCAAGTAGAGATCATTTTACTTCTTCATTTCCAATCTATATGCACTTTTCCTTGACACTTTAAGGTAAAGTCATCACATAAGAAACTGGACATACTTAAATGTGTACAATTTGATACATCTGACATATACATATATAGACCTATAAAACCATCAGCACAAGCAAAATAGTGAATATATCCATTTATAGTCAAGTTTCCTCCTTTCTTTGTGTACTCAACTCCATCCTAACCCCTCATCTAAATGCTTTATTTCTTATATTTATCTTGTTTCTTTGGCTAGAGCTCCAAATTACAAACAAGAATAAAAGCAGTATCATCACTTGCAGATCCTACAGAAATTAAAAGGATAAGAATAGGATATTATGAATACCAATATTTGACAACTTAGATAAAATGGGAAAATTCCTTGATAAACATAACTAAGACTGAAACAGAAGAAATGGAAAACCTGAATTTTTCTATGTCTATTAAAGAAATTGAATTTATCCTGTTCCCTCATTTTCAAAAACTTATCTCACATATTCCTTTTGTTTTAATTAACAGCTTTATCCTGATGAATTCCAAATCTCTATTTCCAGTCCAAACTTCATTCTTGAACCCCTAATCTTATACCTAACTGCCTATTTAACTTCTCCGCTTCAGTGTCCAAACTTCACATCCCTCGAGTTGACCTCGTTATTTGGCCCCCCACCTCCACCTCACCTTGTTCATTCATGTTCCTCATCTCATAGGAATGGGAAATTCAGTTGCTTACATCAGAATCCTGGGAGTCATCCTTGACTCCTCCCTCGATCCTTCACATTCAGTAAGCTGCTGTTCTGTCATCTGGACTTCCTAAATATCTCAAGACAAGCCTTTCCAACCCCATTGTATTATCTTAATTCAATCACCATCAATTTTCACTTGGATTTTACATTCATGTTCTAGCTCTTCTCCTCACTCTGTCTTTTCTCCCTCTAGTCTGTTCTCCGCACTGCAGCCAAACTGGTATTCTAAAACCGATCCCTTATTGTGGCATTCCCCTGCTTAAGACCATGAGGTGTCTCTGTACTGTTCTCATAATGAAGTCCAAC
The DNA here is from genome assembly GCF_040802235.1 of Manis javanica. Taxonomy (NCBI): domain Eukaryota; kingdom Metazoa; phylum Chordata; class Mammalia; order Pholidota; family Manidae; genus Manis; species Manis javanica. The sequence goes on along the minus strand of NC_133171.1, from coordinate 66,651,205 downwards.
TGTCTTAACATTGCTACGGGCCCTGCATGATTGGATTGGTGATTGGTCCCTCAGCATCCTGAACTTCCCCAGTCATAATACCAATTCCATGATAATATGTTGAGATATCAGTCCTTCTGCTTTTCTTTTCCCAGCATCCTTGTGCTTACATGTCTTGTCCGTTTGTCAGAGGCATTTACTTTGCCAAGAGGGAAAGTGGAGCCATTAAAGCAGGAATTTTAAAAGCAGGAATCAGTCAGTGTTCAGTATGTCCTTCTTTCCTTTTTTTTCTTTTCCCTCTAACAGGCTTTTGAATATCTGCGAGAAGTCCAAAGGGAATTGCAGAACAGAGTTAGACCTTAAAAATAAAAGCAGAAAGGATAAAAGACAACTGGAGCATTACCTCCCCAACATTACATATAAATGAAGGGTCCTTTGGGCTGAGGGGTGGGAGTATGATGGGGTGGAGAATGGGCATGGCCTTAGAGAAGACAGGAGCTGTGAAAGGGACATGCAGAGAAGCTTCAGGAGACATGCTGCCCATCATCAACTGCACTGGGACTCCCGCTGAAGCTGAACTGATGCCTGTGGACCATCTGCTGTGATTCTAGGGCACACCACACTTCACCCAAGGGGGAGTCATGTCCCCTGATCATCTTGTCCTTGACAGCCTCCATTCTAACGGTTCAATTTCCTGTTGCTTTCCATCTGAAATGTATGGGTAGTCACTGCTCCCCTCTTCTTGTTAAGAGCTCCCAACAGAGGGCGATGGGGTCCTGAGCCTCCCGAGATGAGGTGGTAGTATGAAAGGGACAGTCCCTGCACCAAGACTTGGGTGTAAGCAGACAATAGTGAAAAGCATTCCTTCTACACATTTGCTCCACAGTATTGTAATAACTTCCTAGATTTTCCTACTCCCCACTAGTCTGTTGCATATGAGGGTAAAGACCATGTCAGTCTTGGTCAACCTTAGGCTCCTGTGACAAATGCAGTATCTGGTATGTTGCAGATGCTCAGAAAACACTGGTTGGCTAAATTGATGATTTAATGAAGAATGAGTGATTTTAAATACATTAACTTCAGTAGTTTCTTTAAGTAGGGAGAATATCAAGATGACAATGCCTTTCTACCCTAAGCATGCAAGGCCTAACACTTTTAAAAGTTAAGGAACTGAACCATTAATAATTCTTAAGTAATTGTAGACATCTCTGTTCTGTTGTTAAGACTTTCCAGCCTTGGAGGCCTTTTTACAGTCTCCTGTATACATTCTTTGGAATCCTATATGTATTTGGTATTTCAGATGCTAAAGTCATTGATAGCGTGATATTCAGAGTTAGGCCAAGCATATACGTCACCACAAGCAAACTCCATTCCTTCCATTTGCAAGGAATACTATAATGTACAGAAAATTATTAAGTTATATATTTTTCTTTGATGCTTGTGGTAGAGTGAATAATGACCCTCTAAAAATGTCCATATTCTAGCCCTTGGAACCTGTTACCTTATATGGCAAAAGGGAGTTTGCCAATGTGATTAAGTTCAGGATTTTGAAATGAAGAGATTCTCCTGGATTCTCCAAATGGGCCCAGCTGTAATCATGATTACAAGAGAGATACAAGAAGATCAAAGTCAGAGGGAATGTGATGGTGGTAACAAAGTCAGAGGGCGATTTGAAGATGCCTCATTGCTGGTTTTGAGGATGGAGGAAGAAGCCATGGACCAAAGAATGCAGGCAGCTTCTAGAAGCTGGAAAATCAACTGGATTCTCTCCTAAAGCTTCTAGAAGGAGCACAGTCTTGCTGACACTTGATTTTAAGACTTCTGACCTCCAGAATTGTAAGATAATAAGTTAGCATTGTTTTAAGCCACTAACTTTTTGGTCATTTAACACACAACAATAGGAAACTTCTACTGTTCAATAACTTTCATCAGTTGTATTTGACACATTCCGAGTGCTAGCTGAGAGAAAGTGTTTGAGAAGAACTTTATGAGGTGATGCTCAACCAGTACAGAAAGGGAATTCTATATACAGATTGGGTGATGCTAAGGAACTCAAATTATTCATTTAGGTATGAATTACCTTATGAATATTTATAAGCATATGTCACTATTATGAACATATCCAGATTTTTAAAATATACATATATGTATATATATACACACACACACACACACACACACACACACAAATACACACATATACACCATCTTTGAATGGGTGTAAACAGAAGAGTGTGATAAAAGAGTACCTAATCCATTTTTACATTATACATGCCTTACCCAGATCTTCCATATATAGTACTATACATGACTTGAAAAAACAGTGTTGTAAGAGAAAGTTCAAGAGGTGCGACATAGATTCTTGACAGGTAAATTAATTAAAGTTAGAATTTGTTAAATTAAATTATACTATGTTGTACCAGTGTTTCATGGTGAAGCAGCAATTAATCCCGATCCTTGAACAAAGTCAAAAAAATATTTTACATCTGCTTTATATGTTTGCTAGGAAAGAACCCCAGAGGAAAGTCTGCTGAAGAGCAGGTTTGTCTTGACCTTAAACTGCTCACCTCAGACTCTAAGTTTGTACTGGTTTATAAGGGCTCACTCTGCAGCTGATGGTTATATAGGCTGAGCCACTGTTTATCAAACTGCAGGTCATGACCCATCAGTGGCCATAAAATTGGTTTTGAGGGCAGTGAAGAACACTGCTTAAAATAAATAAAAGAGATTAGAATGGACTAGAAGAGGACAGCAGATAATGAAGTGCATTGGACATGGTGAATGGTTCCAGTTTTAGGTGTCTTGTGCCGTGATATATGATACATTTCTCAATGGCACAATCAAAGGAAGTTTGCAAACCTCTGATTTGAAACTGGAGGATACAGAAGCCAGGTTAGTCATTATGTCTGACACAGTTTCTGCTTTTCCCAAAACACTATGAGTAATATAAAAAGCCAATCTAAGCTGCAATGTGGCTAGGTATGAATGAATTAAATATTACAGCCTCCTTAATGGAGATTTTCCACAGATAGCCCTACTTGAGAAAGAAAATAGGGGAATAAAGGTGAAGCTCTTTTAAAGCTAAATGAATAGTTATTCCCAGACCTGTCAGGTTACTTCACATGTTAAGAGAGGTATCACATGGATCACTAGCTCCACAGCCAGCGTGCTGCTCCAGCTACATGAGACCATGAAGGAGAAGCTTTGAGCAGCTCCCCCTGGCCAGTGTGGAGGTGCCTTTATGTGGTCAAGTCATGAGGTTTTCACCTCTTGGTTTATCTCAACAGCTAATGCCAATCAATCCAAAGTCTGGATCCCAAAGCATTCCCTTGTCTCCAGTTCCATATCTTCAGTTACTCACTAGATAATTTTTACTTTAGATCTCTTTCCCTCATCTACTCCTATCCCAGAATTGTCTCTTCTTTCCCCAAACAAGCTTCATCTGCTACCTTTTCTGTCTTTATTAATGGCACCAGCACCCTTTCAATTACTCATGTTTTAAAGCTTGGAATCATATTTAATTCTCCTCTTTTCTTCATCCCCAACATGCTTGTATGTGAACTCTCAGAACAGAATAAATATTTGTTGAGGTATGGTCTTTTCTGTCCCATGTTCTCTATTTCCAATTTCTACCTCATATTACTGCATGGAAAAAAGAAAAAGAAAAACTTCCCTAAAGTCATGCTATTTCTCCTCACTGAACAAGCCACTTTCCTTTCTAGCTAATTTCCCACGATGAGGCAGTTCCTTGAATCATTTTCTGGTTGTTTTCATGCTTCACCTCAAACTCCTTCCCTTTGCCTCCCTAAATACAGACTCATCTCTACCAATTTATCAAAAAAAATACTTAAATTATGCTTATTCTTCCCAAGAATGGTTCTCAATATTTTATAAATGCTAAATCTTTAACTCACACAAAAGTCCTGCGAAGTAGGTAATGTTATCTCACATCTTACCCATAAGACACTAAGGCACAGAGAGATATAGTAATCCAAAGAACACCCACCTTCCTGCAGGTCATCTTGCTATTCCCAGGAATGCCACGGTTATTCCACCCGCAGGCTCCCTCCCTGGAATGCATCCCATTCTACCTGATCATTACAAAGATCATACTCACTCTTCAAAGCCCAATTTCTACCTTTTACTTGAACTTATCTTTCTTGAAAACTCCAGATCTCTTAATATTTCACTCCTCTGATTCCTACAACACCCAGTATTCTGCATATAAGTTCACTTAACGATACAGCTGACACAACTCCCTGACATTTCACGTGCAGGAGTCTTATCTTGGCGGCAAGGGCCATGGCGTATATTTGTTCTGCATCCCTCACTTCTTGCCTTCTTTCCCATTTTTCTTCCTCCTCCGCCCCACCGCCCCCCAGCCAAGCCTTGAAAACATTGAGTCCATGAAAGATAGTCCACTAGTGAGCTGACACTAGAACACTTTATTTTGTAGGCAGATTAGGGAAACCTTGCATGTTCACCCAGGTCTTCTGAGAGGTAGGTAAGACAGAATCAGATATGCAATATGCAAAAGATTTATTAGGTTAAGTGTCTGTGATAGAAAAGGAGGAGAGAGCCAGGGGAGATTGGGGTGGTGTTTAGAAGCCAGTGCAGACCTGACTCCTATGAAAGAGAAAGCGAAAGAAGGAAGGTCAGCCAAGGAGAATCTCAGACTGCAGCACAGGGCTAAGAAATTCTCAGTCTGGCAGCCATTGAGTCTGCCAGTGAAAGGTGCCAGCAGTAGGCTACATCAGGACGGCTGAGCCAGGTTATTGCCTGGGGCAGCCCAGGGGAAGCCTGCCTGGGTGGATCATAGGGGTCAGTCAGGAGCACAGCAGCTGTGGCCATCAGTCACTTATGCTTCCTTCAACCAGAGATCCAGCTGGCATGTTTTGGGGGCCATTACTCCTGGGATTATTGGAAAGAACATGGCTTTCAGAATCAGAAATCCTATCTTTGCATCACAGATGTATCCCTCACCAATTCTGTGCCTTCTCTAAAACTCACCTTTGCCCCTCACTTATAAACTGGGAATGGGAAGGAACTTAGAGAGCTCCGGTGGGCGCCACACACTGGTCAAAATATACAGCATTCTGTCTATACTGTGTATGAGTTCTTCCGCTCCATTTAATTATACTAACACCTAACATTTGGGAAATATCCCCCAGGTCACAGCAAGCTTTGCTGCAGCCAGCGACCCTGTGAGGAAAGCAGGACAGCCATTCTGCCCACATCCACTGCCCTATGGGCTCGCTGAGAGGCAGAAAGGGACAGCAGGGTGCTTAATTCACGTGGGGGCAGACACAGAGCCCACTTGTCAAGTAGAGCCTGGTTAAAACCATGGCAGCTGAGGAATCAAATTCCTGAGGAAAAACTATGTGTGAAGGATCAGGTGGTTCCCAGGACCCAAACAGACGTGAGAGCTGGTCCAGGGCAGCCAGTCAACCTGAAGGCAGGCTGGCCAAGTCGAGCCTAGCAGGTCACAGGTGAGAGTGCCTCCTGCAATCTGAGATACGGAAAGGAGTTCTGATCCTGGGACCGACACTGATGGGCTGCTGGCCTCTCCCCTCACCCTCGTGTGCAGGAGGAAAGGGGGCACACGTATGTGCGGTAGACCCAGCTAGAGAAGGAGGCTGCCAGGATCACTTGCTTCTGTCTGGTAGGAACCGAGGGCTCGCCTTTAGGGCCAGCTAGCACTGGGGACCCTCCCAGCACACACTGCGGAGGGACGCCCCCTCCTCTGCGGGTCCTGGCCTTCGGATCACTATCAAGTAAGTCGCAGCACTGGTCCATCTGTTCATGGAGACGGAGGGGCAGGTGGACGCCAGGCAAGGAAAACTTACTCTTCTAGGTAATACCGTGCTCAAAGAGTGCAGAAAAGGGTCCCTAACGTTATCCCAGCTACACTAACAGCCATAGAAAATTTGGAAGGCGCACAACCAGTGTGTGAGGGTTAGCACGCACATGAGTACAGGCATTAGGACAGGCCCTAAACATGGGTTCTGCTCTGGGTTGAACTGTGTTCCCCCAAAAATGATCTGTGAGTGTCTGCACCCCCAGTACCTTGGAATATGGCCGTATGTGGAGATAGGGTCTTCGCAGAGGTCATCAACTTAAAATGAGGTCACAGGCATGGGCCCTAACCCAGTAAGACTGGTGCCCTTATAAAATGGGAAAATTTGGGCGCACACACATGCCCACAGGGAGAGGACCATGTGAAGATGAAGGCCAACTTTGGGTGAAGTTTCTGTAAATCAAAGAACACCAAGGACTGCAGGCAAGTGCCCAGAAGCCGTGGAGACAGGCCTGGGGCAGGGTGCTCCTCACAGCCCCCAAGGAGCCCACCCTACCGACACCTCACCGCGGAGTTCCCACTTCCCGCGCTGCGGGACAGTGAATGTCTGTGGTTTAAGCCACCGATGTCCTGGCGCCCTGTTCCAGCAGCATACAAATACAGGTTCTGCAAGGTTCTCCTGGCCTTTGTGCGGGAGACTCAAACTGTTCCTAATGCCACTTATTTACTTGTAGTTGAGGGCCAGAGGGTACCCTCTCTTCCCTCTGTCTCCCCACTACTGCCCCCACACAGTCGGCCCCCAGGGTTTATGCCTGAGGGTAGGTACTGCAGTGGGTCAGGGTGGTTATTGCTGTACCCTTTTACCTAGTTCATGTCCTGCCAGGAATCTGGAACAAAACAAAATAGGACCACATGCCCCTGGTCAAACTACCTCTAGGTCAAACTACTTCTGGGTCAAAATACTGGCATCTAAGCCTAGACAGAGCAGGGCTGCTCCAAAGCTTGGCAGCTTTGAGGAACAGAGAGGCCTTGGATGTGCCCCTCACTCCTTCATGCGCCCACTAGTTTTCATTAGCACAAACACAGGCCCCATTTTGGTAATCAAAGGAGGAAAAAGCAAATCTGTGGAAGGCAAGGCAAGGAAATTCATGACCAGCTGCCTAAAAATAGACCCGAGGCCTCAGCACCTAAGCACCAGCCCCTCGCTGTGAGCCTGGGCCCACACGCATTTGTTAGGAGCAAGGATTTGCAGCGTAGACCCGAAATGTGCCAGCTTCCAATGCTGAGCCCAGGTCTTAAATGGAATCTCTGTCTGTGATGACTTTTGACAGGAACTGTCAAGCTGAGCTTTTCTTGAAATGTAGACAGGCGCTAGAGCGTTTGCCCTCGCACCAGCGGCAGGGCTCCCGACAGGTACTAGCTACAGGGTCTGCCCTGCGTCAGGAGGGAAATGCCTACAGTAAATCACCCAGTTGGAGGAATAGGAGCCAACATCTCCAGAGCAGAATTTCTTGTGAAACGCCAAGATTTTGAGAGGAGAGACCCTTTTGACATGTCATGCTGTGCATATATGCTACATCTCTGTTAAAGGAAAAAAAGCTCCAATTTGAAGTGAGAAAGCTGTGAAACACGACCTGCAAATTATGTCATGCCCTCCTTTGCCTTCCCCCAAGGCAAATAAAAGTCTTGAAATAAAAATGTTTTCACTTATTTTCAAGTCTTTGCATGGGTTGCACCTTTAGTCATACATTCTCTGGAATATTACTCACAAGCAGCTTGAAATGAAGCGAATAGCATGAATGAATACCATTTCTTAATGGCTGGATCCTGGATGAAGTCAGTTGTAAAGCCCCAGACAGTCAGATGAAGAAAAACAATTAATAGAATTTGCCTTCATCGAAAAGAAACTTGGATTGCTTGCATAGTTATGTGTCAAGGGAAATGAATATGGGTTGATTATCAGGAAAAATAGACTGAATCCTGCCCACGGTAAATTTGCAAATTTGCTTCAAGCAGAAAACCCAAGTCTGCAATCTTGAGGAACTGCATAGATGTATCACAAGACAAGATTTGGCCCAATGCCTAGAAGCTGATGAGGTCACAAAGCTCATTAATCAGGAAATAAGCCGTGAGCCAGGCTCTCATGCTGCTGCATTTCAACTGCTGAATGCAGACCCTTTCTGCCACCCCACCTACCATCATCAGAGGTAAAATGTGATTCCCAGTGTTTTACCTTTTGGAATCTTACAGAGAGTCAGCAGGCACTCCTTCATGCCCCAAGATGATTTTAGTTGGGGCTCTTCTTGCTCTGTCCGCAGGCATCTCAGGAGTTAATGGAAGTGATTCAAAGGCTCTTACTCCAATTCCTGCTATTTTAAGATACTTAGCTTTTCTTAGCCGTGGATTTCTTCTGTTGAAATCTGCCCGACTGAATTGGAAGCTGCCCAGAATCATCTACTTTGGAAATTACATTTGTGCATCTAGGGTATATTTGTCATTCCACCCACGCTCAAGCCACTTTTTGAGAAGTGCAGAGCAAGTCATGTGACAGTCATCAGTGTATTTGCACCCTTTTTTGTTTAAAAACATAATCTGCATTACAAATTGCACCAATTCCTGTATGTAGTAAGTCATCATTCAATAAAAAGCACAAATGTATGCCTGTCACATTCAACATAATAAACTGCAAGTAAATACATCTTTTCTTAGTCCAAATCAGTCAGTAAATGATGTCTTTATTTTTCTCTGTTAGGCACCAAGTTTGCAATCAGCTTTATTCTCGATTCTCTCAGGCCAAGCTCGTGCTGCTTTGGAGCAGTGGAAGAGTGGGCTTTCGTCAGAAGCGTTTGGACATCTGGGGACAGGAACATAGCTGAAGCAATCCATTTCTCCAGTTCACTTCTTTCTACTCCTCCTCATCTCTCCAATACTACCATCGTCTTCATCATCATCTCCATCTAAAACAAATTTATTACATAGCGTCTGCACCTGTAGGTGAAACTGTAACAGACAAGATGTTGTTTCCTGTCTGTTATGGGTGAGTTTGCAAATTAGGAAGGCGTGTAGGAGAAACACCCTGGGCTTTGAAGTTAGACAAAACTGGGTTGGACTCAGTCTCATCCCCTAATATTTGGCCTTGGTAATATTAGTTAACCCCTCATGGCCTCAGTTTTCTTATCTACAAAATGGACATGTTCTTATGGAAAAAGACATGCTGTCTAGGCTATACTTCCTACAGACATATTATTAATAGCAGTGATTATAATAATTATAATAACGTTTACCATGATCTCCTTTAATTCTACAATAGGTGGGTAAGGTTGGCTCTGTCAATTCCTTTTTATAGATGAAGAAAGATTCAAATAGCCAGATCTTTCTGCTTTAAAATTGGATTCCTTTGTCATAAAGATCATGACCACCCTGTGCTTCCTCCTGTCCCTCAGACAATTCAAGCTCACTTCTGATGTAAGATCCTTGTATTAGCTGATTTCTCAGCCTGGGAAATTCTGCCTTCAGATTTTACGTATCTGACTACTTCTCATTATTTGGGTTTCAACTCAAACGCCCCCTCCTCAGAGAAGTCCTCCTTGACCATCCTATGAACACAGGCTTCTCATCCCAACTGCAGCCTTAGTGCCCTACAGCAGTTTGTTCCCTTTCATAGTCCTGTGCCTTCTTAGCAGTGCAGGAGTGCATGAGGTGTGATGGTCAAGAATGCGGGTTTGGAATATGATGGTCTGTGTTCAGGTTTTAGTCTCCCCACTTCCTGGCAGGGTGGCCCTGGCCAGCAACAACCTTCCTTTCTGTGCCTCAGTTTCCTTATCTGTATAATGGGGATGATGATAAAATCACCACTGAGACTAAATCAGTTAATGCACGTGGAGCATGTAATCCAATGTCTGATGCAAACGCTCAGGAAATGCTGGTTAAGCTTTTATGGTCACATGGTCACCTCACTCTGCGACGTGACCCCGGCTGCTTGTGTTCGCTTATTGTCACCCCCACCACAATGAAGGCATGGAGCCAACCTGTCCTGTTGGCTACCGTATCCCCAGCACCTAGAATGGCACGCAATAGGGACCCGATAAATACATGCTTTTCATGAACAAAAGAACAGGTGGTATGTTTATGTTACAGACCAATGAACAAAGGCTTGGCAGGTGAGGACAGAGTTCCTGCATATTTAGGTGAGAGAGCCTCTGGGGGCTCCTTTGTCTATTTCACGGCATATTATGTGTTCCACTCTTTGGTGCCTTCCAAAGCCCTCTGTTTGCCTCTAGGTTGGGGTCTGTGCAGTCTAGCAAAGATCTCATCTAAGCAACACCAGCACGCACGTGCTCATCACCCACGGGCGTGACCTATTAAACTGTTGGGGCTCAGGGAGAAAAAGTCATGTTAAACCCTTTAGAAACAAAGCGGATTTTATACCTACTTAAGCAGCAGGCCACCCCTATAAAAAGTCGGCGTCAACATAAAAATAGCACAGTATCCAGAATGTAAGCAAGAAGGAGGGGGCATTGGCAAAAGCCACTTCTGTCACACACACCCTCTCATGCCACAAAACAGGAGCTCTCTCCCAAACAGCACATGCTCCCAACCTTGATGGTGCTGTTTTTCCAGGAGGGACTGGAATCTGCACTGGCTCAGAGAGGTTGTTCAGTTCAATTAGTCATCCAATTGCATGAAGTCCTACCAGGTGGTCACGACCCCTTTGCAGCCATCTCTCTAACTGGCCAACCAACCACGACAACTGTCACCATCCTCACCTGTCACCATCTCAGTTACCTGTGCCCACCTGCTTGCTCCCCTCTGTACATGACAGTTTGGCTACCAGTAGGGTGACATAACATCCCTGTTTGTCCAGGCAGGTTCAGTTCAGACACGTCATCCTCATGTACTGCCTAGCAGCAACCCCTTTTCAATAGTGTCCCAGTTTGGACATTAAATGACATGGCCCCCTGATTATGCTGCCCATCAGATATGCAGGCTCTGTTAAAGACAAACAGAGAGCACTTTCCCTAAGTTCCACCAGCTAAAATCTCTCCTAAAGCCTTAAATGTTGAGGAAAGAGACAGAACAGAGACTATAGGGCCAAGACCATTTGTTTCAGCAATGGAGCAAGCTGCTGTGGCTGAAACCTTCTGAAGTGCCTGGTTATTTAGGTTTTGCTTTGATCCTGGGAGCAGGCCCCACTTCAATTTCTTTGACTAAATCCACTGTGGCTTAAACAGTCTAGAGTTGGTTTCTGTAACTACAATCCGCAAATCCTCATTGATACAAACATTTTTTCTAAATTCTCAATAGTGTTAGGAAAGAGTATAAAACCTAAATGTGATTTATTCCCACTAGATGTTTAAACATTTTAACAGTAAGGTATTAACAAAGGGCCACGTGGTGGAAGCTGCTCGGGCTGAGGGTGGGGGTGGGGGAATTGATAAGGGCCTGGGATACCTGTTAGAGTTTTTTAAACCTACCAATAAGATTAAGACAAAAGTAAAGGAAAGATATAACTGGCTTAGGCGACATCTGGGGAAGAATGTGAACCCTGTAGTACTCAGCCAATGAGGAACCAGGGGAGGGACTCCCACACTAGGAGATAAATTATTGGCACCAAACTCCCCAGGTGTGCCTGCCCACCAGACACTGATCTTGCAAGACTGTCATTAAAACCTCACTCCGCTGTTCTCTTTGTCTCCGTGTCCACCTATTGAATATGGCCAGTGAGTGTGTTTCTCACAATAAGAAAAAAGGAAATCCATATCAGGTTATAGATGATGAGCACATTTTTCATGAGGTTTTCTCAAGAAAGTAAGAGTAAGTTCCTAGAAACTTGTTAAAGGACTCAAAACAAATATCTATTCTATGAAGCAAGTTAAAAGAATAAAAATATGACATTGTGCTGAGAGGGCAAGGAAGCTGGTAGTACTGAAGAAAGATTTTAATTACCAAACAATGCTATGGCAAAGTTTTAAAGAAAACCAGCAATAGTGAGTATCAGAATGGATACTGCTTGAAATAGACAATTTGTATGGGGAAGTGAATGCTTCTGATTTTGTCCCATGTAAAAGAATTTTGAAAATTTTAGGTACCCTTTGAACATTTTTAACTTGAAATCTAAAACTTTTCATCAAAATATAAATGACTTGTTTTGTAAATAAAACATTGAACATTTTATAAGATGAAATGAGATGAGGAATGACTACAATTAAAACAAATATTTTACAACATAGATTTGATTTTAATTAAAGCTTTAACCAACTTGTATAATTCATACTAAATCTAGAAGTAATCACAGAACTTTTTTATCTGAGAATTTTATCCAACATATCTTGAAATCTGGTGCTTTGGGAAAATATTCCAGCTTCATTTGAAAGAACTGGCTCCCTAACCTGTTCTGCTTCAGTTATTCTGAATTCAGAACATTACAACTCTGGCCAATCTTTAAAACACACATAGCTGACAAGGAAATGCAGGAAAACCAGACTCAAATAAATGTATTAATCATTAATGGGTAATCCCCAAACCAATACTTGGAATTATCCCTTTGTTGATGACCAGGAAGTATTTACACTCAAGGCATTGCACCACAATACAGTGTGCATGTCTTTCTTCTTTTAAATGGGAGGAGGGACAGTGGGGACATAGGCATATTTTCCAGCAATTTTAGGAAATAAAATGGAACTCATGGAAATCAGAGGAGCCCTTGAGGAATATGTTCATGTGCTTTCAGCACTGAAAAAGCATGTGAAAAAAAAAACTCCATGGAAAAAGCAAAGTAAAAGATTCAAGGATAAAAGTTAGCAGAATCTAGGAGATAGATAATAAAGTTCTAGTATACAGATAAATAGATATGTGATTCTCAACACATAGAGGAAATCACTAGGTAAAGGAAAATCTAAGACCAGTAGCTGAAAATTAAATTACTCATGATGTTCAAGACAACATTGCTTGAGAGTGATTAATATCTTGGAACATGTTGGTGAAAGTATGGAATTCCAGAGTGAAGAGAAAATCCAATAGCACCAAGCCTAACTTTATTTCTTCTACAAAAATTACTGACTGACCAGATTTCCTTGTTATATTGGACACTAGCAAAGATCAGCAGGAAGTCAGTACTGCTTTGGAATTCTTGTGAAACATAATAATTCTTTTCCTGGTTAATATTTAAATTTCTTACAGCTGTATAATGATAAGATGTCATATTAGGAAAGAAATTTGTCCACCATTCTGGTACTCAGAGGATAGCTGAGTAGCGTTCCAAAGTAATCTCCATTGAAATATTTTGAGAAGCAGCAGCAGGAGGGGTGGTCATGGAAAAAATGCCTGTGCAGGAAGGGGTGAAATAGGTGAAGGGGATAAAGAGGAACAAAATCTCAATTATAATATAAAGAAGTCATGGGGATGAAAGTAACATCCTTCTAGGCTGACAGGTAGTTAGTATACTAGCAGGGGTGAGCACTTAATAATGTAGATAATTGTCAAATCACTATGTTGTATATCTGAACAGGTATAATATTGTATATAATTATACTTCAATAAAAAATATGTAAAAATAATGTCAGAGGTCAGGGCTAGACTAAGGTAAGCAAGAGGTGCCAGGGATGCAAAATTAAGGAGATCCTCACAGTCATGTGCCAATTCTGTGCTTGCACAAGCCTAAGAAAGTGGGCTTCCTTAAATATTGCTTCCTGGGTATCTGGCTTGTTTCACCACTCTTAAATTATATCCAAGTAACAGTAACAATTGATACTGAATAGAATATAATTCCTCAAAGGAAAGTACTTAATGCAATGTTAATACATTACCTTCAGGTAATAGAGGAAAATTTCAGAGAACAGTAATGAAACCAAGGCTTCTGTTCTTGGATGAGATGTCTGGATATCTCAGGGTGCCAGTTTCCTTACTGTAGCTTTTTTCCTAGTGCTTTTCTACTCCATAAGTTAACTTAAGAAATACAGCATTAAGAAAACAATGAGAAAGATGGCGGTGCGAGAGGAGAGACAGAGGCGTCCTCCTAAAACTGGATACAATTAGAAAATACAGTTGGCGCAACTAATCCTGGGTGAGCAACAGAGGACAGCGTGAGACTGCACACACCTGAAGAAAAGAGCAGACCTCATGGAACGGGGTAACGTACCAGAGCTGTGGATCTGCGGGACCCGAGCCCTACCCCTACCCCAGCTCACTGGCAGGAGGAAGAGAAACGGACTGCTGAATACTTAGCTCCAGAGATCTGCTCTGGGAGCACAAACCTACATTTCATGGTGCTTTCATGAGACTCGCATGACTACCAGTTTGGAAAGGTAATACAGGTGGAGTTCCTGGGGAGACTGGGATTCCGGCCACTTGTGGAAAGCAGGGATCCATATCTGGCTGCTCAGGGACAAAAACTTATACCTGTGTGCCTGGCCCACTGGCTCAGGCAGTGGAGACAGGCACAGTAGCTGGGAGGCGGGGAACAGCTGTTTCTTCCCCCCAGGCACCAGTACAGCTCGCCTGCGACCCCCAACATTGCTTCAGAGGCTGAGCAGCTCCAGAATAGAGCTTCTGGACACTAGAGGGCGCCATATACAAACATGAAATGCCAAAGGAACCTTGTCCAGAGTAAAATTATTAATACAACTCCCAAGAAAGATTTAAATGATATGGATCTCGTGACCCTTTCTGAAAGGGAGTTCAAAATAAAAATCATCAACATTCTAATGGAGATATGGAAAGACATCCAAGATCTCAGGCATGAATTCAGGTCAGAGATTCAATCATTGAAGAGCACGATGGAGGGTATTAAAAGCAGGTTGGACACCGTGGAGGAGACAATAAATGAAATAGAAACTAGAGAATAGGAATACAAAGAAGCAGAGGCACAGCAACAGAAAAGAATCTCTAAGAATGAAAGAATATTGAGTGAACTGGGTGACCAATCCAAGCAGAACCTATTCGCATTATAGGTATACCAGAAGGAGAAGAGAGAAAGGGGTAGAAAGTGGCTTTGAGGGGGTAGTTCTTGAAAACTTCCCCAATCTGGGGAAGGAGATAGTCTCCCAGCCCATGGAGATTCACAGATCTCCCAAAACAAGGGACCCAAGGAAGACAACAGCAAGACACATAGTAATTAAAATAGGAAAGATCAAGGTTAAGGACAGACTGTTAAAAGCAGCCAGAGACAGAAATAAGATCACATACAAAGGAAAGCCCACCAGGTTAACATCAGACTTCTCAGCAGAAACCTTACAGGCCAGAAGAGAGTGCCATGATGTATTTAATGCCATGAAGCAGAAGGGCCTGGAACCAAGATTACTTTATCTGGCACGACTATCATTTAAATATGAAGGAGGGATTAAATAATTTCCAGATAAGCAAAAGCTGAGAGAATTTACCTCCCACAAACCATCTCTACAGTCTATTTTGGAGGGACTGCTATAGATGGAAGTGTTCCTAAGGTTGAATAGCTGTCAACAGAGGTAATAAAACCACAGTAAAGAAAGTAGAAAAGCTAATTATGAAGCAAATTCAAAATTAACTTAACTATCCCCAAAGTCAATCAAGGGATAGACAAAAAGTGCAGAATTTGATACCTAATATATAAAGAATGAAGGAGGAAGAAAAAGGAGGAGAAATAGAAAAGAATATTTAGATTGTGTTTGTAACAGCATACTAAGTTAGACTCTTAGATAGTAAGGAAAGTAACCTGGAACCTTTGGTAACCACGAATCTAAAGCCTGAAATGGCAATAAGTACATACCTATCAATAATCACCCTAAATGTAAATGGACTGAATGCACCAATCAAAAGACATAGAATCACTGAATGGATAAAAAAACAAGACTCATCTGTATACTGCTTACAAGAGACTCACCTCAAACCCAAAGACATGCACAGACTAAAAGTCAAGGGATGGAAAAAGATATTTCATGCAAACAATAGGGAGAAAAAAGCAGGTGTTGCAGTACTAGTATCAGACAAAATAGACTTCAAAACAAAGAAAGTAACAAGAGATAAAGAAGGATATTACATAATGATAAAAGGCCCAGTCCAACAAGAGGATATAATCATTATAAATATATATGCAGCCAACACAGGAGCACCAGCATATGTGAAACAAATACTAACAGAACTAAAGGAGGAAATAGAATGCAATGCATTCATTTTAGGAGACTTCAACACACCATTCACTTCAAAGGACAGATCCACCAGACAAAAAGTAAGTAATGACACAGAGGCACTGAACAACACACTAGAACAGATGGAGCAAGTAGACATCTAAAGAACTCTACACCCAAAAGCAACAGGAAACACATTCTTCTCAAGTGCACATGGAACATTCTCCAGAATAGACCACATACTAGAACACAAAAAGAGCCTCAGTAAATTCAAAAAGATTGAAATTCTACCAACCAACTTTTCAGACTACAAAGGTATAAAACTAGAAATAAATTGTACAAAGAAAGCAAAAAGGCTCACAAACACATGGAGGCTTAACAACATGCTCCTAAATGGTCAATGGATCAACGACCAAATTAAATGGAGATTCAGCAATATATGGAAATAAATGACAACAACAACACAAAGCCCCAACTTCTGTGGGACACAGTGAAAGCAGTCTTAAGAGGAAAGTATGTAGCAATCCAGGCATTTTTAAAGAAGGAAGAACAAACCCAAATGAATAGTCTAACATCACAATTATCAAAATTGGAAAAAGAAGAACAAATGAGGCCTAAAGTCAGCAGAAGGAGGGACATAATAAAGATCAGAGAAGAAATAAATAAAATTGAGAAGAATAAAATAATAGAAAAAATCAATGAAACCAAGAGCTGGTTCTTTGAGAAAATAAACAAAATAGATCAGCTTCTAGCCAGACTTATTAAGATAAAAAGAGAATCAACACACATCAACAGAATCAGAAACGAAAAAGGAAACATCACAACAGACCCAACAGAAATACAAAGAATTTCTTAGGGACTCCTATGAAAACCTATATGCTAAGAAGCTGGAAAACCTAGAAGAAATGGACAACTTCCTAGAAAAATACAACCTTCCAAGACTGAACAAGTAAGAAACACAAAATCTAAACAAACCAAATACCAGCAAAGAAATTGAAGTGGTAATAAAAAACTACCCAAGAACAAAACCCCCAGGCAAGATGGATTTATCTCAGAATTTTATCAGACATACAGAGAAGATATAATACCCATTCTCCTTAAAGTTTTCCAAAAAATAGAAGAGGAGGGAATACTCCCAAACTCATTCTATGAAGCCAACATCATCCTAATACCAAAACCAGGCAAAGACCCCACCAATAAAGAAAATTACAGACCAATATCCCTGATGAATGTAAATGCAAAAATACTCAACAAAATATTAGCAAACTGAATTCAAAAATACATCAAAAGGATCATACACTGACCAAGTGGGATTCATCCCAGGGATGCAAGGATGGTACAACATCTGAAAATCCATCAACATGATTTACCACATAAACAAAAAGAAGAACAAAAACCACACGATCATCTCCATAGATGCCGAAAAAGCATTCAACAAAATTCAACATCCATTCATGATGAAAACTCAAAAAGTGGTATAGAGGGCAGGTACCTCAACATAATATAGGCCATATATGATAAACCGACAGCCAACATCATACTGAAGCTTTTCCTCTGAGATCGGAAACTAGACAGGGATGCCCACTCTCCCCACTGTTATTCAACATAGTACTGGAGGTCCTAGTCATGTCAATTAGACAAAACAAAGAAATACAAGGAATCCAAATTGGTAAAGAAGAAGTCAAACTGTCACTATTTGCAGATCACATGATACTGTACATTAAAAACCCAAAAGACTCCACTCCAAAACTACTAGAAATTGCAGGATACAAAATGAACACACAGAAATCTGTGGCTTTCCTATACACTAACAATGAACTAATAGAAAGAGAAATCAGGAAAACAATTCCATTCACAATTGCATCAAAATGAATAAAATACTTAGGAATAAACCTTACCAAGGAAGTGAAAGACCTATACCCTGAAAACTACAAGTCACTCTTAAGAGAAATTAAAGAGGACACTAACAAAAGGAAACTCATCCCATACTCTTGGCTATGAAGAATTGATATCGTTAAAATGGCCATCCTGCCCAAAGCAATATACAGATTTGATGCAATCCCTATCAAATTACCAACAACATTCTTCAATGAACTGGAACAAATAGTTCAAAAATTCATATGGAAACACCAAAGACCCCACATAGCCAAAGCAATCCTGAGAAGGAAGAATAAAGTGGGGGGGATCTCGCTCCCCAACTTCAAGCTCTACTACAAAGCCACAGTAATCAAGACAGTTTGGTACTGGCACCAGAACAGAGCCACAGACCAGTGGAACAGAATAGAGACCCCAGATATTAGCCTAAACATATATGGTCAATTAATATATGATAAAGGAGCCATGGACATACAATGGGGAAATGACAGTCTCTTTAACAGATGGTGCTGGCAAAACTGGACAGCTACATGTAAGAGAATGAAACTGGATCACTGTCTAACCCCATACACAAAAGTAAATTCAAAATGGATCAAAGACCTGAATGTAAGTCATGAAACCATAAAACTCTTAGAAAAAGACATAGGCAAAAATCTCTTGGACATAACCATGAGCGACTTCTTCATGAACATATCTCCCTGGGCAAGGGAAACAAAAACACAAACGAACAGGTGGGACTATATCAAGCTGAAAAGCTTCTGTACAGCAAAAGACACCATCAACAGAACAAAAAGTTACCCTACAGTATGGGAGAATATATTCATAAAAGACAGATCTGAATGCGACAAAGTGTTGACATCCAAAATATATAAAGAGCTCATGCACCTCAACAAACAAAAAGCAAATAATCCTATTAAAAATTGGGCAGAGGAGCTGAACAGACAGTTCTCCAAAGAAGAAATTCAGATGGCCAACAGACACATGAAAAGATGCTCCACATCGCTTGTCATCAGAGAAATGCAAATTAAAACAATGAGATATCACCTCACACCAGTAAGGATCGCCACCATCCAAAAGACAAACAACAACAAATGTTGGTGAGGTTGCGGAGAAAGGGGAGCCCTTCTACACTGCTGGTGGGAATGCAAATTAACTCTACCATTGTGGAAAGCAGTATGGAGGTTCCTCCAAAAGCTCAAAATAGAAATACCATTTGACCCAGGAATTCCACTTCTAGGAATTTACCCTAAGAATGCAGAAGCCCAGTTTGAAAAAGCAGATGCACCCCTATGTTTATAGCAGCACTATGTACAATAGCCAAGAAATGGAAGCAACCTAAGTGTCCATCAGTAGATGAATGGATAAAGAAGATGTGGTACATATACACAATGGAATATTATTCAGCCATAAGAAGAAAACAAATCCTACCGTTTGCAACAACATGGATGGAGCTAGAGGGTATTATGCTCAGTGAAATAAGCCAGGTGGAGAAAGACAAGTACCAAATGATTTCACTCATATGTGGAGTGTAAGAACAAAGAAAAACTGAAGGAACAAAACAGCAGCAGAATCACAGAACCCAAGAATGGACTAACGGTTACCAAAGGGAAAGGGACTCTGCAGGAGGGGTGGGAAGGGAGGGATAAGGGCAGGGAAAAAGAAAGGGGGTCTTATGATTAGCCTATATAATGTGGGGAGGGCATAGGGAGGGATGTGCAACACAGAGAAGACAAGTAGTGATTCTACAGCATCTTACTATGCTGATGGAGAGTGAATGTAATGGGGCATGTGGGGGAGGACTTGGTGAAATGGGGAGTCTAGTAACCATAATGTTCTTCATGTAATTGAAGATTAATGATAATAAAATGAATAAAAAAGAAACAATGAGTTTGGGGGCACAATGCAGCAAAATGTAATATTCCCACAAAATAGACTTAGTGGAGAAGTACTCCTCTAAGCCGTAAATTCTTTCATAATTAAATAAAACTAAATGAAAATAAATTAAATTATTCAAAACAAAATTTATAAGAAGTAAAACAAAAGGAAATAGAGGTAAGATTGATGAGACCAAGCTAAGAGATTATAAGATAAGAGGAGAAGCTTTCTTTAAAATAAATAAATCACTAAGAGGAGTAATGAAGATGCAAAAAGAAGCACACATGCTCTATCTTAGAATACAGAAGAAATGAATATACTAAAAAGACAATTTGATAAACTATTTGAAAATTTTGTAAATGTATATTAAATTCTGTATAAAATGGATGATTCTCCAAGAAAACACTAATTGTCAAAATTGATGGAGGAAAACACAGAACTCCTTAACAGGCCTCTAAACATGATGAAAATGGAGAAAGTTATTAAAGAACTCTCCTCAAAATGGCTTTAAACTTACATAGTTTTACAGAGCAGTGCTTTTAAGCCTTCAGATAAGACCAACAGTAATAAAATTTCCATTCTAGTTAATTTTTCTCAGAATATTTTGAAATAAGGGAAGTTTCCCTTTTTTTGAAATCAGTATAAACCCCATTAAGACACATATGCATACAGAGTCAATGTCATGTATCAGTACAACAGCCAAAGTCCTAAATAAGCTACTAGTGAATCAGATCCTGTGGTATATGAGCATACTCCTGCAACAGTTTGCTCAGTATTAAGACATTTTTAATGTATTAATATAATTCATAATACTTAATAGTCAAAAGAGAGAGAAAACAGATAATCTCATTGTTAGATATCAATAAGCTATTTGAGAAAAGTGAATCAATTTCATGACTCAATGTTAGAAATGAATGTCAGAATAGAATTGTTAATGTTAGAAACAACTCAAGGGATGGGGGAGATGCTTCCTCAGCTCACAATTGCATCTATTCTGAAGCCATTAGGAAACATGAATAGTAACTCCTTCAAAACATCAAATGAGGAAAGATAACTTAAAAGCCTTTGACATATAGTGTTATGTGTCTGAAAAATCAATCCCCAGAGGCTCAGAAAGCCTAGACGTGCTGGGCCATTGCTCTTCTTATCTCCAATGGCAAATTGATGCTTCCAGGGTCATGGCTTCTTGGGAAGCCTGAACTCATTCATGTTGCTGTTTGGGAACTTAGACTTTGATCCCCAAACTGACAGTATAGATTGTCCTGGTGCCTTTCCTCCTGCTCTGATGCTGGAGGGTACAGCAAAGGAGGATGAGGGAGAAGACCAGGAAGAACATGGAAGCAGAGCCCAGGATGTCAGACCTAAGCCAAAGAGAGAAGAGAAGCTTTGAAATGGATGAAATGTTGATTTTTTTTTAAGTAAATGTTTCACTTTTTACACACATAAAAGTGTACAAATCATAATGTACACTTTTTACAAAGTAAAAACACCTATGTGAGTAGCATCCACAGAACAGGATACTCCCAGCACCCAGAGGGCCTCTTTCAGTCCCTCCGTTCTGTCACTACTTCCACTCCTACCCAAGCGGAATCCCTAACTTGATGTTTAACAGGATAGACTTATTTTGTCTGTTTTTTAAAAATCTATTAAATTTGTGAAAAAGGTATTGTCTTCTTTCACTTAATACAGTATTTATAAGATCCTTCCATAGTGCTGTGTATTGTGATCCGTTTATTCTCATTGCTGTGTGAATAGACACTAATTTATTTACTCATTCTTTTCTTGATGATTTAACTGACTCCTGTTGGGCTATTATAAGTAGTGCTCCTATTAACATTGCTGTACATTTCCTTTTGAATGGAAATGTATATTTCTAAGTGAAATGACTAAGTCATTGGAATATCTAGATTCTACTTGAGGAGATATTGGCAATCACCTTTCCAAAGTTTGAATTTATACTCATACTCATATCGTGTGCATTTCATTATGGGTTGCTCCACACCCTTGCCAACATTTGTTGTTTTCCATCTCCTTTCATTTTATCCATTGTGTTAAGTGTGTAGTGATATCTCACTGTGGTTTTGATTTTCATTTCTCTAATGTCTAATGAAATTGAGTACCTTTTTATAGATTTATAAGCCATTTAGAATTTATTTTCTGTGAAGTCTCTGTTTAAGACAGTGATTCATTTTTCCATTGAGTTTTCTGCCTTTTTTCCCTCTTTTCCTGTATTTAATTTGTCCATCCATTATATTACTACTCTCTTTTTTTCCTTCTTTTTGTTTTCTACAAACACTGCTTCCTCTCTATATTATAAATACCCAGCAGACAGACCCAGAGGGTTCTCATCTCAGTAGCACTCTCAGAGCCTGATAATCTGTTTTCTTTGAAACACCTGCTCAAAAATACCTGTTGATTGGTATTAGGAGATCCTCTTCATCTGTCAAATTAGCCTAAGGTTCTAGTCCTTGTGGATCCACTGAGCTTCTAAATATGGTGGAAATTTCTCCTCTAGAATGGTCGCGGCACAACTGGAATCAGCTCTGTGTTAATCCTAGAGACTGCATTTTAAGTGTTAGGAGACAGAGGTAATTCCTTTTGGGTTTGGTGATGACTATTTGAGAATCTTGGAAAAATAAGAAAAATATGAAGAAGGTCAAATGAACTTTTTCAATCCTGAAAAAGAACTTCACTGGATGTGATATCATCTTGTTTTTTCCATCTTGTTATACCTCCAGTATTCTAATCCACATAAATCATTATTTCATTTGAAAGCCCCTCCGTTTTCTTCCTCTAATTTTCATTATGAGGTCCAGGATATCTCACTGTCCCTTCTCAAACTGCCCACCTTGCCTCCCTCACATCCATTCTTTTCAAATTGCAAGTTTTCCATTCTATCTTCTCTTTCTCCTGATTTCTTGTTAACCTTACTCACTTCACCTTTTCTGTTCAATTCTTGGTTGTTAATGTCCTGGAATCTAGTTAGGATAAGTGAAAATTTTTTCCTGATGGAAATAATTCTAATCTAAGTAATTTGAAAATGGTCTGCTTAATTTTAACATGTGAATTTTAGTAGAATTCAACCACATAAATAAAAATCCATATTTTACAATGTATACAAACAATAAAAATGTTAATTCTGAGGGTTACAGCCTTAAAATTCTGTTCTATAAATTATATGGCCACAATTACTAGCAGATCTTCTCTGTGTTCATAAATACCCATGAAGGTAGTTATCAGTGATTATTTTCACATAGATTTTTATTCATCCAGTACTTTCCAAAGAGGAAAAGTCAAAGGCAACAGGAATTGACATTTCAAGTTTGTCCAGAAGTTGTCAACCCTGGCTACAGGTTTAAAAATCCTGGGAAGTGTCTAAAAATTAGTGGTATCAGGGCTCTCTCATAGACCAATTCATTCAGTCTCTGGAATAGGGCCCATTCATTAGGATGTTTTAGAGACTCCCCAGGGAAATTTAATACACAACCAGAATAGAGATCTGTTGAGTCTATGGCCAAGAATATGAAGAAAGAATGACAATCAATAAAAAATGTCGCAAAGTTAATGGTCATTTAAGTTTGCAATTCTCAATCATCAGAGGCGGGTGATGGGCCTCTCTTTGGCCCAGTCCTGAATTTCTGCTTGTCCAAATGTGATGTAAAAAACCAGGCCAAACATGTTGACAGCGGCAGACAGGAAAAAGACATTCCTCCATCCAGACACAGAATCCTGGTGGCAAGAAACGCAGAATGATCAGTCTCACAGTTCCTTCTCCACCAATTCTAGAAATCTTCCATTTTGTGTATTGCAACACTGATCACAAAGAATATAGGGTACAATATGCAATAGTCGCTTAACATCTTAAGTAATCAAAGGTTTCATGAAACAGTTGGAAACAAGAAGACTCGAAAATGAACACTGGGTTCTGGGTTGGAAGGGATTTTTCTCTAAACCAAAATAAAGTAACCTACTTTAATGTGTATCTGGAAATTTGGGTCTCAACATTCATGAAAATATTGTATTTCCCATTTAAAATTATGCCTACAATGACATCTTTAAGATCTCATTCTTGTGTTCTCTCTGTTTTATTTTCAGCTGTTGACATTAATCACAATAACCCTTTAAATGGACATCTCCATACAGTGTGAGTTACATTTGGTCTGCCTGTATCATTCTCCTACCAAGCCCTGGTAAGTCATAGTTCATTTCTGGCATTATGATAACAGTGGATTCCTAGCAATTTGTCAAAAATTAACCCAGAA
This sequence comes from Manis javanica, assembly GCF_040802235.1. Taxonomy (NCBI): domain Eukaryota; kingdom Metazoa; phylum Chordata; class Mammalia; order Pholidota; family Manidae; genus Manis; species Manis javanica. Next base: position 66,627,317 of record NC_133171.1, on the reverse strand, counting down.
GCTAGGCCACATATAGAGATGCATTAAAAATAAAACAAAACTTTTTTTGTAAGTTGACTCTGTCCTTCCACCCCAGCCTGGTTCTACCTTTTCATCCTTCCTACCAGCCCACACTTCACACTCAGAATGCCTCATGGCCCATGTGCACTGCTTTGTCTCACAGCCTTTCTTTTTCAGCCATCATCCAACCTCTCAACTGGCCTTGAAACACTTTGTGTCTCCATTTTGTGATTTGATTTTAAATGGAATTCATCTGAACATATTCTTCATCATCTTCCCCTCTGCTCCTCTGCCTTCATCTCTTACCATTCCTTAACATGTATCATTTACTCTGATCATAACTAAGAATTGTCATGCCGTTGTTCCTCTAGGATATCATTTATGATGTTTCTCTGCCTGAACTGCTTATTTTCCTCAATCTAACATTTATTCATTTTTAGAAATTCCATTTATATTTTTCTTTCCCTGGGAAATCTGACCTACCAGACTCTGATTTGTAGACCCCTATGAATAGAATAATTGTGTTGACATCCGTGCTTATTTCTCCCATCAGACCACACAATCCTTGAAAGCATTTGTGAATTCCTAGTGCCTAAAACAATACCTGCTACTTGCAGATGTTCAATAAACTGGCCCAACCTGACTGATAAGGAATCCAGTGGCAGTGGAAGAGATGATTCCTGCGATGAGCCCAAATCCCCTTGAGAGTCCCATGAGGAAACTTGCATATCTGTGGGGAGATGATTTTATATAGAAAGCTGCCTATGAAATTTTAGCAACTCAACTCTAATGCAATTCAGCTCTAATAGCAAAGTATGTTTGTCAACCTTAAAATCACCTACATGCTGAGTCAACAACTAGGGAATGATTCAGTCTCCTGCAAGCCCAGATTCCCACCCCTGCTGCTCAGCAAGGCCAGCAGTTTGTGCAGCAGACAGGGCAGCAGAATCTGGACAAGCCACCTGGGTGCAAATCTCAGCTCTGACTTTGTGTGACCTTAAGCATGTCACTTATCTTTACTGTGCCTCTCTGTCCTCCCCTAAACAGGATAACAACAGGGCCTGCCTCATGTGGTTCTGAGCGCTAGTTGTGTTGATACATGAGAAATCCTTTCAATGGGGCTTGGCTCTTGGCAAGTACATACTTAATGTGGTAGCTAATATGATCAGCACTTTGGAAGCTTTTCCAAAACACTCGTGTTGTCTGCCTTTCCCAGAAAGCAGTCCACTTTCTGGTGGGGAATCTTGGGAAGCTATTCATTCAAATAATTAGTGCCCAAGATTGAGATTGGGTACTTTTGTTCTAAAAATGCTTTAGGTCATGACCACATACTGACATTTCTAGGTACTTGTCATTATTCTGGCTATCATTTTGTGCTTTTTGCAACATGAGGATGTTGCAAAAAGACTGAGGTCTAACCCCCTTGGAATGTTCTGGGGGAGGGAAACAAACAGGCAAAAATCTTACCTTGGAGCGATATCTAAGGTGTTGATGATGAACCCCGAATCACACAGGTTGCTGGTCCCAGGAATAAGTATCAGCAAAATAATGGTTGTCATGTAACTGGAAGCCACGAAGGGCAGAGCCACAGCACACAGGGATGGAAGGAGGAGCCCTAGACAATGAGGACAAGCTGTCAGGACCCTCTCAGATCATGTGTAGAAAAAGGGATTGGTTAACTGAGACCAGACTCCTATCCTTACCTAAGGACGAGAAGAGTTTTCGTACGGTGATCAATCTGAGATCCCTGGACAGAAGGAAATCTGCCAACTGACCTCCTAGAATGGTGCAACTTGAGGCAGCAATGAAAGGCAGGGAGGACAGAACCCCGCTCTGAAGGAAGGAAATTTACCCAGTGAGTACAGAGGTGTATATAGCACCAAAGATTATCAGTTACACAGACAAACCACTGGCTCACCCTCCCTACAGTCTGAGTTGTTTTAAGGAAATTAGCGTCCTTTTCCACACAATACTGTCTCAGTTAAGAAATCTAGCACTTGAATTACACTGGTCTCCAGAGAAAAGAAATATTAATTTCTAAGATAAATTGAAGAATCAGCATGTGGCAATAGTGTAGAATAGAGGTTAAGAATACAGAGCAAGACATCTCGCCTTTCTATGTCCCCATTTCCACATCTGGGCAATGGGAGCCACTACAATACCTCTCTCAAGATCATTGTGAGGGAGGGCCAAATAAATTGTATGTGCAAAGCCAGAATGTAGTAGGCAGCATAAATCTATTTCTCTTCCTGCCATTATCATTTTCATAGAAGTATGGGAAGCATACTCACATCTCTGATGTTAACATGGAGCACAGAACTGATGTACGTTGGTAGGTATGTTATGATTATGGTGCATAACCAGAAATGGCTGAAAAACCCCATAAAAATGGCCCAAAGTGGTAGGCATCTGGCCATAGCCTTTATGGGGACAGATCGTCTAGGAGAACTGGACTGAAAGGAAAGATCTAATCAACATGGGTATTAGAACAGGTCAGAGAGCCCCATCCTCTGCCCTGGAGATCTCTGCATAGACCACAGGTAGAATGGGTGCACTGTACCTGGTGAGCTAGTGAGGACATGATATGTTCCTTTTCCCTGATGCTTATGCATGGATGGTGCACAGGGTCATCATAAATCACCGTGAACCACAGCAGACAGCAGACACAGCCAATGCTACCTGGGAAGCCGGAACCCAATTAGTTTCAGGTAGATTTATGTGCTGGGGGAAGGAAGTTTCCTCTGAAGTGGTGTGCCTGGCCTCCAAAACACACAGATCAATTCATGGTTATTTCACCACAAGGACCTAAATTTTCCCACTTTTTAATTTCAATTCTTCTACAGCTTTCCTTTTAACTAATGCTTTCCAGATACCACCTCTCAAATACAGAGTGCCATTTGTCAACGTCAGAGCCCTCTGGGAAGAGCATGAGAATTAGCATGAGCATGGCTGATTAATTGTTCTTAAGACTCCAATGGGTATAGTGTTGTATGTCATTAACAGCAATTTCTTAATACACACAGTGGTGTCTTATTTTGGAAGATCTGAATAGTCAGGATTGAAGAGAGTCTTCATATATACATTAAACAACATGCCATAAAATCAGTGTGGCGAAGAAAAATTTCCAACACACTTGCAAAAGACACTGTTATTTGTATTCAAATAATATGTCCATTTTGGATTTCCAGAAGAAATAATTGACAGTCCCTCATTAACATGTGTGGACCAAAATGACCTGGGATTAATATCATTAATGAGAAAGCCATTCAGGCCAGAACCGTATTTAATGACACCATTTGGAAATTACAGCAGAATAGAAATTTGTCTCATCATCAAGATTTGCCATTTGAAGAAGGCTTTATGTTAAAATATTCTGGGGAATAACGATCTTTAAATTCCCTCTAATTATCAGATTCATCCATTCTTTTATTAATAAAGCTATAAGTCATGTACCAAATAGTACTAAAGTAATTTTTTAAATTATAGAATAGATTCTTTGTCTCAAGCATTTCACAGTCTAGTAGAGAGAGAGAAGGGAAAATAAATAATTGCATGCCAACATAGCCTATAGAAGAAATTACCAGTAAGCATCACAGATAACAGAAAGACTGAACCTGCAGGGATAAGTCCTGGAAGCCCCCATCAAGAAGGACGTAGTTAAACTGAGCTTTGCAAGATTCACCTGGTAGAGAAGAGGTTATGGGCATCTTGGCAGAATTCATAATTATAATGAAATATGAAGTCACAGTTAAGGTTTGCTTCACCAACTTTGACATCTTAACCACACACAGCAACTAGACTTCACATTTCAGTTGTGGTGCAGAGATCCCACAGAAGGTGCCCGGGGTGGACGGGTATGTCTGAGCTCCTGGCTTCTTAGAAGTTGGTGCCATGCATACAATCATCTCCTAGACTAGAATAAGAAAGCTACCTATCCTCAACATTCATTGTCATTTTCCACTTAACAAAAGATACTTTCTCTCATATGGGCAGAATGTGGGTCATGGATCCTCAGGCATCAAAATGAATGCCTGTGTGATGGAGGTGTTAGGATTTAAGAGAAAGTGACTTACCAAAGATGTAGAAGATAAAAGGCCAGCCCAAAGCTTGTGAGATTAGTCCCCCAACACAGAGGATGATGAAGGACCCCAATGCTGCCCCTGAAGAGAAGAGGGAGAAAAAAAACACTTATGAAAACAGCGAAGGCTGAGACTGAATGGCCTTCCTTGGATGTTGTCCCAAAAGAGAGGTGGCAGACTTAGAATTACTGGATGATGAGAGCCTTTCTTCCTGCTCAAAGATCTCCCCCAATAAAGTCATGTGAAATAATTAGACTTAATAAATAATGATATGCCTCATGACACTTCAATGGCTCCCTAATATTAATGTGACCAAATCTAAATCCATTCATTTGTCATAGAAATTCTCTGTAACCATAGTCCATCAGTATTTCCGTATAGTTAGAGTTACATTCTTTCAAGGGGCAATATGAGATTGGGGACAGAAAAGTTGAAAAATTAATGATACAGTCCCCGAGCTTATGCAGATTTCAGTCCAGTTAGAGAGAAAATCACAAATAAAATTCACTATTACAAGTATAATACAATGTAGACCTTGGAGTCTGAAAACATTTTATGGAGACCCACAATAAGAAGTGCATTTCACATGGCAACACAATACACAGATACACCTCTCAAACAAAGGTTTCATGAATCAGTACTTAGCCTTACCAAGTGCAATACACTCCAATATTTTCTATTCTTTTCTATTTACTTTCATTTTTAAATACTGGCTTTGACTCACTAAATTGATTTTATGACCCCCTCTGTGGGTCCCTATCTGCAAGTTTAAAAAAAAGATGTGCAATGAAAGTAAAACTACAATATTATATGAAAGTATACTTGGGGAGAAAATTAAAATGGATGATAAAATTTATGAATAGTTTACTTAAGCAAAGCAGTTGGGTGTATGGAATTTTGGTAGAATGAGCTGGAAGCAGAGGACTTTCCAGAAAAATGAGCCAGTAAAAATAGAGCCAGAAAGAACTTAAATGCAGATTGCAACTTGAGTCTTGCTTACAGAGGGATGTTACATGGAAAAGCCAGTTGGGACCATACGCCACAGCATCTTTATATCCATTCAATAAAGAGGAAAGTCTTTATCTGCCCTCGTGGAGGAACACAATGAAAATTCCCAAGCAGGTGAGCAAAATGCCCCATGTACTTTAGGGAGATAACTTGGCTTGGACGGGAAACAAAGTTGGAGGAGAGAGAAGAGCAGCTAAGGGAATTTGTAGATAGAGGAGATGGTGACAACTACATGGAAGAAGCCAGAATGCAGGAGGGTTGCTTTGCAACAAAAGTCTGCAAGATGCAGCCATATCCTGGACCTGGAAGTGAGAGGCTTGATGGAAGCCCGCTTCTGTTCTTTAAGTACACACACACTCTTAGAGCCACCAGCTGGGGCAGTAATGACAAAGTCGTCAAGCCCTTAGTATGATCACACACTATGGAGAGGCAGTCTGGCATGCTGACTGGCAGTGTGTGCTCTGGGGCCAAGCTGCCGGGGCTCAGATCTCAGTTCTCCCACTTGATGGCTATTTGTATTTGGGCAGTTTACTTAATCTCTGCATACCCCTGTAAAATGAGAGTTAGAAATTGTGGTTATATCAGAGAATGGTTGTGAAAATTGGCTCAAAATGGTAAAGAGCTCAGAACAAATGTGGGCTCTTTAAACTCCACTTTCCAGCCTGATTTCTCTTCTTATCACTTGAAATCTGATAGTTTAATTCTCACTTCTATATATTTGCTAAAGTGTTTTTTTATACAACACTTTATCAAGTTTACTTAATGTTTCTCCATTTATGCAAATTCTTAAAGTTCTTAGCTTTTTCCTATGATGCTTTTCTGATTACCCTAGCTCACAATGGTCTTTTCTGCTTATGAGCCTCAGTGGCCTTGCAGCACACATGTGTCATTCTTATGTATATGTAACTGTTGAATTTCTTTTTGGTAGTACTTTCCTCCCTCTCCTCCAAACCACCCCATGCACAGAAGGGAAGATGTGGTAGGGTGAAGCAGATTACAAAGCTGTGATCCTTATATACATCCTCACCTGATCCTGCAATGCTGGTGAGCTTGCTTCGTTCAAGTGGGGGGGCCCATTTTGTCCAAATTGTAAACTGACCTGTCCATGCCATTCCCTGAAATGAAAATCATTAAGACCTTTGGTCTCTAGTTGAATTCAGGAATGTGTACCCCAGTCTGAATGAGAAAGCATCTGTGTACCTGGGCCATGCCCTGGACAGTCCGAATCACAATAACCAAGGCCACTCCAAAGTCAGCAGCCAACGGTGTGAAGAGGGTGAGAAGGGAGGAGATCAGCAAACCAGCACCAAGCATCTGCTTTGCGCCAAATATCCCTGCTAAATATCCACTTGGGATCAGGGTCAGTATTATCCCATAGCTGATGGAGCTAAAGATGATACCCTGAGTTTCTGGGCTCCATTCATATACAGAAGCCTGGGAATAGAAAAAAAGGAAAGTTCTTTGTAAAGAAGTTCTTTATTACAGCTAGAGCTGCTTGGGGTTGATGGAACCCTAGTATAAAATATAAATTATGGTATTTCTCTATTTTTTACCTAACTTAAATATTCTATCCTTTCCAAACAAACAACCAGTTTACCCCTAATTTGCTTCTCTCAGCAGGAGAAAACACAGAGGAAGAAGAAGAAAAGAGAAAAAGAAATGATTACACAGACAGATGGGAGGAAGATATAAATGAAAAGAAGTACTGAGAAATATTTTGTCTGAGAGAGAGTTTCCTTTAACTCTTTTGCTTCTGGTAAACGTTGGATGACATGTTGACTCTCATTTCAAAAATAAGAAAACACAAGTTTACTGAAGTCTCATCACAATCAGTCCCTAAAGTCAAGTTGAGGAATTCTGGTCTGCCCTGGCAAAGCTGACTTCCTGAAACACATATGGCACATTAATAAGATCACAGTCTTCTTCTGATATAACCCAATAAAAACTTTTGGTAGCACACTAGATATATGGCATCCTGCTGCTGTTAACTGAAATAGAGAGCCAAAAAATATAAAAATATGAAACATTTTATCCACTTAAATAATGATAAATAATATGACATGACTCATGTCAGAATTTAAGTTTGAACTTTGATGATGAACATTAGTAAAATAAGGACTTCAAGAAGAGGGAAGAGCAATTTGGAAGATCTCAGGAAGAAAGCAGTACTTGAACCACCCTTTGAAGAATAACTATAATTTGCATAAAGAGAAATAGAAAAATTCATTCTTATAGAAAGAAACAGTAAAAGTGGACTTGTAGCATTTGGAATGATAAATAATGATCAGAAATTAGGACTCTGACTTGCTCAGAGCAAAGGCTTTCCCTGGGTCATTAATAGCAGATATGAGTGTGCTAAGAAGTGGGACCAAATTCTGGAGAAGCACATCAGATCAAAACAAGAGTCTAGCAACTTGAAGGTATCCTGGATTTTTTAGCACAAGAGTGTCAATGTGTAGAATGAATGATGGAAAAAAGACTGGAGGCAGAGAGGTCATTGTAAATAACTGGATCCAAGGTAATAAAATCATGAAATATGAGGATATATAGTAAATTACAGTTTAAAGGGAAAAAATTAAGGTAGGGTCAAATCATGATCCTCATATAAATATAAAAAGAACATGTGATAAAGATTTTATTTTATTTAATCAACTCATTGATTAATGAGGGGATTGGTAAGATGTTACAACTGGTCCAAAGGAGAATGCAAAGAACCACACAAATATAAGTAGGAAGTAATGCTAAAATAGATTTTAAATGTTTGGCAAAACTGGCTGATTCAACTGAGGTGCAAGTAAATGAGAGTGTCGGTTGATTTTCCATGGACAAAATTCATTTGCAAAACTATGCACAAAAATCATTTGGATTACTATTTGCTGTATAAAACTTACAGAGTTGAAAAATGACTCCAAGACAATGAAAGGTAGAGACAGGCATAGAATAGGGCAGAAGGATGTGCCTAATTTTTCCCTGAAGACACCCAATAATCTGTTCCTTTTTAGAAGTTTTCACAATTTTGTCCAATAGTTCTTCCACCTTGTAATCATAATAATTTCAATGAAAGATTATTTTATCACAGAGGTAAGCAATGTCTCAAAGAAAAGTAGTACCAGTCCTTTGCAGTTTGTCATTGGAAAGTCATGCTTCTCTATTCCACAGAATCAAGGCCCAAGCACACCTTTCAAACTGGGTTTTTCCTCTCAACAAAGAGTTCTCTGTTATACTTACCCTTGTATGAAATTCTTCGATGGAGCTGCCGGGGTTACTGAGGCTGTCTGCAAGAGGTCCTTCCGAGGAGGCATTAGATTGACCGTGCTGCTGGGTGCTATTCACCATGGCAATGATTGCAATGCTCAGACTCACACGCTGGGTTATCATGGTGAAGTTTGAGAAGTGCATGATGAGAGCCAGCCCATAGCGTAATGAACAGAAATCTGGACCTAGCAAATTACACACAAGTATGCAGTGTGTATCCTGACTGACAGTACCTTCTTTCCATTTCTCCTATGGCTTTTTCTGAAAACTGCAGATGATCTTATGCAGTTCACTAGCATTCTTCACTAAAATAACCATGACTACAACCCTCCTTTGTCATATTCTTTACTTGGCTTCAAGACAATAAATCTGGAATCTTACAATCCCATAAAGCAAATATGGCCTTTTTTCCAGAGGTGTGGGAAGCAGATGATAATTATAGCAAAACCTAAATGAAGGCAAAAATGTCACATTGTTCCAAATTAAAGTGAATAAGGAGGATGGTAACAGAGCCAGTCCCAAAACTCAAGTCTCCTAGCTGTAAGTCAGCAGTACCATCTGTCTTGCATAGGCATTTCCCATATAACTTGAAAGTTTTATACTTAGAAAACTGCCTTTGAATTAAGCTAATTGGACATCAAAGGATTCTCTTTTAAAATATATGAGTGTGTATAAATAAGCACTCACACTAAGTTTGTAGTATAGTGTTCACTCGGAAATATTTTTGTTGTGTGTCACTAGGCCCTGCCTTCACATATGCTCAGCTTTTTAAAAAATTAATATGAAGAACAATTTCTACTGAGTTTATAGGTTATATGATGCTGGGGGAGTATTCAATATGTTACAAGAGCAACACATTTTTTTTAAAGTGCCCACGAAGTGGGACAATGGCCCAGTATTGAAAGGGCTGCCAAGTGAATGATGAATTCAATTTTTTCTGCATTTGGAGAACTTGGACTAAAAAGAAATGAAGAGAGAAACTGTGAGAAACAGATAAAAATATAATGGAAGAAATCATCTTTAATGGCAAGTAGTCTCAGGCATAGAAATGGTTATCTGCAAAAGAATTATTTCCATATTACTGGAGGTTTCCAAGCTCAGGGCAAATAGCCAGCTACTTGGAAAGGATATTGTAGTAGGAATTCATATATATATGTGGGGGGTTTGTTAGAAATGGCTTTTTCAAGACTCATTCCATTCCTATGTCCCAGAACTTGTTGATCATTTGGCTTACTTTTGATAGATAACTCAGCGGGGCTCCCTAATGAAAAAACAACAGATAACAGGATGAGGGACCCATGTTACAACAGGATGGAGCTGGTCTGATGTAACACTTGAGAGATTCTCTACATCAGGATGACATGATAGAAAAAAGAGGAGAGGAGAGCAAGGATGTGTAAAGAGCACTGGAAACAAGCTTCCACTCTTTCATAAGGTAGCCTGCAAGCAAGAAAAAATTTTACCTTTCTTAGTGGAAGGCTTCTTGTCCATTTGCCTTCTCTGGAAAATGGTACCACACTTTGTGGTGGAGTTTCCCTCTGCCCTGAATCTCTTTTACCACAACAGGCTTTTATCTATGGGAAGAACAACAATGCAAGAGAGGAGACACAAATCATTTTCTCATGTTAATGCTGCCATCCCTCAGCACTAATAAAAAATTTTAATCCAACATAGCTACATGATTTACATTTTGCAGTACTATATATGACTAGATTTCTATAAGAAAATTTGGCTATTAAGTTCCAGCTATGTGACTTAGAGCTAGTCATTTAAATTCTCTAACCATCCATTTCCTCATCTATTCAACAAGAATAAGTTTCCTTTCTGAGTGGCACTGCAAGAATTAAATGAGAAAATTGCAAATATCAGAGAACCATGCAAAGGTATGGAGTTTTATGGCTTGAGACAGTGCAGAACAGGAACATTAAATTAAGCTCAGAGCTGAGGAGAAAAGTTCCAGAGCAGTCTTTTATTTCATTCTGACCATGTTTTTATCCCTTCTGTACAATCAGGAAAATGTTCAATGATGTATTTTTGAACATGAAGGACGATGCTGCATAACAACCACATGTATTATATTTAAAGATTTAAAATGTTTTTCTTGTTTTTGCTACACACAATTTGACATTATTAGACTGAAAATTCTTCAAATCACTGTAAAATCATACTGAATGGGGACTTTTCTACTACAAGTATGAATAAATCCAGCTATTTTGATGGAGAATTCATAACAAAATAGACATATTTAATTTTGTATTTGTAGACCAATCACACTGTCTTTGGAGATACATGCATTTATTCTTTTAGGAACAATCCTCACTCTGTGAGTGTTGTCAACTATGCAGCCATTTCTAAACAAAAGCATCCATGACAAATACATATATCATGCTTATATCCATCATTCAAAACCATGCCTTCTTTCTGAACAGGTATTTCACAAAACTTATCTGCACCCTTAAGGATTTTCATAATATACAACCTTAGGATGGAATGTTATAAGGAAAGATACAAATAAAAAATTTTGTCCAAAAATATTCTTTGCAGCATTAGCTATTACAGCATAATATTGGAGACAGGTTAACCTAACAATAAGGATTTGGTGAGTCAGTTTTAATAGATTCTTAAGATGGACTTTATTAAAGTAATGTTTTCAAATATGTTGAATAACATTAGGGAAATGTTTGTATATTCTAGTGTACAAAGCAGGCACTATGCCTGTGTTGATAGATACATATCCACAGAGCAACAAAGTCACACAAGTGCCAGCAGTGGTTATTTCTGGGTTATAGAACACAGTGGTCACATTATTCTTTATGATTTTCCATATTTACTCAATGGCTTTTTTTTTACAACTTGTAAATATTCATTTTATATCCAGAAGAGGCTAAGTGTCTTTGAAAGAACAATAATTAGGCTTCATTAGCATAGTCAGAATAGTTTTCTGCTTGCCAAATGTCTCTAAAATTCTAGGAATAAGATCTCCCCATTAAAGTTTTGAAATTTTCTTTTTTAATTACAGTGGATCCAAATAGATGCCCAGTTTCTCACAAGAGGTCAGCACCAGGAAATATGTTGGCTTTTGCTCTGCCTTGAAAGGCTTTCAAGTCTTGCCAACATCTGGAGGATATCAGGAGTTCAGTTCAGTACTCTATAGTCAGATCCTAGCTGAAGCAAACTGGAACGGACACCTTGTTGACCCAGAGTTTGGACCATTTGCTATTTGATTTCCTTTGTTATGTAAGATCCAAGAGTTGGCTGTAGGCAACTTTCTAACTGTACATGCAGCTACAAATATTTATACCCCACTTAAAGCTTCCCAGTCTCTCTAATATATCTTGTAAGCACTGAACTCCAGAACAGAAAGAGACTCAGAAATCCTGTTCATTTTATCAATAAGACAACGGCTGTGCAGGAAGCTTGAAGTTGCCTCAAATCACACAATTTACAGAGACAGCACCAGGTCTCCTACTATCCAGACTGCTGCTTTTTTTATGTGTTAGTCCTATTTCCCTTTCATGTTCATATTTTAAATGCAAGCTTAAAACACAATAGGTAGGGTATGTTCATTCTGAGGCCATTCTACATGAGAATTTACATGATTTTTAAAATTAAGTTTTAATAATTTATTTCAGAAGGAAATTTGATGATAAAAATATTTTCAAATTGAGCTATTAACATTTTTAAAAAATAAAGACAATTCCTCTTTCTTGCTTTTTTTGTTAATGGAATTTTATCACAAACCTATCACTTTAGTTGTCCCTCTCACTCCATCTGTTGCCATTCCTACTTAGCTTTTACGGTTTCATGTTCTACTTTGAGTTTTGTCTCAATAGCTAATTTCAATTGTTAATTTCCTTGTATTCTTCCCATGAGACAAATACAGAAATCAGGTGGACATCCCAAATAATTCTAAACTAGGTACTTTCTGTAACATAGTGATGGAAACTATTTTTCTCAAATAATCACAGAAGCATATGAAATTATGGGGTCCCCACACTGACAGGATTGATATGCACTTAGCAACAGAGGAATGAGTCTTAATCCAGGTGTGAACATTGTTAAGTATCTTCTCACTAGAAGTTACACTTCTAAAAAATGGTGAATCCTAGTGTCAAAGCTGTAAGTAGAATAGAACAGAATATTAAAGGAAAATTCTGTATTTTAAAAATAACTTTATGACACATTATAGTTATATTTTGATATAAAGTTAATAATATAGACAACATGATTTATGCATAAGATAAATTTTTCCCCTTGTCATCTTAGTCTAGAGTTCACTATTTTGTTATAATAGTCTTTCTATTGCTCTTAGATTTCTCCTAATATTCAGGCTGTCTTGCATCACCTCTTGTTAGTCGAGTGTCCTAGTTTACTCAGAGTAAATGTTATTTGTGGTTGAAAGAGCGTGAACTTGCAGTTCAAAGGGTATCCAGGGACCAAGTTCCTCCTGCCATTCACAGTCTAGGTAAACCAGAGCAGGTTTCATAAGCTCCCAGAGCTTTAATTGTCTCATAGGAAAAAAAGGGATAGTATTACCTCACAGGACTGCTGTAAGTAAAAAAAAAAAAAAAAAAAAAAAGGTATGACACATAGCTTCTGAATGTAAAGGATTATACATTGTAGAGTGTTATTGCAAAGTGTTACTAAGGGGCCTTAGTAAAACTGAGGCCCCTTTTATCAGCTGCCTAGTTTTCTGAAAGATTGGTAGTTCTGAAATAAAATTGGTTATTCCAGTGATTCATCTATGAATTTAATCATGGAAAAAGGAATAGAAAAAGGCAGTTGAAGAAGGCCGCATTATGCTTAAATTAAGGTACAGCAGGGGCGCTACCCATAGAGGCTCAAAGCTCAGCTCATCGGAAAATACACAGGAGTGCCCTGCACCTTTGTTTCAGGTGACAACCTCAGGCTGTTTCTTTCAAGCCAATATGAGCCCAGTTGAGCTTTAGACTTGGTATGCTCTCTGGGCAAGTTGGGAGAGAGCACCTTCGCTGAGTCTTCCCCCCAGGGCCTCCTATCATAGCACAAATGGGTGGACACCTTTCTTCGGCTGTACAATGAAGACAACAAGCCAGGTGATCTTTACAAGCATGCAAGTTTTCTTGGCTTCAGTCTTATTCACAGCTTGTTCATATTTTCCTTTTCTTGAGAGACAATTCCAAATATATATAGAAATCTGAAGAGACTCATCAGTCACAGTCCCCAAACCCAAACCTTGTTAGCTCTGATCCAGTATTTTATTCCACAGCCAGAGCCTGTCCAAATCAACAGGGTGTCATGGTTAATACTCACAGAATCCTGGGAGAAATAACCATTGTCCACAGAGTCCATGAGCACTGGTGGCCTCTGCAGCCTGGCTCTAGGGTCCTGATTGAACTGATAGCCTTTTTTAGAAAGTCTCTCCACTTTGGAATAAGAAACCAATCTCAGATGGAGATCCTTAAACTGCTACTAATGTTCTTCCTCTGACTTTCCCTCAAATTGTTTCCTCACTTTAATAGATCTCTAGTTAGTAATTATCCTCTGACCCAAAAAGAAGAAAAGCACTTACCTTCACCATTAAATCAGTATTTTAAGCCCTAGACTAAAAGGCTACTTTGAAGAAAGCGTGAGTTTCGGTCCCTTCTTCCCTTTCAAATAATTCCGCAGTTTCACAAGGATAAATAATGAGCCACGTGGCAGTCAGCACTAGGTTCAGCCCTACTTTCTCAGGGCAGAGAGCCTGAGTTTGGATTTGCTGCTTAATTTTTAACTTAATTTTCAAGTTCTCACTGATAGAGTAAGTATCTCAAAAAGTGATACCTTGCTTTTTTGCTTTGAAATATGCATACAACCAAAAATTTAATAAGCCTTTTTTCCTGAAAGAAAGGTGGCCTGGTGTGGAAGAAAAAGAATGAAGCTCCTGGGATGAGAGAGATGAGGTCAACCCCACCTTTACTGCCAAGTGTTTTCTCTGACCTTGGACAAGTCACTTAACCTCTTTTAATTGGCTTATACATTAATAAAGCAAGAGCTATAATACTCAACTCATGGGGTTATCTGGCAAACTAAATAAGATATTCATGCTGATAGTAGATCTGAACAAATGAAATGTTCCCATTAAGGGATTCTGTTAAACATTTGATGCCCACCACCTAATAAATGTGAACTTTGGCTACTTTGATATCTTCCAATGAAACTACCCTGTACCCTTCCTTTCTGCTTCTTATCTGTGCTTTTCTTAACCCAATGTCTGCTTAACTCCTGGTTCTTGGATTTGTGTCCTATTTGTGATTCTTAAATTTTGGACTGTGGTTGATACTGAGTCTTCCCAGTTTGATTCTTAACCCTTATAAAATGAGGTGGGGTCCTTCCCTCTCTGGCTTTATTAGTTTCAAGCTGCCTTAGTTGAGTTTCCCGGTCCCAATTAGTCTCTGTATACCCCCCCAAGAAGCATACTAGAGCCAGCTTAGCTACTTTTTCACTCTGTATTAGTTTTCTATTGCTGCTATAATAAATTAACACAAATTTAGGAACTTAAAACAACACATGTTTATTCTTACAGTTCTGGAGGTCAGAAGATCAAAATGGGTTTCACTGAACTAAAACTAAAGGTCTAAAGGTGTTAGCAGGGCCATACTCTCTGGAGGTTGTAGGGAAAAATCCATTTCCTTTCCTTCTCCAGCTCCCAGAGGTCACCTGCCTCCCCTGGCTCATGGCCCCTCTTCCATCTTTAAAGGCAGCAGCATGAAATCTTCAGATTTTTTTTCTCTAACTTGGCCCTCCTGCCTCCCTCTTTATATGGAAACTTGTAATTATATTAGGCTCACTTGGAAAATCCAGGATAGTTTTTCCATCTCGAAATCTTTAATCTCATATGTAAAGTCCCCTTTGCCATACAAGGTGGCATAGTCACAGGTTCTAGAGATTAAGGTGTGGAAATCTTTGGGCAGCATTATTTAGCCTTCCACAGTCCAGTTCTGAGGAGCAGAGGAGCAGGGAGAATCGAAACAATTCCTTCCGTTCTTTAATTGAAAATTCTGGTTATTTTGACTTATTGTAATCACCATGTGCCTTATCAGCCAATGAAAACAGTTTATAAAGTGACAAATAAGAACTATTTTTGGTCTAGTCTGCCCAGAAGACGATGTGACAGCATGACCTGGAAGCAGCCCTGGTAGAAAAAGTAGCTGAGAAGGGATCTCCAAAATAGGAGTGAGTATGATAAGGAAAGAGTGGTCAAGAGTGTCCAATGCCACAAATAAGATTCAAACTATACTCTTGAAGCTGTGTATTTTGTTTAAATAGTATAATCTTACAGTTGGATTTTGTAAACTCTCTGATGGGATAGTGTGTGTTCTGAGAATCTCTATATACACAGCTCTTGGCATAGTATCTGACCTACAGTATGTGCTCAATAAACATTAGTTTACTGAATGAATTAATTCTTCAGTCACACTTGCCATCAAGAATCAAGATTTCTTTAGCTGGTCCAAGCCCCTTAGCCTCCATGATTTTCGCATAACAAAGTACTAAATCAACTCAATGAGCTATACACTTAAAGAATAAGTATCTGTAATTATAAATATCAAGAGTAATGTAGCAAAAAATATCAGAGATCTGTAAAAAAATTAGGTCACTCTGGCTTGGCATTAACAGCTATTTCCAATCAGAACACGTCAATTACAATTTCTTTAGTGTGTTCCATATTTGGTGCTAGTTTCTGAGAATATCAGTTTGCTTAAGCCCTGACTTATGACTACACAGAGTTCAGAGACTACACACAAAGATAGAGAGCTAGAATGAAAAGTAATAAAAACAAACAATACTAACATGCCCAAAGTACTAGGAAAGAGAACAAATAAGGCTCTCTGTCAACATGGGGATGTCAGAGGAAGGCTTACTGGTCAGTCTTCACAGGTGGTATGAATGAGTCAGCAGCAAAGGAGAAAGATCTTCCAGAAAGAACAAAGCCATACATGCATGGTATGAGGAATTAGAAGTTCAACATGACTGGGGATTAAAGTACAAAGGCATGAAGGGAATTTGGTAAACTGACTAGAAGCATGATAAACATTTGAAAAAGAAAATCAATTGCTTTTTCCAGTAGTAGAAATAAATAGTCAGATATGGAATAGAAGTTTTTACTGTTCTCAGGCAACAAAAACTACTTAATTTTTAGGATTTATTTGAACAAGTATGACCCAAAGGAAAAAAAACAATAAAATTTAATTAAAGGACATAAGACAAGATCTGGCTTAATTGAACTGTATACTATATTATTGGGTAGGGGAACTTAATATCATAAAGATAATGATCCTTTCTAAATTAATAAACACATTTAGTGAAAATCCAATTAGAAGAAGGAAAAATGGAAGGAAAAACTGGAAATAGCTAAAAAGCTCATCACAGGGAGACCAAGTAAATATACTGTGATATATCCTTATCATATAAAATTAAGCAACAGTTTAAAAGGATGATTGCATCTATATCAGTTGACTTGGATGCTTTTGTATGATATCATATAATTTTAAATGAGTAAAGCAGATGCAGAGTACGGAGAAAGGGATCCCATTATTTTCTAAATATTCACCCAAGAAAAGCCTGTATGTCTGTATCTTAGTATGAGATTCTGAGTCAGACATGGCTGTTTATTTGGTTATCTGGTTTGGGTAACTAAAGAGATGGTTTAAAAAAATCTATAAAACTAAACTAAAAGGTGACTTTGAAAAACCAACCTTTATAACCTATGCATGTAAAATTATGTGTGTGAATATATATGTACATATTTGTCTAAGTATGCATGTGTATATACCTATACAGGCATATATGTAAATGCATATGTGTATATACATATATATATGTGTGTGCGTATGTATGTGTGTGTGTGTGTGTGTGTGTGTGTGTATATATATATATATATATATATATATATGTTAAGATAGAGTGAGTATAATATCTAAGGTAATTAGCTCTGGGAGAGGGTTTTTAGATGAACTTGACCTTCTTCCTTAGGTTTTTTTCATATTGTTTAGAGTTTTATACAAATAGCATTTATTTCTTACGTAACCAGAAAAAGGAAAAAAAACATTTTAACTTTAGGAAAACCCAATGTACCCAGATCAAAAATTCCAAGTCAGAGAACAGTGGGAAGCTTAAAGGAAAGTCAGTATGACTAGGTCACAAAGGCCTTTTATGTAAAATTCAGGAGCATGAACTTTAACCTGTGGTTCTTGTACTTCCTCAATGCAAATGTATGTGGACACAGAAATAGGAATGCATGGCAGTGTGCTGAGACTACAGGAAGAAATACAAAACATTTTTCTGAAATGCCAATTTTATGGAACAATTTGGTAGCATATTTTTATTTGTTTTAAGAAAATTCACTGAAATGCAAAACTTGCATGATTTTAAAAGGAAAAAAATAGACACTCGAAAAAGAGGCAAAGAGGGACCAATCCAAGATAAAGTACACCAGAAAAGAACAGTTTTCACTGGAATTTTAAGATAAGTTAGACTCTTAAGGACTTCCCTGGAAAAATAACGTATTATCTACACAAAGAACAACTTTTTACTGAACAACAGATGTGGCAATGGAGAAACACCTCAACAATAAAGTAGAATACATGAGAAGAGAGGCATAAATCACCTGTAGTTGTCCTGCTCAGGGCTTGCAGTGTACTTATGATTTGAAAAATCATTGCTTTTATTTCATTCCAAAAAATTCTCAACTATTATCTTTTTAAATATTTCTACTCTGTTCATCTGGATTGACCTGTTATAGGTATACAGAATCCTTTGTCTGCTATCTCTGAGTCATAATAGTTCTTTTAAATACATGTTTTTCTTTGTCTTTCTGTTTTGTATTATGAGAAAATTCCTCAAAATTTTCTTCCACTGTCCTAAGACAGCACTTCTTATATTTAATATGCATATGATTTACTTGAGGAATTTATTAAAATGTTAAATATCTCAATGCATGGGGGTGGGTCTAAGGTATTGCACTTCCACCAAGCTTCCAGATGATGGTGGTTCTGATGCTGTTGGCCCATTGCTATTTGTGTAGAAATGCTCTTATACTCTCTCCTTTGTATTTAGTCTATAATTCATTCCAAGAATAATATTTAGTCTAAAATTTATTTCAGCAATAAACTTTCTTCTTTCAATCTCCATATTTCTTCTAGTATTTCTAAATGTTTTAAATAGCTTTTCTTGTTTGACTTCTACCTACTTTGGTTTCAAAGTTTCCTAGTGTTTTTAAATGGAAGTTAATCCTTCATTTATTTCCTTGAGCATTCTAAACATAGTTATCTTTACTGACTTTAGAAATTATTTTTATCTAAAGTAAATTCACACTCCATTTATTGAATTTGATTGCTCTTTATGTTAATATTACTTTTTAAATTTTGAAATTTTGGTGTGAAAACCAAATTTCAATGTTTTTGTCTCTCTTAATTGCTTTCCTCTCTTCCCTCTCTCCCTCTCTCAGGGCTTACCTTACACTGTCTAGGACTTTTTAGGTTACCTTCACCTGCATTTTAAAATTCACATTCCAAACATACAAGGTCTTACCCTATCATTCCAGGTGTTCTGCCCTGTGATAATATTGCAGCCATCAAAAATCTGGTCTTTGATCCTATAAGCAGCTTCACCGAGGTATCAGTTGCTAGCCTAATCTGTTTGCCTACCTACTTCCACAGGACTATATTTTCCTAATGCCTATAGTCCTGATGTCATCAGCCACAAATTGGTCTGAAGCCTTTTTCATGATATATATGGCCTACATGATCCTTCTCCCCTTGTGTTCATGTCTGTATTCATGCCCTTGAGTGTGGTAAACCCATGATTTGCCTCTACCCAATAGAATATGACAAAGGTAATGGATGTCATTTCCATGATTATACTATACCATATTGCGTTAGCCTCCATCTTGCTAACAAGGTTGCTCTCTCTGTCTCTCTTTGTTAGCTTTGAGGAAGCAAATGGTTGTGTTGGGGAACCCCCACATGGCAAGGAACTATAGGCAGCCTCTAGAAGCTGAGGCAGCATCCACCAAGAAATTTAAACTTTCAGTTCTGTAGCTGTAAGGAACTTGATTTTGTCAATGACCTGGTGGAGTTTGAAAGTGGTTATTTCCCCACCTATGCCTCTGAAGAGACTTCAGACTCAGTAACACCTGGACTGTAGTCAAGTGAGACCCAGAGAACCCACCTAAGCTGTGTCTGAGCTTCTGACCTACAAACACTAGACATTGTTAAGCTGCTAAATTGCTAGTAATTCATTTGACAGCAATAGATAACTAATACACATAAGCAAACAGTCCAGTATGAGCCACAGACTTCACACTGAGCTCTGATCCTGTCTTTACAGAGAGCCCTCTTTGTCCCTATTCTTTTTCCCCTGTAGAGGTCAAATTCCCAGACACTAGTACCAGCTCCTGGTCCCAGGCCCCTGTAGGCCTGTGGCCCCAGCCTTGTGCAAAGCTTTGTGTCTCTCTTTATTTTCTAGCTTATAGAGATATTTATACTGTTTTTAAGTTTTACTAAGTTATTTCTCTCCTCTGTTTGTAATTTATCTATTGTTGCTTTCTGCTCAAAATAGAAGAGAATAAGTTTTATATTCAAAGTTATTTAGGAAAAATAAAACTAGTTTTATTAATTTCTTTTCTCTTTATGAAAATAATAGATACCTTACTTACCTTAAAATAGATAACATAAACTGCCCTAGGAGTCCTCCTTCAGGCTATAAAACTTGGAAATTCATAGAGCAGCTAGTGAGGACTCTAAAATGTAAACAATAATAGGCAGAGAGCAGAAGAAGAAGAGAATTTGAAGAACTACTGAGCTGGGAGTAAGTCATTCACTTTTCTTCAGTATATCTTGACCTGGACTCCAGCAGCTCATAATCCGGAAGTGGGCACAGAGGCACAGAAACAGATCTAGAGGAAGCTCTCTAGTTCTGGTTCAAGGACTAGGAAAGGGATCTTCTAACACTCAGAAAGAGTGGAGGTAAAACCGCATATTTTTTATTTTCTCCATGCTTTCCCACCCTAGCCCTTAATTAATTGCATAGCCAAAACTCTAAGAAAGGTAAATCTTCATCTCATGTCAGTGACACTGTGTTGTCCAAGTAGTGTGCTGAATGACCATTTCTTTTTTCTCTTTACGTTCCTGACATTTGGCCCTGGACAAAGGTGCAGTCATAAGAAGACAGCAGAGGGGGTAAATAAAGTCCCAGCTTTCTGGCCAAAAGGATTCTGAAGAGGAAGCCCCAAGAAATTGACAATGCTAGAGACATCTTGAAGAGGGATAAGTTTGGGAGAGTAACCACATGAGGTTATTTATGAACTCCTGGGCTCATCCCCAAGCAATGTGCTTGCGGTTCTGACTTGAAACAGCACACCATGGAATTGAGAAATTAACTATGGATATACTACCACCAAGGACTCTGACTGACCAATGGGTGTCACACACATGAGACAAATCTGAATAGCACTGCAGAAACCTTCAAAACTGAACTGATCCACAGAAAGCTGATGGGAACATAGAGCCTGAATCTAACTAGGTCGATTGTTTGCTAAGGCAAAAATACCAACATTCTCAATAGGATTTAAATAAGGCCCAGGGTCTAATAGTTAATATTCAAAATGACCAGGATACAAACCAAAAGCACTAGGCATATTAAGAATCAGGAAAATGACAAGGCCTTACAAGGGAAAAGGTAATGAACAGATGCCAATACTTAAATGACACAGATGTAAGAATTTTCTGACAAGGCTTAAAACCAGCTATTTTTAAAATGTAGCAACAAACAATTGTAGGTACTCTTGAAATGCCTGGAAAGTTTAGCAAAGACATACAAAAAATACAGAAGAACCAAATAGAAATTTTAGAACTGAAAAAACAATACCCCTCCATCCAAAAAAAACCTTACTATATATAGCTCAATAGCAGAATGCAGATGACAGTGGAGAGAGTCAGTGAACTTGAAGATAGATCGTTAACAGGTTATTTTATCTGAACTAAAGATAAAGGGTGGAAAAGACTTTCAAAAAATGGTCCGAGCTTTGGGGTCCTGTGGGACAATTCTGAAATATTTTAATATTTGTGTCATCAGAACCTCAGAAGGGGAGAAGAAATAGCACAGTGAAGGGGGAAAGATATTTGAAAAAATATTGGCTGAAAACTAAAATACACTGAAAGACAGAAATTACAGATTCAAGAAGATCAAAACTCTGAACAAGAAACAACCAAAAAATCCATGTCCAGATTCATCATAATCAAATTATTAAAACTAAAGACCAAGAAGTTATCTTGAAATCAACCAGGGGAAAACTTAGAAGGCAACAGTGATTTGAAAGATAATAGATTTCTTTTTTTTTTTTAATTAAGGTATCACTGATATACACTCTTATGAAGGTTTCACATGAAAAAACAATGTGGTGACTACATTTACCCATATTATCAAGACCCCACCCATACCTCAGTGCAGTCACTGTTCATCAGTGTAGTATGATGTCATAGATTCACTATTTGCCTTCTCTGGGCTACACTGTCTTCCCTGTGACACTCGCACACCATGTGTACTAAACATAATACCCCTCAATCCCCTTCTCCCTTCCTTCCTCCCCACCCGCCCTCCCACACCCCTCCCCTTTGGTAACTGCTGGTCCCTTCTTGGAGTCTGTGAGTCTGCTGCTGTTTTGTTCCTTCGGTTTTGCTTCGTTGTTATACTCCACAAACGAGGGAAATCATCTGGCACTTGTCTTTCTCCACCTGGCTTATTTCACTGAGCATAATATCCTCCAGCTCCATCCACGTTATTGCAAATGGTAGGATTTGTTTCTTTCTTATGGCTGAATGGTATTATTCCACTGTGTATATGTACCACCTCTTCTTTATCCATTCATCTACTGACGGACACTTAGGTTGCTTCCATATCTGGGCTATTGTAAATAGTGCTGCAATAAACATAGGGGTTCATATGTCTTTTTGAATCTGAGAACTTGTATTCTTTTGGTAAATTATAAGAAGTGGATTTCCTGCGTCAAATGGTATTTCTCCATATTGCTTTCCACAATGGCTGAACTAGCTTACATTCCCACCAGCAATGTAGGAGGGTTCCCCTTTCTCCGCATCCTCACCAGCATTTGTTGCTCTTAGTCTTTTCGATGCTGGCCATCCAAACTGGTGTGAGGTGATATCTCATTGTGGTTTTAATTTGCATTTCTCTGATGACTAGCAATGTGGAGTATCTTTTCATGTGTCTGTTGGCCATCTGAATTTCTTCTTTGGAGAATTGTCTCTTCATATCCTCCTCCTATTTTTTAATCAGGTTAATTGCTTTTTAGCTGTTGAGGCATGCGAGTTCTTTATATATTTTGGATGTTAACCCCTTGTCAGATATGTCATTTACAAATACATGCTCCCATACATAGGATGGCTTTTTGTTCTGTTGATTGTGTACTTTGCCATACTTTAGTTTTTGTTTAGTTTGATGCAGTCCCAAGTGTTCATTTTTGCTTTTGTTTCCCTTGCTCAAGGAGATGCATTCAGAAAGAAGTTGCTCATGTTTATATTCAAGAGATTTTGCCATGTTTTCTTCTAAGACTTTTATGGTTTCATAACTTACATTCAGGTCTTTGACCTATTTCGAGTTTACCTTTATGTATGGGGTTAAACAACAATCCAGTTTCATTCTCTTGCATGTAGCTGTCCAGTTTTGCCAACACCAGCTGTTGAAGAGGCTGTCATTTCCCCACTGTATGTCCATAGCTCCTTTATCGTACATTAATTGACATATATGGTTGGTTTGTATCAGGGCTGTCTAGTCTGTTCCATTGGTCTATTGTTCTGTTCTTGTGCCAGTACCAAATTGTCTTGATTACTGTGGCTTTGTAGTAGAGCTTGAAGTTGGGGAGCATAATCCCCCAGCTTTATTCTTCCTTCTCAGGATTGCTTTGGCTATTCGGGGTCTTTTGTGGTTCCATATAAATTTTAGAACGATTTTCTCTAGTTCGTTGAAGAATGCTGTTGGTATTTTGATAGACATTGCATTGAATCTGTAGATTGCTTTAGGCAGGGTGGCCATTTTGACAATTTAATTCTTCCTATCCATGAGCACGGGATGTGTTTCCATTTATTGGTATCTTCTTTAATTTCTCTCATGAGCGTCTTGTAGTTTTCAGAGTACAGGTCTTTCACTTCCGTGGTTAGGTTTATTCCTAGGTATTTTATTCATTTTGATGCAGTTGTGAATGGAATTGTTTTCCTGATTTCTCTTTCTGCTAGTTCATCATTAGTGTATAGGAATGCAACAGATTTCTGTGTATTAATTTCATATCCTGCAACTTTGCAGAATTCAGATATTAGATCTAGTAGTTTTGGAGTGGATTCTATAGGGTGTTTTATGTATAATATAATGTCATCTGCAAACAGTGACAGTTTGACTTCTTCACCAGTCTGGATGCTCTGTATTTCTTTGTGTTGTCTGATTGCTGTGGCTAGGACCCCCAGAACTATGTTGAATAAAAGTGGAGAAATTGGACATCCTTGTCTTGTTCCCAATCTTAGAGGAAAAGCTTTCAGCTTCTCACTGTTAAGTATGATCTTGGCTGTGGGTTTGTCATATATGGCCTTTATTATGTTGAGGTACTTACCCTCTATACCTATTTTGTTGAGTTTTTATCATGAATATATGTAGAATTTTATCAAATGCTTTTTTGGTATCTATGGAGATGATCATATCTTATTTGTCCTTTTTTTGTTGATGTGGTGGATGATGTTGTTGGATTTCCTAATATTTTATCATCCCTGCATCCTTGGAATAAATCCTACTTGATCACAGTGGATGATTTTTTGATACATTTTAAAATTTGATTTGCTAATATATATTTTTTTATATTGTTAACGTACAATTACTGGAACAACATTATGGTTACTAGACTCCCCCTATTATCAAATTCCCACCACATACCCCATTACGGTCACTGTCCATCAGCATAGTAAGATGCTATAGAATCATTACTTGTCTTCTCTGCATATACTGCCTTCCCCATGTCCCCAGCCCCCTACATTATGTGTGCTAATAATAATGCCCCATTTTCCCCCTTATCCCTCCCTTCCCACCCATCCTCCCCAGTCCCTTTCCCTTTGGTAACTGTTAGTCCTTTCTTGGGTTCTGTGAGTCTGCTGCTGTTTTGTTCCTTTAGTTTTTCCTTTGTTCTTATATTCCACACATCAGTGAAATCATTTGGTACTTGTCTTTCTCCACCTGACTTATTTCACTGAGCATAATACCCTCTAGCTCCATCCAGGTTGTTGCAAATTGTAGGATTTGTTTTCTTCTTATGGCTGAATAATATTCCATTGTGTATATGTACCACATCTTCTTTATCCATTCATCTACTGATGGACACTTAAGTTGCTTCCATTTCTTGGCCATTGTAAACAGTGCTGTGATAAACATAGGGATGCATCTGTCTTTTTCAACCTGGAGTGCTGCGTTCTTAGGGTAAATTCCTAGGAGTGGAATTCCTGGGTCAAATGGTAAGTCTATTTTGAGCATTTTGAGGAACCTCCATACTGCTTTCCATAATGGTTGAACTAATTTACATTCCCACCAGCAGTGTAGGAGGGTTCCCCTTTCTCCACAACCTCACCAACATTTGTTGTTGTTTGTCTTTTGGATGATGGTGATGCTTACTGGTGTGAGGTAATATCTTATTGTGGTTTTAATTTGCATTTCTCTGATGACTAGCAATGTGGAGTATCTTTTCATGTGTCTGTTGGGCATCTGAATTTCTTCTTTGGAGAAGTGTCTGTTCAGATCCTGTGCCCATTTTTTTATTGGATGATTTGCTTTTTGTTTGTTGAGGTGCATGAGCTCTTTATTTATTTTGGATGTCAACCCTTTATCAGATATGTCATTTATGAATATACTCTCCCATACTGTAGGATATCTTTTTGTTCTATTGATGGTATCTTTTGCTCTACAGAAGCTTTTTAGTTCGATATAGTCCCACATGTTCATTTTTGCTTTTGTTTCCTTTGCCCGGGGAGATATGTACATGAAGAATTTGCTCAAGTTTATGTCCTAGAGATTTTTGCCTATATTTTTTCTAAGAGTTTTATGGTTTCATAACTTCCATTCAGGTCTTTGATCCATTTGAGTTTACTTTTATGTATGGGGTTAGACAATAATCTAGTTTCATTTTTTGAATGTAGCTGTCCACTTTTGCCAACACTAGTTGTTGAATAGGCTGTCATTTCCCCATTGTATGTCCATGGCTCCTTTATCGTATATTAATTGACCATATATGCCTGGAGTTATATCTGGACTCTCTAGTCAGTTACACTGGCCTATGGGTCTGTTCTTGTGCCAGTACCAAATTGTCTTGATTACTGTGGCTTTGTAGTAGAGTTTGAAGTCAGGGAGTGTAATTCCTCCTGCTTTATTCTACCTTCTCAGGATTGCTTTAACTATTCGGGGTCTTTTGTGGTTCCGTATGAATTTTAGAACGATTTTCTCTAGTTCATTGAAGAATGCTGTTGGTATTTTGATAGGGATTGCATTGAATATGTAGACTGCTTTAGGCAGGATGGCCATTTTGACAATATTCATTCTT
The DNA here is from genome assembly GCF_040802235.1 of Manis javanica. NCBI lineage: Eukaryota > Metazoa > Chordata > Mammalia > Pholidota > Manidae > Manis > Manis javanica. The sequence goes on along the minus strand of NC_133171.1, from coordinate 66,601,370 downwards.
CCTAGCCAAGAGCATGGGATGAATTTCCATTTATTAGTGTCCTCTTTAATTTCTTTTAAAAGTGTACAGTAATTTTCAGGGTATAGGTCTTTCACTTCCTTGGTTAGGTTTATTCCTAGGTATTTTATTCTTTTTGATGCAGTTGTGAATGGAATTGTTTTCCTGATTTCTCTTTCTGCTAGTTCATTGTTAGTGTATAAGAATGCAACATATTTCTGTGTATTAATTTTGTATCCCACAACTTTGCTGAATTCAGATATTAGACCTAGTAGCTTTGGAGTGGATTCTTTAGGTTTTTATGTACAATATCATGTCATTTGCAAACAGGGACAGTTTGACTTCTTCCTTGCCAATCTGGATCCCTTTTATTTCTTTGTGTTGTCTGATTGCCATGGCTAGAACCTCCAGAACTTTGTTGAAAATGAGTGGTGAGAGTGGGCATCCTTGTCTTGTTCCCGATCTTTCTGTTTCTTACTGAGTCAGCTTTGGAAAGTTGCATTTTTCTAGAAAGTTTTTCATTTCTTCTAGGTTATCCAGTTTGTTAGCATATAATTTTTCATAGTATTCTCTCATAATTTATTGTATTTCTGTGGTGTCCGTGGTGATTTTTCCTTTCTCATTTCCAATTATGTTTATGTGTGTAGACTTTCTTTTTTTCTTGATTAGTCTGGTGAGGGGTTTATCTACTTTGTTTATTTTCTCGAAGAACTAGCTCCTGCTTTCATTGATTCTTTCTATTGTTTTATTTTCTCAATTTTATTTATTTCTGCTCTAATCTTTATTATGTCCCTCCTTTGACTGACTTTGGGCCTCATTTGTTCTTCTTTTTCTAGTTTCATTAATTGTGAGTTTAGACTGTTCATTTGGGATTCTTCTTCTTTCGTAAGGTACGCCTTTATTGCAATACATTTCCCTCTTAGCACAGCCTTCGCTGCGTCCCACAGATTTTGTGTTGTTGAATTATTGTTGTCATTTGTCTCCATATATTGCTTGATCTCTGTTTTTATTTGGTTATCGATCCATTGATTATTTAGGAGCATGTTATTAAGCCTCCACGTATTTGTTGGTTTTTGGTTTCTTTGTGTAATTTATTTCTAGTTTCATACCTTTGTGATCTGAGAAGCTGGTTGGTACAAATTCAGTCTTTTTGAATTTACTGAGGCTCTTTTTGTGGCCTACTATATGATCTTTTCTTGAAAATGTTCCATGTGCACTTGAGAAGAATGTGTATCCTGTTGCTTTTGGATGGAGTGTTCTGTAGATGTCCATTAGGTCCATCTGTTCTAATATGTTGTTTAGTGCCTCTGTCTCTTTACGTATTTTCTGCCTGGTTGATCTGTCCTTTGGAGTGAGTGGTTTGTTGAAGTGTCCTAAAATGAATGCATTGCATTCTATTTCCCCTTTTAATTCTGTTAGTATTTGGTTCACATATGTAGGTGATCCTATGATGGGTGCATAGAAATTTATAATAGTTCTATCCTCTTGATGGACTGACCCTTTATCATTATGTAATGTCCTTCTTTGTCTCTTGTGACTTTCTTTGTTTTGAAGTCTATTTTGTCTGATACAAGTACTGCACCTCCTGCTTTTCTCTCCCTGTTAGTTGCATGAAATATCTTTTTCCATCCCTTTACTTTCAATCTGTGTATGTCTTTGGGTTTGAAGTGAGTCTCTTGTAGGCAGCATGTAGACGGGTCTTGTTTTTTAATCCATTCAGTGACTCTATGTCTTTTGATTGGTGCATTCAGACCATTCACATTTAGGGTGATTATCAACAGGTATATACTTATTGCCATTGCGGCTTTAGATTCACGGTTGCCAAAGGTTCAAGGGTAATTCCCTTACTATCTAACAGTCTAATTTAACTCACTTCATGTGCTATTACAAACACAACCTAAAGGTTCTTCTTTTTTTTCCCTCCTTTTTCTCCCTTCTCCATTCTTTGTATGTTATGAATCATATTCTGTGCTCTTTGTCTATCCCTTGGGTGATGTCTATTTAGCCTTAGGAATACTTCCATCTATAGGAGTCCAAAATGCACTGTATAGGTGGTTTGTTGGAGGTAAATTCTCTCAACTTTCTCTTATCTAAAAATTATTTAATTCCTCCTCCAAATTTAAATGATAACCTTGCCAGGTAGAGTATTCTTGGTTCAAGGCCCTTCTTCATTGCATTAAATATATCATGCAATTCCCTTCTGGCCTGTAAGGTTTCTGATGATAGCCTGATGGGTTTTCCTTTGTATGTGATCTTTTTTCTCTTTCTAGCTGCTTTTAAAAGTCTGTCTTTATCCTTGATCTTTGCCATTTTAAGTATTATATGTCTTGATGTTGTCTTCCTTGGGTCCCTTGTGTTGGGAGATCTGTGCACCTCCATGGCCTGAGAGACTATCTCCTTCCCCAGATCTGGGAAGTTTTCAGTAATTACCTCCTCAATGACACTTTCTATCCCTTTTTCTCTCTTCCTCTTCTGGTACCCCTACAATATGAATATTGTTCCATTTGGATTGGTCACACAGTTCTCTCAATATTCTTTCATTCTTAGAGATTCTTTTTTCTCTCTGTGCCTCAGCTTCTTTGTATTCCTCTTCTCTAATTTCTATTCCACTTACCATCTCTTCTACTATATCTAATCTGCTTTTAAATCCCTCCATTGTATGTTTCATTTCAGACATGGAATTTCTTAATGATTGAATCTCTGACTTAAATTCATTCCTGAGTTCTTGAATATTTTTCTGTACCTCCATAAGCATGTTTGTAATTTCTGTTTTGAAGTCTCTTTCAGGAAGATTGGTGAGCTCAGTTTCATTTGGCCCTTATTCTGGGGTTTGTGAGATTTTGGTCTGAACCATGTTCTTTTGATGTTTCTTATTTCTGTGTGGTGCCCACTAGTGCCCAAAAGCTCCAGTCTCTGGAACTGCTCAGCCCCTAGAGTGAGGTTAGGGGCTGTATATGAGCAGAGCTGTGTCTGGAGGCAGGAAAGATCTGCTTCCTGATTCCCATCTGCAGTACCTGTCTCTGGTGTCAGAGCCAGAGGGCCAAGCACACAGGTGTAAGCCTCCGTGCTTTGCATCTATAGCTGTTGTAGACTGAGCCTCCTTCTGGCTGCCTGATGCCAGTGCAGTGATTGCCATTTGTGAACCGGTGCGGCAAGCTAGGAGGAAGGCACAACAGGCTGTGTGTCACAGTGGGGGACATCGGAGCTGAGTAGGCAGCCAGAGGGATGGGGCACCTCAAGCTCCTCAAAGTTCCCAACCAGCCGGGCAGAGCATGCCCAGACAACCTTGTCCAGCTCTCCCCTCCCCTGCGCAGCAAGGTCTGTGCAAACCCCGCTCCTTCAGCAGCCCTCTTGCTGCTAGGAAGCCTCTCAAACTGCCTGTCTTTCCTTTGTCCCAGAGCAGCTGGGTGTGGATCCCCTCCTCCACAAATGGCCACAATCTGTCTCCCAAGCACTCCCCCTGTCTGAACTCCCCAATGTCCAGAGCATCACACAGTGTAAGTTTCTGCTCCCAAAGCAGACCTCCTGGGCTCGGTGCTCAGTAGTTCTAGGCTTCCACCCCTTCCCCTGCTCCATTTCTCTTTCTCTTGCCCATGAGCTGGGGTGGGTTAAGGGCTTGGGTCCCGCCTGATAAAGGCTTTTGTACATTACCCTGTGTTCATGAGGTCTGCATGCAGTCTGGTTCAGCCTTCTTTCTTGTTGCTGTTTTAAGGTTAATTGTAGCACTTAACTATATTTTCATACTATTTGTGGTTTTGGGAAGAATTCTCCGTCTCACCGCTCACACCACCATCTTGAATCCCCAGTTTGCTAATATTTTGTTGAGTATTTTTGCATCTATATTCCTCAAGGATATTGGTCTGTAATTTTCTTTTTCTGTTGTGTCTTTGCCTGGTTTTGGTATTAGAGTGATGCTGGCCTCATAGAATGAGTTTGGAAGTATTCCTTTTTCTTCTACTTTTTGGAAAACTTTAAGGAGGATGGGTATTAGCTCTTCACTAAAGGTTTGATAAAATTCAGCAGTGAAGCCATCTGGTAAAGGCGTTTTTGTTCTTAGGTAGTTTTTTGATTACCAATTCAATTTCATTGCTGATGATTGGTCTGTTCAGATTTTCTGTTTCTTTCTGGGTCAGCATTGGAAGGTTGTATTTTGCTAGAAAGTTGTCAATTTCTTCTAGGTTATCCAGTTTGTTATCATATAATTTTCCATAGTATTTTCTAATAATTTTTTGTATTTCTGTGGTATCTGTAGTGATTTTTCCTTTCTCATCTCTGATTCTATTTATGTGTGAAGACTCTCTTTTTTTTTCTTGATTATTCTGGCTAGGTGTTTATCAATTTTGTTTATTTTCATGAAGAGCCAGCTCTTACTTTCACTGATTCTTTTTATTGTTTTATTCTTCTCAATTTTATTTATTTCTGCTCTGATCTTTATTATGTCCCTCCTTCAACTGACTTTGGGCCTTATTTGTTCTTCTTTTTCTTGTTTCATTAATTGTGAGTTTAGACTTCATATGGGATTATTCTTCTTTCCTGAGGTAGGCCTGTATTGCAATATACTTCATTCTTAGCACAGCCTTTGCTGTATCCCACAGATTTTACATTATTGAATTATTGTTGTCATTTGTCTCCATATATTGCTTGATCTCTTTTTTTGTTTGGTCATTGATCCCTTGGTTATTTAGGAACATGTTGTTAAGCCTCCATGTGTTTGAGGGATTTTTAATTTTCTTTGCATAATTTATTTCTAGTTTCATACCTTTGTGGTCTGAAAAGCTGGTTGGTGCAATTTCAATCTTTTTAATTTACCAAGACTCTTTTTTTGGCCTAGTATATGATCTATTCTTGAAAGTGTTCCATGTGCACTTGAGAAGAATGTGTATTCTGCTGCTTTTGGGTATAGAGTTCTGTAGATGTCTGTTAGGTCCATGTGTTCTATTGTGTTGTTCAGTGCCTCTGTCTCCTTACTTATTTTCTGTGTAGTTGATCTGTCCTTTGTAGTAAGTGGTGTGTTGAAGTCTCCTGGAATAAATGCATTGCATTATATTACCCTTTTTAATTCTGTTAGTATTTGTTTCACATATGTAGGTACTCCTATGTTGGGTGCATAGATATTTATAAAGATTATGTCCTTTTGTTGGATTGACCCCTTTATCATTATGTAATGTCCTTCTTTGTCTCTTGTGACTTTCTTTGTTTTGAAATCTATTTTGTCTGATACGAGTACTGCAACTCCTGCTTTTTTCTCCCTATTAGTTGCATGAAAGATCATTTTCCAACCCTTCACTTTTAGTCTGTGTATGTCTTTGGGTTTGAAGTGAGTCTCTTGTAGGCAGCATATAGATGGGTCTTGTTTTTTAATCCATTCAGTGACTCTATGCCTTTTGATTGGTGCATTCAGACCATTTACATTTAGGGTGATTATTGATAGGTATGTCCTTATTGTTGCAGGCTTTAGATTTGTGGTTACCAAAAGTTCAAGGTTAACTTTCTGACTATCTAAGAGCCTAACTTAACTTAGTATGCTATTACAAACACAATCTGAAGGTTCTTTTTTTCTTCCTCCTCCATTCTTTATATATTAGGTATCATATTCTGTGCTCTTTGTCTACCCCTTGACTGACTTTGGGGGTAGTTGATTTAATTTTGCATTTGCTTAGAAATTAACTGTTGTACTTTTTTTGCTGTGGGTTTATTACATCTGGTGACAGCCATTAAACCTTAGGAACACTTCCATCTACAGCAGTCCGTCAAAATACTCTGTAGAGATGGTTTGTGGGAGGTAAATTCTCTCAGCTTTTGCTTATCTGGAAATTGTTTAATCCCTACTTCAAATTTAAATGATAATCTTGCTGGATAAAGTATTTTGGTTTGAGGCCCTTCTGTTTTATTGCATTAAATATATCATGCCACTCCCTTCTGGCCTGTAAGGTTTCTGCTGAGAAGTCTGAAGATAGCCTGATGGTCTTTCCTTTGTATGTGATCTTATTTCTCTGGCTGCTTTTAATCGTCTGTCCTTATCCTAGATCTTTGCCATTTAATTATTATATGTCTTCGTGTTGTTTTCCTTGGGTCCCTTGTCTTGGAAGATCTGTGCACCTCTGTGACCTCAGAGACTGTCTCCTTCCCCAGATTGGGAAAATTTTCAGCAATTACCTCCTCAATGACACATTCTATCCCTTTTTCTCTCTCTCCTTCTTCTGGTATCCTTATAATATGAATATTGTTTTATTTTCATTGGTCACACAGTTCACTCAGTATTCTTTCATTCTTAGAGATCCTTTTTCTCTCTGTGCCTCAGCTTCTTCTTACTCTTCTCTAATTTCTGTTTCATTTATCATCTCCTCCACCATATCTAATCTGTTTTTAAAACCTTCCATTGTATGTTTCATTTTTGATACTGTGTTTCATAATGACTGGATCTCCACTGGAATTCATTCCTGAGTTCCTGAATATTTTTCTGTACTTCCATGAGCATGTTTATGATTTTTATTTTGAAAACTCTTTCAGGAAGATTCATGAGATCAGATTCATTTGACATTTTTTCTGGTGTATGTAGAATTTTGCTTTGAACCAGGTTCCTTTGATGTTTCATATTTGTATGTGGCACCCTCTAGTACCCAGAAGCTCTACTCTCTGGAGCTGCTCAGCCCACGGAGCAATGTCAGCAGTTGCAGGGGAGTGATGTTGGTGCCTTGGGGGAGGAAAGAGCTGTTTCCTGCTTTCTGGCTGCTATGCCTGTCTCCACTGCCAGAATCAGTGGGAAAAGCACACAGGTATGCCAAGCACACAGATATAAGCCTCTATGCTTTGCGTTTGTAGCTGCTGTAGGCAGGGCTTCCCTCTGGCTGGCCTGACACCAGGGAAGGCTTTGCCAGTTTGAGAGCCAGGTGTGGGCTGGCCAGCAGGAGGGCACAGCAGGCTGTATATCATGGAGGGTGGCCTTGGAGCTGTGTAGCCAGCCAGAGGGCTGGAGCACCTGAAGACAGTGAAAGTTCCCAACCTGCTGGGCAGTGTACCCAGACAAGTTTGTCTACTTGTCCTTTCTCCTGAGCAGTAAGCTCTGTGCAATTGTTGCCCCTTTAGCACCCCTCTTGCTGTTAGGAAGTCTCTTAGAGTGCCTGCCTTTCTTTTGTCCCAGAGCAGCCAGATATGGTTCCCTGTTTTCCACAAGCAGCTGGAATCTCAGTCTCTTCAGGTATTCTGCCTGTCTTAGTTTTCCACTCCCCCTTATTACCAGAGCACCATGAAATATAAGTTTGTGTTCCCAGAGCAGATCTCCAGAGGTAGGTGTTTGCCAGTCCCAGGCCTCCCCTCCCTTCCTGATCCATTTCTCTTCCTCCTACCAGTGAGCTTGGATGGGGGAAGGGCTTGGGTCCCACCAGGTCACAGCTTTTGTAATTACCCTGTTCCATGAGGTCTATTCTTTTCTCCGGATGTATGCAGTCTGGTGCAGCCTTCTTTCCTGTTGTTCTTTCAGGATTAGTTGTGTTAATTATATTTTCATATTATATGCAGTTTTGGGAGGAGGCATCTGTCTCACCTCTCATGCCCTCATCTTTCAAGACTATAGATTTCTTATCAAAAATCACAGAAGCCAGAAAGGTGCAGCACATTTTCAAGTGCTGAAAGAGAAGAATTATCAAAGCAGAATTCTGAATCCAGTAAAAATACCCTTCAGGAATGAAGGTAAAATACAGACAGTCTCAGATGAAAGAAAACTTAGACAATTTGTAGTTAGTGGACCTGTTCTAAAAGAATTATTAAAGGTCTATCAGAAGGAACTGACACCAGAAGGAGCCTTGGAACATCAGAAATAAAGGAAGAATTACTGAAGTAGTAAATATCCAGGTAAATATAATAGACCATTCTTCTCCTTTTTAGTTCCTTAAAATACATTTGACATCGGAAGCAAAATTTATGACAGTATCTGATGGGATTATTGATACAGATACAATATAGTTATCTGCAGATAACTATATAAGACAGCTACAACATAGATGAGGAAGGGTAAAATAATCTATATGGTAATAAGTTTCTATACTAGAAGTAGTAAAATAGGTATTCTAAAAGTAATAAATGCAATACAGGAGCTATAAAGGAGAAAGTAAACATCACCCTAATAGTCAATTAGAGACAATCATAGTTTTGGTGTTTATCATTTACAATTTGTTCTGATGCTTAGACAAATATACATACTCATAAAAACATGTACTTTTTTTTTCAAAATGATCCTTGTGGTAAGTCTAGTTACTATCTATCACCATACAGTTATTACAATATTGTTGACTATATTCCCTATGCTGTACATTATATCCTCATGACTTACTTATTTTATTACTTGAAGTTTGTACCTCTTAATCTCCTTGTTGGTTTGCAACCTCCTTAGCAGCTTCCTGGGTGTAATATGAAACCAGCCTCCATACTCTAAAGGCACGGAGTGACTGAAGAAAGAGGCAGGCCACTCTAGATTGGTAGGTGGCAGGTGTAATAAGCAAGGGAACTTACAAAAATAAGCAAGTAAACAAAACAAGTAAGTCACCATAACACAAAACTGTTGGGGTAGAGGGAGATGCAGACTAAACTAGGGTATAATAGTTGGATTTGATATTCAGAGGTGTGTATGTGAAAGACAGAGAGAGACAGAGTCCTAACCCCTATAGGGGAGGAGCCAAGCTGTCTATTTCCTTCTTAGGATCCTTCCATCTTACACCCTAGAAGGCACAGAGCCCTTACTTGGTCTGGACCCTGGTGATGTGGGTCAAGGGTCAATGACACTTTTGTTTTTAAAAAACTTTTTATTTTGAAATAATTTCACACTTACAAAAAAGTTGTAAGCTACAAAGAATTCTAATATGCCTTTATCTATATTCACCAATTGTTATATTATGCCTTATTTGTCTTCTTTCCACCTTTGTATTTATAGATCTGTGTCTCTATACATAATTGCTGAAAACATTTGAGGGTAAGATGCAGGTATCATTCTTCTTTATTCATAAATATTTTATCCCTAAATTCAAATTTCACCAGCTGTTCCAATTGTGTTTCTAAAACATTTTCACTCCTTAATCCAAGATCATACACTGCATTTAGCTGTCATGTTTCTTTAGTGTCATTTAATCTAGAACATTTCCTCACCCTCTTTATCTGTCATGACAATAACTTTCGAAGGGGTGCAAGCTAGGTGTTTTGCAGATTGATTGAATTTTTAAACAAAATACCCTTGGGGGCCAAAGATGTCTTGGCAACAGAATTCAAAACAGTTGGAAGATGCATAGGAGCCATAGAAAAGGATCTGATCCAAGGGCTGATGGCCTTATCATCCCAGCACTTCTCTACCACGTATAGATCTAGGGACATGGCAGCACTTCCATGGCCCCAAATGGTGTTGAGGAGGTTGAAGAGTCTCCCTAGGGGTGGGAGATTTATGCAGAGACTGGTCTGAGATTGAGTTTGGCTGTAGCTAAGAACCAGGGAAGTTTTATTTCATCTTTTGGTGGAATCAGATTCTGCTTGCAGGTAAGGAGTCCCTGGGATCTGGACTTAGACTGTCCAGGCTCCTTCAAGGGGAGGAGATTTGGTGGGGAAGGGTAGGATACTAGCTTGGAATGAGCAAACCAAGCAGATTCATTTACTACCTTCCCCAGGCACTCTTGCTCAGCGGTGGTTATAAATTGTTCGCATCCACAAGGAAATGTTCAAGGGAGAGGGAAGGAAGGAGATGTGAGTTCTGCTAGTTGCTTTACTCCTTCATTCCCAGATTTATTTGAAACCAATCCTCCTCATATGCTCTGTGCATTCAGTCCTGGAACTTCACAATAATATGGAATATTTTTTAATGACCCTTGAGCTTTTCACATACAGTCTTTCTGTACTTCCTGGACCCTTTTCTTCTTCTGGTGAACATTTACTTCTTTAGAACATGGTTCAAAGGTTATCATCTCTGCAGAGATATCCAGATTCTGCCAAGATTTACATGTTTGTTTTTTTCTTACATTCAGCACTTCTTGTACCTTGTTATAGCATTTAGAATATAATTAATGTTGTACATGTTTTTGCTTCTAGAAACCTTTATAGAAAATAAATTATCTCTAATAAAATGAATATATCCCTAGGGTCAACCCTAATATCTGCCATAGAAAAATGCTCAATAAATGTTCAATGTGTTTTATTCACAATGTTAATAAATACATTTAAAAATGACTGTTTGAATATAATTATTGTTAGCCATTTAAAATCATCCGTAAGAACCAGATTAAATTTACATTCCTTTGATATTGATCAAAGAAGTAGTTATGCCTTCTTAAAGGCAAAGCCATATGGACATAAACCACTAAAAATGCAAGAGTGCCATCTATTGGTAAACTTGTAAGCAGAGTAGGCAACAAAAAATCATGTAAAATGTATTTACTTTCATTGTGTCCCTTGTGTAGGCTATATACAATGTGAAAGAAACATGGAAACAAAATTAAGAGATGTGATGATTTCTGGGAAAATATTTTCTCCTAATAATTCATGCAGAATATAGTGGTATTTTTTAATGCAAAAGAAAACAGCATAACAAGAAACATTATACTTAACAATAGGTTACTGAAAGTTTTTTCTACCTCTGCCCTTCCCACCAGATTACAAATGAAACTAGGATGCCAGTGATTACAATTTATGTTCACTATTATATGGGAGATGCTAGCCAATGTAGTGTGGGAAGAAAAATAAAGGCTAATGTTAACTGTTAATAGTGTAAATATGCCAATTAAAAAGCAAAGATTATTAGAATTGATTTTAAAAATGCAACAGCTGAACATATGTTTGCTGGAAGAGTAACACCTGAAATATAAAAACACAAACAAGTTTAAAATAAATGTATAAAAAGTATATGCTATGCAAACAGTAAGCATAAAAAGACTACAGTCTCTATATTAGTAACAGATAAAATAGAATTTAAGGCAGGGAGTATTCCAGGGATAAAGAATGACATTTTGTATTGGTAACAGGGCTAGTTCATCAGCAAAACATAACAATCATAAATGTGTATGAGCTTAACAACAGAGCTTCAGAATACATGAAGTGAAAATGGAAAGGATTAAAGGGAAAGTAAGCAATTCTACAATTATAGCTGGAGATTTTCATACCCTTTAATTCAGTAATGATGGAATAACTGATAAAATTATCAGTAAAGACATAAGAAATTTGTAAAGCCCTGTCCATCACCTTAAACAAATTTATAGGAGATTATACTTTGAGAATAACTGCATCCATATTCTTTTCCACAAGTATACATGTTTGTATTCATCCTCATAGACCATATTCTGGTCAACATGTTCTGGTCATGATTACAAGTCAATAAACTTAAAAATATTAAGATCATAAAGAATATGTTGTCTGACAACAGTGGAGATAATTTAGAAATCAATAAAAATAAGATATCTGGGGGGTAAAAACCCTAAATATTTGGAAATTAGACACCATATACTGCCAAATAGTTAATCACCTAAAAAAATCCTAATGGGAATTATGAAGTATTTTGAACTGTAGATTAATGAAAATAAAACATACCAAACTGTGTGAGATGCAACTAAAACAGTGCCTAGAGAGAAATTTATAACTTAAAGTGTTCATATTAGAAAACAAAGGAGATTTAAAATCTAAGCCCAGATCCTGCAAATGCTGATGTCTAATAGAAGAATCCCCCTCCCCATCAAACTGAGATCCCAACAGTTGATACAGGTGAGCCAGAAATAAACCATCTCACTTCCTGGGAACTGTGAGGATATGTGCTCTGATGATGAGCAGAGCATGGCACTAAAGGAAAGAAAAGGAGAGAGAGAGAGAGAAAGCGGGAATGACCCTGTTAAGGTGTAACCATGAGCCAATTTTTATACAGATTTCGGGTAAAGTTTCATATCACTTGGATAAAAAAATCCAACAAAAACCCTCAAACCATGAATTTAAAATAATTTTTAACTGGTAGTACCCCAGGCACCTGGCAAAAGCAAACACAAATCTCCTTGGGAGGATAGCACTTTCATTCCGGTCTGAAATACCTACAGATAATTTTACCAGAACAATGAAGAAAATGGCAAAACAACCAAGCACACCAGAATGGATTGGAGAGAGAGGAGTGCGAAAGGATGAGGCAGACCAGTTAGGAAGTTTCAGTAAACGTGGTGAAAGTGATGGCAGACCGTTTGTGTGTGCTAAAGTGAGTTTCTTGTAGAAAACATATACAGGGATCTTTCTCTGTGTGTGTGTGTTGCATGCGTGCAGGCGGGAGTGGGACAGTGTTTATTTAACATGACAACCTCTGCCTTTGAATCGGTGTTATTAGATATTTACATCAAAAGTGATAATTAATATCCAGATTTGTCTATTGCTTTACTCTTCTCTATTGTCTCATCTATTTTTTTGTTCCCTTTTTCTTCTTTTTTCCCCTTCAATTGGACAACTTGAATAATTTTGGGATTATATCTTACTTCTTTTTGTGCTTATTAACCATGGTTCTTTGCTTTGTTATTTTAGTGGTTGTTTTAGAGTTTATGGTGTATATCATTAATTTATCATAGTCCATCTTCAAATGATATACCACTTCTCATATAGACTAAGAACCTTAAATAGTGTATTTCCAGTTCTCTTTCTTACTTTTGTGCTATGTTGCCTTGCATTTTACTTTTGCATCAGTCCCACATTACATTGCTACTATTTTTGCAGAAAAAGCAACCACCTTTCTTTGAGATTTAAATGTCATCTTAAAATTTTTATCTATATTCCCATATAGTCACAATTTCAGGTGCTCTTTATCCCTTTATGTAGTTTGGTATTTCAAACTGGTATTATTCCTTTATATTTCCTATAGTTCTAATGTGCTGACTAGGTATTAATTGCTTCTGCTCCAATAAAGAAAAAATATTTTACAATATCTCAGTTAAGGGCTTAGACAATTAAAAAAAAATAAGTTTATCCACTAACTAAATATTCAGTTGTACAGCTGATTTCTTTTTTTTGTGGTATCATTAATGTACAATTACTTGAACATTATGGTTACTAGACTCCCCCTATTATCAAGTCCCCACCACACACCCCATTACAGTCACTGTCCATCAGCGTAGTAAAATGCCACAGAATCCTTATTTGTCTTCTCTGTGTATATTGCCTTTCCCATGTCCTGCTCCCCGCTACATTATGTGTGCTAATCATAATGCCCCATTTTCCCCCTTATCCCTCCCTTCCCACCTATCTTCCCTAGTCCCTTCCCCTTTGGTAACTGTTAGTCCATTCTTGGGTTCTGTGAATCTGCTGCTGTTTTGTTCCTTCAGTTTTTTCTTTGTTCTTATACTTCACAGATGAGTGAAATCATTTGGTACTTATCTTTCTCCGTCTGGCTTATTTCACTGAGCATAATACCCTTTAGCTCCATCCATGTTGTTGCAAGTGGTAGGATTTGTTTTCTTCTTATGGCTGAATAATATTCCATTGTGTATATGTACCACATCTTCTTTACCCATTCATCTACTGATGGACACTTAGTTTGCTTCCATTTCTAGGCTATTGTAAATAGTGCTGCAATAAACATAGGGGTGCATCTGTCTTTTTCAAACTGTGCTGCTGCATTCTTAGGGTAAATTCCTAGGAGTGGAATTCCTGGGTCAAATGGCATTTCTATATTGAGCTTTTTGAGGAACCTCCATACTGCTTTCCAGAATGGTTGAACTAATTTACATTCCCACCAGCAGTGTAGGAGGGTTCCCCTTTGTCCACACCCTAGCCAACATTTGTTGTTGTTTGTCTTTTGGATGGTGGTGATGCTTACTGGTGTGAGGTGATATCTTATTGTGGTTTTAATTTGCATTTCTCTGATGATTAGCAATGTGGAGCATCTTTTCATGTGACTGTTGGCCATCTGAATTTCTTCTTCAAAGAAGTGTTTGTTCAGCTCCTCTACCCATTTTTTAATTGGCTTATTTGCTTTTTGTTTGTTGAGGTGCATGTGTACAGCTGATTTTTAAAAATAAAATGAAACTTACATCTACAGTGCAAAGAACATCATTAAACTCCTACATGTGACTACATAAATTCCTTCATTTTTTGTATGTCTAAAATAGTTTATATTGCACCTTCATTCTTGAAAAACATTTTTGATGGGTATAGGATTCCAGGTCTTTCATTACTTTAAAGATTTTGTTCCACTGTGTTCTTGCTTGCATTGTTGCCAGTGGGAAATCTGTGATCTATATATTTGTTCCTTTATAAGTAATGTCTTCTGTTCTTGGCTACTTTTAAGAAGTTTCTCTTTTATCATTGATTTTGAGTAATTTGATTATGCTGTGTATTGGTATAGCTTCATTCCTGTTTCTTATATTTATGGTCATTGAGATTTATGGATTAGTAGGTTTATAATTGCCACCAAATCTAAAAAACTTTCATCCATTATTTCTTCAAATATTCTGTTTGTCCCTTCTCCCGGTCCTTCCTCTCCTTAAGGGACTGTAAGTACATATATATGAGGATACTTACAGCTGTTCCACAGCTCACTGGTGCCCTGTAAATTTTTTATTTTACTTTTTGCTCTGTGTATTTCCTTTTATACAGTTTTTGTTGCTACACCTTGTAGTTCATTAGTTTGTTGCCATTGCAATGTCTGATCTGTCATTAATCCTACCCAGGGTATTTTCTAGCACATATGTCACAGTTTCCATCTCTAGAAGTTTAATTTGTGTCTTTTAAAATTTTTTTCGGTCTCTGTTTAACCTTTTGAACATATGGAATGCAATTATTAATACTTTCCAAATGTCTATATCTGCTAATTCTAAATCTCTGTCAGTCAGTTCTGGGTGAATTTCTATTGATTTTTCTATTATTCATTATGGGTCATGCTTTCCTGCTTCTTTGCATTGCATACTTGGTTATTTTTTCTATTAAATTTTTATCAAGGTATATTTCATATGCCATAAAATCCATCTTTTTAAAGTTTACAATTGAGCTGTTATAATGTTTTCACAAAGTTGTACAATTATTACCATTATTAAATTCCAGAATATTTTCATTTCTTCACAATGAAGCCTCATAGCCTTGAGCAGCAACTCCCTATTCCTTTAGCCCCTGGTAACTACTAATCTAGAGATTTCAGTACAATGTTGAACAGAAACAGTAAGAGCACATACATCCTTATCTTCCTCCTGATCTTAGGAGGAGATGTTTTCAAGTATGATGTTGTCTCTGTGTTTTTCATCCTTTATCAGGTTGAGGGAGTGTCCTTGTATTCCCACTTTGCTAAGTGTTTTTACAATGAAAGGATGTTGGATTTTGTCAAATGCTTTTACTTTGTTTATTGAGATGATCATTTGGTTTGGTTATTTGTTCTATTAATACAGTGTATTGCATTGATTTATTTACAAATGTTGAGCCTATATTGCATTCCTGAGCTGAGATATGTTCTACTTGGTCATGGGATATAAGCCTTTTTATATGTTGCTGGATTTAGTTTGATAGTATTTTGTTGAAGATTTTGGTACCCATATTAAAAAGGGTTATTGGTCTCTAGTTCTCTTTACTTGCAATATTTTTGTTTAGTTTTGGTATCAGAATCATATTGGCTTCATACAATGGGTTACAAAATATTCCCTCCTTTTCTATTTTTTGCAAGAGTTTGTGCAAAATTAGTGTGATTCCTTTAAACATCTTACAGAATTCACCAGTGAAAATACCTGTTTCTGGGATTTTGTTTGTGTAAAGTTTTTTATTCCTAATTCAATCTTTTTACTTGTCGTAGCTTCATATTTTTTATTTCTACTTGAGAAATGTCAGTAATCTGTGTCATTTTATGTATTTGTCTATTTCATCTAGGTTATCTAATATTTTGGTATACAATTATTCAAAATATTCTTTTATAATTCTTTTATTTCTGTAAGGCAACACCTCCTTTCATTCCTGATTTTAGTAATTTGTGTCTTCTCTCTTTTTCCTGAGTTAGTCTAGATAAATGCTTGCCAATCATGTTGATCTTTTCAAAGAACTAAGTTTTGTTTTCATTGATTTTTCTCAAATGTTTTTCTACTACTTGTGTTTATCTCTCCTCTAATCTTTATTATTTACTCCTTTCTGATTAGTTTGGTTTTGATTTGCTCTTTCTTTCTATTTTCTTTATAGTTTCTTAAGGTAGAAGGTTAAGTTATTGATTTGAGATCTTTCTTCTTTATTAATATAGGCATTTACAGCTATAAATCTCCTTCTAAGTATGCTTTCACTGCATCCATAAGTTTTGGTATGTTGTGCTTGCATTTTCATTCATCTCATAGTGTTTTCTAATTTCCTTTGTGATTTCCTCTTTAACTCATTGATTATTTAGGAGTACATTGTTCAATATACACTTTCTTTTCTCCCTCTGGAAGTCACATTATGTGTATGATGACATTTGATACTGTCCCACACATCTCTGAGATTCTTTTAATTTTTTTCATTCTCTCTTCTTTCTGTTTCTCACACTGGATAATTTCAGTTGACCTCTCTTTGAGGTCATTAATTCTTTCTTCTTCTTGCTCAAATTTGCCTTTGAACTCCTCCAGTGGAATGATCATTTATTACAATTTAAACTCCAAAATTCTTATTTGAGATGATTATATTAACACATGGAGAGTGTCAGCACAGGGCCTGGAATAAAGCACATATTTAGGTGTGTTATTACCAACTGTTACTGGAGCCAGTCAAGGACAATGGTTCTCTTTAAATCCCAGCTCACCTTGCAGCAGACTTCAGTAAAATAGTCATCTATGTCATGGGAGATATAGGTACAGACTGTTTGCAAAGGATGCTAAGACTTCCTTTGGAGAAGTCCTTTGTCATGCCCATCATTCTGAATAGCTCAGATCAGTCTCCTCTCAGGAATTTTTTTTAATACCTATAATTCTGTGTCCTCTCTTCCTACCTCTGAGTGGTGCTTCCTCTCTCTCTCCTTTGGTCATCTGAGAAGCTTGTCCTCAAGATCACTTTAGTAGTGTGCTGTTATCAAATCTCCTCTAAGGTCTCCTTCATAGAGGCCCAGCTTTCTCTTCCATTTTCATTTCCTCCCAGTTCAAATCATCAATGTATCTATCCTACAGGAGGTAGAGAGACAGCTCTGTGGGAAGCCAGTAGCCATCATGGATTCTGGTATTTTTCTGAGACCATTTGCCACATTAATATGCCTGCCACCTCCAACATGTACATACACACATACACACATGCACACACATCACAGATACACCTCATTACTCCTATCACACAACACAAACCATGTACCACACAACACACAGCACACATCACCATACAACTCACAACACATACTACACACACACATGCATGCATACCAGACACATCACGTATGCATAAGCATACATCACATACTACATATAGCATGTACCATCACACTCCTTACATAAGAACCACAGCATACTACACATTACATACATGTTCATGCACACACCTCTTATGATGTATGTTTAGTGCAGCTCAGAAAGTTACTCTCTCATTTAACATATGTCATTATGTCTGGAGCTATACTGGACACCTGAGATTCATTAGTAAGAAATGCTGACAAAAATGCCTAGCCTTATGGAACTTGCATTTTCATGCAGGAGGAAGACAATAAGCAATATACATAAATAAAATATTCAGTGGTAAGTGTCACGGAACAAAATAGAGCACTGTTAGAAGGCCCAGGAGTGAGGGAGGGGTACAACCATAAACAGATGATCAGAGTGAGCTTGGCTACTAAGGGATACCTGAAAGAGTTGAGGGACAGCATACTATGGAGTGATTGTTCCCCACAGAGGGAATACTCAGCATGCAGGCCTTTTGAAGGAGACTCCAGTGACACCATCACCATTCTGAGTCTCTGGTTTCCTGTATCCCAAATTCATAGTGCCAAGCCCAGCCTCACTTATCAGAGGTGATTCATTCCCCCATCAGGCAGCTCCTACTGGTCTTTCCCTAGGCCTTCCTTTAGAGAACATACCTCAGAGGGTCATCTGCATTCCCTATCCCCTGCTAAGACTTGCAGCTCTCTGCATGAACCAGTCCCTCCATACAACAGGAAACAGGTGCAAGGTAGGGCAGCTGTCAAAGACAGACCCCGTCATGATTTTATGCTTTTATCTTGTGTAGTTGTTTGTTGGTAGTGGCAGTGTCTTGCCAGTGGGTTTCAGCCCTGGGCAAGTTTGCTATGGATTCAATGTGACCAAAGAAATGACAGTAGAATGTTCTTGGGGTGAAATGGTTTATACCCAACTTTATTCCCACAGTTGTAGGTCAATCACTAAAATCCCGTTCACTCAGAGCGAGTCTGCATGCAGCAAGCTGGTCTCTATCCCTGGGCCTCTCTACCCACACAGCCATCCTCTGGGCCTCTGTTCTCAGCACTGCCACCACTCCAGGCTCTGCTCTGCTCTCCTGCAGCCTTGTAGCTGTGCCACCGTGTCATCCAGAGCACTGAACAGAGCTCTTTCTATAGAGTTTATAACAATGTATTGCCCACACATGCATAGTAAGCTAGTCAACCAGAGCCAGGTGAGAATCCTGGCCACAGGAACCTTCATTTTATCCACAGGCAGTTTGTTTTCTTTTTGGCATTCACTAACTGCCTTTCCCTGACCTTTTGGCAGGGCAAATTTGGGATGAGCTATGTCCAGATCCAGAGTCACACCTAGAACAACATAAGTCTGGGGATCTGCAAGGAGTTATTATTAGATCAGAGATTCAGGGTCTCATTCTGTCTCCTCCATCTGTGTGCTGGTTGCTTCAGGAGTGATACGTTCTTTACTATATGTGGGGCCAGAGGACATGCCAGCAGGGTCCAATGAGTCACGGGGTGGCAAAATGGTAGAAGCCCTTGTGATGAGCCAGGAGGGTGCCATGCTAAAGAGAGTCTCCTGGTTGGGATGGGGAGAGAGGAAACTGTTTCACAATTTTGCCTCCAGCTGGAGCTCCTGGAGCTCCTGGAGCTGCTGGAGCTGCGGGAGATGCTTGACCGGTAGGACTGCAGCTGGGCCAGACTTTCCTAGCTCCTTTTGTGTTGCCCTGAGCATAGACCTTCTGCTTTGTCCTGAGCACAGCTATCAGGATCAACACCTGACCAGCCAGGCCAGGAGCCCAGCATTGGTCTCAGGCATCTCTCAGAATCCAAGTTTAAATTCTCCTGCCTGTGTCCTCAGCCTCTCTTACCAGCTCCCTTGAACCACAGCAAATTTTTATCTCTTAAGCAAACATCTGTTGTGCATTTATCATAAATACCACCTGAGACTATAAATGTGGCAAGGTTTTATTCTGAGGTGGTAATATGGATTTTCCCCCATTAAATGATAACTCTAACTGTCTGGGGACAGTCCTTTTGCTGTTATTTTTAACTGGAGGACTGGAGCTGAGTCACTAAGAGCATGCCTCTGATCCCACTGCCTTTTCTCCACAGAGTGCATGGCGGAGGTGCACCCCAGGTCTCGGGCTCCCAGCTGAACCCACTCACTTCCGGGCCCTGAGTGGCTCCTGTTTGCTGTCCTGGGCAGCTGACTCTGACTATTGATAAGAATTTGAATCCTGAGGGACACTGAGATGGAAAATGAGACACAGCCATAGGACAAAGAAGAAAGGAGGCTGGCTTGGGCAAATTTTGTGATAGTGATGAATGCTGTTACTATTACCATGCCCTTCATAGCAGTTCTAAAACAATAAGGGACCTAAAAATAGCAAAAACCACACAGATCAGGAGGTTTATGGATTGCATGGGGGTTGGAGGCTGTCTTGCCAATGGCTTTCAGCCCCGGGAAAGTTCTATAGATTCAATATGACCAAAGAAATTGACAGCAAAATGTTCTTGGGATGAAAGAGTTATACCCAACTTTATTTCCAGGTGGCAGGTCAGTCACTAGAATCCAATTCACTCAGGAAGCTGGTCTCTGCCTCTGGGCCCCTGTCTGCACAGCCATTCTGCACAGCCGTCCTCTGGGTTTCTGTCCTCAGCGCTGCAACCACTCCAGCCTCTGCTCTGCTCTCCTGCAGCCTTGCAGCCCTGCCACCGTGTCATGCCCAGAGCACTGGGCAGAGCTCTTTATATAGAGTCAACAGCCATGTATTGCCCACAGGCATGCAGTGAGCTAGTCAACCAGAGCAAGGTGAGAATCCTGGCCACAGGAACTCTCATTTTATCCACAGAGGCAAAAGTGGAACAATCTCAAGTCAGACTCTGTGAACTGACCCTTTTCAGCCTTCCTGATTTTAGATACTCTGTGCTGAGGTCACAAAATAGTTTACTGGATTAATAACGTGTCCCTTCTTTTCATTGCTTTGAAAGAAGGGTATTTTTCTTACCATCTCCCCTCCATTTTAGAACAAGCTGAGCACAAAAGATAAGGGCAATTTCACCTATCTCCTCCCCAAGACTTACAGGGCCTGCCTCCCAATGTAGTTTCACTTCTGAGTTTAGACTGTTCAGAGTTAACTTCCTTGCTCTGGACTCAGGAAGTGGCATATGGGAGGGGACTAGCAGCAGATCTGTGACTGTCAGCTGTGTGGTGAAGGTAGAAGCAACAGTCCTTCCAGGTTTATTCGGTGGAGGGATGTGATATATGTGAGTGTGGTTTGGGGAGGTAGTGGGAGGCAGGCTATGTTTCTTGATAACAGAGACACTCAAATTCTGGGAATGGTCAGAACTTTGTTTTATAGTTCTCACTCGCTGTCTGCTTTCTTTTTCACCAGACTCCATGCCATAGCTCAGAAGATACAGGATGTGAGGTGAGTGAAGGCCCAGGACAGGCACTCTTGTGCCTCAGAGGAGGGGAGATCCTTCTCCCAGGAGCACAGCACCCCTGGAAGAGAGGAGTTTATTGTATCCCTTGGGGAAATAACTTGCCAAGGAATGGAAGTCTCCAGAAGAAATTCTCTATGGTGCCAAAAGACTGGCCCTGGCTATTTAGAGGGAAATAGCTTATCTAGTAACTTTAGTTGAATCCTGCTTTTAATTCAGGTACTGTCAGTTTAAAGATAAGGTCAATCTCCAAACTTCCTCCTGCCTCTGCTCCCCACCCCAACAAACTGCCAGAAGGGAGAGCAGGGCCAGGGCCAGGGCCCTGCAGCCGCTGCCACGGTGTACTCCTGCTGACTCCTCCACACTCTCTGGTTGTCAGGTCCTTCCTGGGGGGCTCTGGGAGTCCAGTACCCAGGATCCCACATAGACCTGGCATTCCTCATCTGCTTCTCACCTCCCCCACTCCTGGGTTCTGAAAGTTCTCTGTCTTCCCATCACCCTGAGAGACAAGTCCTGGTTTGAAGCAGAGATAGTCCCCTTTCTAGTTCTAGAAGCTCTGTTCCCCAGGACCAATCCTTCTTTTCTCAGCTCTCTTTCCAATTCTCTTTCCCTGAGGTCTGGGAGGACAACAAAAGGGCAAACTTGTTCTTCTGGTTCTCTTACTTACTTTCATTATCATCCTGATTGGATCTCCACTGAGATTTTATTAACCTGGAGTCTTGTTCTTTGTGGGTGGGAGTCAGGGTAGAGAGAGCCGTGGCTGGGTTTGAGTAGAGTCAAATTTGTCTCAATAAAATCCTTCATAAACTACCCAATTACCTAAGCATTACCACCAGCTTCAAAGAAATAATTCTGGTACTAATTATTCTTGATTTTCATTAGAGTGGGGAAAAACACTCCCCTGTGAGTTTGCTCTCTTGCTGCTTGTGAGGAAGCAGGCCTCACGTCTCTCTCTCTCTCTCTGCACTTGGTCCAGAAAACTTCCTGCAATGATGGAATGTTCTGTGTCTGGGCCATTATGTAGCCACTGGCCACCTGTGGCTATTAAGCAATTAAAATGTGACTTGTGGGCCTAAGAAACTAAATTTTAAATTCAATTGAATTTTAATTAATTTTTATTGAGGTACATATAATCAAAGCCACAGAATTTTAGTGTGCAGCTCAATACATTCTGACATGTGTATACACTTACATGATCATCACCTAGATCATATCAAATGTTGCTAATTTTAATTAATTTAAATTTGAGTGGCCACATGTGATAGTTACTACCATATTCCACAACATGGCTCTTTTATGAATCTTCTGAATTCCAATCTATTTCTTCTCTCTAGAGAAAAGACTTCAAGACTTGTAGAGGCCAGTGGAAGCCAGTGTATCAGACAGAAGGTCTGGTGACCTGTGTTTCCATCACTGGGGAAAAGTTCTGGTTGCTTCATCTCTGCCTCTAGATCCCAAATTGGTGCTTTTCAGGAAAAGCCATGGCCTCAGCCAGAGTCACCAAGAAGATGAGAGAGGAAGCCACTTGCTCTATTTGCCTGCAGCTGATGGCTGAGCCAGTGAGCATTAGCTGTGGACACAGCTACTGCCGCTTGTGCACCACAAATTACCTTGAGAACCTACGCTACAATCAACCATGGCAGGAGACGTTCTTCTGTCCTCAGTGTAGGGCTCCATTTCAGATGGCTAGTCTACGGCCCAACAAGCAGCTGGGAAGTCTCATTGAAGTCATCAAGGATATAGGTCACCAAATGTCATGTGAGGAGCATGGAGAGCAGCTCCACCTGTTCTGTGAAGATGAGGGCCAGCTCATTTGCTGGCGCTGTGAGCGGGCACCGCAGCACAGAGGGCATACCACGGTGCTTGTCGAAGACGTGTGGCAAGGCTACAAGGTGAGTATGTGGGCCAGAGGGCCTTAGCAAGTTCCCAGTCTCATGCTACTCCCTGAGTCTTGAGATTATTTAGCCTGTGTCTTGCCAGTGGATTTCAGCCCCAGGCAAGTTCGCTATGGGTTCAGTGTAACCAAAGGAATCGACAGCAAAACGTTCTTGGGGTGAAAGGGTTTATTACCTGGCTTGTTCTCCAGCAGTAGGTCAAGCACTAGCGTCTCTACCTCCACCCAGAGCACTGGGCCGAGCTCTCTATATAGCGCAATAATAGCTTATTGCCCACAGGTGTGGAAGCAGCAGCTCAGCAACAGGCCAGTTACATCATCAGGTGGTTTAAGTTCAGTGAGGATCCTGGCCATAGGAACCCCAACTTCCCCACAGCCTGAAACCCAAAATAATGGTCCTGTGTAAAGAAAATGGATGTTCCTGTGGCCAGTATCCTCACCTGACACTGATACATTTGCTCACTGCGCATATGCAGTGCTTGCAGGCGCAGGCTTGCCCATGTGTTGGTAGTTAGATATTACTGACTATATAAAGTGCTCTGCTGGGCGCTCTGAGGCTGCTGGGAAGTGGAGAGGCCTGGAGACAGAGATTGGCTTGTTGCATGCAGACTGCCCTGGAGGTGGGTGGGATTCTAGCGCTCAACCTGCAACCCAAGAATTAAGTTGTATGTAAACCCTTTCACCCCAAGAATGTTCCATTGTCATTTATCCCGTCTCACTGAATCCAGAGTAAACTTGCCCAGGGCTGAAACTCTCTGGCAAAACATCCTGAAATACAGTTTTCATAATGCCATTCTTCTGAAAATAAGTTTATGATGCATCCTCACTGCACCAAGCCCTGAGTGTCCATCCTGATCTTCAGTGGGATAATTGGACTGTCGCCCCCATCCACTCTTGCTATGATGAACTTCTCCCTGCTTTCCAATGCCACTTGCTGCTCATTTTATGGCTTCACACTGTGGATGTAATTTGAGAAGCCACAATGTGCAAGACTATGTGACAAAGTCTGAAAACACAGGGGACAAAAACACATCATGTCTTAGATATCCTGCAGTCTAGTAGGTAAGACGAAGACAAGCCAACAGAAAAGAAGGCCTAGAGCTGCCTGATTTGGGCAGTGGGGAGGTGCACTAAGGGGTGGGGAGTGGTTCCCGAGGAACTTCCCCAGAAATAACCATTATATAGAGTATGGAGAAAACAAGGCCCAGACAGAGAGGACCACATGTGCAAACGCACAGCCATGGGAGTTTCCCTGACCTGCTGTAACCAGGCCAGGGGTGTGTATAGGGAAAAGCTGGTGATGGCATAGGAAAGGAAGGGCCCGAGCCCAGAACCTGGCTATTAACTCAGGTTCTTAATCCCAGCCCAGAGTACCACTGGCCACCTTGAAGGGGTGGGAGGGGGAGGGGAGAGGCAGAGAGTTCATCTGCAGAGTGAAGATTCAGGCTGACATTGAAAAGAGCATTTTGGCACTGATAAGAGGAACATCAAGGAGTAAAATTCAGACTATTCCTATAACAAAGGAGAAGGGGGCAGTTTCAAGCAGGATTCAGGAAGGGGAGCTGAAGGATTTGGAAATGATTGTCAGAGAGGATGAAGTGGAGGGAGAGGTTTCAGGGAACTCCTAAGTTTCTAACTGAAAAGCATTAAGGGAATGCTGCCCTGTGCTGTGGTGGGATGAAGGAGTGGGCACAGTTCTGCTGCCTGATTCCTTCTCTGCCCTGCCTAGATTTGAGAAAAATGTTTGTCTCCACTGTGGGGCTCCTTGTTCCCTCCTGCCTTGAGGTGGAGGTGGTCTTGTATTAAGGTTCTGGGTCCTCTGTCTAGCAAGGGCAAAACAGTCTTTTGCTAAGAAGTTCCATAGAACCCTTTCCTGAGAGCACTCAAGAATTAAAAAGTGTACTTTCTGGATTTGTAGGAAACAGGAACCAATTATTTTCGTATTGACCACAACTAGCATGTGGGTCAGCTTATGCTTGTTTCCATGAATGTGTGAGAAACTATTTTGAAAACTAACTTAAAAGCTTGATATGGATACTAAACCATTTTAAATTGGTTTCAGGTTACCATTCTTCAAAAGATATCCAAGCTCTGTCCTCACTGTTTCTAATAACTTCAGCTGGCATCTGATCTTTCCTTCCTGACTCACATAATATATACAAAGTTTCATGTGTGTGTGCCAAACACTCTGGCACTGGTTATGTGTAGTTCAGCAAGTTATTTTATAAAAATATCCTTTGTGCAATATTTGCCCAGTAAAATGGTTGTGGTGGGTATAAGTCAGGCTTGGCACTGGCAGATTAGGTTGGAATCACAGCTCAGTCACCGACCAGCTATAGTGCCTTGGCAAGTTATTTAACTCCTTCCTAAATCTCAGTTTCTACAAGCACAGAAATTATATTAAAAATCCTACCAACTGCTCAGGGTTACTAAGGGTGTCAAATATGTTACTGCACACACAGCCCTCAGTGTATTTCTTGGCAAAGCAAAGGTATTCCATAAATATTCAGGGTTATTCTAATAGTCTTGATGGCCTGAGATTCCTCTTAAGTGCCTGATGAAGAGTTGTTGAATTGAATAAACTCTATTCACCCATTTTTTCCTTCAGGAGAAGCTCCAGAAAGCTGTGACAAAACTGAGGCAACTGGAAGAGGAATGTGTGAATCTGAAGGCATTCACAACACAACAAATAACTGAATGGAATGTAAGAATTTCAGTTTATTTTTCTCAAGTTATTTTCCATCCTAGATCTTGTGCATAGGGGATGACTGGGCAAAGCACAATGATAGTTTAGTCTCACTAAACCAGACCAGATAGAAGAAACCCAGAGAAGAAACCATTATTTGTTTTTATGCCCCTAATCATCTACATCTATGAGAATTTATCTCCACCTCCTTCAACCTTTCAATAGTAATTGGCTAGGAATCCCAATAACTCAGTCAGGAGAGGCAAATTTGGTATGCCTGTTTACCTAGAGGCATCTCTTTGACTGTGTTTCAAATTTTAAATACCTCAAAGTACCTTCCTGGTTTTAAGGCTTACCCAAGTTACCTTGGCACACTTACCACAGTACAGGGTATGGCTCTCAGCCTTGCAAGTTCAGAAAACAACTTTTTTGAGCACTAAGAATCACTCCAGATTGATATTCATATTACTTAAGCTAATGAGGCTGATAAAGGAAATCAACTTGATTTATAAGGAGGATCATAACTGTTGCAAGAACACTTGCAATTGCAGACTATGGGGTCTCTAAGGCGATTTCCTCGGCTGACTGGGTCCCCATGATCAGAAAGGCATCATTTATAGAAACGTTTATGTAATCCATCAGCTGGCAGTCAAATCACCTGGGCCAGTGAGCCATTTTGCCTCTTTCATGGTTCTCTTCCAACCTCTGCCCTGATCCTTTGCATGCAGATATTAAACTTGAACTCTCAGGGGACATTCTTACTTCCCTCATTTCCGCAGTCTTGGATTGAGGGAGGATCTTGATTATAACTAAATACACCAGTGACTTTCTACCACAGCATCACAGGCATTGAAACACTGCATGCATTGAGAAAGCACTGATGGAAATTGCAATTCTATATCTTCCTAATTGAAACCTGTGTTCCACAAGATAGTATCATTTGGTTTCTATCACTTACACATAAAGATGATTAAGTGGACCCTGGGTTGGTGGGGTGAACATTTCTCAGTAAACTGTTATAAAAGCCTTCTACCCAGACCTCCTGCTGAGAATCATGGACTCTCCTACTGGCCTGGTTGTCTCAAAGTCCAGTCCTGGTGATGTTCATTATAAGCTTTTACTTCAAGAAATCCCTTCAGCCTGAGAGATACCTTCTTACATCCCAAATAAAAACTTGTTTTTATCTGTATACCTGATGTGTTTGACCTTGGCCTTAGTTCCATGATTGAATTATCTAGCACCTCTGCCCCTTCTTTCTCCTGACTCTTGGTTGAAGAAGAAGAAAATCAATCAGGTGACTATAGAGAATTGTGACAACCTCTCCCACATCTGAGTGCCTGCCTCCCAGGCATGATTCTGTAGCAAGGAATCTGGGATATTTCTTCCAGCTCAAATGACTGAGGGAAAAATATGTCATTGTAGCTGAGCAAACTTTCTTTTGGGTATGTGTGTGTTATAATACACATAACATAAAATTTACCATTTTAACTATGAAGGTCAGTGGCATTAAATACTTTCACAATTTTGTGCAGCCATCACCACCATCCATCTCCAGAACTTTTTCATAATCCCATACTGAAACTCTTTGCCCATTAAACAATAATTTCCTATTCCTTTCTCCTCCCTGTATGTCTGGGGAAAAGAAATCCTGGGGCAAAGTGCCTCTAAAAAATGAAATCAGTCAAAGGGAGAAATAAAGTTTAAAATCTGTTTATTGCCTACAAACTGCAGTCCAGGGCCTTCTCTTTTTCCTGCTCCAGCAGAAGCAAAAGCGGCCCTCCCCTCCCCTCTTGGGTACAGATAAGCCTTCCTTGCCCAGGTAATTACCCATTGACATGGAGATGAACTTCTCTCCACCCCTGAGGAATGATGCAAATGCACTAAAGCCATACTTCTTTCCACCTCTGAATGCCTATTGATATGCAGATGTACTAAAGCCAGGTGAGGTATTCTGGAAATGTTACAATTTTACCCACACTCCCAAAGCCTGGTAACCACTATGCTGCTTTCTGTCTCTATGAATTTGACTACTTTAGGTACCTCATGTAAGTGGAATCATGCAATATTTGTCCTTTTGTTTTTGGTATATGTCACTTAGCATAATGTCTTCAAGATTCATCCATGTTGTAGCATCTGTCAGAGTTTCATTCCTTTTTATGGCTGAATGGTACTCCCTTACATCTATATACCACATCCTATTTATTGATGGACATTTGGTTTGTTTTTGAGAATACTTTCTTGCCTCTAGGAGAAGATTGAGACTCAGAGACAAAAAATCCAGTCTGACTTTAAGAATATCCAGAACTTCCTACATGAAGAGGAGAAGTATTACCTATGGAGACTGGAGGAAGAAAAAGAACAGACTCTGATGCGACTGAGGAACAATGAGGCCACTTTGGGACAGAAGAGCCATGAAATCCAGAGCCACATCCTGGAATTAGAAGAGAAATGTCAGGGCTCAGCTCAGAAATTGCTGCAGGTGAGGCTGTGCATGAGGAGGAAGGGAAAACACTCATGAGCTATTAAGAGGAGAATGGTGAGAAAGGTTGGGAAGATGGGCAAGGCCTGCTGCCTCACTCAAAAGTGGCACATTCATGTGGGGAATCTAAACTATTGTTTCTTTTAGATACACATCAGTATGTGCAGGGTGCTCTCCACTAGTCTATAGGGTGCCTTTATGTGAATCAGAAAAGTACACCTGCTCCACAGAGATACGGTGGGTTCCTTGGCCAAATGGAACCATGGGATAACTTTCGCTACCGTTTGCCTCTGTTCATATGCACAGTACCTGGGCTGTCAAACTATCTCCTGAAATACTCCTCCAGAAGACTGGTGGGGGATTGTAAGTCCAGGGAGAGGAAATCCCGGGGCAAAATACCTCTAAAAACTGAAATCAGACAAAGGGAGAAATAAAGTTTAAAATCCATTTATTGCTTACAAACTGCAGTCCAGGGCTGTTTCTCTCTCCTGCTCTGGCAGAAGCAAACAAAAAAGGACCTTCCTCTCACCCATAAGGTACAGATAAGCCCTCCCTTGCCCAGATAACTACCCATTGATATGGAAATGAACTCTCCACCCCTGAGGAATGATGCAAAAGCACTAAAGCCATACTTCTTCCATCTCTGAACGCCTATTGATATGCAGATGTACTAAACCCAGGCAAGATATTCTGGGAATATTACAATTTTACCCACAGGGGTATAGTGGGGAAGCTAGAAGGAGTAATAACTTTTTCCCTGGTTTGCTTGTAAGGACCCTGCAGAGCTCTTAGGCCTTTCAGCCACCTGAAGGAGCTAGCCCATTAAGATAAACTGCTCCTGGAGCTGTTTTTTCTGGTTCCCTCTAGCAGAAATGGAGGTTGCACTGTAAGGTTGAGAATGTAGCATGACTGCTCCACCCCCATGCAACATTGGCTGCCACCAGCTTAGTGGCCAGGCTCCCTGGGGCTAGGTGTTTGGATTCACCACTAAGGACCTTGGTGATCTCTAAGATGAGCTCACTTTGAGGGACATTAGGTCACTGAAAGCAAGTGTTGCCAGAGAGAGCATGGACAAGCTCTTGGCGAATCCCCGAAGCAGCCCACAAGCTGATTTGAGTGCAGATACTGCAGCTCCCCAAGATCCCAGCAAGAAAGATAACAGGCTTGGAGATTGATAAACTTCCTGAAATGCTGAAAATTCCAGGGAAAGCCAGCATGGGAATCATTCTGTCTGAGTATCCATTGATATCTACGGATGGGGTCCTATTCATTTCATTTCTTTGGAGGAAGTGTTTATAAAGAATAGACCCACGTGCTAAGCCCCATAAAAAACTAATGTTCCCACTCTCACCTTTTGTCTTTGTTCCTATACAGGATGTGAAAAACACTTTGAGCAGGTGAGTCCTGTATGAATGCAGGAGGGAAGGGGTATGACTATATAGAGCTGAATGAATGGATCACTGAAGTATCTGGTCTCTGCTTGTTCTAGGAGTTGGGCTGTAAAACTGGAAACACCAGAGGCCCTCTCTTTGGAGATTCACACTGTGTGCAATGTTTCTGAGCTTTATTTTGATGTGAAGAAAATGTTAAGGAGCTACCAAGGTATGTGAAGAATCCCTAAATGCTGCGAATGGAAGGCACCTCAAGTGGTAACCAAGTGCACCACCTGTCCCTGGGCAGGCTCAAGCCAGAGAGGTTGTTTAGGTCTTTCAATGGAGCTGTCATTCTCCTTTGTTAGTATGCTCCAGTGCTTAGACAAGAACATTGCCTAGTGGTTATCTGTGCAGACCCTTCAAATTCCTGCTCTCCTATTTATTAGCTGTGTCATCCCAAGCAAATAACCTCCTCAGCTTCCCTGGTTAAAAAATGAATGTACAGTTTCTACTTCATTGGGTTGTCATGGAAAAGAAATATGTCAACATGTGTAAAGCTCTTATCACAGTATCTGGAACATAATGCTTATTGGTAATATTTCAGTCTACTCTTAGAGCAATGCAAGAAAAGTAGGTGAGTATTATGGACTGTAGTTTAACTTCTTTTTGGGCCTTGGCCCGTAACACAGATAGTAAATGTTAAACCATAATGATAACCAAATTTTACCAGTTCTAAAACCTGAGCTTCCTGCTCCCTTGACTGCCTTAATCAGTGCTTGCTATATTTCCATAATCTCTTATCCACAATTGCAAAATTCAAAAAGCTCTAAAAACTGGAAGTATGTTTAACGTGTTTGCTGCAAAATTAGACCTAACCTACATGATTTGGTGGCTGCCTTAATTACCCAGTGCTGTAAACAAAGTTAGCAGCTTTAAAGAACACATGCATAATATCCCCATAAGTTTGGTGAGTCAGAAATCTTGGTACAGCTTAGTTGGGTCTTTTTCTTAGGGTCTTACAAGGCTGCAATTAAGGTGTTGACCATGCTGTGTTTTCAGATGGAGGCTAGACTGAGGAAGAACCTTTTCCAAGCTCATTCATGCTGTTGGCAGAATCATTTCTTTATGGTTATGAAACAGGGCCATGGGTTTTTGCTGGTTGTTGGCTGGATGTTGTCCTTACCTTCTAGAAGCTACCTATTAGCTCCTTGCACATGGGCTTCCCAACAAAGCCAATTATATCTTCAAAGTGAGCTCAGGAGGGACTCTTTAGAGCAAATCTGCTGGCAAGATGGAGTCCTATATAATGAAATGTAACCATAGGAGTCATATCCCATCATTTTTGCCATATTCTGCTGGTCAGAGGCCAATAAAGACGCAGTACATATTCCATCTATACCTGAGAAAACCTGTTTATTAATTGTTGGGCTCTATATATATCTGTTAGATTGGGCTTGTTGGGTTGTTCAAATCTTCCATATCCTTAATTTTTATTTTGTCTGCCTGGTCTATCAGTTATGGAGAAGAGAATGTTAAAATGTCTCATGATAATTGTAGAGTTGTTAATTTATCCTTGCAATTCTCTTATTTTTGCTTTGTATATTTTAAAGGTATATTATTAGTGCATGTATGTTTAGAGCTGTGATATCTTCCTAGTGGAGTGTACATTTTTATTTATTAATAATAATACTTAATAATATATTGACAATATATTTGAGGGCAATGGTCCTTATATTACAAATCTTTGCAAAACCAGAAATACAATCAGAAGCAGATCAAGGCCCACCTATAGCTGTTAACTAGATCATCCTCAACTCCTAAGACAGGAAAAAAAGAAAAGAGGCCTTTAAAAATACAAACAGCTATAGAAGCACCATAGCTCAAAATCAAGCCTACAGCTTCCATAAAGGTGCATGCCAGGGACAAACACAAATCTTAAGTGTCTTCTCCATGAGTATCAATAACTGTAATGTCTCTGTCTGGGTCTGATCAAATATGTCCATATATGTGTGATATTTTTCTACCTCTGGATGGTATTGCTATAATTAATTTTGAAGAGCTCTGTTTAACTGGTTTGAAATATGTGCTGATAAGTTAAACATTTCTAAATCTCAGAAATATATAGATACCAACCCAAATGTTTCTCAAGTTCATGTGATCTATGATCATTTTCAGTAAATAAAAGCTAGCTTAAGTTTGTTGCTTTAATAAAATGGACATGTCTTTAGAATTATCACCATTAAGTACACTTTTATTCTACCTAGGTTTATTAAGTATAAGCTCATGTTATCTCTGCTACAAAATTGTCAACAAAAACTTGGTATGCTACAACCTTTACTTAAAAGTAGCTTCCAAAATCTTTTTGGTAACCTGAAACCTTAAGGTCTTGCTAAGTTAAACTAAATGGTGTGGGAATTGATTGAATATCCAGATCATTTCCAGTAAGATGAAATTCTGAAACCTTAATTGCTAAACAAGTTTAAGCTTATCTACATTTATCTCCTTACTATAGAGAAACTAATGATATATTCTGGGTCAGTTGGTAAATTTGTTTGAGCTTTATTGAAAAATTGTACTGTGAAGAAATGCATGTTTTAGGAATTATGAAATGCATTAATATATTTGCCAATCTAAAGAATGGTGGGATAATAAACAATTCATAATTTCTTGCTGCTTAGCTTTCACCAGAAATTAAGGTCTCTAGAAGCTAAGGATTCAGTAAGTGTGATTAAAGCCACTAGAAACAATAAGGGGAACATCACGGAATGCAAGAAAAGTTAGATGTATGCTTTGGTAAAAGAAGGAATGAGTAATGGAAATGCATTTTTTTGTCGTTGTTGTTGAAAAAAAAAGAAAGTAATTTTGTCCTAACACTGAGGGGTTGGTTATCTAAAGAGGAACAATGCAGGACAAAATCTGAATGTAAAAAAAAAAAAAGTTGTAGAAGGTCTAGGAAAAGGAATCTTGGGAAAGGAATTTTAATGTCTGATTGAGCTGGCTAAGATTAAAATGAATTTATTTAAAATTGATTTTAATATCAAAATAACCTGGTGCAAAATTAAAATTTGCTTTTCTCTTTATTAAAAAGACCAAGTTTTCTTGGACTTTTGGTCTGCTTATGATAACAAGAAATTGTAAAGGGTTTTTCTTTGCCCTTAAAATAATTGCCTAAAAAACAAAATCCTATGTTTTATCAAAATAGTTTCCTGTGTTTCACAGTATCTTTATCATCAGTTCTTTGATTTCTTAAGAAAACTGAGACTTTTTAACATTAAAAGAGCTAGGTTTTCCTAAAAACTATGTAACCTTCTATATTTGCCTGTGAAGTCTTAATTGTCACTGGTTAAATAGGTAACTAAGTATTGTTTCACAGTGATCCTATTCAGCCAAGTGTTAAAAAAAGCAATCCAAATGGTCTATTTTTTCTTTTTTTTAATTAAGGTATCATTGATATACACTCTCATGAAGGTTTCACAAGAAAAACAATGTGGTTATTACATTCACCCTTATTATTGAGTCCCCCCATACCCCATTGCAGTCACTGCCCATCAGTGTAGTAAGATGCCACAGAGTCCCTATTTGTCTTCTCTGAGCTACACTGTCTTCCCCATGACCTCACAAACACCATGTGCACCAATCATGATACCCCACAATCCCCTTCTCTCTTCCTCTCCGCCTACCCTCCCCCACCCCTCCCCTTTGGTAACCACTAGTCCCTTCTTGGAGTCTCTGAGTCTGCTGCTATTTTGTTCCTTCAGTTTTGCTTCATTGTTATACTCTACAAATGAGGGAAATCATTTGGTATTTGTCTTTCTCTGCCTGGCTTATTTCACTGAGCATAACACCCTGCAGCTCCATCTATGTTGTTGCAAATGGTAATATTTGTTCTCTTCTTATGGCTGAATAGTATTCCATTGTGTATATGTACCACCTCTTCTTTATCCATTCATCTACTGGTGGACACTTGGGTTGCTTCCATATATTGGCTATTGTAAATAGTGCTGCTATAAACATAGGGGTGCATATGTCCTTTTGAACCTGGGAAGTTGTATTCTTTGGGTAAATTCCTAGGAGTGGAATTCCTGGATCAATGGTATTTCTGTTTTTAGTTTTCTGAGGAAACTCCATGTTGCTTTCCACAATGGTTGAACTAGTTTACATTTCCACCAGCAGTGTATGAGGGTTCCCCTTTCTCCACATCCTCACAAGCATTTGTTGTTCCTAGTCTTTTGGATGTTGGCCATCCTAACTGGTGTGAGGTGATATCTCATTGTGGTTTTAATTTGCATTTCCCTGATAATTAGAGATGTGGAGCATCTTTTCATGTGTTTGTTGGCCATCTGAATTTCTTATTTGGAGAAGTGTCTGTTCATATCCTCCACCCATTTTTAATAGGGTTATTTGCTTTTTGGATGTTGAGGCATGTGAGTTATTTATATATTTTAGATGTTAACCCCTTTTCAGATATGTCATTTACAAATATATTCTCCCATATTGTAGGATGCCTTTTTGTTCTGTTTATGGTGTCCTTTGCTGTACAGAAGATTTTTAGCTTGATGTAGTTCCATTTGTTCATTTTTGCTTTTGTTTCCCTTGCCCAAGGAGATACATTCAGGAAAAAGTTGCTCATGTATATATTCAAGAGATTTTCACCTATGTTTACTTCTAAGAGTTTTATGGTTTCATGACTTACATTCAGGTCTTTGATCCATTTTGAGTTGACTTTTGGGTATGGGGTTAAACAATAATCCAGTTTCATTCTCTTGCATGTAGCTGTCCAGTTTTGCTAACACCAGTTGTTGAAGAGGCTGTCATTTCCCCATTGTATATCCATGGCTCTTTTATCAGATATTAATTGGCCATATATGCTTGGGTTTATATCTGGGCTCTCTAGTCTGTTACATTGGTCTATTGTTCTGTTCTTGTGCCAGTACCAAATTGTTTTGATTACTGTGGCATTGTAGTAGAGCTTGAAATTGGGGAGCATAATTCCCCCAGCCTTATTCTTCCTTCTGAGATTGCTATCACTATACAGGGTCTTTTGTGGTTCCACATGAAATTTGCTCTAGTTCGTTGAAGAATACAATTGGTATTTTCATGGGGATTGCATTGAATCTATAGATTGCTTTAGGCAGGATACCCATTTTAACAATATTAATTCTTCCTATCCATGAGCATGGGATGTGTTTCCATTTACTGGTATCTTCTTTAATTTCTCTCATGAGTATCTTGTAGTTTTGAGAGCATAGGTCTTTCATTTACTTGGTAAGGTTAATTCTTAGGTATTTAATTCTTTGTGATGCAATTGTGAATGGAATTGTATTCTTGATTTCTCCTTCTGCTAGTTCATCATTAGTGTACAGGAATGCAACAGATTTCTGTGTATTAATTTTATATCCTGCAACTTTGCTGAATTCAAATATTAGATCTAATAGTTTTGGAATGGATTCTTTAGGGTTTTTATGTACAATATCATGTCATCTGCAAACAGGAACAGATTTTCTTCCTTGCCATTCTGGATGCCTTTTATTTCTTTGTGTTGTCTAACTGCTGTGGCTAGAACCTCCAAAATTATGTTGAATAAAACTGGGGAGAGTGGGTATCCTTGTCTTGTTCCCCATCTTGGTATGAAATTGGATACGAAGATGGGGAAAAAGCTTTCAGCTTCTCACTGTTAAGTATGATGTTGACTGTGGGTTTGTCATATATGGCCTTTATTATGTTGAGATACTTGCCCTCTATTCCCATTTTGTTGAGAGATTTTATTATAAATGTATGTTGAATTTTGCAAATGCTTTTTCTGCATCTACGGAGATGATCAGATGGTTTTGGTCCTTCTTTTTGTTGATGTGGTGGATGGTGCTGATGGATTTTCAAATGTTATACCATCCTTGTATCCGTGGAATAAATCCTACTTGGTCATGGCGTATGATCCTCTTGATGTATTTTTGAATTCGGTTTGCTAATATTTTGAGTATTTTTGTATCTATGTTCATCAGGGATATTGGTCTGTAATTTTTGTGTGGTGTCTGCCTGGTTTTAGAATTAGAATGATGCTAGCCTCATAGAATGAGTTTGGGAGTATTCCCCCCTCTTCTACTTTTTGGAAAACTTTAAGGAGGGTGGGTATTAGGTCTTCACTAAATGTTTGATAAAATTGAGCAGTAAAACCATCTGGTCCAGGAGTTTTGTTCTTTGGTAGTTTTTTGATTACCAATTCAATTTCTTTGCTGGTAATTGGTTTATTCAGATTTTGTTTCTTCCTTGGTCAGCTTTGGAAGGTTGTATTTTTCTAGAAAGTTGTCCATTTCTTCTAGGTTATCCAGTTTGTTACCATATAATTTTTCATAGTATTCTCTCATAATTGTTTGTATTTCTGTAGTGTCCATAGTGATTTTTTCCTCTCTGATTTCTGATTCTGTTTATGTGTGTACACTCTCTTTTTTTCTTGATAAGTCTGGCTAGGGGTTTATCTATTTTGTTTATTTTCTTGAACAACCAGCTCTTGCTTTCATTGATTCTATTGTTTTATTCTTCTCAATTTTATTTATTTCTGCTCTAATCTTTATTATGTCCCTCCTTCTATTGACTTTGGACCTCATTTGTTCTTTTTCTGGTTTCATTAATTGTGAGTTTAGACTGTTCATATGGGGTTGTTCTTCCTGAGGTAGGCCTGTATTGCAATATACGTCCCTCTTAGCACAGACTTCACTGTGTCCCACAGATTTTGTGGTGTTGAATTATTTTTGTCATTTGTCTCCATATATTGCTTGATCTCTGTTTTTATTTGGTCATCGATCCATTGGTTATTTAGGACCATGTTGTTAAGCCTCCCTGTGTTTGTGGGATTTTTCATTTTCTTTGCATAATTTATTTCTAGTTTCATACTTTTGTGATCTGAGAAGCTGGTTGGTACAATTTCAATCTTTTTAAGTTTACCAAGGCTCTTTTGGTGGCCTAGTTTATTATCTATTCTTGAAAATGTTCCATGTGCACTTGAGAAGAATGTGTATTCTGCTGCTTTTGGGTGTAGAGTTCTGTAGATGTCTGTTAGGTCCATCTGTTCTAATGTGTTGTTCAGTGCCTGTGTCCTTACTTATTCTGTCTGGCTGATCTGTTCTTTGGAGTGAGTGGTCTGGTGAAGTCTCCTAAAATGAATGAATTGCGTTCTATTTCCCTCTATAATTATGTTAGTATTTGTTTCACATATGTAGGTGCTCCTGTGTTGGGTGCATAGGTATTTATAATAGTTATATATTCTTGTTGGATTGACTCCTTTATGATTATTTAATGTCCTTCTTTGTCTCTTGTGACTTTGTTTTGAAGTCTATTTTGTCTGATACAAGTACTGCAACTCCTGCTTTTTTCTCCCTATTATTTGCATGAGATATCTTTTCCCATCCCTTCAGTTTTAGTCTGTGTATGTCTTTGGGTTTAAAATGAGTCTCTTGTAGGCAGCATATAGGTGGGTCTTGTTTTTTTATCCATTCAGTGACTCTATGTCTTTTGATTGGTGCATTCAGACCATTTACATTTAGGGTGATTATGGATAAGCATGTACTTATTGCCATTGCAGGCTTTAGATTCATGATTACCAAAGGTTCAAGGTTAACTTCCTTACTATCTAAGGGTTTAACTTAACTCACTTAGTATGCTATTACAAACACAATCTAAAGATCTTTTTTTTCTCCTCTTTTTTCTTCCTCCTCAATTCTTTATATATTAGGTATCATAATCTATACTCTGTCTATCCCTTGACTGACTTTGGGGTAGTTGATTTTATTTTGCATTTGCTTAGTAACTAACTGTTCTACTTTCTTTACTGAGGGTTTATTACATCTGGTGACAGCTATTTAGCCTTAGGAACACTTCCATCTATAGCAGTCCCTCCAAAATACACTGAAGAGGTGGTTTGTGGGAAGTAAATTCTATCAGCTTTTGCTTATTGTGGGAGGTAAATTCTCTTAGCTTTGCTTATGTGAAAATTGTTTAATTCCTCCTTCAAATTTAAATGATAACCTTGCTGGGTAGAGTATTCTTGGTTTGAGGCCTTTCTGTTTCATTGCATTAAATTTATCATGCCAGTCCTTTCTGGCCTGTAAGGTTTCTGTTGAGAATTCCGATGATAGCCTGATGGGTTTTTCTTTGTATGTGAATTTTTTTCTCTCTCTAGCTCCTTTTAAAAGTCTGTCCTTATCCTTGATATTTGTCATTTTAATTATCGTATGTCTTGGTGTTGTCTTCCTTGGGTTCCTTGTGTTGGGAGATCTGTGCACCTCCATGGCCTGAGAGACTATCTCCTTCCCCAGACTGGGGAAATTTTCAGCAATTACCTCCTCAAAGACACTTTCTATCCCTTTTTCTCTCTCTTCTTCTTCTGTTAACTTATAATGCAAATATTATTCCACTTGGATTGGTCACACAATTCTCTCAATATTCTTTCATTTCTAGAGATCCTTTTTTCTCTGTGTGCCTTAGCTTCTTTGTATTCCTCTTTTCTAATTTCTATTCCATTTACCATCTCCTCTACTACATCTAATCTGCTTTTAAATCTCTCCATTGTATGTTTCATTTCAGATATGGAATTTCTTAATGATTGAGTCTCTGTCCTAAATTTGTCCCTGAGTTCTTGAATATTTTTCTGTACCTGCATGAGCATGTTTATGATTTTTGTTTTGAACTCTCTTTGAGGAAGACTAGTGAGTTCAGTTTCACTTGGGTCTTTTTCTTGTGTTTGTGAGATTTTGGGTTGAACCAGGTTTTTTTTGACAGTTCATATTTAAATATGGCGCCCTCTAGTGCCCAGAAGCTCTAGTCTCTGGAGCTGCCCAGCCCCTGGAGTGATGTCGGGCATTACAGGGAAGCAGCGCTGGTGCCT
The DNA here is from genome assembly GCF_040802235.1 of Manis javanica. Classification (NCBI taxonomy): domain Eukaryota; kingdom Metazoa; phylum Chordata; class Mammalia; order Pholidota; family Manidae; genus Manis; species Manis javanica. The sequence continues at coordinate 66,563,296 of NC_133171.1, read as the reverse complement.
GGGGAGGAAAGAGCTGTTTCCTGCCTCCTGGCTGCTATGCCTGTCTCCACTGTCAGAACCAGTGGGTGGAGCACACAGGTGTAAGACTCTGTGCTTTGTGTTTGTAGCTGCCATAGGCAGGGCCTCCCTCTGGCTAGCTGGACAGCTGGACAGGGACTGCCAGTTTGTGACCCAGGGCCCGCAGGCCATGATTTTATGCTCAGCAGGCTGTGTATCATAGTGGGGGGCCTCAGAGCTGAGTAGCCAGCCAGGGGAATAGAGTGCCTGAAGCTCCTGAAAGTTCCCAATCTGCTGGGCAGAGCAAGCCCAGACAATCTTGTTCACCTCTCCCTTCTCCCAAACAGCAAGCTCTGTGCAATCCCTGCCCCTTCAGCAGCCCTCTTGCTGGTAGGAAGCCTCTCAGACCACTTACCTTTCCTTTTTCCTGGAGCAGCCAGATGTGGATCCCTGTCCTCCACAAATGGCTGGAATCCCCATCTCTCCAAGTATTCCACCTGTCTTAGCTTTCCAACCCCACTAATCTCCATAGCACCATGCAATGTAGGTTTGTGTTCCCAAAGCAGATCTCCAGGGCTGGGAGTTCAGTAGTCCTAGGCTTCCACCCCCTCCCCGCTCTGTTTCTCCTCCTCCTGCTGGTGAGCTGGGGTGGGAGAAGGGCTTGGTCCCGCCGGATCAAGGCTTTGGTACATTACCCTATTTCGTGAGGTCTGCTCTGTTCTCCAGGTATATGCAGTCTGGTGCAGCCTTCTTTCCTGGTGCTCTTTTAGGATTAGTTGTATTAACTACATGTTCACATTATATGTGGTTATGGGAAGAGTTCTCTGTCTCTCTTATCAGGCCGCCATCTTTAATCTCCTAGCTTCTAAGATCCAAAAGGGTCTATTTTTAATACTTTTGACAAACTTACCCAAATCAAATTCTAAATTCTTAAACTAATTAGACTTATTTATTAAACTTACATGGGAAGCATTGTTGAATAAGAAGTAATACTAAGTCTTCTTGTTGTATTTGTTTAGGTATATAAATGTTCTAGAAATCATGTGGAATTCCTAGATATCTGATATGTCCTGGTATGATGTTATCACTTGCAAGTATTCTCTTATCTTCTGAAATTGCTGTCATCAAAATTGAGTTTCCCACTGAAAGAACTAAACCTGATCCCCAGGGAAATGCCCCAGCTGACTCATGAAAAGGCCACAATAACAGTCTATAAAAATTATGGTGCCTGTAGATACAGTCCATTCTGCTTCTACAAGAAAAAAAAAGACCCTTTCTGCCAGACATTTGCCACTCTGATATCCTTGCAAATTGATAGTAGTCTACTCCTCAGTCTGAGAAATTAAGATGCACTAACAATGATTGTAAAGTCAATAGGCAGTGAGGGCTTTGGGAAACCCTAGACAGCTGCTTGGTCCTTCCTGTCTCCCTGGCAAATTGTTTTACCCCCTTCCTCTGAACCTTTTGAACACCTGCAGCTGGACTTCATTCACCTGCTACCTAGTGTGGGTCATCAATATGTTCTTGTTACTGTATGCATGTTTCTGGATGTGTTGAGGTTTTCCCTGTTTGCCATGCCACTGTCACCTCTGTGGCTAAAATACTGTTACAAAAAATTATACCTACCTGGAAACCCCTTCCACTCTATACAGTGATAGGAAAACTCATTTTACTGGACAAATTGTTTAGCAAGTATGTGTCATCTAGCTAATATTACAACATTTTCATTGCACATACCATCTATAATCTTTCTGGGTTAGTAAAAAGAATAAATGGAATTATAAAGACTCCACCACACTTACAGAAGTCTTAAAATTTTCTTGGTCAAAAAACCTTACCTATAATTCTTTTGAATCTGAGGTCCACTCCTTTTGAAAAACATTAGCTTTCCCCTTTTTGAAATCGTAACAGAAATACCTATGCATCTTTCCACTGTGGCCTTAGACTCTTTAGTTATAAAAGGGGGAATCCTTACTTAACTGCCAAGAGCTTATTAAAGCTATTAATAAAAATCACTCTTTAATAAAACACTATTTTTACCATAGCAAGAAGAGTGACTTTCCATCCCACAGAATCCAACCTGGAGATTTTGTGAACTAGAAAAGACACCTCTGCAAAAGTTCTTTACAAGCCCAATGTAAAGGTCTATTCCAAGTACTTCTTCTGAATCCCTGTGCAGCCAATCTCTATGGCATTCTCTCCCGGATCCATGTTTCTTCCCTAAAAATGTAGCCCATCTAAATGGCCTATCACTCCCATTTCCATTCTCAAACTCCACCTGACTAGGAAGAGAAGCTGCTGACATCCTGAAGTTGACTGCTTCTACCCAAGAGTCTGGACCAGGCCTGTATATCCTGAAGGATTCAAAATCACCCCAATCTATATTCCTTCTATTTCCTTTCCTGTTACCTTTCTTAACACTAAATTTGGGCAATCAGGCTACAGAAATCTAAAGCCCAAGCACCATCATAAAATTTTTTTTGATTTGTTTGATTGAGCTACTGCTGTTACAAAAATAAGGGCCCTGAGTGTTCTAACCCTGATTTGGGGGAGATATTAAAATGATTTGGGGTTCATGGATTAGCAATCTTACAGAATTTATTTGTTGCCCTATTTTGAATTTTGCTTGGTGTATTTTATCTGAACTTTGTACTTGTTCTTCCCAATTATGTAAGTCTAGGAACCAAACCTCAACCAACATTATGCTTGTTCAACAGATTGAATTAGCCACCTATACCTTTCCAGAAGATACTCTTTGAAAGGAAAAATTTTAAGTTACCTGAGGAGAGTAACTGATGATTCTCTCTCTTCCTCACCCTGTTGTTGCCCATAATTGGCCTGGGATTTCTTATCTCATTCTTTATAAATTTCCTCCTCTGTGGGACATGACTTCCTAGGAATGAGCCTTCCTAGCAATGTAGAACAACACCCTGAACATAAAAGGTCTATTTTAAACATACTTAAATTCACAACAGACATTCATCAGTGATGATTTCTGAGAAATATTTTGATGAAAAGGAGGAAATGATAAGGAAAAATTCTGAATTGTCCTAAATTAAGTGACATAAGGGCCAGAGAATGAGGGAAAGAGACAAGGGAAAGTCATCAGTCAATAGCCAAGGGGTATAATTAACCAGAAACTCCATGTTCTTTGATGAAGTCATTTCAACAATCATCTAGATACCCGTGAACAGTATCTGACCATCATCAACAACCAATCCACAAGCCTGTGGACTACCACCTATCCCAGGACTTTCCCGGTTTGCATTAGCCTGCCTTCCTTATCTGTAGCTAATGTAAATTTAAAGAATGTTCTTTCCTTGAGGCCCCTTAGAAATGTCCCTTGTTTCTTGAGTCTGGTGGACAAGTTGTTTCTGTTAACTAGCCTGGCTACAGGTGAAGCAGAATCTTCCTGTCTTAGGACTCAGTCCATTTTCTGGCTAGCATCTGTAATAGCTCAATAAGTCCTTTTATTTCAGAGATCTCCTGGTCTCTAGAGTTTTTTATTTGTGAGGGTAGTCAGCAAGCAACAGTGAAACACCCAGGGCTAGGAATAAGCAGGAAGCCATCATCTCCGCAAGCCTCAGTGGCAGGTGGAGGGAGCTAGAACTACAGGAGAGTATGAACAGAAGCACAGAAATGCAGACTCTCCAACTCATAGCCAGCTGGAAGAGACTTGGGGTACTAAATACTTCAAACTATGCTTCTTTTTACCCTATGGTCTCCTCTAGTGCTTCTCATTGGCTTTGGAGAGGATACTAACCATGTCAACTCTGGTTAATTCGGGTCCTTGGCTTCTCTGAGTGACTAAGATGATGATGATGATGAAGATGATGATATTATTATTATTATTGTTATTACTACTATCATTTAAAGGGCACTTGCCATATTCTAGGAATTTTACCAAGCACCAAGCATACGTGAGCTCAATCCTCCCCACCATTCCTTGTGACATATATGATTTCTCTTTTATCGTTAACAAAACTGAGGCTCTGAGAATGACTTGGCTGAGTTCACATAGCTAGTAAGAAACAACACTTGGATTTGAACACAGGCTGGCTTTATTTAAAATAAACTGTACTCTCAGCAACAAAAAATGTCTTTTTTTTCCCCCAGTCAGTGTGACTCTGGATCCAGATACAGCCCATCACGAACTGCTTCTGTCCGAGGATCGGAGACAAGTCACTCGTGGATACCCCCAGGAGAATCTTGATGCTTCTTCTAGGAGATTTAGTGCCTTGCCTTGTATCTTGGGCTGTGAAGGCTTCACTTCAGGAAGACATTACTTTGAAGTGGATGTGGGAGAAGGAATTGGGTGGGATTTAGGAGTCTGTTTGGAAAATGTGCCAAGGGGCATAGGCATCAAACAGAAGCCTCAGTCTGGATTCTGGGCCATCAGACTGTGCAAAAAGAAAGGCTATGTGGCACTTACCTCTCCTCTAACATCCCTTCAACTGAGGGAGCATCCCTTGGTTGTGGGGGTTTTTCTGGATTTTGACGTAGGATTTGTATCCTTTTATAACATGACTACTGGCTCCCACATCTTCACATTCCCGAAGGCCTCCTTCCCTGATACTCTCCGGCCCTATTTCCAGGTTTATCAATATTCTCCTTTGTTCCTGCCTTCCCCAGATGAGTAAGGAAAGAAGTAAAGTCTCTTTGGCTTAAATAGCATAGAAAATATAATGTAAATCCTGTGAGGTCAGAAATGTGGTCTGTTTTCTTCACTGCTATTTCCTAGAACAGTGCTGGTTTTTTGATGGGTCCTTAATGAACCTGCATTGAATAGGTGCATATAATAACTCTAAAAATTCCACATATGGTCAGCTTGAGCTGGGGGAAGCAAGATAATAGCAATGATCATGCTCTCCATTCCTCTTTAATGAGTCCAGATTTGCAAAATCCCCTGGGTGACCAATAAGGTGACCCAGAGATCAGGAGGTCTAAGTTTTTCAATTTGTTTGATGCCTTTCAAACTCGGGTGGGGTTGAAGGGAAAGCTGCAGCTGCCTCTGCCAACTGAAGAAAAGAGCAGGAAAATCAAAATAGCAGTGACTCTGTTAACCACTGACATGTTGATCAATTATCAGAGCCATAGCCCTTTATGATGTAGTAGGTGCAAAAAGCTACCAGATCCACTGAGCCCTGCCTAGGCAATAAGCAAGTGAAGTGTGAGAGAAGAGTTCAAATTGGCTTACAGTGAGATGTTTCAAATGAGAAAGAGATTAGAAATAAAAGGTGATTTTCATGGGGGTCCCAGTACTGGAAAATAAGTTTATCATTTCCAGACTGTGCTAGAGCCTGCTATCTTGAAATATTTAAAGATCTCAGCAAATAGTTTTTGCTGGCATAATTGTTGGCAGTTTTCAGGTATGATCAGGTAGGCCTTAACTATACATGGGTTTTGAAAAGTACACTCCATGTCAGACCTAAATTATTATACCTGAACTGGCTAAGGACAAGACTGTGGTGAAGTCAGCCAAGACACAAAGAACATTAATAATGACCAAAAAATGTCATGAACTTGCTAAATGCTGTAATAATTTATAGTTTATATAAAAATTGGTGTTTATTGATATTGTTGATATCGTGGTCCTCATCTTTCTAGGAATAGGGGAAATGAAGCAAAAGAGTTATTTTTGTATGTCAGAGGCATAGCTGGTCCTCCATCTCCACCCAGAGGAAGATACAAGAGGTCAGACCATCACCCACAATCCCCAGCATGAGAAGTTCTCCTAGTCACACTGATAGAGGCTGGGTTTAGCTAGAAAGTGAAGGATAACAGAATATTCCACCCCCAAAACTACCACTTTGGTGTAAGAATTATTTTGAGTTGAAAGCAACTGAGACAAAACAGGTATGAGAAAAGCCCTCTGTCTTCCTCCTATTCACCCAGAAGAAGGACATATATTTGTAAAGGTGTCCCCCCACCTCTTTACCAGGAAAAACAGATAAAAATCACCATAGACAATTCTAGCCCCTTGTCAGTCCAGAGACAGCACTAGTGGAATCTACATAACAAATATTGCTAGAACTAGCCTTTATCTACCATTACCTCCCCATATTTGTCCCCTAGAAAGCTGTTTTCCTTTGTCCTATCACCTCTCTAAAAATTTATTGTTCCAAAGTCTCATCACTCCTTTGAGTTATTCATCTTTGAGTGGTCCCACATGTATGCATGATGCACATGTGTCTGGGAAAAACTCCCTGTTTCTCCTTTATTCTCTCACTACTACCACACTCACAACACTTCACTTTACTTCTAAAAACAGGTATGTGGGTTTTTTTCCCCATATGAAGATGGGTGTCCTACAATTCAATTCAATTCAATCCTGACATTAACTGGTGTTAGAGCAGACCCCACAGACTGTGCCAACCCTCCTACTCCCAAGTTGCTTCTGATGGACCTGCTTTTACTTGGAGGTTCCCAGGACCCCCTCTTCAGGTTCAATCATGTATTAGAACTGTTCACAGAACTCAGAGAAACACTTTGTTTATTATAAAGCATACAGATGAACAGCTAAATGATACATAAGATGAGATCCAGAAAGGTCCCTAGCAGAGGTATGTCACCCTCCCAGCACATGGATGTGTTCACCAATCTAGAAGCTCTCTGTACCTTATACTTTGGGGATTTCTATGGAGGCCTGATCATGTATGCAGGATCAACCATTAACTCAATCTTTATCTCTCTTCCCTTCCCAGAGGATTGGAAGTGGTGCTAAAAGTTCCAAGCTTCTAATCATGGCTTGGTCTTTCTGATGACCTGCCCCTATCCTAAAGCTCTCAGGCCATTAGAACATGAGACATTCCTATGACCCAGGAAGTTCCTGGGGATTTAGGAGCTCTCTACCAGGAACTGGGGAGAGATGCCAATATATATGTTTTGTATGTTTAACAACATGTTAATAAGCTTGTTTTTCTCTTAGTAATCTGTCCTTTGTTAGTCTGCGTGGGTAAATTGTAGTATTTCCAGAATATCTCACCTGGCTTTAGTGCATATGAATATCAACAGGCATACCTAAGGGGTGGAGAGTAATAGTTCATCTTTATATCAACAGGTAATTACCTGGGTGACCCAGGGCTTATCTGAACCTGAGAGGTTGATGGGAGCTCTCGCTTACTTCTGCCGGAGCAGGAGAGAGAAATGGCCCTGGACCACAGTTTGTAAGCAATAAATGGGTTTTAAACTTTACTTCTCCCTTTGACTGATTTTGATTTTAGAGGTATTTTGCCACAGGATTTCTTCTCCCCGGAGTTACAGTCTGATTTGCAGGGCCCTAGTTGGAGAACCTAAGATGAGTAGAAGAAAAGTATTTTTTTTCTTCCTCTACACAAGGAGCCCGAGTGTTATTTGTTGTCTGTTCCCACAGTCTGAGTGCACTGACCTCCTTCTGAGGGATAGTCAGAAGGAGGGATTAGATAACTGAGGGACCTGACCTTCATGCAGGATAAGTGAAGGCACAGTCTGTGTATCACTAAGCTCATCTCTACCTCTAGGTGTCTTGCAATCCTGTTTTATACAAGTGTGGTCTTGCCCAGTGAGGAAGGTTTCTCTAATGCTGGCAGAGCCTATAGTGAAGTACTCAGCTCAGATAAAATTCTATATCTTTAAACACTTAGATTGCTGAACAGGAAAAAATGATGATAATCATTTAATTAAAGAAAAAAGATTATTTTAAATTAACAAAATACACCTTTGGAAACCATAAGGATTGTAACCCCAGGGGAAAATCAGTCTTGTCCCATCTCACTCTTGACCAGGCTGAAGCAGAGAGAGCTCCACCCAACCTCTCCAGTCCAGATAAAGCCTTGTACACCCTTGAAAACACCTATTGATATGCAGATGCAAGAAAGGCGGGTGAGATTTAATGAATTATAAGAAAACATATTTGGTCATTTATATGTGGTCTTCATCCACAGTTTCTGAAAACACTGTAGTCTTAAAGGTAAAATGGGTGATTTGCATGTTAATGAGAGACTTTTGGACACCACCCAAGAGCAGGGACTGGAGGCTGAATCAGCCAATGGTCAATAATTTAGTCAATCATGACCAGGCAATGAAGCCCTCACAAAAACCCCTGAGAAGAGCTAGTAGCTCTTTGCTCTGCTGGATCCTACTTCTCAGTTGGAGAGAGCATCTATGCTTGGAGAACCAGACTGCCTCTGCATACCACTGAGCCAGGCCCCAGGCTCCAGGAGGATAGAAGCTCCCTTATTTGGGACCTTGCCCTATGTATCTCTTCATCTGGCCGTTAACTTGTATCCTTTACAGTATCCTTTATTGAACTGATAAATGTGTTTTCCTGAGTTTTGTGAGCCACTCTAGCAAATTAATTGAATCTAAGGGGGAGGTCATGAGAGCTTCCAATCTGTAGCCAGTAGGTGAGAAGCACAGCTAACTGCTTCGAGCTTGCAACCAGCCTCTGGAGTGGGAGCTGGAGGAAAGTCTTGCAGGATGGAGCCCTTAACCTGGGGAATTTGGTACTGTCTTTGGGTAGATAGCATCAGAATTGAGTTGAGGTGGGTAAAATTGTAACATTTCCAGAATATCTTGCCTGGCTTTAGTATATCTGCATATCAATAGGCATTCATAGGTGGAAAGAAGTATGGCTTTACTGCATTTGCATCATTCCTGAGGGATGGAAAGAAGTTCATATCAATGGGTAATTACCTGGGCAACAGAGGGCTTATTTGTACCTGAGAGGTGAGGGGGAGGGTTGGTTTTTTGCTTCTGCTTGAGCAGGAAAGAGAGAAGGGCCCTAACTGCACCTTGTAAGCAATAAACAGATGTTAAACTTTATTTCTCCCTTTGACTGATTTTGGTTTTTGGTGGTATTTTGCCCTGGGATTTCCTCTCCTCGGACTTACACTCTAAGTAAGTAAAAATGATCCAAACAGTCATATTCTAGGAATCAGGTGTCCCTTCATCATTCCAAGTCACAAGCACAGCCTTCAGTCTTGAGAGCTTCTTCCTGTGTTTCTTGTATCTCAGTCATCCATACCTGTGTCTTTTCTCCAAGACCTAAACTCTGAGGATGGGACTTCTTTTTTTTTACACCTTGGTGCCTGTTTTAGTTGTTGGACACCCTCGAGCCATTAAAGACACTAGGTGAAGTTTAAAGATAAAATGTTCCACTTTCCTATGGTACAGCCAGATCAATGTCCAATTTCTGGTTTTATTTACAAGCGGACAAGTGACATCACCCCTGTGGGCCTCTTTTTCCTCCAGAACAACACTGGGGCAATACCAGGTTGTAAGAAGTGCTCAGGCACAAAGCACTAGGTATATAACATAATAAATAGGCTGTAAGGTTGGAGCACCAGAGGGAGGGTGAGCACGTGGGACACTGATGACATGCCAAAGTCCCCGGCTGCTGTCCCCTCCCAACCTGAAAAATGTGCCTTAGGCTAGCCAATCCTCACACCGCTGTAAACGTAAGCTCTGCCACCCCCTACCTTCTTTAAAAACTCACTGCCTGCCCTGATGAGCATGCCTTCCCCAGCCTGTAATAGCCAGACCGGGGAACATCACCCAGGAATTGCACTCAAATAAACTGCCTGGCCCTTTGCTGCCTCTCGTCACCTGCTTATTTCAGTTAGAATTTATCTTAAATTTGGTGCCAAAACCCGGGAAGGAGCGTGAGCATGGGGTCCTGACCAGCCACTGGCAGCCCTGCCCCCTCCTTCCCCAACCCAGAACCTCAGTCTGCTCTCTGCTGCAAGGACTATTTTCAGCTGAGTCCCTCAGTTTCCCCTGGTCTGTTTCCCTTCCTAACTCCATTTCACCTGGTCCGTTCAAAGTCATAGCTACAGACTTTTGGGATTAAATATGGTGTCGTGAGAGGAGAGACAGAAGCTTCCTCCTAAAACTGGATACAATTAGAAAATATAGTTGGCGCAACTAATCCTGAGAAAGCAACAGGAAAGAGGACAGCGTCAGACTGCACACCCCTGGAGAAAAGAGCAGACCTCACCAGACGGGGTAATGTACCAGAGCTGTGGCTCTGCAGAACCCGAGCCCTTCCCACACCCCACCTCATCAGCGGGAGGAAAAGAAATGGAGCAGGGAGGGAGTGGAAGGCTTGGGAATGCTGAATACCTAGCTCCGGAAATCCGCTCTGGGAGCACAAACCTAAATTTCATGGTGCTATCATGAGACTCGCCTGACTACCGGGTTGGAAAGTTAATACAAGCAGAGTTCCTGGGGAGACTTGGATTCTGGCCGCTTGTGGAAAGCAGGGATCCATATCCGGCTGCTCTGGGACAAAAACTTATACCTGTGTGCCCAGCCCACTGGCTCAGGCAGTGGACACAAGCACAGCAGCCAGGAGGTGGAGAAACAGCTCTTTCCTCTCCCCAGGCACCAGTACCACTCCCCTGTGACCCCCAACATTGCTTCAGGGGCTGAGCAACTCCAGAATAGAGCTTCTGGACACTAGAGGGCACCATATACAAACATGAAATGCCACAGGAACCTTGCCCAGAGGAAAATAATTAATACAACTCCCGAGAAATATTTAAATGATATGGACCTTGTGACTCTTCCTGAAAGGGAGTTCAAAATAAAAATCATCATCATTCTAATGGAGGTACGGAAAGACACCCAAGAACTCAGAAATGAATTCAGGTCAGAGATACAATCATTGAAGAGCACAATGGAGGGTATGAAAAGCAGGTTGGATACGGTGGAGGAGACAATAAATGAAATGGAAACTAGAGAAGAGGAATACAAAGAAGCAGAGGCACAGCAACAGAAAAGGATCTCTAAGAATGGAAGAATATTGAGAGAATTGTGTGACCAATCCAAGCAGAACAATATTATCATTATAGGGATACCAGAGGAAGGAGAGAGAGAAAGGGATAAAAAGTGTCTTTGAGGAGGCAGTTGCTGAAAACTTCCCCAATCTGGGGAAGGAGATAGTTTCTCAGGCCATGGAGATCCACAAATCCCCCAACACAAGGGAACCAAGGAAGACAACACCAAGACACAAAGTAATTAAAATGGGAAAGATCAAGGATAAGGACAGACTGTTAAAAGCAGCCAGAGACAGAAATAAGATCACATACAAAGGAAAGCCCACCAGGTTAACATCAGACTTCTCAGCAGAAACCTTACAGGCCAGAAGAGAGTGCCATGATGTATTTAATGCCATGAAGCAGAAGGGCCTGGAACCAAGATTACATTATCCAGCAAGATTATCATTTAAGTTTGAAGGAGGGATTAAACAATTTCCAGATGAGCAAAAGCTGAGAGAATTTACCTCCCACAAACCATCTCTACAGTCTATTTTGGAGGGACTGCTATAGATGGAAGTGTTCCTAAGGTTGAATAGCTGTCAACAGAGGTAAAAAAACCACAGTAAAGAAAGTAGAACAGCTAATTACGAAGCAAATGCAAAAGTAAATTAACTATCCCCAAAGTCAATCAAGGGCTAGACAAAAAGTACAGAATTTGATACCTAAGATATAAAGAATGAAAGAGGAAGAAAATGGAGGAGAAATAGAAAAAAAACTTTAGATAGTGTTTGCAACAGTATACTAAGTGAGTTAAGTTAGACTCTTAGATAGTAAGGAAAGTAACCTGGAACCTTTGGTAACCATGAATCTAAAGCCTGAAAAGGCAATAAGTACATACCTATCAATAATCACCCTAAATGTAAATGGACTAAATGCACCAATCAAAAGACACAGAGTCACTGAATGGATAAAAACCAAGACCCATCTATATACTGCTTACAAGAGACTCACCTCAAACCCAAAGACATGCACAGACTAAAAGTCAAGGGATGGAAAAAGATATTTCATGCAAACAATAGGGAGAAAAAAGCAGGTATTGCAGTACTGGTATCAGACAAAATAGACTTCAAAACAAAGAAAGTAACAAGAGATAAAGAAGGACATTACATAATGATAAAAGGCTCAGCCCAACAAGAGGATATAACCATTATAAATATATATGCAGCCAACACAGGAGCACCAGCATATGTGAAACAAATACTAACAGAACTAAAGGAGGAAATAGAATGCAATGCATTCATTTTAGGAGACTTCAACACACCATTCATTTCAAAGGACAGATCCACCAGACAGAAAATAAGTAAGGACACAGAGGCACTAAACAACACACTAGAACAGATGGACCTAATAGACATCTATAGAACTTTACATCCAAAAGCAACAGGATACACATGCTTCTCAAGTACAAATGGAACATTCTCCAGAATAGACCACATACTAGGCCACAAAAAGAGCCTCGATAAATTCAAAAAGATTGAAATCCTACCAACCAACTTTTCAGACCACAAAGGTATAAAACTAGAAATAAATTGTACAAAGAAAGCAAAAAGGCCCACAAACACATGGAGGCTTAACAACACACTCCTAAATAGTCAATGGTTCAACGACCAAATTAAAATGGAGATCCAGCAATATATGGAAACAAATGACAACAACAACACAAAGCCCCAACTTCTGTGGGATGCAGCAAAAGCAGTCTTAAGAGGAAAGCATATAGCAATCCATGCATATTTAAAGAAGGAAGAACAAACCCAAGTGAAGAGTCTAACGTCACAATTATCAAAATTGGAAAAAGAAGAACAAATGAGGCCTAAACTCAGCAGAAGGAGGGACAGAATAAAGATCAGAGAAGAAATAAATAAAATTGAGAAGAACCAAACAGTAGAAAAAAAATCAATGAAACCAAGAGCTGGTACTTTGAGAAAATAAACAAAATAGATAAGCCTCTAGCCAGACTTATTAAGAGAAAAAGAGAGTCAAAACACATCAACAGAATCAGAAACAAGAAAGGAAACATCACGACGGACCCAACAGAAATACAGAGAATTATTAGAGACTACTATGAAAACCTATATGCTAAGAAGCTGGAAAACCTAGAAGAAATGGTCAACTTCCTAGAAAAATACAACCTTTCAGGACTGACCAAGGAAGAAACACAAAATCTAAACAAACCAATTACCAGCAAAGAAATTGAAGCGGTAATCAAAAAGCTACCCCAGAACAAAACCCCTGGACCAGATGGATTTATCTCAGAATTTTATCAGACATACAGAGAAGATATAATACCCATTCTCCTTAAAGTTTTCCAAAAAATAGAAGAGGAGGGAATACTCCCAAACTCATTCTATGAAGCCAACATCACCCTAATATCAAAACCAGGCAAAGATCCCACCAAAAAAGAAAATTACAGACCAATATCCCTGATGAACGTAGATGCAAAAATACTCAACAAAATATTAGCAAACTGAATTCAAAAATACATCTAAAGGATCATACACCATGACCAAGTGGGATTCATCCCAGTGTTGCAAGGATGGTACAACTGAAAATCCATCAACATCATCTACCACATAAACAAAAGGAAGGACAAAAACCACATGATCATCTCCATAGATTCAGAAAAAGCATTTGACAAAATTCAACACCCATTCATGATAAAAACTCTCAACAAAATGGGTATAGAGGGCAGGTACCTCAACATAATAAAGGCCATATATGATAAACCCACAGACAACATCATACTGAACAGCAAGAGGCTGAAAGCTTTTCCTCTGAGATCGGGAACAAGACAGGGATGCCCACTCTCCCCACTGTTATTCAACATAGTACTGGAGGTTCTAGCCATGGCAATTAGACAAAACAAAGAAATAGAAGGAATTCAAATTGGCAAATAAGAAGTTAAAATGTCACTATTTGTAGATGACATGATATTGTACATACAAAACCCTAAAGACTCCACTCCAAAACTACTACAACTGATATCGGAATACAGCAAAGTTGCAGGATACAAAACTAACACACAGAAATCTGGCTTTCCTATAAACTTACAATGAACTAATAGAAAGAGAAATCAGGAAGACAGTTCCATTCACAATTGCATCAAAAAGAATAAAATACTTAGGAATAAACCTTACCAAGGAAGTGAAAGACTTGTACCCTGAAAACTGTAAGACACTCTTAAGAGAAATTAAAGAGGACACTAACAAATGGAAACTCATCCCATGCTCTTGGCTAGGAAGAATTAATATCGTCAAAAATGGCCATCCTTCCCAAAGCAATATATAGATTTGATGCAATCCCTATCAAATTACCAACAACATTCTTCAATGAACTAGAACAAATAGTTCAAAATTCATATGGAAACACCAAAGACCTCGAATAGCCAAAGCAATCCTGAGATGGAAGAGTAATGTGGGGGGATCTCGCTCTCCAACTTCAAGCTCTACTACAAAGTCACAGTAATCAGAACAGTTTGGTACTGGCACAAGAACAGAGCCACAGACAAGTGGAACAGAAAAGAGACCCCAGATATTAACCCTTAACCCAAACATATATGGTCAATTAATATATGAAAAAGGAGCCATGGACATACAATGGGGAAATGACAGTCTCTTCAACAGGTGGTGCTGGCAAAACTGGACAGCTACATGTAGGAGAATGAAACTGGATTACTGCCTAACCCCATACACAAAAGTAAATTCAAAATGGATCAAAGACCTGAATCTAAGTCACAAAACCATAAAACTCTTAGAAAAAAACAGGCAAAAATCTCTTGGATGTAAACATGAGTGACTTCTTCATGAACATATCTCCCTGGGCAAGGGAAGCAAAAGCAAAAATGAACAAGTGGGTCTATATCAAGCTGAAAAGCTTCTGTACAGCAAAGGACACCATCAATAGAACAAAAAGTTACCCTACTGTATGGGAGAATATACTCATAAATGACTGATCCGAAAAATGGTTGACATCCAAAATAAATAAAGAGCTCATGCACCTCAACAAACAAAACGTAAATAATCCAATTATACAATGGGCAGAGGAACTGAACAGACAGTTCTCCAAAGAAGAAATTCAGATGGCCAACAGACACATGAAAAGATGCTCCACATCGCTTGTCATCAGAGAAATGCCAATTAAAACCACAATGAGATATCACCTCACACTAGTGAGGATTGCCACCATACAAAAGACAAACATCAAATGTTGGCGAGGTTGCAGAGAAAGGGGAACCCTCCTATACTGCTGGTGGGAATGCAAATTAGTCCAACCATTGTGGAAAGCAGTATGGAGGTTCCTCAAAATGCTCAAAATAGAAATACCATTTGACCCAGGAATTCCACTTCCAGGAATTTACCCTAAGAATGCAGCACTCCAGTTTGAAAAAGACAGATGCACCCCTATGTTTACTGCAGCACTATTTACAATAGCCAAGAAATGGAAGCAACCTAAGTGTCCATCAGTAGATGAATGGATAAAGAAGATGTGGTACATATACACAATGGAATATTATTCAGCCATAAGAAGAAAACAAATCCTACCATTTGCAACAACATGGATGGAGCTAGAGAATATTATGCTCAGTGAAATAAGCCAGGCGGAGAAAGATAAGTACCAAATGATTTCACTCATATGTGGAGTATAAGAACAAAGAAAAACTGAAGGAACAAAACAGCAGCAGAATCACAGAACCCAAGAATGGACTAATGGTTACCAAAGGGAAAGGGACTGGGCAGTAGGGGGTAAGTGAGGGATAAAGGCAGGGAATAAGAAAGGGGGCCTTGTGATGACCATGTATAATGTGGGGAGGGTATAGGGAGGGATGTGCAACACAGAGAAGACAAGTAGTGAGTCTACAGCATCTTACTACGCTGATGGACAGTGACTGTAATGGGGTTTTTTGGTGGGGGGATTTGGTGAAGGGGGGAGTCTAGTAACCATAATGTTCTTCATGTAATTATAGATTAATGATAACAAAATGATTTTTAAAAATTGTAGCTACGTCCAGGTCAGGGTATCCGGCCCCTTGGGCATCTGGCCCACCCTCTGCGGGCATCTGGCCCATCGGTGGCCCTGCGGTGTGGGAAACGTCCCTCACCCAGGCTCCCAGGACATCTCCTCTGACTTGGCGTGCTTGGGACACTGGGCGCTCCTCTCAGCAGGATTAGTTGGGGAGTGGCACAGACATGGGGAACCAGCCCTCAAAAGCAGAGGCTCAGACCCCTTTGCAGTATCTCATTTCTAATTTGGCTACTCTATAGTTGTCCCAGGAAGTTCGCAAACGGAAGCTGGTCTTTCTTTTCTCTGAGGCCGGGCCTCAGTATCCCTTGGACAGTCAATCTTGCTGGCCCCCTGAGGGAACTTTCGATTTTGGCCTCCTCACCGACTTCACTAATTATTGCCACCGGAGCAGAAAGTAGGGTGAAATTCCTTTATGGACAGGCTTTTTGGACCTTGCGCTCCTGCCCAGGCCTTTATGTTAAGTGTTCCACAACTCAGGTTCTCCTGGCCCGATCTCCAGTTAAGGATTGTCAGCCTCTTACTCTGCCCAGTCCTTCTTCCTTTTCAGATCCGCCAGAGGACCTTTGTCTCCCACCTCTCTCAGCTCGCTACCCACCCTCCGCCACCACCTTTAAGTTCTTTGTCCTCCCCCGCGTCGCTGCCATCTTCAGGTCCTTTGTTCCCAGCCATGCCGCTTTCCTGCTCCTCTCCTCTTCCGGTGTCTGCACCTCCCTCCCCCTCTCCTTCCACCTTCACCACCCTCGTCCCCCACCAGAACACACTCCTTCCACCCTCCGATTCTGGAAGCCACGGACAAGCTAAAAAGGAAAGAAAGCAATTAAATATCAGTAACTCAAATCTTTATATCGGTTTGTCTGTCTGTGTATATGTTTTTATATGAAAAGTGTTGCTAACTGTAGTCATTATGTCTCAATTTGTATGTCTGTCTAAGTGTGTAAATGAAAAATATTTTCCTACCTCCAGATGGTATTAATAAAAATTTATTTAAAAACAAGCACTTATGAACATTGGAAATTCTAAAACTTCCAGAAAATCTAATAAAAAATATTAAGCATTAATGCTAATTTAAGTTTAACTGAAACAGACATGTCCTTATGGTTTCAGGTGCCTAAGTTCACTTAAAGTCATTTAAGTTGATGTTATCTGTTAAACATTTCAAGAAGATGCTTAAAGAAAAGCTTGACTTTGTCTGATGTTTGGTAAAAGTTTTGTAAATAATCTAGCATGGTTGCTAAAAATAAGTAAACAATTGTAGCAAATAAACATCTTAATAGTAATACTGTATTAATGTATAACAGTATAAATATGCAAACAGCCTGAGAATTTTTGTAATAACCAAAATTCTTAAAGTTTGCTAAGTTATATAGACATATTTTGTGCCTAATAAGAAATTGTGCTATAAAGCACATTTCCAAAAATGATAATATACATTCATAGATGTTTCAATCTGAAGAATGCTAGTGTAACAGTTTACGGTGGCCTATTTTTCAGTGTTCACTAAAAGTTAAAGTAATAGTTTTAAGTTCTAATGAAAACTACTTAATAAGGAAAATATTTCTGTATGCTAAAGATGTGTGTTTTAATAAGAGAAAGAATAAAAAATGGAAATTCGTTTTGTTGAGGGTAAAAGAAGGTAATTGTTCTAAAGTGCAGCTATTTATTTAAAAAGAAAGAACACTGAATGTAAAAAGAAAGTTGTAGAAAGCTTGTGAAAAAATTAATATAGTCATGCTATGTGAAATTAAAGCAAGTGAGTCTTGATATCAAGTACAGAGCAAAATTAGAATTTTGTTTTCAATTAAAAAGACAAAATTTTCTTAAACTTAGTCTGCTCTTAATGTTGAAAGATTGCAAAAGGCTTTCTAATTGTTTTATAAAAATAGTTTCTCATGCTTAAAATCTCAATGAATTGTCTAAGTATTTAAGAAAATGAGATTCTAATATCAAGACTAAATGTTAAACTTTGCTAATAACTGTGTAACCTTCTCTATTTCCCTTTAAAATCTTTTATTGTCATTCTAGTTGAATGGATAAGTATTTCTTCATGGCAACCTATAATCCTATTTAAGCAAATGCCAAAGAAACTTTCTTCTGACAACTTTCCAAAATCAAATTCAAAAAAGTGCTTTTACCTCTAGTTTACCTCTGATATTTTCCAGAGGTCCCCTGGAACATGTCAGAAAATTTTTTTCTCCTCGTTGGGAAAAATATTTGCCTAATTTGGCTTATTTATCTGATATATATTTACCTAGAAAGCACTGTCAAAAAGAATGATGCTTAACTTTGTTACTGAATGTTTTGTGTTACAGAAATATCCAAATTTCCCTATGACAACTGTCTTAGAATAAGCTACCATTAGATCTTTAATCATTGTCATTTGTAAGTCTTTTGTCATCTATGCTCACTGTTTTATTACTCTAAACTAGTAAAAAACTAGATTTCAGCAGAACAGGTATTTGTTACATAGGATTAAGTAAACTAAGGAAGATGATTTTGTGGCTTTTTGTTTCAAATGTTGTTGATAAAGTGTTTTAAGCTTTTTCTCTTAAGCTGACAACAGTTTAGTAAATGATTGTCTTTGTAAGCAGAATTGAAGCTTTATTTTTCTCTCTATCTGATCCCTCCAGAATTTAAAAACTCTCAGTGACTATTTTTATATCTCATGGAAGTATGTTTATTTGCATAAGTTCAATAAGAATCTACTTTCCTTGTAAGAGGACCAATTAAAAACACAGGTTATTCTACTAAGGCTTCGACTGGAATGCCATACCTGAGAGACACGTGCATAAACTCAGATATGAACAGACAGCTTTAAGGAACTAAGATTGACTTTATAAAGTCAACAAAGCCCCTTAGAAGAACTGGCCTGGTACCTTGCTTACAGAGTTCCCAGCAGCCTTATCAGGTGAGTAAGGAAGGTCACTTCTGGGCAGGTGCAGGAACCTCAGGGAATGTCTTGAGAACCTCAAGAAGAGAAGAATTCACCCAAATCTACAGGTACTGCAGGCACAACCTGATAGCAAGTCTGGCTTGGCTTTCTGGCCTCAAGAAGCCCTTAAAAGTTCAATCTGAAATTCTTTACAAAAAGTTCCAGCAAAGCACATGTAAAAGACCCCATGTAATCAATTACTCTTCTTGCTGCACTTATGCAAATAATCAAGCCAACTGTTACTTATTTTCTTAATCTGGCTACTTCTAATAAAAATGAGGGTGATTTTAGAGAAAAGTATTGTTTCAATAATGCAGTCTTATCTATACTAAATCCTAATACTAGTCATTGAGATGTAAACTTGATCCAGAATTCTAGTTTCTCCATGACACCTGGCTATGATTCTCAATTAGACTCTTCATATTTCTAGTTTTCATATTCAGCCATGCATTCTTAATCTCATCAAGTTTGTCCTTCCAGAAAATCCAACTCCACATGTTGCTACTTAACCTAATAACACAATTTGTTCTATCTTGCCTAGAAACCACAAAACTGAAAATAGTAATAGAAATGAAACCCAGAATAGAAGTGCCAACCTTCCGAGGCCCTCTCAACTGACCAGCGATGGAAACCTAGCTACACCCTTTACTGCGCCCCCTCTCAGCATGAAGCAGCCAGATCGAGTCGGTGCCCATTATAACCAAAAGGCTGGAATGTAAGGCTGGAGGCACCAGAGGGAGGGGTGAGCACGCGGGACACTGATGATGTGCCAAAGTCCTTGGCTGCTGTCCCCTCCTAACCTGAAAAATGTGCCTTAGGCTAGCCAATCCTCACACCGCTGTAAATCTAAGCTTTGCCTCCCCACTACCTTCTTTAAAAACTCGCTGTCTGCCCTGCTGAGCATTTCTTCCCCAGCCTGTAATAGCCAGACTGGGGAACATCACCTGGGAATTGCACTCAAATAAACTGCCTGGCCGTTTGTTGCCTCTTGTCTGCTTATTTCGGTTAGAATTTACTTTACATAGGCTTTTTTGTTAACTTAGAAAATCATTGTGAAGCACTTTCAAATATATGACCTGCTAAAGAGGAATTCTTGGGCCACCATCACTTAGTCATTGTGAGATCCTGGGTAATTCCACCCCTTCTCTGGGCCTCCTTGCTCCAAAAAAATATCAACTGAATTTTAGAGATGACAAACATTCACTAGTGTGTGGGACCTGGCCCACATCAGGGTTCTTACCACCTGCAGCACATTCTGGTCATCTGGAGTGCTGTTAATAACATACTGAAGCCTGGCCTGCTCCGGACAAATTCAAAAGGGATGTGAATGAGGGAAGCCCAGCCAGAGGGTTCTTTCTAAGTGACACTGAAAGGGCCTCTTCTCTCCAGGTGTCACTTTGGCCTTTTCATGTTTCGTTCCTCTGTGAGAACAACCCATCTCTCATTTGATTCCCACATTCAAAATTCAGTTACTTATGAGACGCGCACGGAGAGCAGCAAGCACGCAGAGGTTGTGAAGACTCGGGAGAGTGCTTGGCTCGTGGCGACAGCCCAGAGTCCACAACCGACCGCTGCGGAGGAGACCGCGCGATACTGGATCCTGGAGTCAGCGGCACATAAAAACGAAAAACATTTTTATAATCAAAGCTTTATCCTGTTACCTGAAATCCGTCACTGACTGGCAGGGAAATGGTCTGTAACTTAAATCCCTCACATCCTCCTAGAACAGTGCCTCCCAGTTCGCGGTTTCCGATGAGGGATGGACTCCACCCTCTCACCACGCGTCCCGCTCCGAGCGGCAGCCAGGGCGCCGCCATTTTTCCCGACACGCTCCTGTCACAACGCCGGCACCGCCCCCGGCCTCCGCGGCTACTTCCGCCCCCTACAGACGTCAGCGGCTCTGCCGCGCACGTCACGAGGCTTGTTTTCTGGCGTCTCTGACTGGCCGGCTCCTTTTGCGCAGACCTAATGTCCTTTCACCTGATAGTCACTCCCTCAGCCTTGGGACGGTCTGAGACCCGGAAGCTGTGACCTGTGGCTCCACTGGCCGGGGTGCGCTAATGTTTTTCTCGTTTCCATCAAAGGACTAAAGTTCTGGGAAAGGAGCCAATCCTGGTGGATCCTTCAGGTGATAGAGACTCCAGGTCTGTGTCACCCGGGAAGAAATACCCCAAGGTGGGGCGTGAGGAGGGCAGGGTGAGGCTGGTGCGGAGCCCCAGAACTCCCACTGCCCCCTAGTGGCCCTTACCTGTGGTCTGCGGTTACTGGGCTTTCCTATGAAAGACTTCAAATAGAAAAATACAAAAAGTAGTGTAATGGAAACCTGGCTAGCCACACCCCCAGATTTTTAAAGTTAACTTTTGATAGTGTTTGCTTCAAATTGCCTTTTGAGAAACAACGTAGCCAGTTAAGCTGAAAGAAGAATTCCTCGCCTATCCCCCTCAGGGGCAGTCACACTCCTGAAGATGAGTTGTATTCTTCCGGTACCTGTTCTTATTAAAAATATTAAAAAGTCCTTCCCCAAGTATTAGATGCATTATGATACATTTAAATGAATATTTAAGGAAAGGAAAGGCAGTATCAAGTCCTGCCTTTCTGCACTGACCTTTTGTATCTCACCTTTTGTCTTTTACTTTTTTCCCCACGTGGTAATTGATTTCGTTTATCTATGTAGATATATGCAGCTGAGAACATCACCTTGAAAAAACAAATGATGTATTCTTATGTTTCTTTGTTGGTGAACATTTACGTTGCGTATTTCCACAGTGGAGGAGAGCTATCAGGTGATCTCACTATTTCTAAGATATTTTTAAGACCTTTCAGCCTGTTTAAAGATCCGTGTTGCTGTCTGACTTATCTAAGGAGGAGTACTCTGGGATGTGCATCACTTCCCCTTACCTTCATCCATTGTATCTTTTCACCATCCCAATGAAGGACTCCCAGATTCCAACAATTACTGAGTGCTGCCAGGTGGCTTCCAGCATCTAGAATTTCGCACTAGCACGTGAGAGTTTTTAATGTTCCAATTTTTGGGTACCATGTCCTTGCCAACCCTTGTTATTAATCTAGCTTTTGAATTTGTGCCAAATAGGGAGTAAAGTAGTAGCTCCTTTGTTTTATTTGTCCATTTTTAGAACTAGTGAGTTGTAAATATCTTGAAATAACTTAGCATTTCTGTTTTCTCAGCTGTATACTGCCAGGTAATATCCTTTGTCAGTTTTTCTGTTGAGGAAATGAGAATTTTTTGTTGATTTTTCAGATGTTGTTATAGTCTAGCTATTAATCCTTTGTCGTTTCTTGATATTTCTAGTATCTTCTCACAAGTGTGTTGAAGTTTGTCATAGGTCCTTTAATTGGACAGAAAACCTTAACATAATAAAATTAATTTGACTGTGGCTTGTGCCTGCAGGATCTACTTTAGAAGTTCTGTTTTATTTTCTTCTACAAACTTGAGAGTTTACCTTATACTTTTAGGCAACTTAATTCATTCCAATTCCACCTTGGTAGGTGATGATAGGTTGGGATCCAGTTTAATGTTTTTTATTGCTGTGTCACCATCTACAAACTATCTGTCCTCTCCCCATTTATCGGCTCTGCCTTCTTTTCATATGTTCAATTCCTGTATCTAATTGCTTTAGCTCTTGATTACCTTCCAGTATTTCTTATTTTTTTGTTTCTTGCAAACTGTTTTAATTTGCATTTCCTTGCCTTTTGCAAGTTATTGGTCATTTTGTACTTTCTAATGCCATTTGTTGATATATCTTTGTCTAGTATTCTTTTGGGTTGCTTTTCTTTACTGATTTTTAAGTGGTCTTTATGTATTTTGGATTCTAATCCTGAGTGATGTGTGAACATATACTTTCTACAAGTGCATTGTATATACCTTAATTGTGATTACAGTGCCTTTTGTTTTATAGGAATTGTTAATTTTGGGTTAAAATTTAATAGTATATAATTTTTGTATCTGATTTAGAGGAGCCTGCCCTTCCCTGAGGTAAAAAATATTTCCTTATTTTCTTATGAAATTTTAAAAGATTTTTTTTATGATCTGTATCTTTATTAGATCTGGAATTATTGTGCATGATATGGGGATATAGCTAAAATTTTCGTTTGATTTGATGTGAATGCCAGTTAATTCTAGCCAATAATATTTTAATAAAAAGTCAACTTTACTAAGGAATAATTTGTACAGAGTAAAAGGCACCAGTGTTAATTATACAATTCAACAAATTTTATATGCCCATGGAGTTACCACCATAGTCAAGATATAGAATATCCATCAGTTTAGGTAGATTCCCCTGCCCCCCAGCTCCCCATACCCTTGGCCCCAGGCTACCACTGATCTGCTTTCTGTTATTACAGCGTAGGTTTCCCATTCTTAGGATTTCATATGAATGGAATTTGTATCATATGTATTTTTGTATCTGTTTTTTTTTCCTCAGTATGTTTTTGAGATTCATCTATGTCATTGCATGTATAAATAGTTTGTTCCCTTTTATTGCTGTATTTCATTTTATGGATACAATACAATTCGTTTATCTACTCACCTGTTGATGGACATTTGGGTCACTTCTAATTTATGGCATTATGAAAAAAGCTGGTATAAACACTTGTATATACATCAAGATGTGGACATGTTTCTGTGGCTCTTGGGTGGACTTGCTTCTTTCTATTAAGTGTTTGAAATAGCAAAGTGACAAAGAAGCCTACCACTGGAAGAGCGCAGAGACAAAATGTAGTAAGTTGAGCAGTAAGAAGTCTATTTAAGGCAAAAATGCACACTTGAAGAAAAGGGAGTATGGGCAACCTCAGAGAAGAAGCATGCTTAAGGGTTTAGGGTTTGAGTTTTTATAGGGCCTTTTGGGTAACAGCTTAAGGCATGATGTATACAAGTGATTGATAATTCCTTTGAAGTTTAGTCTTAATAATAGGGTTATTTAAGTGACTGTGTTGGTCTAGATCTCGGCATTCTTTATCCACATAGTTTTATTTGCACTTTGGAGGTTCATCTCCTGTCCCAGTTATAGTTACTTAATTGATTAAAGGGGTGGAAGAAGAGGAAGAATAGCATATAGATTAAGTTAAAGAATAAACTGGGTAAGTAGATTTAACAGTGGCTTGACCCTTGTTCCATTTCCCTGCCCTTTGAAACTTCAGCTAATTAATTCACTCTGTGAGTCTTTTCTGGCTAACTTTTTGAGTCCCTTTTAGTGGGCTTTACTGGCTTTATTCTCTCCCCACCCTGCTCATGTCTGTCTTTCTGCCTGACATTTCTACCACAAAAACAAAAACACACCAGCTGCATTTCTCATTGGGATTGTATTAAAGCTGTATATTAATTTGGAGAGAATTGATGTCTTGATAATTTTAAGCCTTCTAATCTGTGAATATGGTATGTCTCTCCATTTATTTAGGTCTTACTGAATTGATTTCAAAGGTGCCTAAGGGAACTTGGGGTCACAGGAATATTCTGTATCTTGGTTAGGGTGGTGTGGCATACAAATATACATTTGTCAAAACTCATCAAGCTGTACATTTAAATTTGTGTAGTTTACTGTTCATAAAAGGGACTTCAGTTACTATATTTCTTTCATTGACATGATTCATAATCATCTGCATTGTTTGACTTATGCATCATTTTATCTGTTGGTTCTATGCTCAAGGTGCTGCATTGGCTCATTATTGTCTTAAAGTCCCAATACCAACCCAATCTGGGGATAAATCCTGTAACATAGTAGGAAGGGGAGACAAGCCATATATATATATATAGTCAGCAAAGCACCTATGTCATGGACTATCACATATTTACTACAGTCCCTTTCCTTTTCTTTCTGGATTCAAATTTAGACTCCTGCTAAGCCTTACTTGTCAGTGTGTGTGGCGAAGTGACTGAGTTCTGGTTTATAGTAGGTGGGCAAAAGTGATGTGGACCCTCCCACACTTCCACCTACCAGTCACAATACTCCATACCTTTTTTTCTCTTCAGGCTTCCTAGATTAGAGACCATCACAGGGCATCCTTGGGAGCAGTGACCTGAAGATGGACAAGCCATAGGATGGAAGGAGCTGCATCTCTGAGTCACCACTGGAGAACAGTCACCCCCAGTGGATTTGGAGAGAAGTCTTCTCTAATATTCACTTCTAAGTCCCCATTGTAATCTACTTCTTTTATTCTCCAGCACTCAGTGTGGTTTAGGTTGAATTCTAGATTCTCATAATATCTTGGACATGGATAATAAGGAAAAGACCTTCACAGATATGTAAGGCAAAGCAGATCAAGACAAGCAGAGCAGGCTGAGTGCAGTAAGACTTCACAGGGTAAATGAAGGCCTTGCAGAAGAGCAGAGCAGTGGTGCAGAGGTAGGCCGCTGAGGGAGGTAGGTCCCCGGGTCATGCCAGTACCCACCAGAGATTGGCAGCACTATTTAGAGAAACTGAGAAAAAGCTCTACCTACTGCAGTCACAAAAGACTGGGCTCAGAATGGTGGGTAAATCAGGGATTAACATCTCCATTTGATGGACGAGGAAATTAAGTTTTATGGAGATTAGATTGTTGGCTTAATACAGTACCTTATTTCATGGTAGAGGCACAGTAAATATTTGTTGAATGGATGTACTAGTCTAAGACCTTTAATGCTTAAGCCTCTACCAGGGATTGAGAATTTGCCTATTAGGTGATCTGTAGAGCTGTGGTACTGGTAGTCAGGAAGATATGTGGTTGGGTACAGTGTTTTAAAAAGTTTGGATGTTAAGTGTGCTCTCCAGTATGCCCTAAGCCTTACCACTCCCTATTGCCTTTTAACTCACCCAATTACCATGTAACATCAACCGTCTCTCTCCTATGGCTTTAGTTGTATGGATTCCTTGCTTACACTTTCCTGTTCACAAGTCCCTCTTTAAATAGAGTTTATTCCTAACCCTGTCATTAGCCCTTTCCCATCTCCTTCCTGCAGTTATCTTCCCTCTTCCTCCCTTTATCTATCCACATATGTCCTCCGTATTTTCTCAAGCTTCTTAATGTTATAAACATAAATTTAGGCAGCTGTTTATAATATGATTGAACTAGGAAACCTGTGTAAAGAATAGAATTATACCAGATCTACTTTCTATAACTTTGTATTATACATATTTAAAATATATAAATATTATTGTACCATGTGGTTATTACGCAAACAAGCAGTGCTTATAAATTATACTTAAGGTAACCTTTATAAAAATGTCACAACTGCCTGGGTATCTTGCATGACTCATTGTATTTTTTCTTAATCTGCTGAACAAGGGGTTAGAAGGGGTCATCTTTAAGGAGCTTTACAGGTACACAGCCAAGGTTCTGTGATTACATAGTTACTACTCAGATGAAATGTAAAGCCAGGAAAAGAGGAGAGTGATGTAGTACAGGGTGGAAGTTGCTTGATACTAACTGGGCAGAGTTCTCCCAGAGACCTCTTCTGTAAAAGAAGCTTAGGAACTTACCTCGCTAGACTACTAGGCCCAGTTTCTCTGGAAATCCTGAGACCAGATAATCAGATGAAGCTTTACATCCTCATTTCTTTCCTTTCTTGTCACTTTCTGGTCATGATTCTCTCCACAGTCTGCTTGGTGCCCCCTCCTCTAGAACCTCAGGTGCTCAGGATCATCCCTTTTACCATACCCACAATCCACCCACAGGGACTGTGTTGTGTGGGAAAGGAACTCCTTCTGCCTCATCCTCTTCTTGCATGCCCCAGGAATCAACTCTCCAGAGAGTGTTGCTTTTTGAGGAAGTCTCTCCTGGGTTTTGTAGTTAATTCTCTTCCCAGTTCTGCACATTGGCTTTTACAGATCTCCTCCACCATATCGGGAGTTACTTTTACCAGAGGAACTTAGCCATATTTAAAGAGAAAGCCAGAACTGTCAGTGGGAACTCCACCAACATGAAATCAGTTATTTATTGTTATGTCCTGCTGAAATATGGGAGACAAGGTAGTGAAAGTTTTAACAGCTGGGAAGGTTTTGTGTGTTTCAGTGTTTGGAAGACAGAGAAACAAAAGCTTAGCAAGCTTTCTGTGTCTGATAATGTGTGAACTGTCAGTATTTTCAAACTAGCTATTGCCTTTGTGAATTATGTAATAATCCAAACAAAATTTCACAAACCTTCAAATCAGTTGAAACCTAATGTGTATATTTGATAACAAGAGCAAAAACCGTATTTATAACATAGGAAGCCCTTATATTTCCTTTACTTAATAGTAAAGTTTAAGAGAAAAATGTGTTTGCTTGGGAACTTTTTAATATTTCCCAAACAAATCTAGCTAACATAAATCTGATAAAATACTTGTCCTATTAAAGTAGAAACATGTATTTTGGGAAAAAAAGAGGGGGTTATGTCAGCATTTCTTAGACATGTATATAACAAACAAAATTTAAATAAGCTTGGGAGACTATTTCTACTCGTAACTACTTTGAAGTTGTGGGCTTAATCTCCTAATTCAAATATAGTTTATGGCTTTTTAAATTAGGAAAATCTGATAGAGTCAATACAGTAATGTGGTGAAAACTTTATAAATGGCCAGAACTTTGGAAGATATTTGAAGAAACCAATTCTAAAATAGCCAGTACTCCATATCAGGAATGTATTAATTGTAAAATTAGTTAGGGTAACCAAAATGTTCTGGAATTGGTTCTAACAAAACAGATGAGTGAATCTGAATTAGTTATACTAAGAAGTTTGAGGAATTATTTAGCAGAAATAATGATTATTATGAACATACAAATTAGTAAAAATGGTTAAGAAAGTGTCTTGCCAATGGCTTTCAGCCCCAGGCAAGTTTGCTATGGATTCAATGTGACCAAAGAAATTGACAGCAAAACGTTCTTGGGGTGAAAGGGATATACCCAACTTTATTCCAGGTGGCAGGTCAGTTACTAGAATCCTATTCACTCAGAGCAAGTGTGCATGCAGCAAGCCGGTCTCTGCCTCTGGGCCCCTCTGCCCACACAGCCGTCTTCTGGGCCTCTCTGCACAGTCATCCCGCACAGCCGTCCTCTGGGCCTCTGTCCTCGGCGCTGCCACCACCCCAGCCTCTGCTCTGCTCTCCTGCAGCCTTGCAGCCCTGCCACCATGTGGCAACCAGGGCACTGGGCGGAGCTCTTTATATAGAGTCAACAGCCATGTGTGGCCCACAGGTGTGCAGTGAGCTAGTTAACCAGGGCCAGGTGAGAATCCTGGCCACAAGAATTCTCATTTTATCCACAGAAAGCAAAAAACAAAATTGAATATGTTCTATGACAAATTGGAAAATATATGTGCAGATTTATAAAAATTAGAATTTAATGTAGAAAAGTATAGTTACTCATTTTTTTCTGAATTAAAAAAAGCCTTTTTGAATGGGTAGCATTTTTTTCAAAGTGCTTAGGAATAATGCACAGGATGGTTATTGAAGGCCTCCATTGTGAGCCTTCTCTAATTCTGTGGTCAGCCTGCTATCAGCGACAGGCCTCCCTCTGCTGGGCAACTCTGGGCACACTGAAAAAACCTTCATGCTGTAAGTCCTCTCTTACTCCAGGTGAATACTTCCTTTTGGGCTCATATTTCGCTTTCTTGAAGCCCTGTACCCCGTAGTCTAGAAGAATAGGCTTATTCCCTTCAGCTGTATATCTCATTCTGAATTTTACCTTTTAAAAACATTCTCTGCATATATTCTGGAGTAGGTTGCTGGGTATGGTTGGGAAGGCCTCTCTTTTATTGGTGGAGATATGAGAGAAAATTGTGAGCTGGAGAAAGGGGGTTGAGAAGGTGGAGGGAAACTGACTAGAAACTCAGGATGGAGATGAAAAGCAGCATGTGCTGAATATACACAAAGGGTTTTGAGTCTGTCCTATATCTTGTACCATATGAAGAGCTCTGCAAGCAGTGAGAGTCTCTTCCCCTGAAATAGGTTCCCTCTGTTTTAATTGAGAGTTTAGCACAAGCTCTAAAGGAAATGGTGAACTTCACAGCCCTCACACTCCCAGGCACGCACTGTGCTTAGTGTTGTGGACCACAAGGCAAGCCCATAAAGAGCTTAAATTAGTCACAAGCAATAATTTAAAAATATTATGAACATTTCAGGAGGAACATGGATGGCTCTTTCTTGAGGAATTAATTGGCTTGCTTCCTTTCTCAGAATGTCAGGAAGGGAGGGAAGAGCCCTGAGATCCCAATGAGACCAGCAGAGACCCCCAGCTCCTAAGCAGAGAGCAATCTCTTAATGAGGCAGTGGGATTTCCAGCTTCAGGACTGTTGACTTCTCAATTTATTCCTTCAGTCTGAAAATTCAAGACAATTTTATTTTATGATGTTGCCAGAGTGCAGATTAGAATCACATAAGCAAGGATCCTGGCATTTGTTAAAGAGTAACTTTGCTTGTTCCTGGATGACTTCCCCCTACATTTGTAATTCAAAGTGGAAGTCATAGCTGTTTCACTCTTGGTTACTTGCATAATCACTTAGGAGAAGTAATAACAATTTAGTGTAAGTATGGGAAAATAGACATAAAGTGGGTAACAAAATATTACTGATGGTTGAAAAGTGAGTTAGCTCTGATGTGGGAATATGTGCAGAGGACTTAGACAAAATTGCTGCAGAGTTTATCTGTTCCCATCTCTACTTTCCTTCCTCAGCAGCAGGCCTCCCTTGCTCATTACTTTAGCCACTGTGTTGGCTCATCGTCTTTCTGAACTGGTAATAAACTGTTGTCTCTTCTCACCTGTACCCAGATGGTTAAGCAAAGCTGATGAAAAACACCTAACCTTGAATTTTTTGGCCAATATAAATCTTGGCCATGAAGGTCTTCTTTACTGCCCACCATTCCTGAGTTTCTCAGATCTGTTGTATTTCCACTTTACTCATTCAACAGATACTTAGTAAAGTACCCATTTTGTGTTATGTAGGCATTGAGGATTCAGTGGTGAACAAGCAGCCTCTGCTCTCATGGAACCTATATTATATAGCAACTGTTTCTCCTCTCAGAGCTTTGGCCCCCACCAGCACCCATTTTCAGCTGCTATTTTACCTCCCACCTTCACGGGGAGGGTAGAAGCAGTCACAACGGTGCAATCACAATGTGAACTTCTTGACTGAATTGTATTTGGCGTCTTTTACTCTGAGTCCTGTAAAATTGAAGAGTGCCAAATTAGGATTCTTAACACGCTTAACTGAGACCAAGTCTTTAACTGCAAAGAAAATAACAAAGGGGTTATTTACAAAGGAATGGACAGGCTGTTACTCTCCTTTTGGTATTTCAGTCCTCTTTCTGCTTTTGTCCTTTAATAATTCAAATAACTAATTAACCAACATTAACATAAAATTCTTCATGGTAAATTTCAGTATGGTTTCTGCCTCATGATTGTACCCAGATGGACACACCCTGAGGCCTAGCTGCACCATGGATATTGGGCATCTCAGCACCTGTCTCAGGCCCTCTACTCATCTTGGTGTTTCAGAAATCACATTTAAACGTGATCTGACTCTCATTTCTGCTCTCCATGTCAGCTGCTCTTTCAGTGTTCCCATTCTTCACGAAGGAATGTTCCAGTCAACCAGCTTACGCCAGTTAAAAACCGTGGTTTCATCCTTGACTGTGTCACCTTCCTCATCCTGGCATCGGAGTGTTGCTTCTACCTTCTAATTCCTTAAACTCATCATTTCTCTCCAGTTTCACTGCTACTCTGTGGCTATAATCATTTGTCATCTTTCCTAGTATTACTATGACTTTTTTTTGCCCTCATTTCTGCCTTACTTGGTCTACTCCACAGAAAAAGAAATATAGATCTACAATCCTAACACTAAGGAAGCAATATTGATCAATAATTAAATAATTGGTGAACAAGGAATGGCAACATATACCAAAGTTTCAACAGGTTTTAGAGGCTGTGGGTTTAGTAAAAGTTTATGAAGCTTATTCAGGGCCTTGAAAGATGTGCAGTTCTTTGGATTTTAAAGAAAAGGGGTGAGGAGAGTTCAGATGAGAAAAGACAAAGTAACAAAATGACAAACTATATGATTTTTGTTTAGTTTTGTGGAAGGGGCAGGAATGGTGGTAATGGCTCTCAGATCGAAGTGCTGAGGCTGGGTATAGCTGGACACTAAGGTCATAGTCTTGGTCTGCAATGCCAGTGAAGACCTTGCAGGCTTAAAATCTGCCACAGGGCAGCTGTGTTCTGGTTCTAGGGATCAAGGAAAGGAGAAACACCTCCCTTGGAAATCTCACTACCTCAAGAGGTACCCTTCAGATATCTCAAGTCCTTTGAGCTCCGTGGAAGGAGGCCCTTGATTGATGAGGCAAGGCTTTTATGCAAGGAACTAAACCACATCTGGGCATAAAATAAGAAGAGTCCCTGTGGGTAGGGGTAAAGGTCTCAAGGACATTCAAGGAGATTTCCAGCCTATTTTGTGTGTACCTTACCTCTCTACCAAAGGTGTCCTGAAATGAAGGTCCAATTTCCTACATATTAAAAGTGAAATTGTGGCCTAACTGCCTCTTATGTTCCACTTTGTCCTAAACTCTTTAGATGGTGGTGATTTTCTTCTCTCCAGGAGCTTTGTGGTTCCCTGAAGTTTGTGTGTTAATATCTTCTATTACCTTCTAAAGTTGCAACCTACACTGAAATTTCCAGGCCTGTGGGTAAAAGAGAACACAAAAAGATGTTTCTGCACCCTCCCCTTCCCCCAGCCTCAGGCCAAACTTTTTTTAACCTTTGTTCATATTCTTGAATGGAGTTAAAGTCAGGGTGTATGGAGAATGTGATCCCAGTTCTTGGTCTTCATAGAGGCTGGTACATGACATCAAAACCACTATGGATTTGAAATTAGGTAGACTAACCAAGTGAGAAACCTTATGAAATTGCAAATCACAATAAACTGTAATGAAGTTTTCTTATAAAGCAAACAGAAGCTGTATGATGTTTAAATGACGCTAGTACTCATTAGAGACTCCTACTTTAGGAGGCTGTTCTCAGACTGTTATGACCTAGTAAAGTTCAATGTGGAGCTCTGAAGATGGAGAGAATGACATGAGAACCTGTTCTGGTAGTTTGTGCCCCTACCTGGGTGAGAGAAAGCCTATTAGGAGGCATTTATTGAGAACACTGTCAGAAACTAGTGGTATGTTGATAAATACTTCACAGTTTTCAAGAAAACAAAAACCACACACACACACACACGCATACTCAAAGCAAAAACAAAAATACCCTGATTTTTAGTGTTTGCCCATTTCTGTGAAATTATTCCTGCCGTACTTCAAACTATCAATGTGACTGAACATGGAACTGGGAAGAAATACTCAATTGTGTGCCTCTGTGCATTTTCCATCACACAGATACAAGAGATGTGAACAACCTCATGAATAATGATAGTAAAATATTAGATGTAGGTATTTATTAACTTTGTTTTTTCTATGTAAGTTATTTAATTGTAAGTTTATTTAGTTTTTAATAATCATAAAGTTTAAACAACCAGCTCACAAAATGCCTGAAAATTTAGCAGTTAGCTCTTGTAAGCCAGTATGATCACAAATCCAGCAAATGCAGCCCACCCCCGCAAAAAAAATGAAATGGTTGGTATTCACATTGAGGAAAAAAAAAAGAAATTTTGCTGATGACTAGGAAAAATGTTCTTTAAAGAATAAAGAATTATAGAAATTGGTAAGTTTGCTTATACAACATACCAATACATTTCTTCCTAGTAAGATCTAAAAAATGGAAGTGAGAGCGTATGCCATTCACAACAGAAACAAGCATATAAAATAATTAGGAATAGAACTAAGAACAGTACATGGCTTATATGGAGACATCAATAAAAATGTAAGACTATAGAAAAAGATCCAGTATACAAGAAATGATTATTAACAAAGATGGTATATTTCAATTAAGTGGAAGAAATAAATGGAATATTTAAAAAATGGTATTACAACAACTGGCTATCCATCTGGGAGAATGTAAACTTGGACTCTATCTTGAACTACATAAAATAAATTCTAGATGGATTAGAGACCAAATTTCTTTGTTTAAGCAGCAAAATTTTTAGAAAAACCTAGGAAGCTGAATAAATAATAGAGGGGTAGAATTTAGTTTCTTAACATTAAGAGTAGAAATTTGGAAGCTAAAAAAGAAAAGATACATTTGTAATTAAAACATATAATATTTAAAATTTTATGCATTGTATATAATACATATAAATGGAAAATACACCATAAAGAAAATATAGGGGAAGAATGCCAAAATTAGAAAACTATCTGCAATACAGGTGATGAGTATAAACTTCATTTTTCTATTATAAAACAAAACAAAAGCCACAATGGAACAAGAAAAAGACAAACTGCCCAATGAAAATATGAGCAAAGAGATAAATGGGAATTCTCTAAGGGTAAACTATAGGGGTCAAGGAGCAGGCTGCCCCAAGATGTGCCATTATGACATGCAGATTTTCTCAGAGTTGAGAATAATCACAACCCAAAAGACTGAAACTTTGACCTCCCTCTCTTCCAATGCATAAAAATAATTTAGAAGGCATGCTCAAGGAGGAGAGCTATCACCATAGATAGCTATATTATAATGTACACTAGGCATGATAGACAAGGATGTGGCTACATCTGTTAAAATTCGTCTGTGCCCTGTTGATTTTTGTGTAGCCCATCATAATTTTTTTAACCAAACATTTACTCCTTTAACATTCCTGTGAACTGCTTCACTTTCCCTTTGAACTCTCTGATCCCTAACCACTTCTCCTTGGTTCAGGGTGACCTATATATATATCTCATTGTTCCTGACTGTCTTTGCAATCCACGTGTATGGCTTCCCGGTTTGTAGGGAATTAAACTTTGGGGTTTTTTTTTTTCCTCTTCTGTCTCATGTCAATTTCATTGTAGACCAGCTTGAAGAACCTGGAGGGGTGGAGGAAATTTCCTCCCCAACATACTCAAATGGCCAAAGAAAGGATGCACCAGTGGCTGTGGTAATGCAAATCAGAGGCAATGTGAAATAACTTTACACCCTTTAGACGGACATAAGTAAGGCCCCTCTTTAATGGTTGGAATTGAGAGAGGGGAGCTATTTTCAGGACCTGTCAGCTCCAGCTGAAATTTAAAATACACTGTAATCAAGCAATTTCAGGGTTCGAACTCCTTAGCATCATGGTCAGCAGCAGTAAATGGAAACATCAATGCTTATGAGAAAATGGTGCAAATTATGCAACTCCACGAGAAGGCAATAGAAAAGAGGATTTGATGTGAAAGGATATTTGAAAGACTTTCTAAAAGAGAAAAAGCAAGATGCAGATAATCATATACGTATAATTTCACCGTTTTGCAAATACCCCTAACTGAAAACCATGTGTGTATGGATGGGTGTAGGTAAAAAGCTGAATTCAAAGGAAAACATTACTACATACCAGTTTGACGGAGGGAGAGCAGGGATGTCAAGTGTCTGTACGGAGGACTTTAAGGGATGGAGGGAGCCAAGCAAAACAATGGAGAAAAAAGGTCACTTTAAAAAATATGCGCATACGTAAAAATAAATTTTACTGAGTTGGGTATACGTCAGTAAACATAGCTCCTCAGATGTAAAAACATTAAAATTTCAACCCCAAAAGTAAATTTCAAAAGCGTTAGGAGGCAATTTTGCGCAGTCAACTAATGTGTTGTAGCACCACCACCAGGATTGAAACCTTGCACGCGGTTAAGTATGGTCTACCTGGGCACAGGGGATTTTCAAATGTCCAATCAGGCCCGTTCTATTACTATAGGGAAACCGGGTAAGGGCTTTTGATTTAGCTGTAAAACTCCATTGCAGCCAAGCTCTTCTGTCCTGACCATGACCGGAAACTAGTTTACAGCCTGCAAACCGACACAGAATAAGGCACTGCGCCGGCAAGAGTAACCCACACCATCCGAGCTCTGCTGGGATGGCGCTGCCAGAGGCTTGCAAGGCTTCGTGGGGCTCTCGACAACGCCATTTATACAGGTGCATCACCGTCATTCCCAAGGACGGACAGCTGGCTCACATCGGAGGGCGTGGTGGAGCCAAGGGTTTTATTGATTACATTACCCCAAAAGCATTTCTGAAAGTAGTGATTTCAAAGATGGCCGCTTTAGCAGTACTGCCCCGAGTACCCAACGTCCCTGCTTGGATGAGGCCACCAGGGAAATCGAGTGAGCGCGTCGTCCACACACCAGCACTAGCAGAGATAAACCGAAGCTGGACAATTGCCAATTTTGGTTGTTTTGGGGTATGGGATGTCAAGGTAGTTATGAGAAATTCTAGATGTTTCTTGTACAAGGGTCCTTAAGATAGGCAGAACAAAGGACGAGGTAGCTCCTTGACCTTGCTGCACTTTTAAGCTGCGGACGGAACTGAAGGGTCCCCACCAGTAAGATGGCAAACTTCCGGCTTCTTTTCGGGGTCCTCGGTTCCCGCCGGCGCCACTTGAAGCCCAATCACCTCTCGCCCCCCTCCCAATCCCAGCACCTAGCCAACAGCCACCAGCCCCGTAGAAGTAACACCACAATCACCCTATGCCCCTTCCTATATAACCCAGCACCTTTCCGTAATAAAGCGGAACTCTCTGGTGAATTGCTGTTGTGTGACGCTCCTTTCCTTTCATTGGTGCCGAAATCCGGGAGACGGGACACCCCAACTGGGCCCCGTCTTCCCCCAACACCAGCAGCAGCTTGCCCTCGTCCTCTTTTTCCGGCGCTGGCTCATCACACTCACCACTCCTCTCTGGCCTTTAGGTAAGTTTTCCCCCCCGGAGTGGGCCACTCTTCCCCGAGCTATCGCAGTGCCATTGACCGTGATCGTCCGGCAAGGCCCTGACGCTCGGGGACGAGGAGGGAACGCTCCCCGCCTCAGGCCTTCACGGCTGCGGCGGACCCTCAGGCCCCTCCCCTGACAGCCATAAATCCCCGCCTCAGGCCTTCACGACTGCAGCGGACCCTCAGGCCCCTCCTCCAAAAGCCATAAACCCCCACCTCAGGCCTTCACAGCTGCAGCAGACTCTCAGCGCCCCCCCCCAACATAAACGAGGTGACTCCTTTGCGGATGTTTGCGGATGAGACGGCTCCCTTTCCCGCCCCCTCCTCCTTCTGTTCCATCCGCCGAAACCTGTTCGGTCTGCTGAAAACGCCTAGCGCTAGGTACCTCGTGACTCCGGCACTCTGCCTTCTTAGGGAAGTCTGGGTGACGACCCACACTTCCCAAGAAATTCCAACTCGTATACGAGTTTCCACAGACCACCAAGGATCATCGGGGACGCCCTTTCTCTCCTTGTGGTCTGCCTCCAGTCCGAGGATCTCCGTTTGTCTTCCCCTGTTTGTCTCCTTCTCTGTCCTTTAGCCATGGGAGCCTCCTCATCCCTCCCTGAAAGTTCACGTCTTGAATGCCTGCTTAAGCATCTGGCTACCCTCTCTCTGACGCCTGATATAAAACCAAAACTTCTCCGTAAATATTGCTGCCAAGACAATAACAACCAATGGCCCGCAGGGGGAACTCTTGATCCTAACATCACTCGCAATCTCTTTAACTACTGCCAGCGCCTGAAAAAATGGAAGGAGATTCCCTATATCGAAGCTTTTCGCCTCCTAGCTCAAAATCCCAGCCTCTGCACCACCTGCTCCCCGCCCCAAGTTCTCCTAGCCTGCAAGCCGTCTCCCTCCCCTCCACACACTCCCAGTCCCTCTTCAATTACCTTTGACCTGGCCGACGAGCCTCCACCATACAGACTTCCCCCTTCGGCCCCTCCCCCTCCTACAACCCCTCCACCCTCCGCAGCCGCCTCTTTCCCCATGGCAGAAGCCTCCCGTCCTCTCCCTTCCCCTTCTTCTCCTACAACAGCCCCTCCCCCTTCCTCTACCGCCGCCACCGCTGCCGCTTTCCCTGCGGCAGAAGCTTCCCATCCTCTCCCTTCCCCTTCTTCTCCTACAACAGCCCCTCCCCCTTCCTCTACCGCCGCCACCGCTGCCTCTTTCCCCGCGGCAGAAGCTTCCCATCCTCTCCCTTCCCCTTCTTCTCCTACAACAGCCCCTCCCCCCTCCTCTATCGCCGCTGCCGCCTCCACCCCCCCACACGCCTCCCATCCTCTCCCTTCCCCCTCCTCCACCATCTCCTCCAGCACCTCACCACCTCCTCCTCCGTCCCCCTCACCTTCCCCCCTCCCGCAAATCGAGCCTGAGCCTTTCAGCCCCCCTCTAACTAAGTTCCAAGAGCCTCGTCCGTCTTTGCCCCCTCAGATTCGGTCCCGAGGGCCTCCCAAAATTATCGCGGCTTTGCCCCCATCACCTGTTTCCCCCGCACAGACTGAGCCAGAACCCTTCAGTCCCCCTCAAACTCGGTCCCGAAGGCCTCCCAAAATCATCGCCCCACTCTGGGAAGTAGCAGGATCCGAAGGCATCGTGCGCGTTCACGTCCCTTTCTCCTTAGGAGATTTAGCCCAACTAGAGAAACGCCTAGGTTCCTTTTCCACTGATCCCACGACCTACATCAGGGAGTTTCAATAGACCCTCCAGTCTTACAGCCTCAAGCATCATGACATTTTCATGCTCCTGGCCAATACTCTCCTCCCTGAAGAGCGTAGATGAGCTTGGGACTTCGCCGAAACGCATGCTACCGAAACCCACAGGACTGACCCCACCTGTCCCCCTGGTCCCACTGCTGTCCCCGAACAAGACCCACACTGGGATTATAACACCGCCGTGGGTCTCCACTCTCGAGATATTTTTGCCTCCTGCTTAATAGCAGGTCTAAAAAAGGCAGCTCGTAAAGTAGTCAATTTTCAAAAGCTCCAAGACATAATTCAAAAGAGAGACGAAACCCTCTCCGAGTTCTTAGATAGACTCACTCAAGCCCTATTACAGTATACCAGCCTGGACCCAGAAACACCTGAAGGAAGACAGGTCCTTATGACATACTTCCTAGCTCAAAGCTACCCCGACATTAAAGCTAAACTCAAAAAGTTAGAACAGGGCCCCGCTACCCCACAGACTGAGATCCTAACAGTGGCCTTTAAAGTCTTCCATAACCGGGAAGAGGAGAAAGAACGCCGTAAACAAAAAGCTGATCAGGCCAATTTCCAGATGTTGGCCCAGCTAATAAAACCACAACCTGGGCGCCCCTCTACAGACAAGCCTCCCCCAGGAGCTTGTTTCAAGTGCGGAAAAGAGGGACATTGGTCAAAGGCGTGCCCCTCCCCCAGATGCCACAAAAAGGGCCACTGGGGGTCTGATTGCCCAACCACCCGAAGGGGAGGCTAGACAAACAACCCCCATCCTAAGCCCACCGTAGTGGGGCTGGCAGAAAAAGATTGATGGGGCCTGGGGGCTTCTCGCCCGACCATTTCCATCACCAAACAGGAGCCCAGGGTTACTTTAACAGTAGACAGTCGCCCCATCTCCTTCCTCCTAGATACAGGAGCCACCTTCTCAGTCTTGCGAGAATACCGGGGCCCTACCACGCCAGCCATTACTCCTATAGTCGGGGTAGGAGGTAAACAGATTTTCCCACTAAAACCCCCCCCCCCTTTTATGCACAATCCTAGACAGTCCCATACCTTTCTCCCACTCCTTCCTAGTTATGCCCCAGTGTCCCATCCCTTTACTAGGACGGGACATCCTTTCCCTCCTCCACGTTTCCATAACTATATCCACTTCCACAGCCCCCAGTACTCCCTTTCTGATGGCCCTCATAGCCGACAACCCCCCTCTACCCAATGAAAGCTCCGGTTCTGCCCTTATACACCCTGTAAATCCCAAAGTTTGGGACATTACAAGCCCCTCCATGGCCCTATGTCCCCCTGCCTCTATCAAATTACGTGACCCCTCTCAGTATATCTGTCAGGCCCAATACCCCCTAACCACTTCAGCCCTCATAGGCCTCCAACCCATCATTCAAGATCTCTTAAACAAAAACTACCTCAGACCCACTCACTCCCCATTTAATACCCCCATATTAGCTGTTAAAAAAAACAACGGATCTTTCCGCCTTGTCCAAGACCTTCACCTCATCAACATAGCCGTTGTCCCTATCCATCCCTTAGTTCCAAATCCATACACCCTTTTATCGCAGATCCCTGCTTCCGCATCCCACTTCTCAGTCCTAGATCTCAAGGACGCATTTTTTTCTATCCCTCTAGACCCCTCCTCCCAAGATTTTTTTGCCTTCACCTGGACGGACCCATACACCAGACATTCTGTACAACTTACTTGGACAGTTTTACCACAAGGCTTCCGAGATAGTCCCCATATTTTTGGACAAGTCCTAGCTCAAGACCTCAAACAGTTTCACCATGATCACCCGAGTCCACTTTATTACAATATGTAGATGATCTTCTGCTCTGCAGTCCCTCGTGGGAACAGTCTCAACTTGACACTGCGTCTCTACTTAACCTTCTAGCTTCCAGAGGTTACCGAGTATCCCCTGTAAAAGCTCAAAGAAAGTCCATTACCTTAGACAGAAAACGACTCCTCTCTGACCTGCCCGTTCCCAAAACCAAGACAGAAATCCTTTCCTTTCTAGGCTTGGCTGGGTATTTTAGAGCGTGGATCCCTAACTTCTTGTTGGCAAGACCCCTATAAGACCTCAGCAAGGGCCCCCCTGAAGAACCATTATCATCCTCACCCCGACACTCCTTCATTAAGCTCCGTCAAGCCCTTGTAGAAGCTCCAGCTCTCCATCTCCCTGATTTGTCAAAACTCTTCTCATTATACATTCATGAGAGGTCCAGTCAAGCTCTAGGAGTCCTAGGCCAATATTATGGCCCATCCTTTGCCCCAGTAGCTTATCTCTCCAAGCAATTAGACCCCACAGTTCGGGGATGGGCCCCCTGCCTACGGGCATTAGCTGCTGGACAGCTCTTGCAGAAAGAAGCTCATAAACTAACATTCGGAGCACCCCTTACCATTCTGTCCCCACATCACCTAAAAGATCTCTTAACCTACAAAAGTTTACAGACTCTCCCTCCCTCCAGACTCCTGACCTTACTGTCCTCTTTCCTCCAAAATCCAAACATTTCTTTCCTCCCCTGCCCGCCCCTGAATCCGGCCACTCTTCTTCCTCTGCCCTACTCTCCTCATACTCCCTCGCATGATTGCCTGGAAGCCCTTCACAACTTCCTTCCGTGCCACTCCACGATCTCCGAAGGACCC
Source organism: Manis javanica (assembly GCF_040802235.1). Classification (NCBI taxonomy): domain Eukaryota; kingdom Metazoa; phylum Chordata; class Mammalia; order Pholidota; family Manidae; genus Manis; species Manis javanica. The sequence goes on along the minus strand of NC_133171.1, from coordinate 66,523,401 downwards.
CTCTCACACTCCGACCTCATCTGGTTTACTGATGGGTCCTCCTTTAAACATGAGGGCATCCACTACTCAGGATATGCAGTAGTCTCCCTCGAAGATGTCATTGAAGCACGAGCCCTACCCCCTGGTACAACCAATCAGCAGGCTGAACTCATTGCAGCCACCAGAGCTTGCACTCTGGCCCGGGACACGTCTCTCACATTGTACACTGACTCCAAGTACGTATTCCACATTCTCTTGTCCCACGCGGAAGTATGGAAAGAACGAGGCCTCCTCACCACAAAAGGGAATTCCATAACTAATTCAGCCTTAATTACTAAACTTCTAGAGGCTTCACAACTCCCACACCGACTAGGCATAGTCCACTGCAAATCACATCAAAAAGATGACTCCCCCATTGCAAGAGGTAACAACAAGGCCGACAGAGTAGCCCGGTCAGTTGCCCTATCAGAAAACACACCAGACAACAATCTGTCTGCCCTTGCAGTTTTAGCCTTATCACAAGACGCCCTCTGCCCTCAGGACAAAGAGTCTCTCTTCCGCCTCCTACATGACCTGTTCCATCCCAGCCCCCAATCCTTAATCCATTTTTTACAATCTTTTTTTCCTCTCTCTCCTGAAGACAAAACCCTACTTAACCAAATCATCTGCAAGTGCACCATCTGCCAACGCACTAACCCTAATACCCCCCTCAAAGCCCGACCCTTCCCGGCTCATCAAGCAAGGGGTAATGTCCCCGCTGCAGATTGGCAAATAGACTTCACTAACATGCCCCCTGTACGACGTACCAGATACCTACTCGTGCTAGTAGATACATTTTCAGGATGGGTCGAAGCTTTCCCCACCACTAACAAACGAGCATCCGTAGTTGCCTCTATCCTCCTCACCCAGATCTTTCCTAGGTTCGGGATGCCCACTTCCCTCCAATCAGATAACGGCCCTGAGTTCACTGCCCAAATTATCCAGAACCTCTCCAAGTCGCTCTCGCTCCCCTGGCATTTACATTGTCCTTATCGACCACAAGCTTCAGGAAAAGTAGAAAGAGCCAATAGGACTCTAAAAGACATCCTGACCAAACTATCTCTAGAACTACACCTTGACTGGGTTCGCTTACTTCCCTTAGCTCTACTCCGCATTCGAGCCCTCCCAAAGAAACCTTCCTTCTTGTCGCCCTTTGAGATCATGTACGGCCGCCCGATTCTACCCCCGGGGCTCCCTTCCCACAAAGGACCAATTCCTCCCAATATAGCCCTTCCACTACTCTCTCTCCTCCGCACTGAATTGTGGAAATATCAGGATTGGCTCCTTCCTGATCCATCCGCCTCCCAAAATCCTCCTGTCTTACAGCCCGGCCAACTAGTGTTTTATAAGCCACCAGAGGATCAGCCCTCTCTCACCCCGAAATGGGAAGGTCCACACCCAGTTATTCTCTGCAACCCCTCGACCGCCAAGCTCTCACTGCCTGATAACTCTGTCACCCCTTGGATTCATATCTCCAGGTTGAAACCAAATACCCAAGACCCACCTTCTCTGGACACCCAAGACCCATCAGTCACAATCCAGAGTCCTTCGGATACAGCCCAAGACGCTGTCTACTCTACCACGCCTCATCCCTCTGATCCCTTGAAGCTCCGCATCTCCCGTGCAAGCCCCTTTGCCATCCATACCTGAATCATGACTTTTTCCTCCTTTACTGCTCTCTCGCTTTTTTCCCTCATTCCTATTGTCTTCCCTGCCGCCCCACCCTCCTTTGTATGGCGATTCAAAGTCAAGCAGACTTACACACAGCATCAAACAAAAGTTACTGCCCTCATTGCCACATCAGACTGCCCTCTGAAAGGCTGCTCTGAGCCTTTGTACCTCCACTTTCCTCCCTCCACCGAAGTATTCATTTACAGCTACCTTTATTCTCCCTACCTCTGCTTCCTCTATGACCAAAGACAAGCCTATTGCAGGCAATGGCAAGACACCTATGGGGGATGCCCCTACTGGTCTTGCACCATTCGCTACATGGGTGACTTCCAGTACCCACAGTATTACTCCTCCAACCGTTTCATGAAATATCCCAACGGCTCATTCTCCTTATCAATCCCAGATCCCTGGGACTCTAGATGGGCTGCTAGAGTAACAGCCTCAGTTTACTACAAGGGGTCCTCGACCCCCCATGGTACCCTTCATATCTCTCGAGAGTATGTTCTCTCTCGCTCCCAGATCTCTCAAGTTGCATCAGTTATCAGACATCCCGAGAAAGTCATTATCCAAACTCTTGATGGCACCTCTTCATCTTCTTATTCCTCCTACTCTTGGTTACAGCTCATTCAAGACACCACCATCTTTCTCAACCACACCCTCAACACCGCCAATTGTTTCTTGTGCGCATCACTACAGCGCCCACTGCTGGCCGCCGTGCCCCTCAATATTTCCAACTATTCCTTCCATGCAGAAGGACAACCCCTCAGTCCCCTGGCAGACATACCCCTATGGGAACCAGAATACCCAGATAATCTCACCATCCACCACTGTGTAGGCCCAACTCCACCCCCCTCCAGTGCACTTCACTGCCTCTCTATCTACACCCCTACCTCCAGCTCTAAGACTTTTACACAACCGGGACACTTCTTTTGGTGTAATGGCAGCCTTTTCAACTCACTACCTCTCAACTGCGATACACCCTGCATTCTCGTCACCCTAATCCCACAGTTTACACTTTACAGCATGGCAGAATTCCTTGAGCTCCAACCTCCCTTGCACTCGCGCACAAAAAGGGCTGCTTTCCTTCCCATCATGGTCGGTATCTCTTTAATCACCTCAGCCATTGGGGTGGGGTTTTCGGGAGGAGCCTTGGGTCACTCTCTATGGGCAGTTAGAGATCTCGACGCCAAACTTGAGGGAGCCCTGACATCCACTGCCGATTCCTTAGCCTCTCTCCAAAGACAGGTCACTTCGCTAGCTAAAGTCACCCTTCAAAACCGGTGGGCCCTAGATCTGCTTACAGCCGAGAAGGGCGGCACCTGCGTCTTCCTCCAGGAAGAGTGCTGCTATTACATCAACAAATCCGACATTGTAGAAACTGACATCACCAAACTCACTGACCTTGCCTCCAGCCTCCACTCTGCTCCCAATTCCAACCCATTCTCTTCAATACTAACAAACCCCCTCCTCACCTGGCTCTGGCCCATTGCAGGCCCCATAATAGTCATTCTTCTCGTCTGTCTCTTCTTACCCTGTATAATAAAGTTCATCAAATCCCAAGTCGGAAAAATCTCTAATCAAGCTTTCAACCAGCTTTTACTCAGGAACTACCAGCTTCTGGCCACAGAAGACCCCTCACCCTCACGTGACCTCCTCACCACATGCTGAGATAGACCCCTCTCTCCGCTGGAAACCGTTCCTGGAAACAATGGCCGCAGACGCCTGGCTCCTGACACCCATATCCTCTTGGCACCATTGGAATCAACAGGTCCTCAACCTATGGTTACAGGGAACCTTCATTGATTTCCAACCTGAAGAAGTCCACATATACTCATCCTTACTGTGGGGAGTCCTATCAACCCTTTCCTCCCAATCCTCAAACCCTCACTCCCTTCTCCGCCCCTGTTCAGCAAGAAGCAGTCAGAGAGAAAGCAACGTCCACAAACCCATAGAGGAGAAAGGGGGGAATGAAGGGTCCCCACCAGTAAGATGGCAAACTTCCGGCTTCTTTTCGGGGTCCTCAGTTCCCGCCGGCGCCACCTGAAGCCCAATCACCTCTCACCCCCCTCCCAATCCCAGCACCTAGCCAACAGCCACCAGCCCCGTAGAAGTAACACCACAATCACCCTATGCCCCTTCCTATATAACCCAGCACCTTTCCCTAATAAAGTGGAACTCTCCGGTGAATTGCTGTTGTGTGTCGCTCCTTTCCTTTCAGGAACAGTTAAGTAATTTAGTATGATCCTCATGTTCAGCAGATTGGGCTGAGAGCACACTATTACAATTGTTGAGGGCTGAAACTAACAATGGCACAGAGACTTGCGTGCTAGAGCTCTTCCCTTAAAATACGTTGGTGGCTCTTAAGAGCCGTTGGGTTACTGAAGAAAGTTTCCAACCGGACGGACCTCTTACTTCTTCTTGGGCACCACCTTCCTGCGCTTGGCCGTCTTGGGCTTCGTCACCTTTGTCTTGGTCGCTTTGGGCTTCACAGCCTTTGTTTCTGGAGGGCTCTTTACTACTTTCTTAGGCTTCACAACCTTGGGCTTCTTTGCCACGGCTGGCCTTTTGGCAGTTATCAAAGACTTGACACTTTTCTTAGAAGCAGCCACAGAGGCTTTTTTAGCGATTACCTTGCGTTTTGACTCCACTTCTGTGGTATTGGGTTTAGTTTCAATGGGGGTTACTTATCTTATTGGCTTTGAAAGAGCTCGAGGCGCCGGTGCCCTTGGTCTGCACCAGGGTACCCTTGCTCACAAGGCTCTTGAGGCCCAGCTTCATGCGGCTGTTCTTCTCCACGTCGTAGACAGCGGCCGCCAGCGCCTTCTTGAGCGCAGCCAGCGACACCCCGCTGCGTTCCTTGGAGAAGGAGACGGCTTGCACGATCAGCTCAGACACCGGAGGGCCCGCGGGCCTTTTCTTGGCAGCTACGGGAACCTTCGCAGGCTTCTTCATCTTTTTTGCAGCCGAAGGTTTCTCAGGGGGAGGGGAAGCTGCGAGAACCGGCGGCGCGGTCTCAGACATTGTGAGCAATACAATTAGGTAAACTGCAAGGACTTAACACAGGAAAACTTAGAGCGCCCGGCGCCGCATATTTATAGGGCTTGGCCGCGCTGTGATTGGTGCCTGCTGGCGCCCTCCCCTCGCACCCAAGCGCCCCCTGCGCCGCTGCCCGTGCCGGGTCTCAAAAGGTAGTTGTAGCTGAGCGCTGGAAGGTCCCACTTTCTTGCCGCGAGCGCTAAGGCACCCACCCAGGTAGCAACCCCCGTCGACTCGTGGAGGCAGAAATACTAGGGAAGGGTCTGGCTTTGCTGTCCATTAATATCAATACTATTTCCTTTTTAAAAAACAGGTCTTTTTTTGTCGGGGGCGAGAGAGCAGTTCAAATGAGGCAATCACACAACCCAAGGATTTTCACCTGAAACTTCACCGTGACCGGAAACTAGTTTACAGCCCGCAAACCGACACAGAATAAGGCGCTGCGCCAGCAAGAGCAACCCGCATCGTCCGAGCTCTGTTAGGATGGCGCTGCCAGAGGCTTGCGAGGCCTACCTTGTGGGGCTCTCGAGGACACCATTTATACGGGTACGTCACCGTCATTCCAGGGAAAAGCATTGTTAGGACACTTGTTTCTTATCAGCAATAAATGTAAAAGGTTGTGTATTAAATGCTTTGGGGTTTAGAGATGGAAAAGCGAGGGAGTGTAGGCTTTGTCTACAGGTTTGGGACGAGTTCTCATTCATGCCATTGCCTTTCCCAGCAACGCTGGAGATATGCCTGGTGAAGACCTTTTTTGTATTTTGGTTAAAAAATCGTAAAAAGCACTAATAGCGTAAAACTCGCTAATACCGCAATTAACACTCAGCTGCATCTGTGGGAAACTATGAAAGCAATTTCTGCATTTGCAATTTATTTCTACAGCTCAGTGCACCTCACGAAGTTTGGGTGCCTTCATCCTTACAACATACCCCATACAAGCGCCGTTTTTACTCTGTTCGCTGTCAGCGGCTGTATAGAGCATTTAAAAGAAACTGCAACCGCTACGATTGCACTTTGTAAATCAGACAATAAAACGTCCCTCTCAATTCTCTGCGCAGTCGCCTAGCAACAAGGAGAGGCAGTGACGTTTTGTTCCCGCGCAAGCGCACCGGCAGTTTTCAAACAAGTCCGCACCGGCTGAGTTGAGCTGAGCTTCCTGGGTTCCCTTCAAGACTCCAGGAACTTGTTTCCAATTTGTGGCCAGTGATGTAATGGTGTCGGGCGCACGTTTCGCCCATCTTCTCCACATTTTTCTACTCCCTAGTGTCTTGGGAGTCTTTATTTCTTGTAATGCAACACGTAGTTTCTAAGAATTTGGAAAATAATTGCAACTATGTGTCTTAGTTTAAAGGATAGTCAATTATGGTACACAGGTAAACAAATCTCCCTCCAAGACTAACATTTCCTAAGTGAAAGCATTTTGAAAGACAAACTTTTTTTAAACAACCTTCCAGTCAAAAGCATCTTTTAAAGTTGCATTAACTGAGCTTTAAAGAAGATAGGAACACCACCGAAATGAAGGGTGCTGAACCTGTTTTCTTAATGGCTGCTCAGTATAATGAAAAACCTATCATAAGGTAGAATCTGGGCTACCTCCTCTATACTAGAAAAGGGTCAACTTCGTAGGCTCTTGAAATGTTAAGAACGGGAATATGAGGTCTTGGCAATGGGAAATGACCCCCTTTTCTCTCCGGAACCCAGTTTTAGGGTTAAGTCCACACTTAACTCCACAAGGAGAACTTCTGGGAGCCATTGGGACTGGTGCGCTTTTGTACCTAGGGGTGGGTCTGGAGAATTTGGAATTACCGCCATTTTGCATCTGGCAAAATGTACTCGAGGCATTAAAACGTTAAGTTTCAGAAAGCTCCAAGTGTAGACAACAGCATAATGCTTAACAAAAAGCCTAATTACAGGAAATATTTCTGCAAACTAATGTAATTTTGCTGTGCCTAAGATTGTCTTCTAGGCGTCAAAGGAGTTCCTCAGTTAACTTGAGCAGGATCTCGTTTTTCTAAGGTTTCGGAAATTTGTAATCCAATACCAGATTATCGAGGAATGTAAAAAGCACATTTTTGGAAGAAATATTCCCTCAATTTTCCCTCTCAAGAACTAAGATATACAGAATTGGGGAACTACAGTATCAATAAAGTCAATGTCTACTTTTACGAAAAGGTACGGTAATGCTTAAAACATTGTATTTACATAAAAATCAAGTTCAAGAAAGACCAAAGTAAAAATATTGAAGAGCCGAGGATAGAACGTAATAGCCAATGAAACTGCAAGATTGTTGAATAGTTTTAAATATAGACCAATCAGAGCCTAGGGCATGACATAAACATTTTTCTCATCCAATCATTACACTTTACCTACGGTAAATAAGCCGTGCTAGCCGGCGATAAGGTTGTGTTTGGAATGTCTGCAGGGATTGGTTCTGATGGCTCGTACTAAACAGACAGCTCGCAAGTCCACCGGCGGCAAGGCCCCGCGCAAGCAGCTGGCCACAAAGGCGGCCCGCAAGAGCGCGCCAGCTACGGGCGGCGTGAAGAAGCCCCACCGCTACCGGCCCGGCACGGTGGCGCTGCGCGAGATCCGCCGCTACCAGAAGTCCACCGAACTGCTAATCCGGAAGCTGCCGTTCCAGCGCTTGGTGCGCGAAATCGCGCAGGACTTCAAGACCGATTTACGCTTTCAGAGCTCGGCCGTGATGGCGCTACAAGAGGCCTGCGAGGCCTACCTAGTGGGGCTCTTCGAGGACACCAACCTGTGTGCCATCCACGCCAAACGTGTCACCATCATGCCGAAGGATATTCAGTTGGCGCGCCGCATCCGAGGAGAGCGGGCATAATTAACACTGCCAAAGATCAGTAACAAACCAAAGGCTCTTTTAAGGGCCACCCACATTTTCCCATGAAACAGCTGTAAAGTACTACCAATTTGGTCATTTAATAGTCGTTTGGAATCGAAGGCCTGTTTGTAGACAACATTGAAGGGTTATGGATGATTGCCTTTATCTTAACCTCAGGGCACACGCAAACTGACCCTTTACAAATGTTTAGTACTTTAAAAGTTCTGATAATCTGTACAGGGACTGGACATTTAAAGAGCGCTAAATTATAGGCTGTTGAGCAGTTGTAGAAAACAAGGTTCCTATGGCCAGAATTCTCAGCTACTTCAGGTCGGCTTGCCTTTTACACACGTGTGGGCAATATACTACTGACTTTTTATAAAGACCTCCGCGCACTGCTCTGGGCTGCTGGAGAGCAGAGATTGAAGTGGTGGTTCGACGATATACTGAGAAGGCCTCGGGGCAGAGAGGCCCAGAGGCAGAGACAGGTTTTGCTACATGCACTTAGGCTCTGAGTTACCGGGATTCTTGTGCTTGACCTGCCACTGTGGGAATAAAGTTGGGTAAAAACCCTTTCACCCCAAGAACGTTCCACTGTCATTTTTTCGGTTTCACTGAATCCATAGTGAATTTATCCGGGGCTGAAACCCATTGACTGGCAACACAAACATGAACAGGAATATAAAGAGCATTATCAAAACATGATTAGATATCATTAAAAGAAACCTGGCTTGTCACTCAACTGCTCAATTTACATTTCTTTGATCTTGGACATTTTTTCGATTACCAAAATTTATTGTGAAACGATCTTTTTGCTTCGTTATTCTTTCCATTTACAATGAATTACAGCATAGGTCATAGCAACATAACCCGGTTTACGAATCAAAGTCCAACCATCAAACTGGGTCTCTTCTCCCTCCCCGTCTACCCCCCCCGCCTCCTTTGTGTTCCTGCGGATTGGAAGGATTAAAGGAGGAAACTGTTTGCGTCACATCTCCCGCCTCCTCAGCAATCCATTCTCTAAATCTGCAGGGGGGTGGTGAGGACAGGGGAAGACATGGCTATATAAGGATCAGCTCTCCTGTTTTTCCTGGTATCTGCTGTTGGGTCGCTTTCAAGTTCAGCCATGTCCGGACGTGGCAAGGGTGGGAAGGGTCTGGGCAAAGGCGGCGCGAAACGCCATCGCAAGGTGCTGCGGGACAACATCCAAGGCATCACCAAGCCTGCCATCCGCCGCCTTGCCCGGCGCGGCGGGGTCAAACGCATCTCCGGCCTCATTTACGAGGAGACCCGCGGGGTGCTGAAGGTGTTCCTGGAGAACGTGATCCGGGACGCCGTCACCTACACCGAGCACGCCAAGCGCAAGACGGTCACGGCTATGGACGTGGTCTACGCGCTCAAGCGCCAGGGCCGCACCCTCTATGGCTTCGGCGGCTAATGTTTCTGTTTTCATTGCCAGGACCTTGTATTTGCCAACCAAAGGCCCTTTTAAGGGCCATTCAACTACTCAAAAGAAGAGTTGTACTATTCATTACCTAACACTTGATTCTGCACCTAAAGCTGTAGTTCAAGTCAACAGTAATACTGACACATCTAGAGTTCGAATTGAGAGTTAAACGGCAAGATTCATCCGTGCAATCACATAAACTGCCTTATTTTAGCTGTATAACCTACACTCACCACATTTACCGGGTGAGGGAGTGAATGCTACTCCAAATCGTTAAAAGTGTAAAAGAACCTGTATGGTAAGCCCCCTTTCTTCCAGGTCCAGAAACAAAGAGAAATATTGTCCAATCAGCAAGCCCCGTCTGTGGTTATCAACCAGTCAGAACTGGTGATCTCATGTTCCCCGCGGAGAGCCAGACTGGGATGGAGAAGCAGAGAGAAACGCCAAAATTCTAGTTTAAAGAATTTCTATGATTTGCATCTCTTTTTACGGATTATGAACCACACGCAGAGATAGCTAATCATGTTCTGATAGCAGCTACTCTAATCATGTTCTGATAGCAGCACTGAAATATCGTCACTAAAGGATGACGTCTCGATTAAAAATTCTGAAATAATGGGCAGAAGAGGGCACTGAAGGGCCAGAAATCGCAAAGCGCTGGATTCAGGGAAAATTTGATGTATGGAGTTTAGGGTGGAATCTCCCTACGGAAATTAGGGTGATGGAGATGTTCCAAAATTAGATTGTGCTGATCATTGTAGAAGTAAATATACTAAAACTCATTAAATTGTACACTTAAAGTGGGCTAATCTTGTATAAACTATGTCAGCAACGCTGTTATACATAGATCTCCAGACAGGGTGGCAGGAAGTGAGTTTAGTAAGGTAGGCACCTGTGGTCCGTGGTTGTGAATGGCCTCATCTAAACTTTGCATTACGGGCTTGGGCTAGTCACTCATTACAGTGTCCAGGGAGGAAGAAATATCTTCTACTCCCTGAGGTTCTAGTTGATCTAAGGATCAAAGTTGACAGGAGCCAGATTAACAACAACAACAAAAAAACAGTTTAATTCCCTATTTACAGGAAAGCTAGAGACATGGGTTCCAAAGAGAGGGACAATGAGGTATAGATTATCCTGAACAAAGGGAGAAAAGGTTGGGGTCTGAGATTTTAAAGGAAAGGGGAAAGTAATTCACAGAAATGTTTTGTCACATTCCTTCCTATCTTTCACATTATAGTTCACATTATAACATTATCTATGGTGATAGGTTTCCTCAATGGGCATTTCCTCTATCTGAATCCTTTTTGTGTATGTAAGTCCGGGGAGAGGAAATCCGGGGCAAAATACCTCTAAAACCAAAATCAGTGAAAGGGAGAAATAAAGTTTAAAATCCCTTTATTGCTCACAAACTGCAGTGTGGGGCCGATTCTCTCCTGCTCCCCCAGAAGCCAAAACCGGCCCTTCCCTCACCTCTCAGGTACAGATGGCCCAGGTAATTACCCATTGATATGGAGATGAACTTCTCTCCACCCCTCAGGAATGATGCAAATGCACTAAAGCATACTTCTTTCCACCTCTGAAAGCCTATTGATATGTAGATGTTATAAAGCGAGGCGAGATATTCTGGAAAGCTACAATTTTACCCACAGTGTAGTTGTGGGGTGGGGGTTGGGGGAGGTCAAAGTATCTTCCTCTTTGGACCTTAATGATTTTCTGCGCAAAATAATCTGCATGCCAAGTGGCATATCCCAGGACTACTTGCTCTGGACCCTTACAGTAGCCACAGAAGGTTTTTAAGCAAAGATGTCTTTATTCAATTTTGTGTTTCGGTAGTATATTACACTTTAGCTCAGCTGGAGGAGGGAAATGAATTCACTTGAAGTTGACTAGTGGAGAAACAGCTTATTCTCATCTATAGACATATTTACTAATAAATGTGTTTGTTATTGTAAGGTAGGGCTAGGACACGGGACAAGCATCATGATCAATTTTTCCTGTCTATGATGAAAAGTGCTAAGATATAAATAGTATAGTAAGAACAGTAGGGACTCCATCTTAAGGCTAAGATTCATTTAAAAAACCAGGTAGTTAGTATAAGAAAAATAGTAATTTATCCTCCATTTGCCCCATGGTCCCAAGCACATAAACCGGTGAGAATTATGCCTGGGGCTTGCCTGGGCTTACCCCCACCTTATCTCTAAACATCCCGACCCTCCCCCAAGGCAGCAGGCCGAGCGGATCCGTCAAAGTAAAAGGCACAACGCTCTGCACCACGCAGCTGCCCTCTCTCTGTCTCTGTCTCCCTGTTCCCCTGCTCTCCCTGCTCTCTCTCCCTCTCTCTCTCTCCCCCCACCCCCCTGGAGCAGCCACTTTATCTTTCAGATAATAAAATCTCTTGCATGGGCCTGTGTCTCCTGAGTGGTCCTGGGTAAGGAGGGTCGCGGCGAGATACCCTTTCATTGGTGCCGTGACTTCGGATGAGGCTCTCCCATTGACTTTGCTCTTTCTCTGAGAACCCTCACTGCCCGATCCTCCTCCACGGGCTCACCGTCCATTTCCCCGGTCGCTCGTCTTCTTGCCCAACATTGGCGTTCGATTTGGTGAGTCTCCCCTTCATGGTCGACTTAAATGTCCCTTTGGAACCTGGGAAGTGACCGTTGAGTGTACGGCATCCCCAAGGGCTCCTCTGGGAGAGGGGCACTCGCAACCACAACTTTCAGAGTTATGGTTGATCCCCATAGTCGACCCTTCTCTGCCTCCCCATGGTGAGAATCCTTATCCACTAAGGCCTGGTCTCCCTTTTGAAAGGAAAGGAGCGACACATAGCAGCAATTCACCGGAGAGTTCCGCTTTATTAGGGAAAGGTGCTGGGTTATATAGGAGGGGGCATGAATTGATTGAGGTGTCACTTCTACGGGGCTGGTGGCTGTTGGCTAGGTGCTGGGATTGGGAGGGGGGCGAGAGGTGATTGGGCTTCAGGTGGCGCCGGCGGGAACTGAGGACCCCGAAGAGAAGCCAGAAGTTTGCCATCTTACTGGTGGGGACCCTTCATTCCCCCCTTTCTCCTCTATGGGTTTGTGGACGTTGCTTTCTCTCTGGCTGCTTCCTGCTGAACAGGGGCGGAGAAGGGAGTGAGGGCTTGAGGATTGGGAGGAAAGGGTTGATAGGACTCCTCGCAGTAAGGACGAGTAGATGTGGACTTCTTCAGGTTTGGAAATCAGTGAAGGTTCCCTGTAACCATAGGTTGGCCAAGAGGATATGGGTGTCAGGAGCCAGGCGTCTGTGGCTATTGTTTCCAGGAACAGTTTCCAGTGGAGAGAGGGGTCCATCTCAGCGTGTGGTAAGGAGGTCACGTGAGGGTGAGGGATCTTCTGTGGCCAGAAGCTGGTAGTTCCTGAGTAAAAGCTGGTTGAAAGCTTGATTAGAGATTTTTCCGACTTGGGATTTGATGAACTTTATTATACAGGGTAAGAAGAGACAGGCGAGAATGATTATTATGGGGCCTGCAATGGGCCAGAGCCAGGTGAGGAGGAGGTTTGTTAGTATTGACGAGAATGGGTTGGAATTGGAAGCAGAGTGGAGACTCGAGGCAAGGTCGGTGAGTTTGCTGATGTCAGTTTCTACAATGCCAGATTCGTTGATGTAATAGCACTCTTCTCAGAGGAAGACGCAGGTGCCGCCCTTCTCGGCTGTAAGCAGATCTTGGGCCCGCCGGTTTTGAAGGGTGACTTTAGCTAGCGAAGTGACCTGTCTTTGGAGAGAGGCTAGAGAATCGGCAGTGGATGTCAGGGCTCCCTCAAGTTTGGCGTTGAGATCTCTAACTGCCTATAGAGAGTGACCCAAGGCTTCTCCCGAAAACCCTGCCCCAATGGCTGAGGTGGTCCAAGAGATACTGACCATGATGGGAAGGAAAGCAGCCCTTTTTGTGCGCGAGGGCAAGGGAGGTTGGAGCTCAAGGAATTCTGCCATGCTGCAAAGTGTTAACTGTGGGATTAGGGTGACGAGAATGCAGGGTGTATCGGAGTTGAGAGGCAGTGAGTTGAAAAGACTGCTATTACACTAAAAGAAGTGTCCGGTTGCGTAAAAGTCTTAGAGCCGGAGGTAGGGGTGTAGATAGAGAGGCAGTGAAGTGCGCTGGAGGGGGGTGGAGTTGGGCCTACACAGTGGTGGATGGTGAGATTATCTGCGTATTCTGGTTCCCATAGGGGTATGTCTGCCAGGGGGCAGAGGGGTTGTCTTTTTGCATGGAAGTAGTAGTTGGAAATATTAAGGGGCACGGCGGCCAGCAGTGGGCGCTGTAGTGATGCGCACAAGAAACAATTGGCTGTGTTGAGGGTGTGGTTGAGAAAGATGGTGGTGTCCTGAATGAGCTGTAATGAAGAGTAGGAGAAATGGGAAGAGGGGTGGGGATAAGAAGATGAAGAGGCACTATTAAGAGTTTGGATAATGACTTTTTCGGAATGTCTGCTATCTGATGCAAATTGAGAGATCTGGGAATGAGAGGGAACATACTTTCGAGATATAAGCTACTGGGGCAAAGGATGAGCCATAATATTGGCCTAGGAATCTTAAAGCTTGATTGGACCTCTCATGAATGTATAATGAGAAGGGCTTGGACAAATCAGGAAGATGGAGAGCTGGGGCTTCCACAAGGGCTTGACAGAGCTTAATGAAGGAGTGTCGGGCTGAGGAGGATAATGGTTTTTTAGGGGGGCTCTTGCTGAGGTTGTATAGGGGTCTTGCCAACAGGGTGCAGGGAGAAGTTAGGGATCTACGTTCTAAAATATCTAGCTAGGCTTAGAAAGGGCCTAGAAAGGAAAGGATTTTTGTCTTGGTTTTGGGAATGGGCAGGTCAGAGAGGAGCCATTTTCTGTCTAAGGTAATGGACTTTCTTTGTTGAGATAGAAGGAATCTGAGGTAAGTGACAGAAGGGGAAGAGATTTGAGCTTTGACGGAGGATACTCTGTAACTTCTGGATGCTAGAAGGTTAAGTAGGGAGGCAGTGTCAAGTTGAGACTGTTCCCACGAGAGACTGCAGAGTAGAAGATTGTCTATGTATTATAAGGTGGACTTGGAGTGATCATGATGAAACTGTTTGAGGTCCTGAGCTAGGACCTGTCTAAAAATATGGGGACTATCTCGGAAGCTTTGTGGCAAAACTGACCAAGTGAGTTGTTTAGAATGTCTTGTGTATGGGTCCGTCCAGGTGAAGATGAAAAAATCTTGGGAGCAGGGGTCTAGAGGGATAGAAAAATGGGTCTTTGAGATCTAGGACTGAGAAGTGGGATGCTGAGGCTGTATGGATTTGGAACTAAGGGATGGATAGGGACAATGGCTATGTTGATGAGGCAAAGGTCTTGGACAAGGCGGCAAGATCCGTTGGTTTTTTTAACAGCTAATATGGGGGTATTAAATGGGGAGTGAGTGGGTCTGCTTGAATGATGGGTTGGAGGCCTATGAGGGCTGAAGTGGTTAGGGGGTATTGGGCCTGACAGATATACTGAGAGGGGTCACATAATTTGATAGAGGCAGGGGGACATAGGGCCACGGAGGGGCTTGTAATGTCCCAAACTTTGGGATTTACAGGGTGTATGAGGGCAGAACCGGAGCTTTCATTGGGTAGAGGGGGGTCGTTGGCTATGAGGGCCATCAGAAAGGGAGTACTGGGGGCTGTGGGAGTGGATATAGTTATGGAAACGTGGAGGAGGGAAAGGATGTCTCGTCCTAGTAAAGGGATGGGACACTGGGGCATAACCAGGAAGGAGTGGGAGAAAGGTATGGGATTGTCTTGGATTGTGCATAAAAGGGTGGGTGGGGGGTTTAATGGGAAAATCTGTTTACCTCCTACTCTGACTATAGGAGTAATGGCTGGCGTGGTAGGGCCCCGGTATTCTCACAAGACTGAGAAGGTGGCTCCTGTATCTAGGAGGAAGGAGATGGGGTGACCGTCTACTGTTAAGGTAACCCTGGGCTCCTGTTTGGTGATGGAAATGGTCGGGTGAGAAGCCCCCGGGCCCCATCAATCTTCTTCTGCCAGCCCCACTACGGCGGGCTTAGGATGGGGGTTGTTCGTCCAGCCTCCCCTTCGGGTGGTTGGGCAATCAGACTCGCAGTGGCCCTTTTTGTGGCATCTGGGGCATGGGGTGGTAGATCTGGGGGAGGGGCACGCCCTTGACCAATGTCCCTCTTTTCTGCACTTGAAACAAGCTCTTGGGGGGGCTTGTTTGTAGAGGGGCGCCCAGGTTGTGGTTTTATCAGCTGGGCCAACATCTGGAAATTGGCCTGATCAGCCTTTTGTTTACGGCATTCTTTCTCCTGATCAGCCTTTTGTTTACGGCATTCTTTCTCCTCCTCCTGCTTATGGAAGACTTTAAAGGCCACTGTTAGGATCTCAGTCTTTGGGGTAGCGGGGCCCTGTTCTAACTTTCTGAGTTTAGCTTTAATGTCGGGGTAGCCTTGAGCTAGGAAGTATGTCATAAGGACATGTCTTCCTTCAGGTGTTTCTGGGTCCAGGCTGGTATACTGTAATAGGGCTTGAGTGAGTCTGTCTAAGAACTCAGAGGGGATTTCATCTCTCTTTTGAATTATGTCTTGGAGCTTTTGAAAATTGACTGCTTTACAAGCTGCCCTTTTTCAGACCTGCTATTAAGCAGGAGGCAAAAATATCTCGAGAGCGGAGACTCATGGCGGTGTTATAATTTCAGTGTGGGTCTTGTTCGGGGACAGCAGTGGGGCCAGGGGGATAAGTGGGGTCAGTCCTGTGGGTTTCAGTAGCCTGCATTTGGGCGAAGTCCTAAACTCGTCTACGCTCTTCAGGGAGGAGAGTATTGGCCAGCAGCATGAAAATGTCATGATGTGTGAGGCTGTAAGACTGGAGGGTCTATTGAAACTCCCTGATGTATGTCATGGGATCAGTGGAAAAGGAACTTAGGCGTTTCTCTAGTTGGGCTAAATCTCTTAAGGAGAAAGGGATGTGAACACGCACGCTGCCTTCGGATCCTGCTACCTCCTGGAGGGGGGCGATAATTTTGGGAGGCTCTCTGGACTGAGTCTGAGGGGGACTGAAGGGTTCTGGCTCAGTCTGTGTGGGAGTGACGCGGTCTAGCCGTGCCTAGTCGAGCAGGTCCTGAAGTGCAGAAGGGGGGCAAAGAAAATAAAGAAAGATAGAATCAGACCCACATGTCGCCAGCTAGCAGCCCAGCTGCTTACTTCTGCCGCTCTAGTTGGGCTTGAACTCATGACTCTGAATTAAGAGTCCCATGCTCTACTGAGCTACAGCAGGGCTCCAGTTAATTGCTTATGGAATGCGTTGTTTTCTATTCCTGCCACATCGGCAAGTGGGGGAAGGGCATAGCTAGACGCAGGGGCGGTGTTTCTACACATCTTCAAGGTCTCCCTATTTTCAGAGTGAGGAGTCTTGGCAAGATATGTTTTTGTGGACAGATAACTTCTAAGGACTGCACCGGTTGCTCTCTAGCTTGTGCTTTCCCACGCTGCGTTCAGACATGGGGGGAGGTGCTTTCCCATTCTCTCTACAAACATGTGAGAAGACAAAGGCGGTCCCTAACAAGGGAGAAACAGGTGATGAGGGCAAAGACAGAGGAGGCCCCTGGGACTTAGTTAAAGGGGGGCTGAAAGGCTCAGGCTTAATCTGCAGGGAATGAAGATGAGGAGGTGAGATGGGGGAGGAGATGGTTGGGGAGGAAGGGAGAAGGGCTGTTGTAGGAGAAGAAGGGGAAGGGAGTGAACGGGAGGCTTCTGCTGGGGCGGCGGCTTGCGCTAGGAGAACTTGGGAGAGGGCGGGGAGAGGAGGAGGCAGAAAGCTTCCATATAGGGAATCTCCTTCCATTTTTTCAGGCGCTGGCAGTAGTTAAAAAGATCGCAAGTGATGTTAGGCATCAGGGAGAGGGTAGCCAGATGCTTAAGCAGTGCCATTGACCGTGATCGTCCGGCAAGGCCCTGACGCTCGGGGATGAGGAGGGAACGGTCCCCGCCTCAGGCCTTCACGGCTGCGGCGGACCCTCAGGCCCCTCCTCCAAAAGCCATAAATCCCCGCCTCAAAGCCTTACAGCTGCGGCAGACACTCAGGCCCCTCCTCCGACAGTCAAACGCATTCACCATCCCTTCCATCAGTGCTGAAAGTTTTTAAGCAATATTTCCCCGGGGTGGGCCACTCTTCCCCGAGCTATCGCAGTGCCATTGACCGTGATCGTCCGGCAAGGCCCTGACGCTAGGGGATGAGGAGGGAACGCTCCCCGCCTCAGGCCTTCACGGATGCGGCGGACCCTCAGGCCCCTCCCCAAACAGCCATAAATCCCCGCCTCAAGCCTTTACGGCTGCGGCGGACGCTCAAACCCCTCCTCCGACAGTCATAAATCCCCGCCTCAGGCCTTCACGGCGGCTGACTCTCAGGCCCCTCCTCCAACAGCCATAAATGAGGTGACTCCTTTGTGGATGAGAACGCTCCCTTTTCCCCCCCTCCTTCTGCTCCGTCCACCGAAAATGCCTAGCGCTAGGTACCTCGTGACTCCGGCACTCTGCCTTCTTAGGGAAGTCTGGGTGACGACCCACACTTCCGAAGAAATTCCGACTCGTATACGAGTTTCCGCAGACCACCAAGGATCATCGGGGACGCCCTTTGTCTCCTTGTGGTCTGCTTCCAGTCTGAGGATCTCCGTTCGTCTTCCCGTTTGTCTCCTTCTCTGTCCTTTAGCCATGGGAGCCTCCTCATCCCTCCCTGAAAGTTCACCTCTTGAATGCCTGCTTAAGCATCTGGCTACCCTCTCCCTGACGCCTGATATAAAACCAAAACTTCTCCGTAAATATTGCTCCCAAGATTGGCCGACATACCCCCCTAGACAATAACAAGCAATGGCCCGCAGGGGGAACTCTTGATCCTAACATCACTCGCGATCTTTTTAACTACTGCCAGCGCCTGAAAAAATGGAAGGAGATTCCCTATATGGAAGCTTTCTGCCTCCTCCTCTCCCCGCCCCCTCCCAAGTTCTCCTAGCCTGCAAGCCGCCGCCCCCACAGAAGCCTCCTGTTCACTCCCTTCCCCTTCTTCTACAACAGCCCTTCTCCCTTCCTCCCCAACCATCTCCTCCCCCATCTCACCTCCTCCACCTTCATTCCCTGCAGATTAAGCCTGAGCCTTTCAGCCCCCTTTAACTAGGTCCCAAGAGCCTCCTCCGTCTTTGCCCTCATCACCTGTTTCTCCCCTGTTAGGGACCGCCTTTGTCTTCTCACGTGTTTGTAGGGAGAATGGGAAAGCACCTTCCCCCATGTCTGAACGCAGCGTGGGAAAGCACAAGCTAGAGAACAACCGGTGCAGTCCTTAGAAGTTATCTGTCCACAAAAACATATCTTGCCAAGACTCCTCACTCTGAAAATAGGGAGACCTTGAAGATGTGTAGAAACACCGCCCCTGCTTCTAAATATGCCCGTCCCCCACTTGCAGATGTGGCAGGAATAGAGAAAAAAGAACATTCTGTTTACGCATTTCATAAGCAATTAACTGGAGCCCTGCTGCAGCTCAGTTAGTAGAGCATGGGACTCTTAATTCAGAGTCATGAGTTCAAGCCCAACTAGAGCTGCAGAAGTAAGCAGCTGAGCTGCTAGCTGGTGACATGTGGGTCCGATTCTGTCTTTCTTTATTTTCTTTGCCCCCCTTCTGCACTTCAGGACCTGCTCGACTAGGCATGGCTAGACCGCGTCACTCCCACACAGACTGAGCCAGAACCCTTCAGTCCCCCTCAGACTCAGTCCCAAGAGCCTCCCAAAATTATTGCCCCCCTCCGGGAGGTAGCAGAATCCGAAGGCAGTGTGCGCGTTCACATCCCTTTCTCCTTAAGAGATTTAGCCCAACTAGAGAAATGCCTAAGTTCCTTTTCCACTGATCCCATGACATACACCAGGGAGTTTCAATGGACCCTCCAGTCTTACAGCCTCACACATCATAACATTTTCATGCTCCTGGCCAATACTCTCCTCCCTGAAGAGCGTAGACGAGTTTGAGACTTCACCCAAACGCAGGCTACCGAAACCCACAGGACTGACCCCACCTATCCCCCTGGCCCCACTGCTGTCCCCGAACAAGACCCACACTGAGATTATAACACCGCCATGAGTCTCCGCTCTCGAGATATTTTTGCCTCCTGCTTAATAGCAGGTCTGAAAAAGGAAGCTTGTAAAGTAGTCAATTTTCAAAAGCTCCAAGACATAATTCAAAAGAGAGACGAAACCCCCTCCGAGTTCTTAGACAGACTCACTCAAGCCCTATTACAGTATACCAGCCTGGACCCAGAAACACCTGAAGGAAGACATGTCCTTATGACATACTTCCTAGCTCAAGGCTACCCCGACATTAAAGCTAAACTCAAAAAGATAGAACAGGGCACCACTACCCTACAGACTGAGATCCTAACAGTGGCCTTTAAAGTCTTCCATAACCGGGAGGAGGAGAAAGAACGCCGTAAACAAAAAGCTGATCAGGCCAATTTCCAGATGTTGGCCCAGCTGATAAAACCACAACCTGGGCGCCCTTCTACAAACAAGCCCCCCCCCAGGAGCTTCTTCAAGTGCGGAAAAGAAGGACATTAGTCAAGGACATGCCCCTCCCCCAGATCTCCTACCACCCCATGCCCCATATGCCACAAAAAGGGCCACTGGGGGTCTGATTGCCCAACCACCCGAAGGGGAGGCTGGATGAACAACCCCCATCCTAAGCCCGCCGTAGTGGGGCTGGCAGAATAAAATTGATGGGGCCCGGGGGCTTCTCGCCCGACCATTTCCATCACCAAACAAGAGCCCAGGGTTACTTTTAACAGTAGACCGTCGCCCCATCTCCTTCCTCCTAGACACAGGAGCCACCTTCTCAGTCTTGCGAGAATACCGGGGCCCTACCATGCCTGCCATTACTCCTATAGTCAGGGTAAGAGGTAAACAGATTTTCCCATTAAACCCCCTCCCCTTTATGCACAATCCAAGACAATCCCATACCTTTCTCCAACTCCTTCCTGGTTATGCCCCAGTGTCCCATCCCTTTACTAAGATGGGACATCCTTTCCCTCCTCCATGTTTCCATAACTATATCCACTCCCACAGCCCCCAGTACTCCCTTTCTGATGGCCCTCATAGCCAATGACCCCCCTCTACCAAATGAAAGCTCCGGTTCTGCCCTCATACACCCTGTAAATCCCCAAGTTTAGGACATTACAAGCCCCTCCGTGACCCTTTGTCCCCCTGCCTCTATCAAATTACGTGACCCCTTTGAGTATATCTGTCAGGCCCAATACCCCATAACCACTTCAGCCCTCATAGGCCTCCAA
Organism: Manis javanica; assembly: GCF_040802235.1. Lineage (NCBI taxonomy): Eukaryota > Metazoa > Chordata > Mammalia > Pholidota > Manidae > Manis > Manis javanica. The sequence goes on along the minus strand of NC_133171.1, from coordinate 66,503,054 downwards.
CCCATCATTCAAGATCTCTTAAACAAAAATTACCTCAGACCCACATACTTCCCATTTAATATCCCCATATTAGCTGTTAAAAAAAACCAAGAGATCTTTCTGCCTTGTACAAGACCTTCAACTCATCAACATAGCCGTTGTCCCTATCCATCCCTTAGTTCCAAATCCATACAGCCTTTTATCACAGATCCCCCATATTAGCTGTTAAAAAAACCAACGGATCTTGCCGCCTTGTCCAAGACCTTCCTCATCAACATAGCCATTGTCCCTATCCATCCCTTAGTTCCAAATATACAGAGCATCCCACTTCTCAGTCCTAGATCTCAAAGACCCATTTTTCTATCCCTCTAAGCCCCTGCTCCCAAGATTTTTTTATCTTCACCTAGATGGACCCATACACAAGACATTCTGAACAACTCACTTAGACAGTTTTGCCACAAAGCTTCCGAGATAGTCCCCATATATTTAGACAGGTCCCAGCTCAGGACCTCAAACATTTTCATCATAAGCACTCCAAGTCCACCTTATTATAATACATGGACAATCTTCTACTCTGCAGTCTCTCGTGGGAACAGTCTCAACTTGACACTGCCTCCCTACTTAACCTTCTAGCATCCAGAAGTTACCGAGTATCCTCCGTCAAAGCTCAAATCTCTTCCCCTTCTGTCACTTACCTCAGATTCCTTCTATCTCAACAAAGAAAGTCCATTACCTTAGACAGAAAATGGCTCCTCTCTGACCTGCCCATTCCCAAAACCAAGACAAAAATCCTTTCCTTTCTAGGCCCTTTCTAAGCCTAGCTAGATATTTTAGAATGTAGATCCCTAACTTCTCCCTGCACCCTGTTGGCAAGACCCCTATACAACCTCAGCAAGAGCCCCCCTAAAAAACCATTATCCTCCTCACCCCGACACTCCTTCATTAAGCTCTGTCAAGCCCTTGTGGAAGCCCCAGCTCTCCATCTTCCTGATTTGTCCAAGCCCTTCTCATTATACATTCATGAGAGGTCCAGTCAAGCTCTAGGAGTCCTAGGCCAATTTTATGGCCCATCCTTTGCCCCAGTAGCTTATCTCTCCAAGCAATTAGACCCCACAGTTCAGATATGGGCCCCCTGCCTACGAGCATTAGCCACTAGACAGCTCTTGCAGAAGGAAGCTCATAAACTGACATTCAGGGCGCCCCTTACCATTCTGTCCCCACATCACCTAAAAGAGCTCTTAACCTACAAAAGTTTACAGACTCTCCCTCCCTCCAGACTCCTGACATAACTGTCCTCTTTCCTCCAAAATCCCGTTCACCCCCTTTGCCATCCATACCCGAATCATGACTTTTTCCTCCTTTACTGCTCTCTTGCTTTTTCCCTCATTCCTATTGTCTTCCCCGCCACCCCAGCCTCCTTTGTATGGCGATTCAAAGTCAGACAGACTTACACACAGCATCAAAGAAAAATTACTGCCCTCATTGCCACACCAGACTGCCCTCTGAAAAGCTGCTCTGAGCCTTTATACCTCCACTTTCCTCCCTCCACTGAAGTGTTCACTAGCAGCTACCCTTATTCTCCCTACCTCTGCTTCCTCTATGACCAAAGACAAGCCTATTGCAGGCGATGGCCAGATACCTACGGGAGATGTCCCTACTAGTCTTGCACCATTCACTACATAGGTAACTTCCAGTACCCACAGTATTACTCCTCCAACCGTTTCATGAAATATCCCAATGGCTCATTCTCCTTATCAATCCCAGATCCCTGGGACTCTCGATGGGCTGCCAGAGTCACAGCCTCAGTTTACTACGGGGGGTCCTTGACCCCCACAGTACCCTTCATATCTCTCGAAAGTGTGTTCCCTCTCATTCCCAGATCTCTCAAGTTGCATCAGATAGCAGACATTCCGAAAAAGTCATTATCCAAACTCTTGATAGCGCCTCTTCATCTTCTTATCCCCGCCCCTCTTCCAATTTCTCCTACTCTTCATTACAGCTCATTCAGGACACCACCATCTTTCTCAACCACACCCTTAACACCGCCAATTGTTTCTTGTGCGCATCACTACAGCGCCCACTGCTGGCCGCCGTGCCCCTTAATATTTCCAACTACTCCTTCCATGCAGAAAGACAACCCCTCTGCCCCCTGGCAGACATACCCCTATGGGAACCAGAATACTCAGATAATCTCACCATCCACCACTGTGTAGGCCCAACTCCACCCCCCTCCAGCGCACTTCACTGCCTCTCTATCTACACCCCTACCTCCGGCTCTAAGACTTTTACGCAACCGGACACTTCTTTTAGTGTAATAGCAGTCTTTTCAACTCACTGCCTCTCAACTCCGATACACCCTGCATTCTCGTCACCCTAATCCCACAGTTAACACTTTGCAGCATGGCAGAATTCCTTGAGCTCCAACCTCCCTTGCCCTCGCGCACAAAAAGGGCTGCTTTCCTTCCCATCATGGTCAGTATCTCTTGGACCACCTCAGCCATTGGGGCAGGGTTTTCGGGAGAAGCCTTGGGTCACTCTCTATAGGCAGTTAGAGATCTCAACGCCAAACTTGAGGGAGCCCTGACATCCACTGCCGATTCTCTAGCCTCTCTCTAAAGACAGGTCACTTCGCTAGCTAAAGTCACCCTTCAAAACCGGCGGGCCCAAGATCTGCTTACAGCCGAGAAGGGCGGCACCTGCGTCTTCCTCTGAGAAGAGTGCTATTACATCAACGAATCTGGCATTGTAGAAACTGACATCAGCAAACTCACCGACCTTGCCTCGAGTCTCCACTCTGCTTCCAATTCCAACCCATTCTCGTCAATACTAACAAACCTCCTCCTCACCTGGCTCTGGCCCATTGCAGGCCCCATAATAATCATTCTTCTCGCCTGTCTCTTCTTACCCTGTATAATAAAGTTCATCAAATCCCAAGTCGGAAAAATCTCTAATCAAGCTTTCAACCAGCTTTTACTCAGGAACTACCAGCTTCTGGCCACAGAAGATCCCTCACCCTCACGTGACCTCCTTACCACACGCTGAGATGGACCCCTCTCTCCACTGGAAACTGTTCCTGGAAACAATAGCCACAGACGCCTGGCTCCTGACACCCATATCCTCTTGGCCAACCTATGGTTACAGGGAACCTTCACTGATTTCCAAACCTGAAGAAGTCCACATCTACTCGTCCTTACTGCGGGGAGTCCTATCAACCCTTTCCTCCCAATCCTCAAGCCCTCACTCCCTTCTCCGCCCCTGTTCAGCAGGAAGCAGCCAGAGAGAAAGCAACGTCCACAAACCCATAGAGGAGAAAGGGGGGAATGAAGGGTCCCCACCAGTAAGATGGCAAACTTCCGGCTTCTCTTCGGGGGGGGGGGGGGGTCCTCAGTTCCCGCCGGCGCCACCTGAAGCCCAATCACCTCTCGCCCCCCTCCCAATCCCAGCACCTAGCCAACAGCCACCAGCCCCGTAGAAGTGACACCTCAATCAATTCATGCCCCCTCCTATATAACCCAGCACCTTTCCCTAATAAAGCGGAACTCTCCGGTGAATTGCTGCTATGTGTCGCTCCTTTCCTTTCACAAACTGTGCTGCCAGCGTCTAGAGTATTTCATACAAAGATTAAAAAGTCAGCAATCCGGAAATGCTGTATTGTTCCTTAGACACTGGGCATTTCTTCTTAGGGGCTCAGATAAATGAAAAGGCCAAATCTGTGTTCCTTGGCTTAGGGGTTGGAGGAGGAGCTGCCATTCTGAGCCACAGTCTGACTCCCAGACAACAATGGGCACTTTCTTTTTTAAGGCTATCCTGTCAGGCCCTGTACCTAAAATATCCCCTTTTCCCCACATACACACAAAATATGAGAGGGAAAAATCAAACAGTTCTGGTAGTTCTGGTAAGAGCCAGCATAGTTACAACAACAAAAAAACCCCAAGACACTTGGATTTCAGCTGGGCCCAGAACTGGAGGGCAAAACACTTGGTTTAAGCGTAGGACACCAGTGCCTCCAACAGATCCTGTTTCGGTAACAAACGTCTGTGCCAAGGCAGTCTGGGAAAACGTCAAATGAACAAAACAGCTCACACACAAATCAGATAAACGTCTAGCTGTACTTTTGAAAATGCAAATATTTTGTAGTTCTTTCATAAAAACTGGAATACAAAAAATTTCTAGTAGTAAGTTTAATCTTTGGTATTTTGTTGTTGGGTTGTCGTCGTGAGGCATTGATGCATCAACTCACAGCTCAGATGTTAAGTATAAATAAGGTGTGGAAAGCTGAAGCAAACTCTGGGATGTGGTAGCTGGCATGTTATGCAGAATTCCACATTGTTGTCCTAAAGTTGGTTTTAATATGTAGGGTAAAAGCTATAAATCTAAGAAAACTTTTATGAAACATTGGGTGAAACATGGGAAATAAAGTTTATAAATGCCTTTTCTTCTCACACTATTCTCATATAGGCCATCTTCATTTCAACACTGAATCCCAAACTCCAAAATACCTAGAATCAAGGAAAACGGTTAAATCCTACATTTGAAATAACTACAGCTCATGATTGCAAAAAAACTGGCATATCATATCGCATTTCACAGCCTTAAGAGTATGCAATACGATCCAGAATGTCTAGAAGTCGAGCCACGGATGTATTACAAAACATGCTTGGTCAACAGACCAGTGACAGTAAATAGAAGCATTCTATTGTCATTTTTCTGCAGACTATCATCATCGATGGCCCCTGACACCTGTAAAACAAAATTTAGTGGATTCCACGTACTCTCAGTACTTCCGTTTAGGGGCCAAGGAGACCTAAAATGTCACAGCTACTGTCATGGAAATACTTAGGTGGCTCTGAAAAGAGCCTTTGGGTTTAGGGATACAACACAGTAAGGTTAACAATTCAAGCTCTCTCTCCACGGATGCGACGCGCCAGCTGAATGTCCTTGGGCATGATGGTGACACGCTTGGCGTGGATGGCGCACAGGTTGGTGTCCTCGAAAAGCCCCACCAGGTAGGCCTCGCACGCCTCCTGCAGCGCCATCACGGCCGAGCTCTGGAAGCGCAGGTCGGTCTTGAAGTCCTGCGCGATCTCGCGAACCAGCCGCTGGAAAGGCAGTTTGCGTATCAGCAGTTCGGTGGACTTCTGGTAGCGGCGGATCTCGCGCAGCGCCACCGTGCCGGGCCGGTAGCGGTGGGGCTTCTTCACGCCGCCCGTAGCCGGCGCACTCTTACGAGCCGCCTTGGTAGCCAGCTGCTTGCGCGGGGCCTTACCGCCGGTGGACTTGCGAGCCGTCTGCTTCGTCCGAGCCATATTAAAATATCACAGGATGTTTTTAGGGACTCCAGTGACGGGTAAAGAACAACCTTTCTTTTATACAGCAAGATCACTGACTATTGGGCCCAAGAACATTCAAAAGTCCCCGCGTCCTCTCCGGATTGGTCCATCTCTGTGCTTGGCCCGGATTAAGAGCTGCTTTCCCGTTGGTGAATGAATCCCAAACCCTGCCTTTCACTGTCTCCCCTCTGACGTCATATTATTTATTCTTAACCTTGTAGTAGAGGAGCTCCGGACCTCTGTCGTTCACCGAAAGCTTCTGAAGTCTATGTTGAAAGGTAGTCACAAAAAGGAACGCAGAAAACTCCAGTGGATTTTTTAAAAAAGAGCAATCAGGTATTTTGGAGATGCTTAGGGAAATTTACTTATGGGCTGCATCTAAAATGATAATTCTCTTGGGTGTGGCACGATTATGGACAATTGAGAAAATGCTCTTATTTACAAAGCACTGTCAAGGACATTAAGTAATTTTAATAAAAACTTGAATCTGGATGGAAACGATGTGGGTGTTAGTATCGTCAGCGTTAAAATGATTGACTTAATCCAGCTTCACTTTACTCATTTTCCCAAATGTGAGGCTGCACTGTCTTTTCTGAACTTTCCCAAACGTTCAGTTAAGAGCTAAGGCAGCGCCTTCTCTAGCCACTCACTCTCCTGTACAGCTAGCCTCGGTCAAAGCTTACAGTAGCTGCATTCAGAAAATTCATGTGTGGTTCTCGACCTTAAATCAACGTTCCCGTAATCTTCACGAGCGCTAAACATCTTTCGGGTAATTCGCTTGTTATGTCACTTAGTCTTTAAATCTTTATACGGGCAGAAGTAGTATGACAGCTCTTTCAAAGAAAAACTATGGGTGGCTCTGAAAAGAGCCTTTATTAAGCTAGGCTGATTAACGTAAGATGAAAATACCCGTGCCAAGAACCCTTACTTTCCCTTGGCCTTGTGGTGGCTCTCGGTCTTCTTGGGCAGCAGCACGGCCTGGATGTTGGGCAGGACGCCGCCCTGAGCGATGGTCACGCGGCCCAGCAGCTTGTTGAGCTCCTCGTCATTGCGGATGGCCAGCTGCAGGTGGCGCGGGATGATGCGCGTCTTCTTGTTGTCGCGGGCCGCGTTGCCCGCCAGCTCCAGGATCTCGGCCGTTAGGTACTCCAGCACCGCCGCCAGGTACACGGGCGCGCCGGCCCCGACCCGCTCGGCGTAGTTGCCTTTGCGGAGCAGCCGGTGCACGCGGCCCACGGGAAACTGCAGCCCGGCCCGCGAAGACCTGGTCTTGGCCTTGGCGCGAGCTTTGCCGCCTTGCTTACCACGGCCTGACATAATTTCTTGAGTAAAACATAAAGATTTTCAGGAATGCGGAAAATCAAGTAAGAATAAAATGAAATCAAGGCGAATATTTATACTAACTGGAGGTAGTCTCGAGTGCAAGTCTCCCATTGGCTATTATCAAGCAACCAATGGAAAAGCAGAATCTGCATCCTTCATTTTCATTAATCCTTCCATCTGATTTTGAGATTTTTGTTTGTTTAAATCTAATCGGGTCTGATGAGCTTTTAATACTAATGGTAATTGAATCATGTGGTTTACCCAGAATATCTTCTTAAACACAATCGGAAGAAGTGGTTGTTCTCATTGTTTTGTCTTTTCGCTGTTTTGTCTTTTCCTTTAACTGGGACTTGGGACTCATGATTTTGGAAAGCAATTTCTAAGTAGGTAACATTTAAGAGGTACTTTTATACTAGCAGTTGCTTTAATTTAAATCATACAACAGAAAAGGAGACAGTAAACAATTCTTTGTCGTAGTGATGCCGGGGTTCTTTTTTGCGAAGTCAAAGAATGAACTTAGCAAACACTCACGGTAGGAGAGCAAGGCAGAGACTTTTATTTAGAGATGAAGTGAGAGGACAGATGTGGGTAAAATTGTAACATTTCCAGAGTATCCCGCCTTGCTTTAGTGTATTTGCATATCCTCAGGGGTGTAGAGAAGTTCATCTCCATGTCAATGAGTAATTACCTGGGCAACCGAGGGCGTGTCTGAACCTGAGAGTTTAAGGGGAGGGGCTGGCTTGCTTGTTTGCTTGCTTCCTTCCGGAGGAGAGGACAGAAAGCCCTGGACTGATGTTTGTAAGCAATAAACGGGATTTAAACTTTACTTCTCCCTTTGACTGACTTCAGTTTTTACAGATATTTTGACCCGGGGTTTCCTCTCCCCGGACGTACACTCATTATTTAAGAATAGCTCGTTTTTATATATTATACAGTTTAATGGAAATGGAAAGCCAAGAAAAACACATCAAATATTTCTGAGTTGCCCTAGACGGAGATGAGAGGTCCGTGTCCTCCCACCTGCCATGAAGCAAGGGTTGGGACCTGCCTTGTCTCCTAACTGCCGTCCCTTTCCCAAATCATGAGCAGCCTCTAGACCTCCTTTTATCTGTCTCTTTGTGGACCTTTTCCAAATTTTCAGTCAGTCTCTTTCCCAAAATTAAATTCTCCCAATCCCCCTCTGCCTCCTTCCAGGCAGATAGAACTCGGCCCAGGCAGTTCTATCCCTTCCTGTATTTCACTCTAACTGTCTTCAGATCCTCTTTGTTGGATAGGGAGGGAGGCAAAACTGCATGACTGAAAGAATTGAGGATGTAGGACAGGTTATTTTTCTCTCATTTGCTTTGTAACTCAGACTGCATCTCTGGAGAAAATGCGGGTGTTAACTAAGAAAGTGTGGAAACACTTCTGGTCTTTCAGGTTGATGGGCTTGCCCAGTGGCCCTACTGTGTCCAAAGTTGGTGCCTTATCAGAATCAACTGGGAATTTATGAATTTTTCTTAAGGCCTTCTCCCACTTCTCATTGTGGATCCAAGGTCTACCAGAGGCCAGGCATCTGATTTTTTTTTTTTTTGAATTCCTCATTCACTTAAAGACCAGCCAGGTATCAGTACAGGTAGCAAAAAAAGCCTAGCTTTGAGTTTAGGCCTAGCTTTTGGTTTGAGCTTGTTAATCAAGGGTATAGTTTTAGATAAAACATCAAATATTAGGAATGAAGAAGGGGGCTGGGAGAGAAAGAAAGGGGAAAGAGAAATCAGAGGGAGGAAAGAAGGAAAGATTAGAGAGAAAAGGAAGGTAGAAAACAAGCAGGCAGACAGTGGTTACGAAGGACAAGATGTGGAGAAAATAATCCCTACCTCAGGAGGTCATTTTAAAGAGGCTAAATATTAAGATTGCAGACCAGATCTCACCTCTACAGGGTAAAAACATATGGGTCAGTGATTCTTAAGCTGTAGCCTGAGTTCGCTAATAACACATAGAGACAGACAGAAGGGGAGGAGGGGAATGCCTTTGTATAATCTAAAAAACAAAAATTACTTTTTTAAAAGTCAAGCATCTTTCACACCTACAGTTTGTGTTTGCTGGATAGGAAGTGCTTCTCGACTGTTTGGGACACGGAGAAAAATTTAAATTGTTTTCTCTTAAGAACCTCTACTTTAAATTTTATTTCTTCATCGGAAGACACTCTTAGGGTATGTTTTGGAGTCCAAGATGGTTTTTAGTTTTCAAAGAAACACCTGCCATTGTCTTCCTCGCTATCAGCCGGGAGGTGGCGCCAGATAGGGAAGAGCGAGAAATTCAAACCCTTTGTCCCTCCTAGAACTGAAGGGCCATCCTCCCTGCTCTTCTAAGTGGCTCTCCTTAACCACAAGTGACCCAGGAAACTGGAGCCAGCTTTCTGGGATGCACGGAAAACTGCAATAGCCTCAGATTGGCCACTGCCCTCTGGTAAGCGACCGTAATGCGAAATTGGAGGAATCTCAATCTGTGCGCAGAGCTCGAAGTGCAGTCCACAGGACTGCCAAGAGTCAGGCTATTTTGCCTTGTATTTCACCAGTGGTTTAGACCACGCTAAATTCGAGCTCCAGGAAGAGCGGCTATCTGCCCTCTCCGCCGCTCAGGTTCCTCGCCCTCTACAGACAAGGGCGGCCTTGATAATCCACCTCAGGATTCCCATTTTTATATTCTTTGAACCGCCTTTTTTCACCCAACAACGAAATTTCAATCAACGTCAGAAACGGGCAGACGCAGACAGGGGACTGACCATTCCCAAGTAGTTTAATGAGCACCTCCCGATTAAGGGAGAAAAATTCTTCTGGTTGACCACAGCAGTGTATTTCACTTAAAGCCAAGCGACCTCAACGGAATTTGCTTCCTGAGGTAGCCTCATATTCATTTCATTAGAGGTCAAACCAATCACTTGTAGTCACCAGGGTAGGTTGCAGTTACAACTCTCTCTTGAGAAAATATGTGGCTCTGAAAAGAGCCTGTTTGAAAATGTCCCTGTGCTTAGAGACGCCTACTTGGAGCTGGTGTACTTGGTGACGGCCTTGGTGCCCTCGGACACGGCGTGCTTGGCCAGTTCCCCGGGCAGCAGCAGGCGCACGGCCGTCTGGATCTCCCTGGAGGTGATGGTCGAGCGCTTGTTGTAATGCGCCAGGCGCGACGCCTCGCCCGCCATGCGTTCGAAGATGTCGTTGATGAACGAGTTCATGATGCCCATGGCTTTCGACGAGATGCCAGTGTCAGGGTGGACCTGCTTCAGCACTTTATAGACATAGATGGAATAGCTCTCCTTGCGGCTGCGTTTGCGCTTCCTACCATCTTTCTTCTGTGCCTTAGTGTGGGCCTTTTTGGAACCCTTCTTAGGGGCCGGAGCTGATTTAGAAGGTTCAGGCATAGTTCTTTCTCCAAAGGCTGATAAAAAAAAGTCTCACTTTTTTCAAAGATTAGTGTCTAATACTGGAGTCCATTCACTTATAGTTCCTCAATGCAAACGAAGGATCAACAACTTTCTCTTCTGATTGGATAAATGTGGCACAAGTTCCCTGAGTGAGGTGCTTATGGAAATACAGGATTCACATTCTTTTTCTATTGGATAGTCGAACAAAACATTTTGACCAATTGGATAGCTGATTGGTGCATCCCTGCACTATCTATAAAAATGTTATTTTCTCAGTCTGCAACATCGGTTTTCTGTTTTACGCAGAACTTTTGTGTTTGATGTTAGCCAATTGCAAAGACCGGACGTGGAAAACAAGGAGGAAAATCAACAGCCAAGGCTAAAACTCGCTCCTCGCGGGCGGGGCTGCAGTTTTCCGTCGGCCGCGTGCATCGCCTGCTCCGCAAGGGACTACGCAAGGGACTACCGCGTGCATCGCCTGCTCGGGACTACGCCGAGCGGGTCGGGGCCGGCGCGCCCGTGTACCTGGCGGCGGTGCTGGAGTACCTAACGGCCGAGATCCTGGAGCTGGCGGGCAACGCGGCCCGCGACAAGACGCGCATCATCCCGCGCCACCTGCAGCTGGCCATCCGCAATGACGAGGAGCTCATGCTGGGCTGCGTGACCATCGCTCAGGGCGGCGTCCTGCCCAACATCCAGGCCGTGCTGCCGCCCAAGAAGACCGAGAGCCACCACAAGGCCAAGGGAAAGTAGAGAATGCAACTGAAGAGAATATATAGTCTTGTCTCCCTATTGCCTAAAGGCTCTTTTCAGAGCCTTTCAACATTTTCACAGGAAAAGCTGGTAATCAGGCTATGCTACGTTGGTCTCAAATCAACTTGTGAAAGGTATTTTGATGTGAAAACGTGTTAGAAAAATAGCCAGAATTGCTGCAGGAATGTCTCTGGGACTCGCAGTTATTACGCGGCAAGGAAACGAACAGCTGACCAGTAATAAAGTTGAACACGCATTTCAAGTTCAAGCAAGATCTATTTCATCTAGCAAAATTCGGAGAATATGGCGGCTGTCTATTGGACTTAACGCTACCAGACCCGACAAGCCGCTTTACATGTGATTTTAATAATCTACTCAGGGATCCTGACATGTAGTCTCCCAAGAGAAAACACTCGAGATTAGGAGTTGTAATGAGCGCAGCTGCGAAAGTGGCAGTCCAGGGGATTAATTATTTAATTAAAAAAACCTAACTGTCCGGGGAGAAGGAAACGACAAAATTAAAATTGTATGTAATTTAACGTGGCAGATCAGCAGAATTGGCACTCTGAGCATGTCAAGAATTGAGACACAACCCACCAAGATTTTCTAAATCACAAGTTATGTTTAACACGGTGTTTGGTTGCAGGGTGAAACAGCATGTGAAATTCTTTTAGATTTCGAAGACAAAAAATAGATGGGCGATGGAGTAATTCAAATCATGCTCTAGCAATTGACCAATCCTTCTGATTACGCTTCGAGCCAGTGGTTTTATCGCGCGGGACTTTTTAAAAAACATATGACCAATCAGAATGCTTCTTACTGTATTTAAGGGTAACTTTGCACTTACCAGTACTCGTTTTTTTAGTTTTGCAAGATGGCACGTACGAAGCAGACGGCTCGCAAGTCCACCGGCGGTAAGGCCCCGCGCAAGCAGCTGGCTACCAAGGCGGCACGTAAGAGTGCGCCGGCCACAGGTGGCGTGAAGAAGCCCCATCGCTACCGGCCCGGCACGGTGGCGCTGCGCGAGATCCGCCGCTACCAGAAGTCCACCGAACTGCTAATCCGCAAGCTGCCGTTCCAGCGGCTGGTGCGCGAGATCGCGCAGGATTTCAAGACCGATCTGCGCTTCCAGAGCTCGGCCGTGATGGCGCTGCAGGAGGCGTGCGAGGCCTACCTGGTGGGGCTTTTCGAGGACACCAACCTGTGCGCCATCCACGCTAAGCGTGTCACCATCATGCCCAAGGACATTCAGCTGGCGCGCCGCATCCGTGGGGAGAGAGCTTAAGAGAATTGTTCCCTTAAGATTAAAAAAAGGCTCTTTTCAGAGCCACCCACAAGTTCACTTAAAGCAGTTGTAATCTGATTGTAGATTTCAATTATTGAAGCATAAAGTGAATTGCTTTAATAGGAAAATGTTTTTCACGTAGGCATTTGAATGTGAGTTGGCTTTCTAAGCTTAAGTACTTTTTTTGGTCTCCACTTGCGTTGTCTATTACGACTGCTAAACAGCTGCATATCTTTTGCCTTCTTATTTGTTGTCCTTTCGGACATATTTGTGGACCAATAGCACAGTAAGCTCTTAGTTGTATTTGAATTAGTCAGTTTTAATAGTACTTAGTGTTTAGTTCTCATTTATGTCTACTCTCAATTCTATAAAATTTGGTAAAAGGATTTATGGGTATATTTTACGGAGGCCCCTGTCATAGATTTTAATTCATTGTAATACGTGAGATCTAGCAGCAGCATTACTATGCTTAAAACCCAGTAATCCACAGCATTCTCGTATCCAGAATCTAGAATCCAGCATCAGTCGGCCTACAATGCATAGCTCAGGCAATAGGTAATTTCAGTACTCACCACCAGAGGTACACTGAATTAGATGTATGCAACAAAAAAGATAAGATTTGCCTATTTGACAAAATTCCTTTGCCTACTCATTTTAAAATCAGATTTGAGATTGAGAAAGGTAGTAACTGTAGTTCTTTAAGCCATGCCCACTTTTTTTTTTTTGAGAGGGCATCTCATATTTGATCAAGTGGTTGTTAACAACAATAAAATTCAGTATAGGGGGGGTCAATGCTCAATGTACAATCATTAATCCATCTCAAGCCTAACTCGTCAGTCTCCAATCTTCTGAAGCATAACGAACAAGTTCTTACATGGTGAACGAATTCTTACATAGTGAATAAATTCCTACATGGTGAACAGTACAAGGGCATTCATCACAGAAACTTTTGGTTTTGATCACGCATTATGAACTATAAACAATCAGGTCAATTATGAATATTCGTTTGATTTTTATACTTGATTTATATGTTGATCCCACATTTCTCCCATTATTATTTTTATTATTTTTATTTTTAATAAAATGCTGAAGTGGTAGGTAGATGCAAGATAAAGGTAGAAAACATAGTTTAGTGTTGTAAGAGAGCAATTGTAGATGATCAAGTGTGTGCCTGTAGACTATGTGTTAATCCAAGCTAGACAAGGGCAATAAAACATCCACGGATGCAGATTTCTCTCAAAGCAGGGGGGATGAGGTTCTGAGCCTCACCTCTGTTGATCCCCAATTTCTCACCTGATGGCCCCCCTGCGACTGTGCCTGTCTTAGGTTGTTCCTCCCTTGAGGAATCTTACCCGTCTCTGGCTAACCAGTCATCTTCCGGGGCCATACAGGGAAATGTAAAGTTGGTAAGTGAGAGAGAAGCCATATTGTTGGAAAAGGTTAGCTTTTTACTTTGCAGATTTATGCCCTGTGGCTTCTATGCCCAGCACTTGTCTTGAGGTATCTTTACCACCTGGAGGAATTATGATACTCGGTAACTTCAATATGAGGCACGAATTCTATTTAAGGGTCGTAATTAGGAAGGAAGAAGAAAAGCTATAGAGGTAGCATATGGAAGAAAACATGGGAGGATTGATTATTTCTTTGACATATCTTCTTGTAGAGTACCTTAAGTATGTATAGGTTTTAAACTACTAACTAATTTGCACACACATATTAACATAATAAGAATACGGTGACATAAACAAAGCAAATCTATACTTACCATCCATCTCCAGTGAAGCCAAGAAAACCATTTAGGCACCCTAGGCATTTGTGAAAATTTGTCTATGATATGATGGATATTGTCCAACTGTACTTGAACAGTCTGAGAGAAATCAGACAAATTAAAGCAGCCCATTTATGGGATCTGTTCACATCCCATATGTTCTTTTAACCGTAGATAGTCTATAGTCATAAGATTTTGGAGCACTACAACTTGCACCCCTCCCAACTCCTGGTTGAGTTCCAACAGTACAGATCCGGTCAAATTTGTTGTCTCACTGTATGCACATGCCAGCCTAGACATCTCCCTCCTTATTCCAATAAGCCATGCCCACTTTTACAAGAACATCGATTTATGTGTTAATTTCTTTTTAAGTTTTCCAAATATAAAAGTATAACAACTGATAGTTTTCTGAGGCCTAAAGCTTATACAACCTGGCACCTCTTAAAGACTACAATACAAAAATCAGAAATCCAAAACTAGTTAGACATATATCTAGTTTTTTGGGGGAAATGAATTACAGTTTTACAAATAAAACCATAGCCATCAGAAAAATAGTACATCTTAGTAACTTGAATATAACACATTTTCTATGTCTTTGCATATTGATTCTCTTCAAATGAAAATTATTTTGTAATATTTCTATATAGATAGTGGAAAGAGAATCCAGCATTTCCACTATTTATTCCCTTGGTAATTTAGAAGAGTTTCAGCTTAAGAACAACGCATTTTTGGTAATGTTGGTTGGTTGGTAAGACTTGTCAAATTTGGGGATTCCTCTGTTGAGTTTCATATGTGAGTTATAAAATTTGGAAGACTTCTTCACAGATTAGTTTCTGTCTATATATTTCAAGTCTTGATTCTTTATTATACACTCACTCTCACTGCTGGGTGCTATGAATACACAGATGTCATTATATGGCCTCTAGTCCTGCATCTTTCTGCCAGGAATCCAGGTTAGTTTGTCGGGGAGCAGTAGGAGTATTCCTTGAAACCATTGTTACATTACATTGGCTAGCAACAGGAGACCTAAATAGGAGCATGTCTGTGACTCACCTCATTAACCTCATTGTAATGTCTCATTAACCTCAAATTAAATACGTATTCAACTAAATTTTCTCTTACCCAAGTCTCAAATATTGTCATCAGCATCCCAATATAATCAAACAAAGGTGAATAGTAATGGAAGAGAAGATTGGAAATAAAGATTTTAACTAGCTTTGATTAAAATATCTTAACCTTACAATTAAAAAAACAAAACAAAAAACACGAGACCAAGTGAATACACTCCCAGGAACCATTCCCAAAGCCTTGGTATGGTGCCTGACACTTGAGGTTCATCAGTCTGTGAGCAATGGCTTTCCAAATTATACATGGCCCTCCTGCCCTCCTCCCACTCGGTCCTAACTCACATCAGCACCTGAAAGGTTGAGAATCACTGATCTGGGATGAGTCTCAGGCCTCTGAGATAGAACGATGCTTAGCACGATGCTTTGGATAATGGATGGCTTTAGTTCTTACCATCTAGAGATACTTTCTCCTAGAGATACCAAGCGGAAACTCAGTGGAGAGGATAGAAAGTCAATTCTGAGCAATTCAAACATTTTCAGAGTAAAGAGGAGTTCCCTGAGACAGCTTTGCTGGGTGTTACAGATCCATTCTGTACTGAATATCATCTTTCTTTACAGAAGACCCCATGGAAGGAAAAAACAATAAAACCATGGATTCCATGGGTCAAGTACCACATGAAATGCTTGGCCTGAATTATTATATATAATTCCTACTACAACACTGAAAGGTAAATTCTCTCAACTGTCTCCATTTTATAGAGGAAGAACTTTAGCCTAAGATCTTTTAGTAAATTGATCAAACTCATACTACTAGCAAATACGACTACCAGGTAGTCTTACATCAACCACACATTCTAATATCTTCTGATCAGTGAGATTGCCCAGAAATGGATTACCATATCTAGTTTCCTCCTCAAAGGTAACTCTGTTGTGCAAATTGGGCTGCCTCAGGGTGGATAGGGGGAAGCTACCATGGCCTGGCTTGGGCTAAATTCTGTTATCAGAGTCCTCTGGTCAGATGCCTGGTGTGAGACATGGGTAGGATGACCAGAAGAAACAGCAGGTTGCAGGGATGATCTCTGGGATTCAAGGCCAGGTCAGAGTAATGATTTCCTTAGAAACACGTGTATTCTGCTCCAAAGCAAATATTTGCTTGTGTCTTCCCCACAGTATGTACTCTAGAGCTATGTTGTCCAAGATGGTAAGATGGCTACTAAGTACTTGAAATGTAGCTAGTCCAAATAGAGCTTTAAATATAAAATACATATCAGATTTTCAAAAGACTACTAAAAATAGAATTAGAAAATCTCTTTAATATTTTATTATTAGATTACTTATTGAAATAATATTTGATCATAGTACATTGAAACACTATCAAGATAGATTTTACTTGTTTCTCCTTTTGTTAATAAGGCTACTAGGAAATTTTTAACTGCATATTATATTTCTGAGGAAAGCACTAGTATAGAGAATAATTATGCTGGCTCACTGATCAGAAACTATCTATGTCCTTAGCATCATTGATCCTCAGTAATAATGACACTTCCCTCAAAGTGCTGTGAAAAGAATCTTTGAAAATAAATGTAGACTGCTCAGCAATAGTGCTTGATACATTGTAAACTAGTGTTCAAGAAATATTAGCTCTCCTTACTGTTGTTACCACTGTGCCCTAAATCCCTGTTCCCTTCAGAAATCCTCTAATGATGTAAATCTGTCTTATACTGGACCTGTTTATCTCTGATTTCAACCACAGAATTGCCTTCTATATTTCCCACTGGCATAGAAGGAATAATACCTAGAGCTTCCCCTAGGGGATATAATAGAATACTTAATTCTTCAGCCATGAGAGCACTGTGTATGCATAGAAAGAAAGTTTGAAATAAGAATTTACAAGAAGCCTGTGATTATTGTCTTACTCATCACACCTGTGTTATATACATGGGCATTTCATGATTTTTCATTGTTGAATTATCATTCAGAAGTTTATGCACTATTCATTGCCATTTTTGGCTAATCAGCTGTGTTTGGGCAATTATTTGAATACATTATTGCTGTTGTCAACATTATTTTATAATAAAGGAAATACTGAAAGTGATAATATTAACGTCAAAATAAATATGGGTTTCTTAACTAAATAAAATCAACACAGGGACCCTTTTCTTAAAGTGGTAAATTTTTAGATTCAAATGAATGGCTAAATAGATCTCAGACTCAACTATGTGATCAATTGTGAAGAAATGCAACAAAGTTAAACATGGGCACAATTGAGGAAACTGTTGAAGACTTTATCTAAAAGCTAGATAAAAAAATAGAGATTTTTATAATAACTTTTAGCTCTCTGTGAGTGAATGAACTCACCAACCTTTCTGGAGAAGGGTGATTATATCTGGTTTTGAGGAACATGTTTCATTTCAAAGAAAAGGACATCCTTCATCTATGCATATGTTTGCGGGAGACATTCAATGTTGTTATCAACTGTTAAGTCTGTGAACTCAATAAACTGACACTCCAAAGGGCAATCACAACAGGTTTAAAAGAAAATCAGAGAAATCAACTCTCTTTGCTTAGGCTGATTCCCTCCCAGCCTAATTCAGAACTGGTGTTAAAATCAAGCAAATGGGTGGACTTGAAAGTATTTGAAGGAGAAATGAAATATAGAAATGCGTGATGCTGGACTCAGAGACTCCAAGAAGGGACTGGTGATTACTAAAGGGGAGGGGTGTGGGAGGGTGGGTGGGGAGGGAGAAGGGGATTGAGGGGTATTATGTTTAGTACATATGGTGTGGGGGATCATGGGGAAAGCAGTGTAGCACAGAAAAGGCAAATAGTGAATCTTTGGCATTTTACTAAACTGATGGACAGTGACTGCATTGGGGTATGGGTGAGGACTTGATAATATGGTGAATGTAATGACCACATTGTTTTTTCATGTGAAACCTTCATAAGAGTGTATATCAATAATACCTTAATAAAAATTAAAAAAAAAAAAGAAATGCATGATGCTGTTACTATAATCATGAACTGCGATTATATTTGAAGTGTCTTAATTAGGTCTCCTGATTGCCACAATTTGATGCAATCTGAATTAAATAAGGTGGCCTCAGTGGCAGGAACTCAGGTGGTTCAAGGAATCAGAAACTCAGGAGATTGTCAGGAACCCAGACATTGTAGCTCCATACATATCTCACCTCTGTTTTTCTCTGTACTTTGGCTCCATTGCACCATTTTATCCATCAGCTCTCTTGGTTTCTCCTACACAGTGTCTAAGAAGGCAGCTCCCAGCCCCTGAAGGCAGCTCTCAGCCCCTGACATCAGGTTACCTCAGTTCCTGTAGCTCAATTCCAGTTTCTGAAAAGTTTTGGTAGAAATTGGCTCAGTGATCTTTGGACCAACTATCCTTAAAGTCAGACACCTTCCCCCACGTTTAGTCCACAAAAGACAGTATGTATTCAGACACACTGGCACTTAAGCTTTAAACAGATGAGGTTAGAGAAGACCAGGATATTTGAGAACAGAAGGCATTCTAGTTTATACTGTTGCTTGTGAGCCACACACAGTAAACTGAGTTCTTGAAATGGGCTAGTGGGAAGTGAATGTGCTGTATGTGTAAAATACACAGATTACAGACAGTACATGCAAAACAAAAAAGAATGGAAACATCTCATAAATCTTTTTACATTGATTTCATGATTAATGAGAATATTTTGGATATATTGGCTTAAATAAACTATATTATTAAAAATTGATTTCACCTGTTTCTTTTTTTACTTATTTATGTGAGTATAGACAGGGCTGTTCTAGAGACTGTTAATTCACTCATGCAAGATCCCTTCAATAACTGAGTATCTTCAATGAGCATATTCTATGCTGCCTGGCTCTCAAAGAATGAGAGCTTGCCATTTCCAAAAGTACAAAGATAAAAATCTGGGAAGAAATCTAATATGTTCAGATACATTTAGAGAAAGTTTAAAACATTCTCCACAAGTCCAAAATATTTGAAAACTAGAAAACAAAGTGTACTTGAATAGGAAAATTCATTGTCTCCCCCAAATTAATTTATAAATTTAGCAATCCCAAGAAAACTACCAAGAGGGTGTTAAGGTTTTTTATGTATAATGGGGTATTGAAGGGGTAGGAGGGGGATTATCTTAAAGCATATATAGTGCAAAACAAATAACCAAAAAATTAAATAGCCAGGAAACTCTGTAAAAGTATAACGAGGGAATTACCTCTATCAGCTATTAAAGGCATGTTATAACATCTCAGTTTATTAAACATTCAATAATTGAGTATCTACTACGGGTCCTGTATTTTCAGCATTGAAAATAGTACTGTGAACACTTAAAATGGTGTGACGCCACCTGAGGAATGGTCAGAAGACCCACAGGAACAAAACAAAACCAAGATCTATCATGGAATTTAGCCTATGATAAAGCTGTCATCTCAAACGAGGGGTGAGGATAGCGGAGAGGCCGCAGAAATGGAAGAGTTAATAAAATGTTCTTGAAGGGTGGAGGGGGAAATATATCCATACATTAAACCTTACAAAAAATACTTAAGGGCACAATTGTTTTAACTGTAAAATTAAACACAAAACTGAAAAACTATGGAGAACGCTTTCATTCTTTGTGTGAGCGTATGTGTGTATGCATGTGCGTTGTGCTCTCCGTGGGAACGTCTTTCCATTCGCAAAGTTTAAAGTATCTCAGTTCGTTGGGAGCGGCGGGGCGGAGCAGGTAGCGAACTCCGTGCTCCTACCGTTTCTGGGGGAATTAGTCTCGTCCTGTGGCAATGGGTGAACTGAGCGGCAGGTCTCCAGAAGCCCGTCACTGGTACTTGTCTCAAGAAAATCTGTGTTCAACAGAATAAAAACAGGAAGCTGGACTTTATCCAGAAGAACCGCCTCAATCAAATATTAAGGAATTACCGGATAAATTAATGAAAAACTACAGCTGTTTATTCTAAACATCACTTCCACCTAAACACACATTTCCCTTAGTTTACCCATATTTTGATCTCTGCGTTAACATTTGATTGGGCCGCACAAAATGCTTTTGAAGCAACTACAATTTTTAGATCCCTATGTATCTAAAATGAGGGGTGGGGACCAGCCTCCAGGAAAAAGTGGCCGACACTTTTTTTCGTGCTCACACACCCATCACAACTTTCCCGAAAGTTACACGATCCGAAAAACCGAGATATCCTGGGTCATCCATCTTGCCCTGGATGGATAGGCCGTTGCCACCGCTGCAGCTGTTTCTAAAACGCATCCCTTTGCTAATAGCAGACAATAATGCAGGGGAAAGGTGCCTGTACCCTTCTCGCCCCCGGGAGACACCAACTTTACTTGGCAAATGTAGAAATATCCAAAACATCAGAAAAACTACTGGAGAAAAGGGCAAACTTCAGCCGGGAGAACCGGCAGAACCGGCAGAATAGTCAGGAGGCCACCACCACCCAATTAGATGCACGACGGAAATCATGGGCTAGAGTGGACCAACCCGCGAGCAGGGCGGGACTTTTGAATTTAGACCAATCGAGATACCTCGTTAGGACTCGTTTTTAAGTTGCGATCATTCGTAATGTTTTAGTGGCTCGCGGATAAGGGGCGGGTCTGGCGGATATCATCTAGAACGTCAGGTGTGCGTAGTCTCCGAGCAGCTCACCAGGCTAACCGGAGCCCGCAACAGGCGAGGAACGAGCCGCAGCAACGCGGCCAGGATCACGTTTAGCAGTGCACCTCTCCAGCTCTTACAACGCCTTTATGGGTACAGCCCGTAGCCACCTATCTCCCCGCGCCACCTTACCTTAAAATGTTAAGGTGAAAGGAACAGTGGACGTGGTAGATGAGCAAATAGCCAGCTCTTTCTTTTGAAATCTGTGGTGGCTCTGAAAAGAGCCTTTTTGGATTTTAGAAGCAGACGCTCGACAGCCTACTTCTTTCTGGGTGCGGCTTTCTTGGATTTAGCAACCTTGGGCTTGACGGCCTTGGGCTTGACTGCCTTAGGCGCGTTTCTGGCTGTTTTCTTGGATTTGGCAGCCTTACTTTTCTTTGGACTTTTGGCCACTTTCTTGGTAACGACCGCCGCCGTAGTTTTTTTCTGGGTCTTAGCGCTTTTCTTCGGCGTGACAGACGCCGTGGCCTTGGTTTTTTTGGCTGCTCCCGCGGGCTTCTTGAGTTTGGCCGCGCCCGCCTTCTTAGCCTTGGACTTGGCTTCCCCGGAAGCCGCTTTCTTGTTGAGCTTAAAAGAACCCGAGGCGCCAGTGCCCTTGGTCTGCACTAGGGTGCCCTTGTTCACCAGGCTCTTGAGGCCCAGCTTGATGCGGCTGTTGTTCTTCTCTACGTCGTAGCCAGTGGCCGCCAAGGCTTTCTTGAGCGCAGCCAGCGACACGCCGCTGCGCTCCTTGGAAGCCGCGACTACCTTGGTGATGAGCTCAGACACCGGGGGGCCGGATCCCTTACGGCGAGTCCCCGCCGGTTTTCTGGCAGTTTTCTTCTTTACCAATGTCTTTTCAGTAGGCAGGGCGGTGGCAAGAACGGCTGGAGCAGTCTCCGACATGCTGAAAACGCAAGGTTCTGACACATGTGGCAGAGCGCCGATGAAGCGGGGCCGGAGTCCGTCCGCCGTATATATAGAGCGCAGGCGCGCCCTGATTGGTGCTCCGGTCGCCCGCCTGGCTGGCAGGCTCCGGGCCGCCCTGGTGCGCCCAAGTTGTGTTTGTTCCACTTCACAAAAGGGGAAAAATATTAAAATATCTTTCACCAAATTACCCAGGTTTGGTCGGGAAAGGATCCGAGAAGCCTCAGGCTTCATACTCTCCGTTTATTTTTTCCGCAACCACAAACACAACGCGGCCAGACATCCCCAACTCCCCCAACTCCCAGGGAAGTCCAGGGCAGTAGGAGACCACTTTCTGTTTTTCTTCTAAATTGCCTATTCGCTCCTTTGCCCCTGAAAGTTCTTTTTCTCAAGGATGGTTGGGCACATGCTTCCCTTCCTTGGGGGACAAAACCGAGATGTTTTCCACCTAAATTTTCAAGATAATTCTGTTTCTTCGCAAGGGAAATAACACAGGTCCTCTATGAATTCTGCGTACGGACCGATAGGAACTGTGGACTGGGACAAGGATTCCGGGGCCAATCCAAAGCATTTAGGGCAGGATAGGAGTGGGTTCATAAACCTTGGGGAGGAGGCAGTGGTAGTCCTGGATGACGGGGGGTTGTGGACTTAGTTCTTCGATTTGAAGACATTGAAACTATCAAATCCCTCTTTCATAGATGGGGCGGGGCATTCTTCACTTCTCCAAAGTCGAGAAATTGGACTGTTTTTAAAAAGCCCTCAGGTTCCCCTCTGGGTTGTGCAAGGCAGGGGGTCTGGCCCACAAGAATAATTAGAGAAAAAGGGAGAGCCCCTAAACTTGCAAAGAACCCTCCCACAGACTTGGCAGCTAGAGACATTGTGATGATCTATTTTCAAACAAGCATTTGTTTTTGTGTGCTGCAATAAAGAGATGAATTCCAGCACATGAAGATTGTACGTTACTTCCAGTAACACTAATACATGTCATGGTATATATAGAAGGACACTCTCTAACTGGCATCTCATTGATGGAAATAAAGCAACTGACTTTAATAAAATACACTTTTGACTAATAAGATGAAGTGCAGATTTGAAATAAAAAAAACAAAATGGCAAAATTTAAACAAATAGAGGAAAAGTACTAGAACATATAAATTAATATACTATTTTTTGTTAATAGGCTTACCTCTTCTCATTTCCCCTACAGCTGCTCATATGTATTGTATTCAAAAATTTGCTTGACTACTTTAAGGTTTGCTACTTTGTGTTTCAACCTTTGGTTCCAATATTGCAATTTTTTTCTCGTGAGAAAAGGCTCCCTAAACTTTCTTCTCAAATACTTAGTACTTCTATATGTATATATATTGCAATGGCCACATGTAACTAATAGCTATCATGCTGGAGAACATGACTACACCAAAGGTAACCGACTTAATACTTTCTTTTTGATTAGGCTCAGAGTGTGTAAACTTTTATGTTCACTCGTAGAAGATTAGTACGTTAATAAAGGTTTTCTCCAATAGAGATGCAAGTAAATTCTTTCCAGTAGAAAACATAACCCTGTAAGTTAGGATTGTATTGCCTACTAGAATATCAGCCAGTTTTATATCCAATTTTCAGCCTTCTAGCATTCTTTCCTTTCCTGATTAAATACATATTTTGCTCACCTGTATCCTACTTTCACTGAACTTTGTCATCATGTTTGCTCCCTCACTAATGATTTAAATTATTCTTTGACCCATGCACGAGCTTGTTATACAGTATTTGTATGAGTCATGTTTTTAACTTTTTGAAAATTATGCTTTGACACTTGGTTAATCAGTTTGTCCTCAGGGCTCTGAATCAGAACATAGAAACTGTTCTCAAAATGGAAGATACAGAATTCTTTGACCATCAACTTGAAAGCAACCTTAGATCTGGTAGATGTTCCCTGGAGTCTCGGGCTTTGATGTAAGCTTGAACAAGACTGTGAGCAGCAAAGGGACTATTACAGTTAACTCCAAGGGAAAATTCAGATTAAAGGTGTGATCTTCCCACTCAAAACTGATGGCCACAAGATAGCCAGCAATAAACTGAGGACATGAATATTGCCATGCAATAAATTGTGTATTCTTGTATCCTGAATATTACAGGTTGGCTAATTATGTTTCATGTTGGAAACAGCCTGGGAAGGTGGTGTGCACAATTAAATATGTAGAACAGAATGCCAAATCCAAAAGGTTGTACTATAACTGGAGAGGCAGAGACAGAGAGAGGGATTCAAACAAGACACTCGAAGGAGAGTGAGAGATGTTATTAGCACAGGTGAATGGATCAGGGACTGACAGTTGATTTTTCTCTCATTTTCTCTTTCTACTATGCCCACATAGGGTCCTGATATTTATAAACCTTGTTACAAGCCTCAACTGGCAGTGATATCACAACCTCCTTTTTCCTGACTCAGGAAGGGATGAAGCTAATAGTAGTAGCCACTCCACTGGGGGTCCTGTTCAAGAGTATACAGTGTTAGTGCTTTGGTTCACTACCAGACTGACAATATAGGGCAGCCTGAAAAAAAATACGCAGGAAAGAACTTCAAGAGATTTGCAGCCTGAAGATGTAGGCCCTCCAGTATATTTCTTTGCTTCAGCACCGCAAACCATTCTTACAAATAACCTCAGAGCAACTTTTCTGTTCTATTTTCAACCTTTGCAGGCAAATGGCCAACAATTTTTAGGCAATTAGACCTGAACCAAAACGTTTCCCTCACCAGCCTGTGGGTACCTCAAGGGCTGAGAGGGAGAGGTACCTCTATCTCTATTCCCTGAAATACCCTCAAAATATATTGGGAAAACTGGCAGAGAATAGTAAAACACATGGTAGAAGCTTAATAAATACAGGGAGAGGATTACAAAAGGAACAGTACATCACAAAACTTTTTGCTTAATGTTTTGTAGATGTTACACATAAGTTACAGAGGAAACTAGGTTATTAATGGCCACATTATTCAAGCTTGCTTTCATAAGACTTTAAACTGTTTCAAAAGTCAAATCTATCCTCAAAATAAAAGGATTTATCAAGAGTGAGAATATGTACATTATTACAACTTCCCAGACTAGGCCTCAAATAGACAATTAAAAGATGCAAAAATATATTAGGCAACTAATACCAAAACCAGGCAAAGACCCCACCAAAAAAGAAAATTACAGACCAATATCCCTGATGAATATAGATGCAAAAATACTCAACAAAATATTTGCAAACCAAATTCAAAAATACATCAAGAGGATCATAAACAATAAGCAAGTGGGATTCATCTCAGGGATGCAAGCATGGTAAAACATTCGAAAATCCATCAGCATCATCCACCACATCAACAAAAAGGACAAAAATCACATGATCGTCTCTATAGACGCTGAAAAAGCATTCGACAAAATTCAAGATCCATTAATGATAAAAACTCTCAACAAAATGGCTATACAGGGCAAGTACCTCAACATAATAAAGGCCGTATAGGAAAAACCCACAGCCAACATCATACTGAATAGCGAGAAGCTGAAAGCTTTTCCTCTGAGATCGGGAACAAGACAGGAATGCCCACTTTCCCCACTGTTATTCAACATAGTAGTGGAGGTCCTAGCCATGGCAATTAGACAAAGCAAAGAAATACAAGGAAACCAGATCGGTAAAGAAGTCGTCAAACTGTCACTATTTGCAGATGACATGATGTTGTACATAAAAAACCCTAAAGACTCCATTCCCAAACTACAAGAACTCAGCAAAGTCGTAGGATACAAAATTAATACACAGAAATCTGAGGCTTTCCTATACACTAACAATGAACTAATAGAAAGAGAAATCAGGAAAACAATTCCATTCACAATTGCATCAGAAAGAATAAAATACCTAGGAATAAACCTAACCAAGGAAGTGAAAGACCTATATCCTGAAAACTACGAGACACTCTTAAGAGAAATTAAAGAGGATTCTAACAAATGGAAACTCATCCCATGCTCTTGCCTAGGAAGAATTAATATTGTCAAAATGGCCATCCTGCCCAAAGCCATCTACAGATTCAATGCAATCCCTATCAAATTATCAACAGCATTCTTCAATGACCTGGAACAAATAGTTCAAAAATTCATATGGAAACACCAAAGACCCTGAATAGCCAAAGCAATCTGGAGAAGGAAGAATAAAGTTGGGGGGGGGATATCGCTCCCCAACTTCAACCTCTACTACAAAGCCACAGTAATCAAGACAGTTTGGTACTGGCACAAATAACAGAGCCACAGAACAGTGGAACAGAATAGAGTCTCCAGACATTAACCTGAACATATATGGTCAATTAATATATGATAAAGGAGCCATGGACATACAATGGGGAAATGACAGTCTCTTCAACAGCTGGTGTTGGCAAAACTGGACAGCTGAATGTAAGAGAATGAAACTGGATCACCGTCTAACCCTATACACAAAAGTAAATTCAAAATAGATCAAAGACCTGAATATAAGTCATGAAACCATAAAACTCTTAGAAAAAACATAGGCAAAAATCTCTTGGACATAAACATGAGTGACTTCTTCATGAACATATCTCCCCGGGCCAGGGTAACAAAAGAAAAAATGAACAAGTGGGACTATAACAAGCTGAAAAACTTCTGTACAGCAAAGGACACCATCAGTAGAACAAAAAGGTATCCTAAAGGGAGAATATATTCATAAATGACAGATCTGATAAAGGGTTGACATCCAAAATATATAAAGAGCTCATGCACCTCAGCAAACAAAAAGTGAACAATCCAATTAAAATATGGGCAGAGGAGATGAACAGACAGTTCTCCAAAGAAAAAATTCAGATGGCCAACAGACACATGAAAAGATGCTCCACATCACTTGTCTTCAGAAAAATGCAAAGTAAAACCACAATGACATATCATCTCATACCAGTAAGGATGGCCACCATCCAAAAGACAAACAACGACAAATGTTGGCGAGGTTGTGGAGCAAGGGGAAACCTCCTACACTGCTGGTGGGAATGTAAATTAGTTTAATCATTGTGGAAAGCAGTATGGAGGTTCCTCAAAATGCTCAACATAGAAATACCATTTGACCCAGGAATTCCACTTCTAGGAATTTACCCTAAGAATGCAGCAGCCCAATTTGAAAAAGACAGATGTACCCCTATGTTTATCGCTGCACTATTTACAATACCCAAGAAATGGAGGCAACCTAAGTGTCCATCAGTAGATGAATGGATAAAGATGTGGTACATATACACAATAGAATATTATTTCTGCCGTAAGAAAACAAATCCTACCATTTGCAACAACATAGATGGAGCTAGGGGGTATTATGCTCAGTGAAATAAACCAGATGGAGAAAGACACGTACCAAATGATTTCACTCATCTGTGGAGTATAAGAACAAAGGAAAAACTGAAGGAACAAAACAGCAGAACCCAAGAATCACAGAACCCAAAAAAGGTCTAACAGTTACAAAAGGGATAGGGACTGGGGAGGATGGAGGGAAAGGGAGGGAGAAGGGGGGGTGGGAGAAGAAAGGGGACCTTACAATTAGAGTGTATAATGTGTGTGTGGGGGGGACAGGGAGGGCTGTGCAACACAAAGACAAGTAGTGATTTTACAACATTTTACTATGCTGATGGACAGTGACTAATGGGGTATGTGGGGTGACTTGGTGAAGGGGGGAGTCTAGTAAACATAATGTTCCTCATGTAATTGTAGATTAATGATACCAAAAAAAATGTGCTAGTCTTTATTAACTAATTTCACTGAAAAATGACTCTAGAGCTTAATGTTTAACACAGAGTTTTGGTAGGGGGTTTCCTTGCATGTAGTTACATTGCTGATTGTAATTATCTTGCCTTGCTTTTTCCAGAGGCCTTTATCCTATTTTGTCTAAGCTCATGGTCCCTGTCTCAGTCTTACATGGACAACTTTTAAAATGTTAAATTTTCCTTTTCATTTTTAAAGTAGAATGACCACAGTGAAAAGGAGGGTAACAAAATAATATTATGTGAAGATAGTAGCACTAGAACTGGCTTTTACCTAGTAGGGAACAAAATTATGACATTCCTGGTTAAGGTATGTCAATTATGATGACGATAGCAATAAGAGTAATAATAAATGTTTTAAGCACTATACGCTAAAAAAGAAATCAACTTAAGGAGTTTGTGACTTTGCAGTGTGCTAAGATCAAGCCAGCACCCTGCATGCTGCAACACACATACCTTAAACAAAGCTCACCCTCTCTGCAACACACGTACTTTAAACTGCACAAAGTGTGGGTTGTATAAAAGCCCAATAAAAGAGGCTTCCCCCAGACTGTTCTCTCATCAGTGAAACCTAAAACATAAATCCACTAATCAATTAAATTAAAAGTACCCAACTGCTAACTAGTAATTTTAACACTTTTAGGTAAATAACCATCAGTCCAGGGATATGAAATTCCGGGGCAAAATACCTCGAAAACCAGAAATCAGTCAAAGGGAGAAATAAAGTTTAAAATCCGTTTATTGCTTACATACTACAGTATGGGGCCTTCTGTCTTTCCTGCTCCAGCAGAAGCAAAACCGGCTCTCCGCCGCAACTACAAACTGCAGTATGTGGCCATCTCTCTCCTCTGCTCTGGAAGCAGCAAGGCAGCAAGCCAGCAAGCCAATCAACCCCCTCCTCCCCTTAACCTCTCAGGTTCAGACACTCCCTTCCAGACCAGATAATTACCCATTTACCATACTTCTCTCTACCCTTGAGCATCTTTTGATATGCAGATGTACTAACGCCAGGGGAGACCTTCTGGAAATATTACAATTTTACCCACAGTCCATCCCTCCAGAAATATCACCTTACAATTTACTTGTTCCCCCTCTTCCAGCCAAACTAATGACATACAATAGCAACAACAATAAAATCATGATAATCCTCAAACCAGAGGATTCAACCTATGCAGATGAAGTAAAAGTATTTACAGCACAATCTCTCACAAAGCACAAAATGTATCTATACTTATTTAGTTATTCCTAACAACCATGCTAGGTTGCTCACAAAACTTTTACTGAACATGAGACAAAGTCAAGCCTCTCTTTAGGCATTTTTTTTCTTGACAATGGCAACACAATCATGATAATTCTCAAGCCAGAGGATTCAGCTACGTTCAAAGTCCCATGCAAATTAAGTCCAAAGCTCGTCCATTCCAGCCATCACACAGCAGCTGCAGCCAGGAGGCACATCCAGGACTCAAGGACTGTAGAAGCAAATAACCGTGATTTTGGGGAGCCACTCTTTTGTTATTCCGGGAATACACAGGAGGCCAGCTTCCAGGCCTTTTCCCCAAGGTGCCAGAAGAGCCAGCCATCGCCGGTCCATGTGTTGAAATGTCCAGGGCCACGTCCCTTTTATTCTTAACTGCTGTACCCATCCTTGAAACGCATGTCCAATAAAGTGGGTGCCTTGATCGCTCTCAATCACCAGCAACCAGCCATAGTCTGCAAAGAAATGCTCTAGGTCCCTCTTGGTGGTTTGCTGATGTGCACAGTGTGCAAGGCACTCCTTCCAGGCTCTGCTGACTTCTTCAAAGGTCAATTAATGGCAAGCCCCCGTGACAGGCTACAGCCCACATTATCTTTTGCCCCACATGCAACAAATGTTGGTGTAGACACTGGGGCACATCAGAGACAGGCTTTCCTTCTTGCCAGCGCACATAGGCCAATGCATCTGCTTCATTATTCCCTGGGGATGCCAAGGGCAAATGGCCAGTCACATGATATACTGTAGGTATCTGTGACACACCACCCTGTAGCCTTTGGGTCCTGTCTCTCACCCACCCACCTGCAATGGGAAAGGTGGTTATCACCTCCATCGGAGCTGTTCCGGTGATGGGCTCCGTAACCAGCAAGGCATGGTACACAGCGGCCAGTTGCTTCTCCATCAAGGTGACCCGTACCTCTGCTCCTTTCCATAGTTGTGACCAGGCTCCGGCTGGCAACAGAACAGAACAGCAGCAGTGGCAGAAGCAGTAGCCTTAGCCCAGGGTTTGTGTGGCTAGCAGTGGTGGTGGTGCCTTCACCACCACAGGAGTGTAAACATATGTCCCTCGGCACAAGCGCCACTTCTCCCCATTGTTTCTAGGGGTCGCCCTCTCTAAGGTCACACCCTAATTATGACAGATTTCAGCTTCAGATAAATCCTACCAACTGCGCCAGTTCTAAGTCCAGGGAGAGGAAATCTCGGGGCAAAATACCTCTAAAAACCAAAATCAGTCAAAGGGAGAAATAAAGTTTAAAATCTGTTTATTGCTTGCAAACTGCAGTCCTGGCCCTTCTCTCTTTCCTTCTCCAGCAGAAACAAAACCGGCCCTCCCCCTCACCTGCAAAGTGCAGTCCTGGGCCATCTCTCTCCTCTGCTCAGAAGAAGCAAGTAAGCAAGCAAGCAAGCAAGCAAGCAAGCAAGCAAACCAGCCAGCCAGCCCCTCCCTTTAAACTCTCGCGTGCAGACACACACTGGGTTCTGTAGGTAATTATCATTGATATGGAGATGAACTCTCCAACCCTGAGGAATGATGCAAATGCCCTAAAGCCATACTTCTCTCCACCCTTGAGCATCTGTCGATATGCAGATGTACGAAAGCCAGGGGAGACATTCTGGAAACATTACAATTTTACCCACAAGAACTTAACACATGAAGGTTAATTTTTTTAACATTTGAAGTTTCCAAAACTAGTTGAATAACCATTGGGTAACAATTTAACAACCCTTCTCTGCCCAAAGGCTTTTACGGTGTGGGAGGTTGTTTGTGCTAATAGACACTAGATGGCGCTCCAAAACAAAACTGCCTTTTGCCTGACAGCTAATGCTCAGGCTGCTTGGCTAAGTCATTAATCGTTTGTTAACTTTGGGTTGATGTATTACTCAGAAGATTTCAACCTCATTCATATAGTTTTTCGAGGGACAGAAATGACAATTACGCACATTTGACGATGACAGTATTGTGAAGCTGTGAGACTCGAGTACAGGCCCAGAGCAAGGAGGCTGATTACCAAGACCTTTGGAGTTCATAAAGAGAAATCAATCGGCAAATGGACAAGAAACTCATGTTTGTTGATTTACTCAGTCCCCCAAACAACTGTTAAGCAGGAGAAATACAGATAACTAACATAGAAAGAGCTTGGAATCTCTGCCTCTGTAAGTCCGCGGAGAGGAAATCCTGGGGCAAAATACCTCTAAAAAAAGAAATAAGTCAAAGGGAGAAATAAAGTTTAAAACCCATTTATTGTTTAGAAACTGCAGTCCAGGGCCATCTTTCTTCTCTGGAAGAAGCCAGCCCGCTAGCCAGCCTTATCCCTTTACCCTCCCAGGTTCAGACACACCCTCGGTTGCCCAGGTAATTACCCATTGATAATGAAGATGAACTTCTCTCCACCCCTGAGGATATGCAAATACACTAAAGCCAGGAGAGATATTCTAGAAATGTTCAATTTTACCCATACCCTACATACTGTATTTGTCTCCTTTAGTGCTTTAACCTTTCTCCAAAAAGAAAAAGAAAAAAAAAAGGAAAAATTCAGCACTGCTGCCCTGCATGTAGGCTTGTTAATCACCAAAAAGAATTTTTGCAACTTGATATTTCTGCACATAGCCCCTAAGGAGATAGGGGAATATGTATGAAAATAAATTGCCCCGTCAAAGATTTAAGGAACATTGTGACCAGACCTAGGCTAATGAGAGTCAACTGACTAAGGACATGGAGTTTCTCAGCTGTCCTTGGATCCTCCCTGATCCCTAGATTTCTGTAGCCTTCAGTTACCAAACTGCTCCTCCTCTACTCCCCCTTTCCCTGGCATAAAATAAGTTTGCAATCAACCCTGAGTTAAGATGGTGCTTTAGGGCATTAGTCTACCATCTTCTCAAGCTGCTGGCTTAACAAATAAACCCACTTTCCTTGTCCCAATATGTTGTATCTTGACTTAGCCTGTGGAGTGACAAGTGGAAGTGAAAGGAAAGGAGCGACACATAGCAGCAATTGACCGGAGAGTTCCGCTTTATTAGGGAAAGGTGCTGGGTTATATAGGAAGGGGCATGAATTGATTGAGGTGTCACTTCTACGGGGCTGGTGGCTGTTGGCTAGGTGCTGGGATTGGGAGGGGGGCGAGAGGTGATTGGGCTTCAGGTGGCGCCGGCGGGAACTGAGGACCCCCCCTCCCCCCCCCGCCGAAGAGAAGCCGGAAGTTTGCCATCTTACTGGTGGGGACCCTTCAGGAAGGAACTTGGACTTGGTAACATATTATGCTTGTACTGTCTACAGTTTAGAATAAAGGGGGAAAGACATGGGAAGAGAATGGGCAGGAATGCTTTACACTGTCAGTACAGTGTAGAGACCAAATGAGGAAATGGCCAATTTTATTCAATAACAGGAGCAGAGGTAATTTCACGGAGAAGCCACTTCAATTGTGTATTAAATGTAAGATTAATTGTAAAATGTAAGCTAAATTTCAACCAAAATAATCAGGCGACGAGAGGCAACAAAGGGCCAGGCAGTTTATTTGACTGCAATTCCAGGTGATATTCTCTGGTCTGGGTATTACAGGCCAGGGAAGTCACACCTGTCAGGGAGGTGGGGGCTTATAAGGGATTAGGATGGGGAGGAGTGGGCAAGCTATCCTAGGGGGCGTGGTGAGGTATGATTGGCTAAAGGTGACATAATAGACAACTAGAAACTTTTTTCTTTCCAAGAGGTAGGAGGCTGACATCTGGGTCTTAGTTGGCACATCCGAAGGATGGAATTCAGGAAGAGCTGTCTCCTTTCCATATAAGGCATGGACATTGGGGGTCTGGTCTGTTCTCCTTTTATGGTATCTCTCTGTTCTGTTTGCATGTCCTTGTTTTTCCTTCCTCCAGCCTAACATTCCAGCCTTTTGGTCATACTGGGCGACGACTCGATCTGGCTACTTCTGGCTGACAAGGGGCGACGTGGGGGTTTGAGGCTGGTATTAGGCCGAAGGAGGGGGTTCAGTGTGAAGAGGTGTGTAATGGTGAAGTAACATCTGGTTGCTGGCAACCTGGGTCATCTGGGTTAGCTGCTGTTGGAGAAACCTGAGGACACAAGGGGCAATTAATAGTAAACTACAAACTGTTATTAAGGGGCTCAGTAGGGGCTTTAGCCAGGCTATTATGGGGGACTGGAGTTCTGGATTGAGTTTACATTTCAATGACTAGTATTAGGATTTACTATAGATAAGACTGCATTACTGAAACAATACTTTATTCTAAAATCACCCTCATTTTTATTAGAAGTAGCCAGATTAAGAAAATAATTAACAGTTGGCTTGATTATCTGCATAAGTACAGCAAGAAGAGAAATTGATTACACAGGCTCTTTTAAATATGCTTTGCTGGAACTTTTTATAAGGAATTTCAGATAGGACTTTTAAAGGCTTCTTGAGGCCAGAAAGCCAAGCCAGACTTGCCATTAGGTTGTGCCTGCAGTACCTGTACAAGTGGGTGAATTCCTCTCTTTTTGAGGTTCCCAAGACATTCCTGAGGTTCCTACACCTGCTAGGAAGTGACCTTCTTTACTCACCTGGTAAGGCTGCTGGGAACTCTGTAAGCAAGGTACCAGGCCAGTTCTTCTAAGGGGCTTTGATGACTTTATAAAGTCAATCTTAGTTCCTTAAAGCTGACTGTTTATATCTGAGTTTGCACACGTGTCTCTCAGGTATGACGTTCCAGTCAAAGCCTTGGTAATATAACCAGTGTTTTTTATTGGTTGTCTTACAAGGAAAGCAGATTCTTATTGAACTTGTGCAAATAAACATACTGCCATGAAATATAAAAATAGTCACTGAGAGTTTTTAAATTCTGGAGGGATCCGGTAGAGAAAAAGATAAAGTTTCAATTCTGCTTATAAAGGCAGTTATTTACTAAACTGTTGTCAGCTTAAGAGAAAAAGCTTAAAACATTTTATCAACAACATTTGAAACAAAAAGCTACAAAATTATCTTCTTTAGTTTTCTTAATCTTATGCAACTAATACCTGTTCTGCTGAAATCTAGTTTCTTACTAGTTTAGGAGTGATAAACAGTGAGTATAGATGACAAAAGACTTACAAATGACAATAAAGATCTGATGAGAGCTTACTGTAAGACAGTTGTCATAAGGAAATTCAGATATTTCTGTAACACAAAACATTCAGTAACAAAGTTTAGCATCATTCTTTTTGACAGTGCTTTCTACGTAAATATATATCAGATAAATAAGCCAAATTAGCCAAATATTTTCTCCAATGAGAAAAAGTTCCTCTGACATGTTCTAGAGGCCCTCTGGAAAATATCAGAGTTAACTAGAGGTAAAAGTACCTTTTTGAATTTGATTTTGGGAAGTTAGAAGAAAGTTTCTTTGGCACTTGCTCAAATAGGATTATAGGTTGCCATGAAGCAATACTTATCCATTTAACTAGAATGACAGCAAAGTACTTTAAAGGCAAATAAAGGTTACACAGTTGTTAGCAACGTTTAGCTTTTAGAAATTTTAATATTAAGATCTCATTTTCTTAAATACTCCCACAACTCATTGAGACTTTAAGCATGAGAAACTGCTTTGATAAAACAATTAGAGAACCCATTGCAATCTGTCAATATTAAGAGCAGACTAACAGTTAAGAAAACTTTGTCCTTTTTAACTGAAAACAAAATTCTAATTTTGCTGTGTACTTGACACCGAGACTCATTTGCTTTAATTTTATATAGCATGACCATATTAAATTCTTCTACAAACTTTCTATACCCTTTTTTTTTTCATTTAGAGTTTTCTCTGTAAAAAGAGCTGTACTTTAGAACAAAGTTACTTTCTTTTATCAAAAGACACATTCTTTAGGATGCAGAAATGTTTTCCTTATTACTTTAAATAGTTATAATTAGAACTTATAACCATTAGGTACCTTAATTTTTAGTGAACACTGAGGAGGCTATTGTCAACTGTTACACTAGCCTTCTTTAGATTGACAAATTTATGAGCATTTATAATTTCTGTAACTATGATCTTTACAGCACAATCTCTCACTAAACACAAAGTATATCCTCTTAACTTAGCAAAACTTTAAGGTTTTAGGTTACTACAAAGATTCTCAGGCTGTAGGTAGGTATACACACTGTAACACACAATTAAGGTGTTCACTTGCCACACTTATTTAGTTCACTCATTTGTAACAATTATGCTGGATTACTTACAAGACTTTTACTGAATATTAGACAAAGCCAAGCCTTTAAGCATTTTATTCTTAAAAGATTTAGCAGATACAATCCATTTAAATGACCCTAGGTAAACTTAGGCCGCTGATCACCACAAGGACATGCCTGACTCAGCCAAACCCAAATTAGCATTAATGCTTAACATTTTTTAAAATTAATTTTATTTTGGTATCATTAATCTACAATTACATGAAGAACATTATGTTTACTAGGTTCCCCCCTTCACCAAGACCCCCAACATACCCGTTCACAGTCACTGTCCATCAACACAGTAAGATGCTGCAAAATCACTACTTGTCTTCTCTGTGTTGCACAGCCCTCCCCGTGCACCACACCACTATACATGCTAATCGTAATGCCCCCTTTCTTTTTTCCCGCCCTATCCCTCCCTTCCCACCCGTCCTCCCCAGTCCCTTTCCCTTTGGTAACTGTTAGTCCATTCTTGGGTTCTGTGCTTCTGCTGCTGTTTTGTTCCTTCAGTTTTCTTTTGTTCTTATACCCCACATATGAGTGAAATCATTTGGTACTTGTCTTTCTCCACCTAGCTTATTTCACTGAGCATAATACTCTCTAGCTCCATCCATGTTGTTGCAAATGGTAGGATTTGTTTTCTTCTTATGGCTGAATAATACTCCATTGTGTGTATGTACCACATCTTCTTTATCCATTCATCTACTGATGGACACTTAGGTTGCTTCCATCTCTTGGCTATTGTAAATAGTGCAGCAATAAACATAGGGGTGCATCTGTCTTTTTCAAATGGGAGTGCTGCATTCTTAGGGTAAATTCCTAGAAGTGGAATTCCTGGGTCAAATGGTATTTCTATGTTGAGCATTTTGAGGAATCTCCATACTGCTTTCCACACTGGTTGAACTCATTTACATTCCCACCAGCAGTGTAGGAGGGTTCCCCTTTCTCCACAACCTCGCCAACATTTGTCATTGTTTGTCTTTTGGATAGTAGCCATCCTTACTGGTATGAGATGATATGTCATTGTGGTTTTACTTTGCATTTTTCTGAAGACAAGTGATGTGGAGCATCTTTTCATGTGTCTATTGGCCATCTGAATTTCTTCTTTAGAGAACTGTCTATTCAGCTCCTCTGCCCATTTTTTAATTGGGTTATTTGCTTTTTGTTTGTTGAGGTGTGTGAGCTCTTTATATATTTTGGATGTCAACCCTTTATCAGATCTGTCATTTATGGATATATACTCCCATACTGTAGGGTACCTTTTTGTTTCATTGATGGTGTCCTTTGCTGTACAGAAGCTTTTCAGCTTGATATAGTCACATTGTTCATTTTTGCTTTTGTTTCCCTTACCCGGGGAGATATGTACATGAAGAGGTTACTCATGTTTATGTCTAAGAGATTTTTGCCTATGTTTTTTTCTAAGAGTTTTATAGTTTCATGACTTACATTCAAGTCTTTGATCCATTTCAAATTTACTTTTGTGTATGGAGTTAGACAGTGATCCAGTTTCATTCTCTTACATGTAGCTGTCCAGTTTTGCCAGCACCAGCTGTTGAAGAGACCATCATTTCCCCATTGTATGTCCATGGCCCCTTTATCGAATATTAGTTGACCATATATGTTTGGGTTAATATTTGGAGTCTCTATTCTGTTCCATTGGTCTGTGGTTCTGTTCTTGTGCCAGTACCAAACTGTCTTGATTACTGTGGCTTTGTAATAGTGCTTGAAGTTGGGGAATGAGATTCTCCCCACTTTTTTCTTCCTCCTCAGGATTGCTTTGGGTATTTGGGGCCTTTGGTGTTTCCATATGAATTTTTGAACTATTTGTTCCAGTTCATTGAAGAATGCTGTTGGTAGTTTGATAGGGATTGCATCGAATCTGTATATTGCTTTGGGCAGGATGGCCATTTTGAAGATATTAATTCTTCCTAGCCAGGAGCATGGGATGAGATTCCATTTGTTAGTGTCCTCTTTAATTTCTCTTAAGAGAGTCTTATAGTTTTCAGGGTATAGGTCTTTCACTTCCTCGGTTAGGTTTATTCCTAGGTATTTTATTCTTTTTGATGCTATTGTGAATGGAATTGTCTTTCTGATTTCTCTATTAGTTTATTGTTAGTGTATAGGAAAGCCACAGATTTCTGTGTGTTGATTTTGTATCCTGCAACTTTGCTGAATTCAGATATTAGCTCTAGTAGCTTTGAAGTCAGCATCTATGGAGATGATCATGTGGTTTTTGTCTTTCTTTTTGTTGATGTGGCGGATGATGTTGATTGATTTTCGAATGTTGTACCATCCTTGCATCCCTTGGATGAATCCCACTTTGTCATGGTGTATGATCCTTTTTTATGTAATTTTGAATTCGTTTTGCTAATATTTTATTGAGTATTTTTGCATCTACGTTCATCAGGGATATTGTTCTGTAGTTTTCTTTTTTGGTGGGGTCTTTGCCTGGTTTTGGTATTAGGGTGATGTTGGCTTCATAGAATGAGTTTGGGAGTATTCCCTCCTCTTCTATTTTTTGGAAAACTTTAAGGAGAATGGGTATTATATCTTCTCTGTATGTCTTATAAAATTCTGAATTAAATCCATCTGGCCCGGGGATTTTATTCTGGGGTAGCTTTTTGATTACCGCTTCAATTTCTTTGCTGGTAATTGGTTTGTTTAGATTTTGTGTTTCTTCCTTGGTCAGTCCTGGAAGGTTGTATTTTTCTAGGAAGTTGTCCATTTCTTCTAGGTTTTCCAGCTTCTTAGTATATAGGTTTTCATAGTAGTCTCTAATAATTCTTTGTATTTCTGTGTTGTCCGTCGTGATGTTTCCTTTCTTGTTTCTGATTCTGTGATGTGTTTTGACTCTCTTTTTCTCTTAGTAAGTCTGGCTAGAGGATTATCTATTTTGTTTATTTTCTCAAAGTACCAGCTCTTGGTTTCATTGATTTTTTTTCTACT
This sequence comes from Manis javanica, assembly GCF_040802235.1. NCBI lineage: Eukaryota > Metazoa > Chordata > Mammalia > Pholidota > Manidae > Manis > Manis javanica. The sequence continues at coordinate 66,465,406 of NC_133171.1, read as the reverse complement.
GTTTGGTTCTTCTCAATTTTATTTATTTCTTCTCTGATCTTTATTATGTCCCTCCTTCTGCTGAGTTTAGGCCTCATTTGTTCTTCTTTTTCCAATTTTGATAATTGTGACGTTAGACTCTTCACTTGGGTTTGTTCTTCCTTCTTTAAATATGCATGGATTGCTATATACTTTCCTCTTAAGACTGCTTTCTCTGTATCCCACAGTAGTTGTGGCTTTGTGTTGTTGTCGTTTGTTTACATACATTGCTGCATCTCCCTTTTAATTTGGTCATTGATCCATTGATTATTTAGGAGCATGTTGTTAAGCCTCCATGTGTTTGTGAGCCTTTTTGCTTTCTTTGTACAATTTATTTCTAGTTTTATGCCTTTGTGGTCTGAAAAGTTGGTTGGTAGGATTTCAATCTTTTTGAATTTACTGAGGCTCTTTTTGTGGCCTGGTATGTGGTCTATTCTGGAGAATGTTCCATGTGCACTTGAGTTCTGTAGATGTCTATTAGGTCCATCTGTTCTAGTGTGTTGTTCAGTGCCTCTGTGTCCTTACTTATTTTCTGTCTTGTGGATCTGTCCTTTGGAGTGAGTGGGGTGTTGAAGTCTCCCAAAATGAATGCATTGCATTCTGTTTCCTCCTTTAATTCTGTTAGTATTTGTTTCACATATATTGGTGCTCCTGTATTGGGTGCCTATACATTTATAATGGTTATACCCTGTTGTTGGGCTGAGTCCTTTATCATTGTGTAATGTCCTTATTTATCTTTTGTTACCTTCTTTATTTTGAAGTCTATTTTGTCTGATACTAGTATTGCAACACCTGCTTTTTTCTCTCTGTTGTTTGCATGAAATATCTTTTTCCATCCCTTGACTTTAAGTCTGTGCATGTCTTTGGGTTTGAGGTGAGTCTCTTGTAAGCAGCATATAGATGGGTCTTGGTTTTTGATCCATTCTATTACTCTGTGTCTTTTGATTGGTGCATTCAGTCCATTTACATTTAGGGTGATTATTAAAAGATATGTACTTATTGCCATTGCAGGCTTTACATTCGTGGTTATCAAAGGTTCAAGGTTACCGTCTTTACTATCTTACTGTCTAACTTAACTCGCTTATTGAGCTATTATAAACACAGTCTGATGATTCTTATTTCTCTCCCTTCTTATTCCTCCTCCTGCCTTCTTCATATGTTGGTTGTTTTGTTCTGTGCTCTTTTTAGGAGTGCTCCCATCTAGAGCAGTCCCTGTAGGATGCCCTGTAGAGGTGGTTTGTGGGAGGCAAATTCCCTCAACTTTTGCTTGTCTGGAAATTGTTTAATCCCTCCTTTATATTTAAATGATAATCGTGCTGGATACAGTATTCTTGGTTCGAGGCCCTTCTATTTCATTGCATTAAGTATATCATGCCATTCTCTTCTGGTCTGTAAGGTTTCTGTTGAGAAGTCTGATGATAGCCTGATGGGTTTTCCTTTGTAGGTGACCTTTTTTTTTCTCTCTGGCTGCCTTTAATACTTTGTCCTTCTCTTTGATCTTTGCCATTTTAATTATTATGTGTCTTGGTGTTTCCCTCCTTGTACCCTTGTCATGGGAGTTTTGTTTACCTCTGTGGTCTGAGAGGCCATTTCCTCCCCTAGTTTGGGGAAGTTTTCAGCAATTATTTCTTCAAAGACACTTTCTATCCCTTTTACCTCTGTCTTCTTCTTCTGTTTCCCCTTTAATGCGGATATTGTTCCATTTCGATTGGTCACACAGTTCTCTTAAAATTCTTTCATTCCTGGAGATCTTTTTATCTCTCTGCATCAGCTTCTCTGTGTTCCTGTTCTCTGTTTTATAGTCTATTAATGGTCCCTTGTATTTCATCCATTCTGCTTTGAAGTCCTTCCAGAGATTGTTTTATTTCTGTGTTCTCCCTCCTTAGTTTTTGGATATTTCTCTGTAAGTCCATCAGCATGGTTATGACTTTTGTTTTGAATTCTTTTTCAGGAAGACTGGTTAAATCTATCTCCCCAGGTTCCTTCTCAGGGGAAGATGTAGAAGATGTCAAAGCTATCTGGGTTATTCTTCTCTGGATCAAATTTTTTTGCCTTTTCATGTTGATAGGTGCAGTGGTATGCTATTGACGTGTCTGTCAGCTGGGAGAGCGTAGACTTTTTCCAATTGCTCCAGGCCTTTATTTACTGGGACAACTGCGGCCCCTAGTGGCTTGTGTTGGGCAATTGCATGTAGACTGGGTCTCTGTATCTTGCCCGGCCGGTATGGAGGAAGCTCCCTTGCTGTGGGTGTGGCCAGAATCAGGCTGGTGCTCTGCTATGACTGGGCCCTGGAGTAGTAATGGATGGGGGCCTGTTTGGCTGTTTACCTCCGTGAAGGGTCTCAGAGCTGTTGCCCAGGGGGTTAGTGCACCCGGAGTTCCCTGGAATTTTCAGCTGCTGGTCTGTGACCCGGGATGCTTCCGTCTAGTGGTGGGTTCCCTGTCCCTTTAAGACTTTCAAAAAGCACTCGCTTTTCTTTGTCCCAGGAGCACCGGCTGTGGGACCCACTCACAAGTCTTACTGTCCTGCTTCCCTAGTTTCTGGCACCCCATGCATGCATGCACTGTGTGTCTGCGCTCTGGTGCGAATGGCTAGGGCTGGGTGTTCAGCAGTCCTGGGCTCGCTCTCCCTCCCTGCTCCGAGTACTCTCCTCCCACCGGGAGCTGGGGTGAGGGGCCTCAGGTCCCACTGGGCTGTGGCTTGTATCTTACCCCTTTCACCAGGCGCTGGGTTCTCACAGGTGTGGATGTAGTCTGGCTATTGTCCTGTGTCTTCTGGTCTCTCTTTTAGGGATAGTTGTATTTGTTGTATTTTCAAAAATACATATGTTTTTGGGAGGAGATTCCCACTGTCCTACTCATGCCACCATCTTGGCTCTGCCCTCCAATGCTTAACATTTTTTATCAGATATTCTGAAAATTTTAGAATGCCCAATTTTCACAAGTGCTTGTTTTTAAATCAGTTTTTATTAATACCATCCTGAGGTAGGAAAATATTTTTCATCTACACACCTAGACACACAAACATACAAACTGAGACACAACGACTATGGTCAGCAACACCCCCCACACAAAAATACATACACAGACAAAGTGATATAAAGACTTGAGTCACTGATATCCAATTGCTTTCCCTCTCCTCAGCTTCCTGTCTGTGGCTTCTGGATCCAGAGGGTGGAAGGAGTGTGTTCTGGTGGGGGAAGAGGGGGTGAAGGTGGAAGGAGAGGGGAAGGGGGTGGTGCAGCCACCAGAAGAGGAGAGCAGGACAACGGCATGGTTGAGAATGTAGGACTTTAAGATGGCCACAACATGTGTGAAGACAAAGGACTTAAAGATGGTGGTGGAGAGAGGGGGAGGGAATTGAGAGCTTAGGGAGGCAGGTGACTGAGGTCTTCTGGCAGATCTGAGAAGGAAGAAGGGCTGTTCAGAGTAAGAGGCTGACATTCTTTAACTGGAGATTAGTCCAGGAGAACCTGAGTTATTGAACACTTAACATAGAGGTCTGGGTGGGAGCGCAAAGTCCAAAAAGCCTGCACTTATGGGATTTCAAGCTACTCTCCACTCCGGTGGCAATAATTAAGTTGGTGAGGAGGCTAAAATCAAAAGTTCGTTCAGGGGGCCAGTGAGATTAATTGTCCAAGGGATACCGAGGCCCAGCCTCAGAGCAAAGAAAGACTAGCTTCTATTTGTGAAATCCCCAGGACAAATATAGAGTAGCCAAATTAGAAATGAGACACTGCAGCAGGGTCTGAGCCTCTGCTTTCAAGGGCTGGCTCCCCATGTCTGCACCACTTCCCAACTAATTCTGTTGAGAGGAGTGCCCAGCGTCCCAACTGCACCACGTTTGGGGAGACTTCCTGGGAGCCTGGGTGAGGGATGTCTCCCACACCACAGGGCCAGGGGTGGGCTGGATGCCCGCAGACATCATGGGGCCTGGGTTAGGGATGTCTCCCACACCACAGGGCTAGGGGCAGGCCAGATGCCCACAGAAGGTGGGCTGGATGCCCAAGGGGCCAGATGCCCCAACCTGTACGTAGCTACAATTTCTATCAGACCAGGTGAAACAGAGTTAGGAAGGGAAACAGACTGGGGGAAACTGAGGGACTCACTGGATAATAGTCCAAGCAGAGAGCAGGCTGAAGTCCCGGGTAGGGGAAGGAGGGGGCAAGGCTGCCGGTAGCCGGTCAGGGCCCCATGCTCACGCTCCTTCCTGGGTTTCAGCACCAAATGTAAGATAAATTCTAACCAAAATATGCAGGCGATGAGAGGCAACAAAGAGCCAGGCAGGTTATTTGAGTGCAATTCCCGGGTGACGTTCCCCTATCTGGGTATTACAGGCTGGGAAAGTCACACCCGGTTAGAGAGGTGGAAGCTTGTAAGAGGTTAGGAGGGGGAGGAGTAGGCAAGCTATCCTATGGGGCATGGAGAATTATGATTGGTTAAAGGTGACATAATAGACAACTAGAAACTTTTTTCCCTTCCAAGAGGGAGGAGGCTGACATCTGGGTCTTAGTTGGCACATCAGAAGGATGGAATTCAGGAAGAGCTGTCCCCTTTCCACATAAGGCATGGACCTTGGGGTCTGGTCTGTTCTTTTATGGTATCTCTCTGTTCTGTTTGCATGTCCTTATTTTTCCCTCCTCCAGCCTAACAGTATGTCATTAGTTCTGATGGCACTAGAGTCTGTGATTATTGCTTACTAGTGGTGTCTATATCTCTTAGCAGTTGTAAGAGATTCTTAATAGAAGGCATCATTTAGTGATCAAAAATTATTATCCCTATGTAATAGATGAAGATACAGAGGTTCAGAGATGCTGGAGTAAAGCTATATGGTAAAAGGCTAGAAATAACAATCAGGTCTTTGGACTCATAATTAGATAATGATTACACTAAGAAATGGAATTGCTAAAACAACCATAAACTTGAAAACTTTTACATCTTCACCTATTTCTTCACTTGGGTGCAATAGATTGTAGAGCATTGTTATTTGGCTATTTAACATATTAGGGCATATTTCCTCAACTTGACTGTAAATTCCTTGATATATAATAAGATATTTTTGAAAATAAAATGAGATAATGTATAAATAAGGTTTAGAACAGTTCCTGGCAAATAAAGTTTACTTCTACCACTATTACATCTTGTTAATTTTCTATTTAAAGGAAGCAACTTGTAGTTAAACATGCTGACTGGACACAGGTCAGTCTCTGCTCCTTATCCAAACCCCAGCCAATGTAAGTAAAGGATTTTACAGAGAAGACATAAACTGTCAAACATGAAGAGAATGAGGGAAGAGACAACAACCTATAAGAGATGTAAACAGAACTTCAGAAGCTAGAAAGCAGAAGGATGAATGCTAGATACCTTGTGTAAAGCAGTGAAAGCTGTACCCAAAACCAGCAAGGTGGGAGAATGAGTAGAAACAAATAAATTCCCTGCCCTAGAACCCTAGGAAGCTTTAGGTCTTTGAGACACCAGGTACCTCTTAAGTGAGGATTATGGGCGGGACTGACAGCAGGCAGATTTGTTAGAAACCTGTGGAAGAAGCATTTTGATGCCCAGATTACCTCCCCACATTAACAACCAGCAACTCTCAGAGCCCAACTCCCCAGAAGATGGAAGGTTTTCCTTTGGTGATGCTGAAGCAGAGAGACCCTGAGCTCAGAAGCCTCAGGCACAGTTTAAGATGAGTGTGCAGTACAAAACTGAAAATCAGGCTCTAAAAGAAAATCTGTGTACTTAAAATATCCTCCCAGCTCATTTCCTTGTTTGTCTCCCAGGACACTAACACCTAGGCTTATATCTCCCATCATTTCTTATTTCAATAATTTTTTTAAATTGAGTGTGTGTGTGCACTGAGCCGGGTGCTGTAAGTATATCAGGTTGCTAGGGTCACTGTAACAAAGTACCAAAAATGGTGGCTGTCTTGCTAATGGGTTTCAGCCTGGGCAAGTTCGCTATGGATTCAGTGTGACCAAAGAAATTGACCACAAAATGCTCTTTGGGGTGAAAGGGTCTTACAAAACTGCCGGCCCTCCACCTCTCTCTCCTGCTCCAACAGCAACCACACCAGCCCTCCCCCTCACCTCTCAGGTACTGATAAGCCCTCTGTTGCCCACTTCTTTACACGTCTGAAAGCCTTTTGATATGCATATGTACCAAAGCCAGGGGAGATATTCTGGAAATATTACAATTTTATCCACAGTGGGTTAACCAACAGAAATATATTGTCACACAGCTCTGGAGCTTGGAAGTCCAAAATGAAGGTGTTGAAGGGTTTAGTTCTTTCTGAGGGCTGTGAGGGAAGGTTTGGTTTTGGGTCTCTCCCCTGATAGTCTTAGGCATTCCTTGACTTATAGATGACTGTCTTCTCCCTCACCTCTTCTCTCTATGCATGTCTGTTTGTCCATTTCACCCATTTTATAAGGATGCATCAGTTATATTGATGTAAGGTCTATCCTAATGACCTCATTTTAACTTGATGACTTTTATATAGACCCCTGTAACAAGGTCACCTTCAGAAATACTAAGAGTTAGAATCAACATATCTTTTCTATTTCTTTCTCTTGAGGGGGCACAAATCATAACAATAACTATATCCATGAATTAAACAAAAGCTTGCATGGAACCTAAATTCTAATGGTTAATTTAATTAAGAGTCACTTAAGATATTTTGAGCTCAGCCATGGAATGATTGGCAGAGACATTTCCTGAGATGGGAGAAGCAGACTGAGAAGAAATTAAGATTCTAGGGTTTTTAAAAAAGAATATTGAAGTATTTGGAGAACTTTTGTTTGTTAATCAGACAATTAGATACTTTAAAAATCTAATATATTAAATTTGTAATTGCAGTTAAGTTTTTAAAAACTTGGTCATTAAAATCCCCAAAGACCCATTAAAAATGATAGTTAAAAATTTGATAGATTAATAAATACAATAGTGAGCTATGTAAACTGAATTTCAATGTTTAAACAAGAGCTGTTAATTTACTTTTGTCATAACAGCCAATTTAATATTATGTTTCAAAAATACCAAGGTAGTTCTTGGCTGATCTTTCTGTATGGAAAAGGACATAAATATGTACATTAATAATATCAACTCTATTTTAGTGGAGTAGGGAAAACTCATGTCCGTATTTGGAAAGACCCTCACTGTAGCGTCTGCCTCTTGTGTGTCTGGCTCCTGCAGCTGCTTGGCCACTAGCAGCCACCATGGTGTGTCCTGTCTCACCTTGAAAGACTTTAAGAGCGGTACTGTCCAACACAGTAACCACTAGCCATGTGTGGCTGTTGTAACCAATAAAAATTAGCAAAATTAAACATTCTGTTCCTTAGACAAACTAGTCATATTTCAAGTGCTCAACAGCCACATTTGGTGAATAGCTGTTTTTAGACAGTATAGAAAGATTTCCATGATCACAGACAGGTCTATAGAACAGTGCTGTTTCAGAGTGTTCTCCAGTTCTTGCCAACTGTAATATAAATTCGAGCTGAAATAAGCAGGCGACGAGAGGCAACAAAGGGCCAGGCAGTTTATTTGAGTGCAATTCCTCGGCAAGGTTCACCAGTCTGAAACACAGGCTGGGGAAGTCGTGCCCAGGGAGGGGAGGTGGGGAGTTTTTAAGAGAACAGGGAAGGGAGGGGGAAGCGGGCCATGCTAGGGGTAGGTGGGGAATTTTTTATTGGCTCAGGGTCAGGTGATGGACAGCCAGAGGTCTCCTCCTTCCAGATGGAAGGGCTCTGCATCCGGGGTTTGTTCCAACGTCACGGGACTGGAATCCAGGAAGAGCTGTCTGTTCCTTCCTTATATGGCACAGAGCTATTTGGTGCTGTCTTTGTTCCGTTTACATTGTCCTCACTTACTCCCTCCAGTGCCTCCAGCATTACACCAACTTATCAGATTCCTGGAAATTTCTTAATTCATTTGATTTTGCTCAGAGAGATTCCAGTGGAGCCTTTTTCTGGAGGCATGAACTTCATGACATTTGGGACTCCAGGAGTGATCCTTTCCTCCTGTGGTCGGTTCCTGAGGCTGCAATAACAAAGTATCACAGACTGGGTCCAGAAATAAATCCTCACATTTACGGTCAGTTGATTTTTGACAAGAGTGCCAAAAAATTCAGTAATGAAAATGTAATTCTTTCAACAAATGGTGCTGGGACAACTGAATATCTACATTGTAAGGTAATAGAAAATATATATTGATTTCCGTCCCCAGTTCCTGGCAAAGAGCTCTTAAAACTTGCAATTTCCTGAGTGATAGGAGCATTTTTTGTTCTAATTAGGCCACTCTAGGTGGGCTCCTAAATGGCTGCTAGAAGGCGAATCCAGAAAAGGCAAGCCATGATTACAGGCTTGGAATTTTCAGCCCTGCCCATATTCTCTCCCTAAACCCCCAATCTCCCCACTTCTCCACACTTCTCAGAGAATGGAGGGCTGGAAATGGAGTTAATAACTGACCATGCCTGTTTGAGGGAGCATCCGTAAGATCCCAATAACAAGGGTTTCCAGTAGCTTCCAGGCTAGAAGCTCCTGAACTTGGGACCCTCCCATATCTCACCCTATGTATGTCTTCATTTGGTTGTATCCCATCTTCATCTGTATACCTTATGATATCATTTAATAAACTAGTCATGTGTTTCCCTGAGTTCTGTGAACAGCTCTTGCAAATTAATCAAACCTGAGGAGGTCATCGGAACCTTCAAACTATAGCCGGTGGATCGGAAGCGCAAGTGAGAACCCAGCTTGTGACTGGTGTCTGGAGGGGGAGTAGGGGGGTGTTCTTGTGGGACTGAGCTGGTGTTGGAGATTTGCTTATTGCTGTGGGAAAAATACCTCCACACATTTGGTGACTAGAAATGTCAGAGGTAAAGTTTTATGTTAACAGAGTTTAAAAATAAAAAACAAAAAACAGGGAAGAACTGGGTTTTTCCCTATATAAGAAAGAAAAGCTGAGTTTTTATCTTTACACACATGAAAAAGAATGAAGTTGGGCCTCTTCCTCATACCGTATCTAAAAATTAATGCAAAATGATCAAAGACATTGTGGGTAAAATTGTAACATTTCCAGAATATCTTGCCAGGCTTTAGTATATCTGCATATCAATAGGCGTTCACAGGTGGGAAGAAGCATGACTAGTGCATTTGATTCATTCTTCAGGGTGGAGAGAAGTTCATCTCCTTATCAATGGGTAAATTACCTGGGCAAAGAGTGGTTATCTCTATCTGAGAGGTGAGGTGAGGGCCGGTTTTGCTGCTGCTGGAGCAGGAGAGAGAAATGGGCCAGACTGCAGTTTTGTAAGCAATAAATGGGTTTTCAACTTTATTTCTCCCTTTGACTGATTTCGGTATTTAGAGGTATTTTGCCCCAGGATTTCCTCTCCACGGCCTAACACCCGGAAAAGGATCCCACTGACCAGGAAGTTTCACATGGGATCTCCGGAGCCTGGGCAATGGCTCCAGGGTGACTTCTCGGGCCTTCCGCTTTTCCCAGTCCTACTGAAGCGGCTGAAACGCGCGAGGACGCGCGGTCCAAGCCGGTGCAATGGGCCTGCAAGCCCTGCCCGCGCCTCTCCTGCTGATCTTCCTGCGGACCGTGGCTGCTCTGGGACCAGCGCCGCGTGAGTGCGGTGGCTGCGGGCGCGGCGGGGTTAGAAAACCGAAACTAGCTTTCTTAGCGATTGGAGCTGGCGAAGGTGGGAGGAACTGCTTGGCCCTTGCGCAGTCCCCTCCCCCAACTTTCCCGGAGGGGATGCAGGCCACCGGGGTGCAGATGGGATTAAGGGACCTCTGGCCCCAGGACCTTGTTCCCGCGGCCCCCGAACGGCACTCGAAAGCACCCACTTTCTGCGCCGACTGCCACGCTTTTAAATAAATCTTTCATTTCTCACTGAGGCCGAGCCAGGCTGAGGGCCCTTTGCCTCGGATCTCCGTGTTCCTGTTGCTGCTGTGGGCTGTGTTGTTTTTACCCCGGTCATTCCCAGACAGAAGCTCTCTCCTAGGGCGACCTTGGCAGGAGGGCCAGCCCGGCGTGTATACACCAGGGCTCCGCGAAGGCCGGGGGACATTTGGCGGAGCCTACGTCCCGCAGGACCGAGGCGGGGTTTTCCCCCGAAAACCAATCGCGCCGGCATCAGCGGGTGTGAAGGGGAACTGAATTCTACCCACCCTCGCGCCTTTTGATGCGTTGCGGGATGGAGAGAGATCAGCCCCTGTCCTTACTGACTCTTGGCGATTGTTCTTTTGCCTGTAAAAAGTGTTGTTTTTGAACTTTTTAATTGAACTAACACTTCTTTTCAGTAGGGACTTCTTGATTTGCAATGTCGATAGTACTGTAAAATTAACAGGCCTTTACTAAAGAATGCCAACGTGATAATAATTAACATTTAAGTAATGAACTCCGTTTTAAATTACCTTCATATCTGTGATCTTTTTTGTACCGTCTATGCATTTGGGAGGTAGGAGCTATTCATAGGTGTTTTATTAGTCAACTGGTCTTTAGGTTAAATAACTTACCCAGGTTACCAAGGTTTTAGGCAACCAGGTTTTCTGATCAGTGAAATACTGCCATTGTTTCTAATCTTAGCTGAAGGTGAATATGCACTCATTAATGTCTAGCACAGCACTCAGCACTTTACATGTTAGCAAATAGCCTCACTTGGAGGATAGATAGTGTGTGTACCCACATTTTTATAGATAAAGAATGACACATCATCTGCTCGCTGGTAACTTTGTTCATTGTGACCCTGGGCTTTTAAGGCAGGGCCCAATTCTGCAGTTCATAGCTGCTATTCCAGAACATCAGAGCACAGTAGAGGTTGAATCATAAAATCTGATGTTGAACAGAATTAGAGGTCACAAGTGTAAAAGGATAGTCCAGGGGGTGGCAGGGAGCCAAGCCAATATCAAATATTCTGATGTTTTTGCATTCCAGTGGGGGATAACAAACCAACCAACCAAAGGCTGCAGAACATTAGGTAATAACTGGTGTGCTGAAGGCGAGTGAAGCAGGGAGGCCTGCGCAGGTCACTCCTTCAGGCTGGCATTTGAGCCGAGCCCTGAGGGAAATGGTGAAGCTGAATGGGCCTGCCAAGTTGAATTGAAGCAGGGTTTGCAACTTCAACACCTGTGACATTTTTTGTTATGGGGACTGTTGTGGGCATTATAGGGTGTCTACAGCATACCAGGCCTTTATCCACTGGATGTTAGCACTCCCCTACTTTTGACAACCAAAAACATCTCCAGACATTGCCACATGTCTCTAGAGAGACAAAATGTCCCAGTTAATAACCACAGGGTTAAGAGAAGAGCAAGGATACTGGTGCAGCAGCAGGAATATAGGGCCAGAGGCCAAGAACAGGTGGTGAATTCAGCAAAAGAGCCACATCAAGGCCTCTTAAGGACCTTGCAGCCTGAGATGGAGATTCTAGCCAAGGAGTGGCATGATCTGTTAAAACTTTTAAAAAGACTGCTCTGGCTGATCTGTGGAAAACAGAACGAAGGAAGTATTGATAAAAGAAGAACAGTCAGGAAGCTGTTGCACTAGTCCAGGCAAGACATGATAGACTGGGCTGGTGGGAGCAGAGGTAGTGGTGAGAAATGGTTGTATTCTGGATATCTTTTGAAGTTGTTGAAGGGTCTATGTGCTGTGGAGAGAGAGAGGAGTCAAAAGCAACTCTGATATTATTTCATTTTACTTTTATTTTATTGGCTTGAGCAATGGGGTGATAGGTGATGCCATTTCTGAGATATTGAAGGCAGAAGAAAGAGCAGTTTGGGGAAATCAAGAGCCTGGTTTGGGACTTGTTACGTTTTGAGATTCCAGTCAGTCATCCAACTGGTGGTGTCATGTAGGCAGTTGGTGTAAGAATCTAGACTTAAGGGCCAGAGATAAAAAATCTAGGAGTTGTCATCAATTTATTCATTCAACAAGTGTGTGTTAAGCATCTACTACATGTCAGGCACTGTTCTTGGTACTGGGGATACATCTTGAGAATGCTCTCATTCTGTAATTGAGGGAGGGTGTAGGGCAACTCTTGCTTGCATAGAGATCCTGCCCTTTTTAGCTCACTGGGGCTTCTATACTTGCTTTGAAGTTGTTTTGATGCTGAAAATTGCCCTGACCTATTTATCATCAGATCTTCAAAGTATTTGAGAGCAAACATTTACAGAGGAAAAGATACAGAGATAGAAGCAGTGAAAACCCCAAGAGCAAAATTCCCCTTGACTTGGATCTAATTAGCTCTGAGCACCAACTGTACAGCCCAACTGCCATAGCTAGAAACACATTGGGATTTTCTGGAGCCTGCTGGCTTCAGAGCCACACTGTCCTGACCGAGTACTGGGCAGAGGCTGGGGTTGGCCTGGGGGTAGCAGCCACATAGGCAGAGGGTGTACAAGGAGAGAGCAGACATATGGAGGGAAGGCAGGTACTGTGTCTCACTTCACAGGGTGGGCCCAGACACAGCTGGAGGTATGAGTTGATTCAGAAGGTGTGTCGAGCTGCAACCTCCCAATTCCCCCTGCGGCCCATGGAGAAGGCCTGTTGCCTTCTTCTCAGGGTCACACTCTCTGCACTACCTCTTCATGGGCGCCTCACAGCCGGACCTGGGGCTTCCCCTCTTCGAGGCCTTGGGCTACGTGGACGACCAGCTGTTTGTGTCCTATGATCACAAGAGTCGCAGAGCAGAGCCCCGAGGCCAATGGGACTGGGGTGGGGCCGCCAGCCCACTTTGGCTGCAGTTGAGTCAGAGCCTGAAAGGATGGGACCACATGTTCATCGTCGACTTCTGGACCATTATGGACAACCACAACCACAGCAAGGGTATGTGGAAAGGGGTCCTAACCTTCCTGAGGAGGGCAGAGCATTTTTGCACCTCAGGGATGCATCTTGAGGGAGAGAGCTGGGAGTTTGAGGTCTGGGGGCAGGGAGGAGGGAAGGAATCTGAGTTCATTCAATCCCTGAGGATGGTGGAGACAGGGGACCTACTCCTTTGGTTTCAGTAACAAAGCTGGGGGTGTTCCAGAGTCTCACACCCTGCAGGTGATCCTGGGTTGTGAAATGCAAGAGGACAACAGCACCGGTGGGTTCTGGAAGTATGGGTACGATGGGCAGAACCATCTCGAATTCTGCCCTGAGACACTGGACTGGAAAGCAGCAGAGCCCAGGGCATTGGCCACCAAGCTGGAATGGGAAGTGAACAAGATACGGGCCAAGCAGAACAGGGCCTACCTCCAGAAGGACTGCCCTGAGCACCTGCAGCAGTTGCTGGAGCTCGGGAGAGGGATTCTGGACCAGCAAGGTACGGTGCCCCCAAACCCTAGTGACAAAGTGATGGGGAATGCAGGGCACACATCCCTGGCTGGGGTGTCAGAGGGACAAGGTTGTGTGACCCTCTGGGAAGGAACTGAGGTCTGAGCTTTCCACCCTGAGGTCTGTACCTTATAACTGAAATGTTTGACGTAGCCATGGGTCATGGTTTTCTTTTTTTTCTCCACCCATTTGGCCAAAGAAGAAGTACCTGTAGTGTTTTGATTTAACCAAGAACTCTGTATATATTTATACCTTTTAGGAATTCAAAGATGTCAATTATCACATGAATACCAAGGCAAGAAATTATCAAGGGAGGCAACCAATCAGAATAGAATTCTTTGAAGCTTAAAGCTTTCTTTCATAGACATAGCAATAGTCACTGAAGGCTGGCTATCTTAAAAGAATACTTTCACCAGGTTGAACCAGGTGAAATTGCTGACTGTGTATTCAGCAATTTTTGATCCACATAAAGAGCCATTTCATCTGACTCAAGTATAATAACAAAGCACAGAAGACATGGAGACAGGTTGGTGCATTTAGGAGACAGGTAGGAGAACAGGCTGATATGAATGTGACTGTTCTCCATGTGACATCAGAGCTGAATCTTAGAACTTGTTTTAGGACACAGAATGGTGTCTTTTCTACAGCTTGCTTTGTCTAAACAGGCTATTTCCTTCCTCTAACCTACAGAGGAAGGAAAGTGAAAGTTCTGGTCTTCCTGGCAAGGGTAGAAAGATTCCCTCTCTAGATCCTTCCTCCTTCCTGTCCAGTGCCTCCTTTGGTGAAGGTGACTCATCACATGGCCTCTGCAGTGACCACTCTCCGGTGTCAGGCTCTGAACTTCTACCCGCCAAATATCACCATGAGGTGGCTGAAGGACAGGCAGCCATTGGATGCCACGGACATCGAGCATAAGGACATGCTGCCCAATGGGGATGGGACCTACCAGAGCTGGATGGCTTTGGCTGTGCCCCCTGGGGAAGAGCACAGATATACCTGCCTGGTGGAGCACCCAGGCCTGGATCAGCCCCGCACTATTATGTGGGGTATGGATGAGAGCTGAGCAAATCTGTTGTGGGCAGAAAGATCAACATGGCAGTGAGGGAAGGGTGTGCTCTGGGCTGGGGTGACAGTCGCAGGCTCTGACTTGCTTTTGCTGTTGTAGAGCCCTCACCATCTGGCACCCTCGTCATTGGAGTCATCAGTGGGATTGCTGTTTGTTTCATCATCTTCCTTATTGGAATTCTGCTCAGAATCTTTAGGAAACGGCAGGCTTCGAGTGAGTAGGAAAAAGGAGGAATTCTCAATACCTCTGCTCTCAGGACACACTAATTCCTCTGCAGGAAGGGAAGCAGAGGGAGGGGAAAGGGGATTTGGCATCCCTGAGAAGCCTTTTCTCCTTTTCTTTGGGAACAATGGCACCTTGCTGGAAGCAGGAATTAATGGTTTTCCTCAGAATGAAATCTACTAACTCAACAAACATCTTTTGAGCACCTATTATTTTGCAAGGTGCTATTTAAGGTAGTACAGGGGCTTTGGGGTTCAGTAATTTACTGTTGTTATTCTCAGAATCAAAATATAGCAGAGAATGAAATCTTTAACACAAGTAAATGCAGTTGAAGAGGAGTCCGTAAGCTCCTAAGGCAGACATGAAGAAAACTCTTTGGGTTTCCTAAGGAAGGCATTCTGCTGGGGATCAAGAATGAGTTCTGGATCTTGAGGAAGTAAGATTTCATTAGGTAAGGCTGAGGATGAGGGGAGGTCTACACAGATAGAACAGCCATGCAAATAGAATATGAAACATGCTGGGAGGTGAGATTATTACTGTGTCTCATCCTTGGCCTTGCATACCTGTCAGTCACCAATTCTGCATTTCTGCCTTCTGAACATCTGTGATTTGGGGAAAAGGGACAGACTGGAGCCCACTGATGCAGAGCTCTGGGGACTTTGTGACGATGTAACTAACATGAGTTCTCGGGAGTCAATGCAAGAACATGAGCAAGGAGGGGCACAGTCCCTGTGGCATGGAGGTGGGATGAGAGGCAAGGAGACCAGTTAGAAAACTATTATGCAATTCCAGACAAAAGTTAATGGTGCCTGAAATCCAGCAGTTCCTTAGGAAGGGAATGGTCAGAGTTGAGATGAATGTATGAGGAAGGTGAGACGCAGGGAGGAGGCAAAATGGTATCTCAGTCTGTGATGCTTCTTTCCTGGGTCTCTTATCTTTACAGGAGGAGCCACAGGGGACTACGTTTTAGCTGAATGTGAATGAAGTGCAGCCTGCAGACCTCTTGTGGAGAGGAGACCTAATTAGGGATCAGTGAGGGGGTGCACTTGTGGCCTTCTTCATGTTTCGAAACAGAGTTGGACCTAATAAATAGGAACTGTAAGAGGAACTCTGCTCTCAGCCTTCCCTGTTCACTCTCAAAAACTGTCTGCCATGTAGGTTTTTGAGTTCCTGCATGCTAGTGAACAGCTGTGACCTCTCCCCACTGGAACTGGTTCATGAATCTCAAGCTGCACCTAGAGCCTACCGTCATTTCCTGCACCAGTTCAGACTCCAGACACCTGTCATCTCATCTCCTACCTCTGGAATATGGCTCTTTAAATTTGGGGAACTCATGATTTTTTTCAATGTCTGAGAAAAGCTATAAATCTTCTCCTCAGGATATATATTCTCATATCCCCACTGGAATGGCCTACACATATAGGCATTTCCTGGATCCATTCAAGTTTCCTTTTAATCCCCTCTCTGTAATCCAATAATTCATCCGTCACAAAACCCTGTGTTCTCTTCCACCAGAGTGTGATCTGGGTCATTGTACAGCTTTGAAGGCTGTGCACGGCACAAACCAAGGAGGTACCTTTCCCAGAAGAGGCATCATGGGTGATTGTGTGTATTATGATAGTTTTCCTGAGAGTGGACTGGAAATGTCTTGAGGAGTGTCTTTTTTAAAATTTGCATAAAGGTGTCATATAGTTTCCTCAGATTAATGATTCCTGCATTTACAGTGCCTCTCTGGTATGCCAGACTGAAGTAGTGTAGTAATTTTCTACTTGGTCTCTGCTGACCCTCACTACCTTGTTCTGATAAAAATGATAGTAAGAGTGATGGTGATGGCAATAAAGTGGCTTAAAAAGAAAAGCACTTGTTGCCAGACTTAGTTCTGAGCACCTTCTTAAATTCATTATCTCATGTAATTCTTACAATAATTCTTTGACATAAACATTATTAACCTCTTTTTTTTTGATGAAAATGAAGTAGAGAGTATCTTACAGCTTGGCAGGAATAGAGACAGTTTTCAAACTGAGTGAGTCTATCTCTGATCCATCTCACACACTACTGATTTCAGGGTCTAGATGTGTGGAGTTAAATGGAGGAGATGGCTCTGGAGATGGTGCTTCTAATCTCGTTGCCTTTATTGTCAGTGAGCTTGAACCAAATGAAGGGAAAACAGCCAAAAATCTCAGCCATTGCTTCCTCTCCAACCCTGGAGTGTGACTCCCTTACGCCTCTTACCTACACCATGTTGGAGGACCAGTCCACTCTGCCTGGCGCCTGTCTCTCTTGGGCTCTGAGGCCAAGGTGTGCGGGATGGTGTCAATTAGTGGCTGTGTTGGGCCTGACGGTGCTTCTGGAGTCAGAACAGTCGTGGCATTTCCCTCCATGAACTGGGATGACCTCATATATTAAAGGAGCTAAAATGGAAGTCACCATGTTGCCTGAAGGGTATGCCAGCATCTCCCCTCGAGCCTGGTTTTTATCCCCAGCTGTGTACATTATAAAAAAATTAACCAGATCATTCAGGAATTACTAGATTCTGAGGAAGTAATTCATCTGTAATATTCAAAAGAATGCTAAAATAAACACTGATATACACCCAGGTAGCATGCGTTTGCACTGCTACATACATTTGGCTATATAACTGGAATGAGGCATTCTGTGTTGGAGGACAGGTACCCAAAGAAAGCAAATAAAGCTCAAAAGTTTGTATGGTAGACATTGAATTTGGGCAAAGAGATCTCAAGTATTTAAAAAATTTTTTTCCTGGTTATGAAAGTTAAATGGATAATAGTACATGTTATTTATGCTTTTATGGGAAAGTTGAAATGAATTAAATAGAACTATGATTCCATGAGCTAGTGATAACCTATTTGTGTTATCACAAATATACTTCTCAGTATTATTGCTTCATTAAAATATTTAAAATCAACAAATACATCAATTTCTAAAAATATAAAATTAATTGTGTTGTGTACTGCATGATCTTTATATACTGCCCATCTTACGTATTTAATGGTATTATGTGTCAATACCATTTTGGGGGACATTTATACTGCTAATTTTTTTACATTTTGTTTCATGGAATAGTTCCTTTTAATTATGGTAGCTGAATTAATTGTTTTTCCTTGCTGTAGGAACAATGTCATTTAAGTTGCAACACATTGGTCATTTTACTCCAAACCATGCTGAAAACACGCTGATAAATTCTTTCTTTATAAATATCCTGTACTCAAAGCAGGCTGCCAAAAAGCTTCCCTTGTTCTACTCGTTAAGGACGTTTACAATTAGTTAGGCAATGGTTTGCTTTTTATTGGTTGTATTTCACACAGGCTGAGATTTCAAGAAACACCCTAGTCTTACACAGTGACACATTTACTAACCAACCATTGGCAACTGTGCCCTGTTAATCTTTGTTTTTAAATGGAAATTATAAATCTCTCTTTTCTTTCAGTGTTTCTTAGCTTAATTTTTCTGGCCTTGTTAATCCATTCTTAAGGTCAACTGTTTATGAAAAATCAAAGACCTACTTTTAAACTCATTTTTCCTCTGGCAAAAGCCACATACCAAGTGCGGTAGTGTGGAGAAGGGTGACATCTGGTGGCCATAGTCAAAGTATGGGGTTCGGGGTTTTTCCTGCCAGAAGAGGTGGATAGACAAAATGTCGGACATGGAGATCACTTGCTGAGAAAAACTCCTTGAATATTTGAGGAAATAAGTTATTCACCAGCTATTTGAATTGCTGGAATCACGGAGCACTGTTGAGTTACCTGAGCTGGGTAGAAAAAAGAAGGAAAAACCAACCTGGTAATCTTTGAAACAATGTGCAGCAGTTGGTTGAGGCCTAACAGGATATACAGGCAAATTTTCCTTTTATATTATAATAATATAATCTTACAGTGCCGTGTCTGTTTGATGTATTACAAAACAAGTACGCGCACACACATACACTTAAAAACAACACCATCTCTGTCATACTGGAAGGTTCTTATAAGCTACCGTTTTTAAGCTACAGTTTTTTTCTAATCCCACTAATTTAATAATGACTAGAATTTAAAAATATATGACTTTAAACATTAATGATTTTCATATGTGTGGACAGGTGTTTGAAATTTTGATTTCTTTCTGTAGACTTTGGGTCACCTTTTTTAATTTTCTCTTTTTAGCCAGTGATGAACATGTAGAGTATTAATATAATATTAAATATTTTTGTGTAACAATTTTATTAGAAAGCCTTGACATCCTGCATGCATGTATTACTCAGCATGGCATGCATGCTGGTTTCTCACATGTTCTATTTCTGAGTAATTATTTAAGGTCTTTATTTATCCATGTGAGGGATATATTTGGTATGTTTTAAGCAGATGCTTCTATTTCTTGGCTGGATGAATTTGCATTCATAGTAAAGCCTTCCATGGCCTGAATATTTTCTAAGACTATTTCTCTTTTCAGCTATTAATTATTAAATACTAGATATCAGACCCTGTTCTGAATTTTAACTTAATTCCTTTGATGAGGTAGGAACTATTGTTCTGTGACTCTTATTTTGCTGTACGGAAATGAAGGAATAGAAAGGTTAGTTACTTTTTGAAGGTTACATAGTTAGAGAATGGTTGTGCTAGATTTTTATTCTAGCTAGTCTGACTCCAAGTCAAGCTCATTACCACTACACAATATTTAAAATTGATTCAAGAAAACGTGGTGTGGCATTGTCAACATTTTTTGAGATATTTCTTTAATTATCCATTCTACTGCCTGGTGGCAGCCCCTGGGATGTTTCCTGCAGTGAGGAAGAAAACTTTAAACATTTTCTTTGGGTGTGTTTTTTAAATTTATTTATTTTTTTCTGTTCATACACAAGTTTTATGGGATTGGTAGCCTTGAAGACCCTGTGAATCATTTCATTCACCAGTTTTGAGTGAAAAGTGCTGCTATTTTTAAAAAATCAAATAATGGATTTTGATCCAAAGGTTCTATAGAAGAATTTTGGAGTCTTCAGTGTACCTTTGTGGGGGTGAAAGTTAGGGTAAGTACCAATATTTGTATAATCTTCAGTGTAAATCTTGTCAGTTAACCTTACTCCATGAGTTGATTAAGTATCCTGGATTTTACTCCTTAAACAGAGTTACCACAATGGCATTTTTATAAAACTGTCAAAAGAGCTTGGCTATGTGTGGGAGAGAGCACATCAGTTTTAAAAATGGATATAAGTCAATGGTCTTTCCTTTGTGTATGTTTGGGTTCACAGTTTCACCATTAAAAAAGTGCAAAATACTTTCTTAGTACTTTTTGCGTGTGATTAAGAAAGTATTCAAGGGAATTTTGAAAATGAAATTTAATTAGACATATTTAAGAATTTCTGAAAAAGACAAAAATATAAGAAAGGGTAATGCTAGAAATTCCCTATCCAAATAATTTTTCTTCAGATCAAAACATTAAGAATGCTTATGGGAGAAAGCTTACACAAGGACAGTAGACCTAGGAGTGCAAGTGACAGTAACTTTTAGCAAGAGTCTGGAATGAAGAAAACAAGCAGGAACATTTTCCTAGAAGGGTAAGGGGAAGAAGTAAGGAAAATAAGGGAGACATAGTATATGTTATGGAACCAAAGACATGGTAGTGTGAATTACAGTTTAATTCAGGGAAAGAAAGAAAATGGGTATTTATAACAGGGTAAAGGTTAGGTGGCTGAAAAGAAAAATGCATTGAAACTTTAGATGAGAGAAAGACCGATAAATCAACCAGTAGCTAGAGGAGCTATCTTCTCCAGACCAGGAATGATGTCCCTGAATGGCTGGAGAGTACTACTGTAATGTTATAAAGCCCCTGCACACTAAGTTGCATGAGACCGAACTTACAAATTTCCACAACTGTAATACAGATAAAATATTTTGACACTGGGGTTTCTTTTCACTAAAGTACAATTGCATAGTTAAAAGCGACAGTATAAGGCGGTAGTTCTCAGCCTCAGCTGTTACCAGAATTGTTTACTATATGCATTATATATATATATATATATATATATATACACACACACACACATTTCTCATTTACATATATACATACCGTATATGTATATATACTAAATTCTGATACTGATATTAGTCTATGGATGATGATTCTGGCATTGTATATTTTCATAAAACCTGATTAACATCATAGGCTTATTTGTTCAGATGTCTCATGTACCCATTAGCCACAAGTTACTGCAGGGATTTTTATCTTAAGGCCTAACTCATGTGTTGAATGAATGTGGTTCTGAAAAGCCAGGTTCTCTGAGGGTGAGAGAAAGGTGTAGAAGAAAACTAGGAAGTCATACAAGTTCCACAGTAAGCCATCCCTCTCCTAAACCCCAGTCCATGGTCAAGTAATGTTATTGGCTAGAACGCTGTTTATATTCCAAGATGTTTCAAAAGCAGTGAAGAAGTCGGCAAACAAAAGTCCACAGCAAACAAAAGAGCTCTTTTAATTAGAAAAAAGGGAAAGCTTCTACTACTTAGAAGAGACTCCAAGGGACGGTGCTCTGTAGGTGCTGGTGGCTGGGGAGTTTATATTTCCTCCTGAGAGGAGGAAGTGCCACCCCTTCCCTCTTTAGGAAAAGCCATCTCTGATTTGCATAGGCACAACCAGTCAGAGCCCTGAGGTCTATTAAGTGGCAGAGTTGGATTGGGGGTTTTATTTTTTGAAACACCCAAGGATTCTGAACTTCATTTGCCTGCCTCCCTTAGCCCTCCAGTTTAAATGAAGAGGGCACCTGCTAGGATGTGCTCCACACTATATATTTTTGCACGACATTGCCATATTGTATAAACTCTTACTTATTTTCATGAATTAAGAAGCACATTGAGATGTCATCTTTACTTACGACTTTAGACCTTGCACTTTTCCTCTGTAGTGTTTGACATTTCTTCCTCGCTAAATCTCTTAAAAGGTGTGTGTTTGTGGTGGGGATAATGAAAGTTAGGAATCTAAAACTCTGTTTGGGTCAGAAGACTAACCACTCAGTTATTTCAGAACTGTCACAAATCATATTCCACAAGAGATTTCCTGCCCTCTCCTGGGTCTCTTTCTTTTCATCTGAGGAATTCTGATGTAATTTGTGGTCTCTGTCGGACCATTGTCCCATTCTAATTATTCAGTTAACCAGGATGGAGTGAGGGCGTGTTTTGCTTTGTTTTGTTTTTCCCTGTAACTAGTGACTTATCGTGGAAATATCCACAACCTGCAGCCGGAAGCTAGGAAGAAATTTTGAGAAATCCCTCTCTTCAAACCACTTTCGAAGCCAATTATGTTCTATTCTGCCTTTTAAAAAAAATGGGATTAGTTTTGTTCAAAACACCAATAACCTCATCAAACGCCTCCCAGGGGAAGGCCCTGTAGGCTGTGTAATGACCTTAATAAAGTATTACTCCTACACCATAGTTAATCCCCAACTCTACCAAACCTATGTTCTTGTCTCAAATTTGAGAAGGTTCAAAAGGGATTAATAAAGGAGCGGCAAGGAAGCATGTTAGGAACTGCAGGCAGATCACGCAAGGCTCAGCAGGCCAGGAAGAGGCTTCAGGAACAATTGATTATCCAAGTTTAGCTTTTTGTTCCGACTTTCTCACAAACTTTTGCAGAAAAGTCACCCAATAAGTGAATGAGATAGAGAAGAAAAGGCAGTTTCAATTTGCAATTGTTTGTTAACCTTATTGCCTTTCCAAAACACACGGGAGAATGTTTAGGGTCAAAGTTTCTTCATGGCCAGGCTTATATTTTGCCCAGCACAGAGAAAGGCGTCAAAATGTGTCGTAAAATAGGACTTTTAAAAAGATTGAGAGGGAAAAGTCCATTGTTCTATAACTCTAACCTCCTTTACACATTCTATCGACATCTTCCAAGGAAGTATTATATCAGTTACCAGTTTTACTACGAGAAATAAAAAGAACGTGGAGTGGAGCTCTTTCTCCTGAGTCTTTAAACTGATAAGAATCCGTTCAATTTGCAAATGTGCACAATAATGCGAGACAAAAGAGAAACTAAGGCTTTTCAGCGGAATAAGATCAGTCTCCCCTTCCGGCACGACCGAGATTTCATAGACCAATCAAAACAATGAAATGTTAATGATTATTTTTGCTCCACCCACTTTATGACGTTAGAGAGGCACCAGAGCATCTTGCTTTCGATCAGGTCCGCGAGAATGCTATTTAAAGGGCTGAGGAAGCCGGGGGGTCGGCAAACCAGTAGTAGCCATGTCTGGTCGTGGAAAAGGAGGAAAGGGTCTAGGAAAAGGGGGCGCTAAGCGCCATCGTAAGGTTTTAAGAGATAATATTCAAGGTATTACCAAACCGGCAATCCGGCGTTTGGCTCGCCGCGGTGGGGTCAAGAGAATCTCCGGCCTCATCTACGAGGAGACTCGTGGGGTGCTTAAGGTGTTCCTGGAGAACGTGATCCGGGACGCCGTCACCTACACCGAGCACGCCAAGCGCAAAACGGTTACGGCCATGGATGTCGTCTACGCTCTCAAGCGCCAAGGACGCACTCTCTATGGCTTCGGTGGTTGAGAACAAAATACCATATTTCCAAATTCCGAAGAAAACAAAGGCCCTTTTAAGGGCCGCCCACAAAGCCATTCAAAGGACTGGTAACACGTCATACGCTGAGTATGAAAGCAGTTTACATACTGTTGGTAAGGTAAAGTGCACATATGCCGGAATGCTGGATAAGCCAATGTCGATGCGCTTTAAGTTTTGCGTAAAGCGAGATAGCAATAGCAACGGGTACTGTAAATTGGAATATTTCTGTTTGGACAGCTTTGCGAAAGCTTCAGACCACTACGGAAAAATTACGTGGTTCACATGTACTAAATGCTCCACACAGCTATGTAAATTAGGGCTTTTAGGTGTCAAGTTCTCATTGGATAACCGCGGTACAAGGTGACGCCAACTGAAGTTGTGGTGGGTGAGGTTCCACGGGCTTTTCCTATTGGCTCAAAGGATTAGTGTAAATTCCCGAAACGAGGAAAAACTGGTTGATTTATTTTAACTTGTTGCGTGCCAGTCGTTGAAAGGCGTGAGGAGCAAAGGCTCATCGGTGATGTCTCAGCCCTTCGAGGTGTTGTCACGTTACTGGGAGATCGTCTGGGGTCAGTGACACCAGTCTCATCCTTTCCCTCTGACGGTGTGGGGTGAATCCACTACCAGGCACAACAAAGAATTTTCTGCCTCGTCGGACTAGTGAAACATTACTGTGCTTACCGCAACTCAAGCCTCAAACAATGGCCACATTCCTATACGACGCAGGCTGTGGCTGATTATAGAAATTGGAAACATTGTTTAGCTGTTTTCCATTCGATACAATTTTTTTCCCCAGCGGCCCAATTATACAAGCTCAAAGTTTGGGTCCTGCTGAGTCATCTGTAGAGAGCATGTTTGTCTGTGAAGGAATGTACATTATTGAATTGGAGTCACCCCAAATACCAATATACAGAATAAGATTAATAGTACGAATTTAATATTACAGTGACCTTTACATAAAAATTATAAATCATTGTGAAAAATGAGATTGAAGATGCTTTTGTTTGAACCCTGAGTAATTCCTAATGTAAGGAGTTTCTGTGATTTAGAAAAGTTCAGTTAAGACCTTAACTGTGAGGCCTTCAACATTTTACATAAACGTTTTAGGATTAACATTTTTCAGCCTGTGGAGTGTAATCAGAGCAAAGTTACACAACAAATACAATTACAGTTGCATGATAGTATCAAATTTTCAACTTGACAACATGTGCTTAATATAGAAACATCTAGTAATTACGGTAGTTTGGTAATGAGGATCAATCTGCAACTGTAAAAGCATTTCTCAATTTAAGTACCCTCATAATGGAAAGGAATCAGTTAAAATACTAAAAAAGGTAAAAAATTGCCTCCTGTGGGTAAAATTGTAACGTTTCCAGAATATCTCGCCTGACTTTAGTACATCTGCATACCAATAGGTGTTCAGTGGCGGACAGAGGTTTGTTTTAGTGCATTTACATACCCTCAGGTGTGGAGAGAAGTTCATCTCCGCATCAGTGGGTAATTATCTGGGCAACCGAGGGCATGTCTGAACCTGAGAGGTAAGGGGAGGGGGCTGGCGGGCCAGCTTGCTGGCTTCTTCCAGAGCAGAGGAGAAAGACGGCCTGGGACTGCAGTTTGTGAGCAATAAATGGGTTTTAAACTTTATTTCTCCCTTTGACTTCGGTTTTTAGAGGTATTTGCCCTGGGATTTCCTCTACCCGGACTTACACCTGGCGCAGCGAGCAGGTGTAATCTGTTGTAATGGGTGCGACCTTTGGGAGGGCCGCCCCAAGAAAAGATGGGGAGAAGTGGCGCTCACGCCGAGGGACATATGTCTACACTTGTGTAGTCATGGAGGCGCCACCACCGCTGCTGGCTGCGCCTACCCCGGCCTGTGGGCTAATGCTTCTGCCACTGCTGCTGCTTCTGCTGCCAGCCGGAGTCTGCTCACAACTATGGAAAGGAGCAGAGGTCCGGGTCACCTTGATAAAGAAGTAACTGGCTGTTGTGTACTACAGCTTTCTGGCTACGGAGCCCATCGCTGGAACAGCTCCAACCAAGCTAATAACCACCTATCCCATCATGGGGTGGGTGCGAGACTGGACCCAAAGGCCACGGAGTGCTGTGGCACAGACACCTACTGTATATCATGTGACTGGCTGTTTGCCTTTGGTATCCCCAGGGAATAATGAAGCAGACGCATTGGCCCAGGTGCACTGGGCTTAGAAGGAAAGTCTGTTTTGTGGCCTAATGGCTACATCAGCGTTTGTTGCACATGGGGCAAAAGACAATGAGGGTTGTAGCCCGTATGTAGGGCTTGCCATTGACCGTTGAAGAAGTCAGCCGAGCCCAGAAGGAGTGCCCTGCACGTTGTGCAGATCAGCAAACCACCAAGAGGGGCCTAGAGCATCTCTTTGCAGTCTGTGGCCGGCCACAGATGATTAAGAGCAATCAAAGCATCCAATTTATTGGACATGGCGTTGCAAGAATGGGTGGAGCAGTTAGGAATAAAATGGACGTGGCCTTGGACATTTCAACACATGGACCAGCAATGGCTGGCTCTTCTGGCACCTTGGGGAAAAGGCATGGAAACGCCTCCTGTGTATTCCTGGAATAACAGAAAAGTGGCCCCCCACAATCATGGTTATTTGCTTTACAGTCCTTGTGTCCTGGATGCGCCCCCTGGCTGCAGCTGTGCGTGATGGCTGAAATTGATGAGTTTTGGACTTAATCTGCATGAGACTTTGAACCTAGTTGAATCCTCTGGCTTGAGAATTACCATGATTGTGTTGCTGTTGTCAAGAAAAAAAATGATTAAAGAGAGGCTTGACTTTGTCTAATGTTTGGTAAAAGTTTGTGTGAGCAAACTAGCATGGTTGTTAGGAATGAGTAAACAAGTGTAGAAACATTTTGTGCTTAGTGAAGATTGTGCTGTAAAGTACATTTTCTTCATCTGCATAGGCTGAATCCTCTGGTTGAAGATTATAAAGATTGTATTGCTGTTGTTATTGTATGTTAGATTGGTTGGAAGAGGAGGAATGAGTACATTTTAAGCCGAGATTTCTGGAGAGGTGGGTTGTGGGAAAACTAACATTTCCAGAATATCTCACCTGGCTTTCTTAGTTCATCTGCATATCAATAGGTGTTCAGTGGTGGAAAGAAATATGGCTTTAGTTTATTTGCATATCCTTTGGGGTAAAGAGAAGTTCATCTCCATGTCAATGGGTAATTGCTGGGCAACTGAGGGCGAGTCTGAACCTGGGAGGTTAAGGGGAGGGGGGGTATTGCTGGCTTGCTGGCTTCTTTCAGAGCAGAGGAGAAAGACAGCCCTGGACTGCAGTTTGTAAGCAATAAACGGGTTTTAAACTTTATTTCTCCCTTTGACTGATTTCGGTTTTTAGAGGTATTTTTCCCCGGGATTTCCCCTCTCTGGATTTAAACCTCCTAATCCTAATTTTCAGACACCTTTATTTCTGTATAATGACCGCTCTGTAATGTAGGCCAATAAACCCTGGTTAGACATGAAAACGTAAGGTTCATGGAACTAGTATAAACTTGCAAAAAAGAATTTGCCAGGTCTTTGCACACCAAGCAGGGTCCGCTGCTTCCTCAGTGAGACAGGGACCATGAGTGTAGTCAGAGTAGGGTGAGTGCCTCCAGGAAAAGGCAGGGCATTTACAGTCAGAGCAATGTTAACAATGTGAAAAGGAGTCCCTATCAAAACTGTTGAGCATTATGCAAAGTCAAGGTCACAATAATTCTCTAGGGTAAAGATACCAGACTAGGAATATAAACATCTTCAGTGAGAACAGTTAAAATTCAAAAAGCCAGGAGCAACTAGGCCAGGAATGTTTGAGTGTTCCGCAAATAAAGGGTATCTCAGTATAACCCCGGGACTTCACTGTAAACAGCCCCAGCAAACAAGAACCCAGCCCACCTTGGGGGCAGGGCAAGTGGCACAACTCCACACCCTAATCCCTTTATCAGTTTCCAAAAAAATCCTCACCTGCCTGTAAATCCCCTAGACAATGCACTACCCTGGACTCTCATGTCCCCTCTTGGTGTGAGTCAGTTCTGTCCTCTTCACTTTTTAAATAAAAGCCTCTACACCTTGCTCTCCTACCTTGAGTGTTTGCTAAGTTCATTCTTTGGCTCCGAGAACAACCCCCGTATCAACACTAGTCAAGCTTGTTCAGAGAAAATATGTAGAAACATACACAACATATCGGCCTTGATGGAAACTGCCTAGTTCTTTGCTTGGTTAACACCAGTAATACACTGAAACCTCTGGAAGCTTGCAACTTTTGTGACGAGACCTCTTATCTCCTCAAAACTGAATTTGCTTATTATAAAGGGAAAATTTTGTGGAGAGCTTTTGGCCCAGCTCCTTCAGACATGTCTAGTGTTATGCCATTTACTTCTTTGATGTCACCTTTCTAGGATTACTTTTCTGCTGGGTCAGTCTGGGCTTCGCAGCCTTAGGCTTCCCCGCGCTCTTCCGTGGTTGCTTGTTCTTGGCTCCTTTAGACTTCATGTTGCTGCAGGCTGCTTTCTGAGCTGCAGTTAACTAAGCCTCTCACCTCTTGGTCTTCACACTTTGTGGAGACTTAGAGTCTCTGGTTAAAACCAGCTTCTTCGCATTAGCAGGACTTTCTGAACTTGCCCTTTTCAGGCTCAGGTGTAGCCTTTTTGCTGAGTTTTAAGGAGCCAGAAGCGCCGGGGCCCTTGGTCTGCACCAAGGTGCCCTTGCTCACGAGGCTCTTGAGGCCCAGCTTGATGCGGCTGCTGTTCTTTACATCGAAGCCAGCAGCTATCAACACCTTTTTGACGGCAGCCAATGACATGCCTGCATGCTCCTGATACCAAGAGAGCCTCAATGGTCAACTTAGACAACAGAGGGACTCGAAGCCTTTCGACCTCCAATTGCAGGGCCGTCCAGCTTTTTCCCTCACTTTTTGGACAAAGGCTTCTCCATAGAAACCAGAACAGGATCACCTGGGAATCCAGATACAGTCTCAAACATACACAAGAAAAGCAGGAAGTAATAACCAGCTAGGTACCTGACATCAGGGCCTTATATGGGGCAGGGCGTGCTGTGATTGGTGAATTGCCCAAGCACCGGCCCCTTCCCTCAGGCGAGGAGCATTTGTGTTTGTTTTACCCCGTAAAGTTGAATCCCACAAAAGTCCTATGTGCAGAATTGCCCAGTTACACTGCCGAGCGATCCATGGAGACTCAGATTTCACATACCTTTTTGTATTTTAATGAAAACTAGTCCTGCCTGCCAAAATTTTTTGATAAAAGCGCTCCATTTACAGCAAAATTCAAAGCGAAGAACAAAACTTCCCTTTTTCCTTGTAAATTTAAAAGGAATTTTTAGTAGGAGACTCATCTCATTGCTTCTGAGTTGCCTTCTATGTAGTTGGCCTCCAATCGATGGAGAAAATATATTATTCATGCAATGATTTTTATTGAAAATTATTTATGAGTACGGGGAAGTAACACAGATCTCTTAGATCTCTCACTCAGAAGTCAGCAAATGGTTATAGAATTGTCTAAAAACTGCAGAGTAGGAACCTTATTTGGGTAAACACATCAGATAAACCATAATTTACAAGGCATGTGGGTTGCTTGTGACTACAGCCGCTGCACAGTCCCTGCAGCTTGCTTGATAGAAGATCACAAGGATGGAGTTAGTAACTCTCCAATCCCCACTCCCCCACCTTTCCCCACAAACATGCACACATGCAGAAACAGGTACAGTACCTGCCTTCAATCAACTAAAATGTGAGATAGGAACCCTGGCCTGAAGAGCTCATACAAACTACAGACCCAGATCTCTAACAGGACTAGGTTGGCAGGTGTGTTTGCAGAGATGCAGAAAAATAGTTACTGGGACAATGTCCAGGATGCCTCTCTGGGCTTGTCCCAGGACTCATCTTTGTGAAAGGTACTATACAAGAGTTTGCTCTTCAAGGTTGGGCCTTCCAGAAGGATGCTGAGGGAGCAACATAGTGTGGCCAGAATCCAGGGTTCAGCAGAGGAAAACCCCATAAGGATCATCTTGTGAAGATCCCCAAATGACTGTGTGAGGAATTTGGTGTTTATTCTACAGGTTGGGGAACCACTCTAAGTCTTTAAAGAGAAAGTTTGTGTGCAGTGGTAGTTGAATTGTATTGTTCTGGTTATTTAAGCTAAGCTTTAGGTTTTTCACATAAACAATCATCATTGAGAGAGGCCCAATGTTGTTTGGTAGTCTTTTGCAATAGTCTCAGAAGACGGGCTTCACCTGAGGAGACAGTGTGGTAAAGGAGTCTACATTTGAAATATTTCTGAAGCAGAAATCAAATTATGAGAATTTCAAACTTCTGATTGCAAAGTGAGGTTGAAAAGTCTCTTACCTCTGTCCCATGCAGGCAAGCTCACACACACATACATGTACACACCTGAAACAAAAATTAAGGAAACAGTACTAACCCAAATGCCAGCATTATAATATATTCTAACCTGGTCTTTCATTTTTTAAAAATACTGGTTGCAAACCATGAAATTGATTTCACAATCTACTAAGGCTCTGTGGTCCTCAGTGTGAAAAATCTTTAAGGGAGATAAACAAGTGCATCTTACTAAGGGCTCTATGTTTTAAATATATTTGGCTTCTCTGGCCCTCCATGATCCCTGAGCACTGTGCCATTAAATGTCAGTGGCTTAAGGGCTGGGTTCTGGAGTAGATTGGTCCTTATATTTATAGGTTGACAGTACATATCATTCCATTGCTTTAAAAGTAACATAGACTTAGAGAACTTTAAAAATTATTAGATCCCTAATTTAAGATCCAGAGAAAGAACGATTCATAATTTGCATTAGAAATCTATAAATAAATCAACATCATCCACCACATAAACAAAAAGAAGGACAAAAACCATGTAATCATCTTCGTAGATGCTGAATAAGCATTTGACAAAATTCAACATCCATTCATGATAAAAACCTCTCAACAAAATGTGTATAGAGGGCAAGTACCACAGCATAATAAAGGCCATATAGGAAAAACCCACAGTCAACATTATACTTAACAGCAAGAAGCTGAAAGCTTTTCCTTTAAGATTGGGAACAAGACAAAAATGCCCACTCTCCCCACTTCTATTCAACATGGTACTGGAGGTCCTATCCACAGCAATCAGACAACACAAAGAAATAAAAGGCATCCAGATTGGCAAGGAAGAAGTTAAACGGTCCCTGTTTGCAGATGACATAATATTGTATATTAAAACCCTAAAGAATCCACTCCAAAACTACTAGATCTAATATCTGAATTCAGCAAAGTTGCAGGACACAAAATTAATACACAGAAATCTGTGGCATTCCTACACACTAACAGTGAACTAGCAGAGAGAGAAATCAGGAAAACAATTCCATTCACAACTGCATCAAAAAGAATAAAATATCTAGGAATAAACCTAACCAAGGAAGTGAAACACCTATACTCTGAAAACTACAAGACACTCATGAGAGAAATTAAGGAAGATACCAATAAATGGAAACACATCCTGTGTTCATGGATAGGAAGAATTAATATTGTCAAAATGGCCATCCTGCCTAAAGCAATCTATAGATTAAATGCAATTCCTATCAAAATACCAATAGCATTCTTCAACGAACTAGAGAAAATTGTCCTAAAATTCATATGTAACCACAAAAGACCTCGAATAGCCAAAGTAATCCTGAGAAGAAAGAATAAAGCAGGGGGAATTATGCTCCCCAACTTCAAGCTGCACTACAAAGCCACAGTAATCAAGACAATTTGGTACCAGCACAAAAACAGACCCATAGACCAATGGAACAGACTAGAGAGCCCTGATATAAACCCAACCATATATGGTCAATTAATATATGATAAAGGAGTCATGGACATACAATGGGGAAATGACAGCCTCTTCAACAGCTGGTTGTTGGCAAAACTCAGCTACATGCAAGAGAATGAAACTGGATTATTGTTTAACCCCATACACAAAAGAAAACTCAAAATGGATTAAAGACTTGAATGTAAGTCATGAAATCATAACTCTTAGAAGACAACATAGGCAAACATCTCCTCAATATAAGCATGAGCAACTTCTTCCTGAACCCATCTCCTCGAGCAAGGGAAACAAAAGCAAAAATGAACTCATGGGACTACATCAAACTAAAAAAGGCTTCATATGGCAAAGAACATCATCAACAAAACACAAAGGCATCCTACAGTATGGGAGAATATATTTGTAAATGACATGTCAGACAAGGGGTTAACATCCAAAATATATAAAGAATTTACACACCTCAACACCCAAAAAGCAAATAACCTGATTAACAAATGGGCAGAAGATATGAAGAAACAATTCTCCAGAGAAGAAATTCAGATGGCCAACAGACACATGAAAAGATGCTCCCCATCACTAATCATCAGGGAAATTCAAATTAAAACCACAATGAGATATCACCTCACACCAGTAAGTATGGCCAGCAACGAAAAGACTAAGAACAGCAAATGCTAGTGAGGATGCGGAGAAAGGGGAACCCTCCTACACTGCTGGTGGGAATGTAAGCTAGTTCAACCATTGTGGAAAGCAATATGGAGGTTCCTCAAAAAACTAAAAATAGAAATACACCTGACCCCGGAATCCCACTCCTTGGAATATACCCAAAGAATACAATTTCTCAGATTCAAAAAGACATATGCACCCCATGTTTATTGCAGCACTTTTTACAATAGTCAAGATATGGAAGCAACCTAAGTGTCCTTCTGTAGATGAATGGATAAAGAAGATGTGGTACATACAAACAATGTAATACTATTCAGCCATAAGAAAGAAATAAATCCTACCATTTGCAACAACATGGATGGAGCTGGAGGGCATTTTGCTCAGTGAAATAAGCCAGGTGGAGAAAGACAAATGCCAAATGATTTCCCTCACTTGTGGAGTATAACAATGAGGCAAAACTGAAGGAACAAAATGGCAGCAGACTCAGAGACTCCAAGAAGGGACTAGTGGTTGCCAAAGGGGAGGGGTGTGGGAGGGCAGGTGAGTAGGGAGGGAGAAGGGGACTGAGGGTTATTATGTTTAGTACACATGGTGCGGGGGATCATGGGAGAACAGTGTATCACAGAGAAGGGACATAGTGGATCTCTGGAATCTTGCTGCACTGATAGACTGTGACTGCATTGGGGTATGGGTGGGGACTTGATAATATGTGTAAATGTAGTAACCACGTTGTTTTTTGATGTGAAACCTTCATTAGAGTGTATATCAATAATACCCTAATAAAAAAAAAGAAATCTATAAGTAACATAAAATACATACACATATGTATAACGCTTGCTCTGTGCCAGTCATTGTCTCAATATTTTCCCCTAAAACATTCTTTTTTTGATGTAGGGACTCACTTTATGCATGAAGAAACTGAGTCAGAGAAAAGTCACATAACTTGCCCAAGATTTTAGAGTTAGTAAGAAGGCTGGGATTTGATTCCAGGAAGTCTGTCTGTCTTCAAAAGGTTTCTGCTCCTCCTGTCTTGGGTAATCACAGATGCCATTTGTGTTGAGTCACCTTTTTTTTCCCCTCCCACTTAATATATCAGGACCATTGTTCATGTAATTACACTTCTATAATATATTTTGGGGGCACAATACTGTAATTTTACTTTTTTTAATTGTGGGAAATCCAACCTTCTGAACTTTCATTATTGAGATAATACTGCTGTGAACATTTTCTTAAATTTTCTCCAGCGTCTCTTTTAAATAGTAAAGCAATGGAAGCAATCACAAAGAAAATAGGAACTGTTCTCTTTTAAAAACATAGTATGTTTGTTCTCTGATAATGTGAAAAGTATCAATTTTCAATATTAATTCAATATTCTCATAGTTGTTTTAAAAAATGTTTACCCTATATTTCTCTCTGTCTGTATGTGCATGAATAAAATAAAGGCAGCTATAGGCTTTGACTTCCCAGCATTCCTACACTACACACTTCATAGATTTGCCTAATGTCTAAAATTTAGAACTACCTTTTAAAACTGTTATCTTCTTTTCATGTTTCTTCCTTTTTAAAAAACTATTTTTTTACTTTATATTCAGTTTTCAACCATCTTTATAGATATTATTTCACAATTAACCTTAACTCTGTTTTCAACTGATGTTTTCCTTTTTCAACTCTTAATTTTTGAATTATTTTATTTTGATTGGTTGCTTGCTCAGATATTGAACAAATATATTGTTTGTTTTGTAGAAAGGGCATATGGATGATTTAATGGTTTATAAAAGTAGTCTATCTGAGTCATCAATTGTCTGTTGAACAGCAAATGCATGTGTGATGCTGTTTCAGGGCTGAGGGCCATACAAACACCATTTTTTAAATTAAAAAACAACTATTACTTGGTCTCTAAACAAATTCCCATTTTACTTATTTGAGAGATAAGATGTAAGCATGTGCAATGATAATTATATGGTACCCAAATCAGTGTCCCCAAAAATGATCTGCCCAGGATTTCAAAATGGAGAAATCACATTGAGAGAGGGTGGCAGGCAAGATGTCCTCTCTGTTAAGTCAGATGGACCTGAATGACTTGTCCATCCTGTTTCTGCTGTTCCTTATAAACTGCACATCTTCAGAAGGAGTTCTGGAAAACTTCTCAGAAGACAAAAGAACTAAAGGGAGGTCCACCATCTATCTGGAAAACACAGGAAGTGCCTGACGTAGAAGAAAAGCTTTTTGCACATCTGGAAATCCCCTGGAGGAGCCATTCAGGTAATCTTATTTCTATTCTTCCTGATATTGCAACCTCTCTTTATATGTACTTAAAGACACATACTCATATCATGCTGTTTCTTAATTTGTGACTAACGTGTAATGCTAACATGGACTGATGTCCAAAACCTTTCCATGGACAGCTCATTGTAAGGTAACTTAAGTAATTTTCCCAAGATATGTAGATGTTTATGAGCAAGGTTTTGAAAGTTGGGAGTCACAAGCATTTGAACTTGGGGTGAATTTTCTGTTGTGCTTTAGTCCAGAGTATGGAATCATCAAAAAACAGAAAGTCTTTTTTCTTAAACTTCCCAATAATAAAGGTAGACTCAAATGACACATGTTTATTTTCCCTTGCCTTCCCATTTCTTCCTGTCTGGACACAGATCCAACCCCTAGGGGTGCTGCAGAGGAGCATGAGGTTGAAAGCTACAGGGGGGATGGTTAGCACAGGATGATAAGAGGCACCTGCACACTTGGTGAACTCTCAGAAGTCCCAGACAAACCAGCCCAGCCTTCCTGTTAATTGGGAAAAACAAATCTCTCCCTGGCTAAGCCATTGCAGAGGGGTTTCTGTGAAATGGGGCCTAATGCTGCTATAATAGATATAGGGACATACTAATTCAGTGGACAGGACCTCTCCATGAACACGCTGAGTTTACAAGCGTGGGATTTTTGTCGGCCATCTGTACTGCTGAATCCTCCTGTAACAGTTCCTGGTGAGTGGGAGGGACTCATCTGTGCATACCCACTGAATGGATGGATGCATGGATGGACACGTGGTCAATCTAATTTCCACCTTTACATCTATCCTTTTAAAAAAATGTTAAATACATTTTACAGCATATATACTTCCGGTTTACTTACCTATCTCAGGCATTACTCTAGGACCAATTTAAGAGCCTGTTTCACCACATATACAAACCTCAGTACTGTAAGGATATTGTTAGGCTTTATACCATTTCAATTGAATAGCTAAAAAATGTTTTTGTATATCATTTGCATTTTAGTTTTCCATGAGTTCTGTTATGCAGAAAGACAAATGAGCGGGATGAAAAGGAGAACGGGCCCCCCAAAGATGACATGGGGAGTTGATCAAATAGAATCAGAAAGCCAGAAATGACTCAGAATCAGTTAGATGAAACCACAGGGTCCAAGAGTGACTCAGAAAATGTCCAGGGTCCCTGTGGGTAAAATTGTAATATTTCCAGAATGCCTCCCCTGCCTTTAGTACATCTGCATATCAACAGACCTTCAAGTGTGGAGAGAAGTATGGCTTTAGAGCATTTGCATCATTCCTCAGGGGTGGAGAGAAGTTCAGCTCCCTATCAATGGGTAATTACCTGGGCAAGGAGGGCTTATCTGTACCTGAGGTGATGGGGCGGTCTTGCTGCTGCTCCAGCAGGACAGAGAGATGGGTTGGACTGCAGTTTTGTAAGCAATAAATGGGTTTTAAACTTTATTTCTCCCTTTGACTGATTTCCGATTTTAGAGGTATTTTGCCTCGGGATTTCCTCTCCCTGGACTTACATCTGGCAGCAGGTGGCAGGGTGCCTCTGAACGCGAAATCTGTCATAATGGGTGCGACCTTTGGGAGGGCTGCTCCTGTAGATGGTGGGAGGTGGTGCCTCAGTGGATGCATCGGCAGAGGGTGCCGCTTCACCTGTTACTATATCCCCAGTTGTAGGGTTTCCAAGTTGGGAACCCTTAGTGGGGGATTGGTCTAAGGTAAAGTACCTCTTAGAGGGGTGGGCCCTTTCCGGGTGGAAACACAAGAAGGTACAGAAATAGCACTCTGTGAGAAGACTGATTGGGTCCTTAGGGAGCCCTGTAGTTGCTGGCATTGTAGGGTCTCTTTTCATCGAGATAGTGGAAAATGTTATACAGGAGAAAGAGAAGATTATCGAGGGACTTAGGTGGGAGAGAGACACACTTCAGCATTGCTTGCAGTAGCTGGGCGATAAACTATGGGATGCTGCTAAAGAACATAGACAGTTACTGAAAAGGAAGGTCCAGCTCCTAGAAGATTCCTTAGCAGCGGCGAGGGGAGCAGATGGCAGGAAAAGCCCTGTTGCAGGAGGCCATGGGGGAGCAGGAGGAAGTAGTGCCTTCACCCAGGAAATGGTGGAGGAGGAGCTGTTGGAGGAGCCCGAGGGAAAAGAGGAGGAGATGGGAGCCATTGGCGGATCTGCTACACAGGCCACCGTCGGGAGGTACCCTCTTCTGTTTTAAAGGCCCGCCCAGCTGTAATTAAGAAAATAAAAACGACACAGCCGCGGGGCCCCTCAGTGGGAGGAGCAGACCCCTTCCCAGGTTGTGGAGCACTCCATGCTCTGCCCCTATATCCAGGATGAGCTGGTGGACATGAGCATCCGGTATAGGCAGAGGCCATTGGAATCTCTGCCTACATGTCTTTTACGTCTCTGGGATATGGGGGTGGAAAACATTGTTGTGTCGAGCACTGAGATGAGTAGAATGGCTTCCCTGATGACTTACCCTTCCCTCCGGCAGCGGTTGCAAAATGCCCAGCACGCCTCAGAGAATCAGACACTCCTGAAATGGCTGACAGCTGCCATCAGGATAGTTTGGCCTAATCAGGGTGATTTACCATACTTTCCTAGTAGTTGGAAAACGTATGCAGAGCTCCAACAGGTACTGTGGGAATTGGGTATGGAAAACATTATCTATTATATGGACCCCCAGGGCCCTGATGAGATGTTCACTGTAGGAATGA
The DNA here is from genome assembly GCF_040802235.1 of Manis javanica. Taxonomy (NCBI): domain Eukaryota; kingdom Metazoa; phylum Chordata; class Mammalia; order Pholidota; family Manidae; genus Manis; species Manis javanica. The sequence goes on along the minus strand of NC_133171.1, from coordinate 66,428,741 downwards.
GAAACCAGGTGCTGCACACAGCTCCCACATCTCTCCTTGGGTCCCTAGTGACTATTCTTGACCCCCACAAAGGGCAACCCATAAGTGAGGCTACTTGTACTTTAGCAGCTCTGGGGGAGGTTGAAACAATAAGGGCATGGAGGGAAGTACGGGCTACGACTGAAAGGAGAAGTGCAAAATGCCCTGTGAGGGTCTCAAGGTCCCAGATGTGGGTTGATTTGATAAAGGCCAGCTTAGTGAATGAAAAACTCCATGGGCAGCCGAATAGAACATTGTTAGAACTGTGGCACCAATTAAAGCAGAGCAGCAGTTCCAGCCACTGAGGTCCAGGACACGGAAACCAGAGTCAAGGCCTCATGCCCGGCCTGTGTCCCTGCAAAACTTCATGGGAGACAGTACTCAGCATTTTCCTGAGACCTCACCCCCACAGGAGGATGATTGGGCATCGCGGTTCAACTAGGAGGGGTGTCAAAGTCCCCACTTTGGAGGATATGGTGGAGACCATAGGCCACATGTAGAATTAGCAACTCATTGGACCCCTGTGAATGTACAACGTGTCCTGGCACTGGTGGACCAGGAGCTGAGAGTTCTCTGATTCATGGCAAACCTGAGTGTTTTCCTGGGACCCTTGCTGTGATAGATGGCTATGGTGGTAAGGCAATTAGAGTGAAGAGAACCGAAATCTCATTGGGGATAGGGCATTTACCCCCAAAGGAGTATACAGTGTACATTTCTCCCACACCGAGTATATTTTACGGGTAGATATCCTGCAGAGCCTGTGGTTACAGACCACAGGAGCTGAGTTCAGACTGAGGGTATGTGTGCTAAAGGCAGTTCTGAGGGGGCATGCCAATCACCCATCTGTACCTCTGCCTGTACCTCACTGGATGACAAATATTAAGCAGTATAAATTGCCTGTGGAGCACAAGGAAATAGGAGAAACTCTACAGGAGTTGGAGAGTGTGGACATCATAAAGCCCATTCATAGTCCTTTTAATTCCCCAGTGTGGCCAGTGAGAAAGCCAGACGGCTCCTGGTGTATGACTGTACACTACAGGGAATTGAATAAAGTCACACCCCCTTAGCATGCTGCTGTCTCCTCTATAGTAGACATTCTGGACCCCCTCAGCCACAAACTGGGAACATATCATTTTGTAGTAGACCCTGCTAATATTTTCTTCTGTATTGGACATAGCACAGGAAAGCCAGGAACAGTTTGCTTTCAAGTGGGAATGCCAGCAGTGGACATTCACTGTCCTTCCATTGGGTATCTCCACAGTCCCACCATCTGTCATGGACTTGTACCCAGGACTTGGCCACATGGACGGAACCACAAACAGTGTGGTTGTATCACTGCATTGATGATATCATGCTCACATCTGATTCTCTTTCAGATATAGAGGGGCAGTTCCTAGACTGTTACAACATTTACAGGAAAAAGGATGGGCTGTGAACAGCACCAAGGTTCAGGGACCCGGTTTGTCTGAAATTCTTGGGGGTCGTCTGTTTGGGTAAAACTAAAGTTCCTGAAGCAGTTATAGACAAGGTCTAGGCTTTCCCGATCCCTACCACTGTGGCAATATTACAAGAGTTTTTGGATCTTTTAGGCTACTGGAGAGTGTTTATCCCACACTTGGCACAAATTCTGAAGCCCTTATACCGGTTGGTGTGAAAGGGCATCAGGTGGGACTGGGATGAGACATGTGCAGCTGCTTTTACTGCTGCCAAGTGGGCAGTCAAGTCCATACAGGCCTTGAATGTAATGGACTCATCAAGGCCCTGTGAACTAGATGTTCATGTAACCAAAGATGATGATGCACGGGGTCTTTGGCAGCGGCTTGAACAGACACGCCAACCTATTGGATTCTGGTCACAACTGTGGAAAGGGGTAGAGGTCTGTTACACCTTGATAGAGAAACAACTGGCTGCTGTGTACCATGCCTTGCTGGCTACAGAGCCCATTGCTGGAACAGCTCCAACCAAGGTAATAACCACCTATCCCATTGTGGGGTCGGTGCGAGACTGGGCCCAAAAGCCACGGAGTGGCGCGGAACAGACACCTACAATGGACAAATGGGGTGCATAATTACAGCAGCGCAGTGCCCTCTCTACTAGCTCCTTAAGTGGAGAACTCCAAGCCTTATTGGGGCCAGTGACCTCTACCAGTGGAAAGCAGGTAGAACTTGCTTTTCATCCCTTGGTAGCCCAGACTCCTTATCAGGAGGGAAAAGCTCCTATACCTGAAGATGCTTGGTATACAGATGGCTCCAGTTGTGAGCAACCCCTTAAGTGGAGGGCTTTCAGTCCTAAAACTGAGACAATATGAATGGAGGATAGAAAGGGGAAGAGTAGCCAATGGGCTGAGTTGCTGGGTGTATTGCTCATGATCACCCAGAAGCCTTCCCTCATAGTTGTCTGCACTGACAGCTAAGCCGTCTATCAGGGCTTGACCCTGTGGCTACAGACATGGTATCATGCCACTTGTATGGTTGGTCACCGGCCCCTTTGAGGGCAAGAGTTTTGGCAAGACCTGTGGGCCTCTGGTCAGATTAAGACTGTTACTGTATATCATGTGACTGACCATTTGCCTTTGGCATCCCCAGGGAATGATGAAGCAGATACACTGGCCCAGGCGCACTGGCTAGAAAGAAAGCCTGCTATCCATGTGGCCCAATGGCTACACCAGTGTTTGTTGCAGGCAGGGCAAAAGACAATGTGGGCTGTAGTCCGTAGGTGGAGGTTGCCATTGACCTTTGAAGAAGTTAGCAATGCCCAGAAGGAGTGCCTTGTGTGTGCCAGGAGGAACTTACACCAAATCCCACAGCAACAGGGGTAATAGTAAGGGGGTCAATACCCCTTGTCAAGTGGCAAATAGACTATATTGGGTCTCTGCATCTGCCCGTACCAGAAGGATATCAGTATGCCATGACTTGTGTGGACACAGCTACTGGACTGTTGGTTGCTTTTCCTGCACATCGTGCAGGCCCCAAAGAGAGGTCTGGAGCATCTCTTTGCAGCCTATGGTCAGCCACAGGTAACTGAGAGCAATCAAGGCACCCACTTATTGGACATGTGTTACAAGAAAAGATACAGCAATTAGGAATAAAGTGGAAGTTTCATGTACCGTATAATCATACTGGGGCAGGCATGATAGGTACAACGGTTTTTTGAAATCAGGCCTGAAGTTGGACACCAATAGTCTATGGGGTTGGTCAGTTTGCCTATATGTAGGATAAATTCTAGCAGAAATAAGCAGGTGACGAGAGGCAACAAAGGGCCAGGCAGTTTATTTGAGCGCAATTCCCGGGCGAGGCTCACCAGTCTGAAACACAGGCTGGGGAAGTTTGTGCCCAGGAAGGGAGGTGGGGAGTTTTTAAGAGAACAGGGAAGGGCAGGGGAAGTGGGCCACGCTAGGGGTATGTGGGGAAATTTTTATTGGCTCAGGGTCGGGTGATGGACAGCCAGAGGTCTCCTCCTTCCAGATGGAGGGGGTCTGCATCTGGGGTTTGTCGGCACATCATGGGACTGGAATCCAGGAAGAGCTGTTCATTCCTTCCCCATAGGGCACAGAGCTACTTGGTGCTGTCTCTGCTCCGCCTGCATTGCCCTTGCCCTTCTCCCTCCAGTGCCTCCAGCCTTACAGGGTAGGCATGATAGAGAGGTACAATTTTTTTTTGAAATCTGGCCTGAAGTTGGACACCAATAATCTATGTATGGGTTGGTCAGTTTGCCTATGGATACTCCTGCGGTGTTTGAATGAGAAGCCCCATAAAGGAGCTTTGATCTCTGTGGTATTCTCACACATCTTTCTGCGTCTTGTATGCAATTGTTCTTCCAAACCTAAGAAGAGCTATTGAAGTCAGGATATGGCCAGCAGAGCAACATCCTGCTGCCAGTCCCTACTGCATTAAGCCCTGGAGACACTGTTGAATGGACCTGGCTCTGAACATTTCGACACATTGACCAGCGATGTTTGGCCCTTCTGGCATCTTGTGGGAAAGGCCTGGAAGCTGGCCTCGTGTGTATTCCTGGAATAACAGGTGAATGGCCCCCAAAGGTCATGGTAGTGTACCTAAAACATCCAGGAGGTAAGAGCTTGTGGGGAAGTTTCGTTTTGTCTTTATGGCCAGTGCATGTAACTCCCAGTAGCCCTGTATATGGACCCATCTGTAACTACCACAGGGAGGCGGGTGAAAGTCTGGTATACTAGACCAGGATGAGATCCCATTCTTGCCACTGTTTTATCACAAGACCACTCTCGCATGTATTCTACCTGATGGACAAGATTTGCCTGTGCTTTTGTCATTAAAACATGTATCTTATCGCCCTTAAAGTTATTTTTTCCTACAGTCCTTGTGGCTGCAGCAGCCACGTGATGATTGTTCTGAACCCTCAGCTACTGCCTATGGAATGGACGAGCTATTGACTTAATCTGCGTAAGACTTTGAACCTAGCTGAACCCTCTGGTTTGTGGATTGTCATAATTTCATTGCTCTTGCTATTGTTACGTAATTAGTCTGGTCTCAATACTCCAGTTTTCTCTCCCAGGGACCATTGCAGAAGAAGGGGAACAAGTAGATTGTAAAGTGAGATTTCTGGAGGGGTGGCCTGTGGTAAAATTATAATATTTCCAGATTATCCTGGTTTTAGTACATTAGCATATCCTCAGGGGTGAAGACAAGTTCATCTCCTTGTCAATGGGTAATTACCTGGGCAACCAAGGGCGTGTCTGGACCTGAGCGTTTAAACGGATGGGCTGGTTTGCTTGCTTGTCTTCCAGAGTAGGGAAGAGAGAAGATGCTGGACTGCCATAATATCAGCAATAAACGGGTTTTAAACTTTATTTCTCCCTTTGACTGATTTCGGTTTGTAGAGGTATGTTGCCCGTGGATTTCCTCACCCCGGACTTACAGATGGCTATCACGGAAAGCCAAAACAGGTTTTTTTGTAGAAAAATCATCTTAACAGGTTAATTATTTGAACTTAGAGCACGAATTTAGGGTAAGTAAAAAATAAAGTTTAGAGAAAACTGGTATTTTACAGTTATTACATTAAGATGTGAATGTAAATTATGGATATATATATAAACAAGAATATAGTTGGAATCTTATTTTAGAGTGACATTTTAAATACAACAGAAACATGAGGGGAATCTAGTAATCACAGTGTTGCTCATGTAATTGTATATTATTGATACCGAAGGAAAAAAAAAGTAATTAATAAATACTTCCAAAAAAATACAAAATAAACTTGATCTTGGTGATTCAATTGAAAAACAAAAAATTTTAATTAGAAAACATAAAGAATACATTAAGTGATAACAAGCTTTGAGGTGAAGCACTTTTGTTCAAAACAGTGTACATCTTGGCAAAGGCACAATGGTGTATTAAATGTTCCATTTGAATCCTGAATTCTTCTCTTCCTAGGAGTGTTTTTTGTTTGCTTTTTAACCAATCTGAGTAAACTTTTATGTGCTTGTGCTTAGATATACGCAAATAAACCATAGAGCAATATAATGAGAAATTCAAAGTCTAATTTCAGCTCTAAGGTATATTTACCTTATCAGCATAAATAAGACAATACCTATTAAATTGAATTTACTACATTAACAAACAGTAAGAACTTCTTAACAAATAAACAGACTAAACATACCATTATTTTGTAGCACATTTGTGTTTCCCTGTAGCTCACAGTACTTGGTAGAGTAAGAGCTGTTTGTAGTAGAAACCGCCTTTAGAAAAGTCAGGTAATTGTGCTGCCTCACAGGCTTAAGGAAACTGGGAGGCAATCCAAGACCTGCCTGGTCTTCAAGGCCCACACATACATATTACATAACCCTTTTATGAATATAAAAGTGGTAAAAACAACCATAGCTATTTGTATTCTCCAAAGACATCTATATGTTCACCAATCTGTTAATCTAGTATAAAAGCTGTGTAAAAATAAGAGACTTTCATAGATCAAAGTGTTTTTAGTGTTGCACATTTTGTACCCTCCAATTGTCCAGATATACAAAGATTAGGCATTAATTTACTCACTTAAACATTCATCTAAATTATTAAGTTATCTTTAAACTATAAATTCAGTATTTAAGCTTACACATTGAGTCCCTATGATTTATAACATTATAAAAACGAACTCCATTTTAAAAATGACATTATCTATTATGATTTAATTTAGTTCAGTATATAATTTATAATTGTAAAATTTTAAGTAAAATGATGTTTACTTATCTGAAAACCTGGTAGAATAAATTTATTAAATTCAAATTAATTAGTTTTTTTTAAGAAAATAAACTCTAGGATATAGTCAATAATTCTGTAACATCTTTGTACATTGACAGTAAAGAAAAAAATGAAAAGAAACTCTAGACTTATAGACTAGAATAGTGTGCTAACTCTTTTTACATTATGAAAATAATAAAAAAAGATATAAAGCCATTTTTCTACAGCAAATTATAAAGCCAACACATTTGTCCAAAAAGTTATCTTGATAGAAATGTTTTTTCCTATAAAATTACATATCATTAATTAAATTTTTTAAGTTATTATCTTGTAACCTGTTACCTAAAGCTGTTAATTAACTAAAGTCAGTTAAATTTTATTTTTTGTTGAGTTAGTTTAAAGAAGCAGCACATTTAAAACAGGAGAATTTGTTGACTTGTGTCTCCTATTTTAATTTGATGTGTTTTTTAGTCTTTATATAAGCTATTTAAAATTTAAGGTTTTACATCATAATTTATTAATTTCCTGCCAAGTTAGACAGTTTGCTCAAAATTATTTGTATTTATAAACAGAAAATGTTCTGTCACTGTGCAAGTTCGTGGAGGTAATTGTGAACCTGGAACAAAATTCACTGTAGGTAAAAACAGCCAGATTTATGCTGATCAGTTAAAGAAACAAATGTAATTCCAATCAGATCCTTCAGGGAACACCAATGCTGAGACTGAGTAAATTCTGATACCCATCTAAGGTTGGTAGGAACTTCTGGTTCCCAGTGCAATATCCCTCTCAATAGACACATTAAGGTTTAGAAACTATTAAATGTTGATTTTAATAGGTATTGGAAGCCCATTTTTTCTGATTCACTAGTCCAATTTATAATTACATGTTTCTTCTCTTTCCTTCTAACCTTATTTAAAATGCCTGAAGGGACAATAATTTGGAATTGTTGAATCATAAGCTTTAGAGGCCTTGGCACAGCCAGAGACAGGCCATTGCATGCTGCAGATTTGGTTTCTTGTTTTCATTTTTCTCCTAAGTCTCTTGTTAGGCTTAACATTTTATTAAGGTCAAAGTTATTATAGATGGCTATTTATATTCATATTACATTTGAAGCAGGAATGCTATTTTTGCAATCATTGACAACTATTTGCCTCATAATGAGTAAACACAAAGGACAGTTTTGAAAGGAGGCAAGAGACTGAATTACAAACAAAACAAGCACACTGGATTTCAAAGGCCAGAAAGGAAAACATCAGCTTCTTGATCCTGTGTTCAGATGCCAGTGAATATCAGAATTCCCAAACAGAAACAACCCCAAAAAGATTAACAGACGAAGCAGATTCCATATTCCATCCTCTGCCGCCAACTAATCACTTTATGTGTACCACTAATATGTACCCAATGGACAGTGTACAATCAAAATAAGAACCAAATTAAAAAGCAAAATTGGGCAACAATAAATTTTAGTGTGAAAGCCCAGAGGGAAGATAAGCAGAAAAGTCAAAGTGTCCATGAGTGGACAAGGTATATTTTCAGGTCACACGTTTGTATTGATTCCTATGACAGGACTCAGGTATACAATGTCTTCGTGGACTCTTTAGAAATAAATGGTCAAGGAGTTAATGATTAGCCTGCTCTTTACTTGTACGGAAGGGAAAACAAACAACAGAATTATGTCATCCGACAAAAGCAAACCAAAAACTCAAATGAGAAAAAGGGGAGAAGGAAAAAACCTTATGGGCAGCCTGGGAATAGCCAAGTTGTTTGTACATTTTAAAAGATATTATCACTAATCAGTTGGCAGTAGTCTGCATGGCTTGGAACATCAGTCCTTGAGCAGAATTACTGGGCACATAGAAAATCCAGTATCAGTTGTTGGGAGTACTGTTGGCTGAGGAGCTCTGTGACAAAGCCGTTTGCCATTGTCCTACATTTGCACTTTCACCTTAATTGGGCAGGTGCTACAACCATTTCTCAGATAACTTTTCCAGATTAGGCAACCAGTTATTGCAGAGCCAGCTGAGTTCAAATGGAGGTCGACACTCCTTAGTATACCTCGCAGATGTTAACGAAAACTGCAGACCTAAGATTACTGGGGTCCTTACATAACTTTGAAATCTAAATCATATAGTGTTTTGCCCAAAATTGCAAAAATCTTTGTCGTCTCTGTAACATACCTTGTGTTTCCTATACTTTCCCTTTTAACGGAGAAGGCACACTTCACTTCTAGGTGCTGAAAATGTGGTCTAGACTTGGCTAAAATATTGGAGAAAGTGTTTCTTTCACCTTAAAATCTTTGCCTGAAGCAAAGATCACGAGTGGAGTGCTTCAGGGACGGTTTCCCAGCCCACAACCTGCCTGTGAGTGTCAGGTAAGGGAAGATCCCCTTGGAGACGCAGTACACAAAGTTCAATTACCTCCCTCCTCTTTCCCTTCCTACTTACCCACCCCCACTTGCTTTCATAAATTCAGCCTTCGTTGGAGATTTCCAAGTTGACCGTTTTGAGCAGGCATATTCTAAAAGTTTCTTACTTGACTGGCAGTAACAAGCTATGACCCACCTACGTAGCTTGTTAAGTTCATACTCAGATCACATCGGACCGATAACCGAGTTAAGCACAGGAACTCAACAGCATGTTTTGAAATAACACCAATATGCAAAGAGTAACACGTGGCACATGGTATAATAAGCAGGAAGTGTTTACATTAGCTTAACTTCTGTACACCTCTGAAATGCCTTAGTGCCATCAAGCGAGCAAATCAAATCCATTACCTACTTCATGTTACAATTGAGGTGCCAATAGTATGCCCTAACTCCAATGACGCGAAATGTTTGATTACAGCTCCTTAATGGATACGTGGGTGGCTCTTAAAAGAGCCTTTGGGGTTAGATGTAAAAACGCTTACTTGGCGAGTCTATTTGGCACTGGTATATTTGGTAACTGCCTTGGTGCCCTCGGACACAGCGTGCTTGGCCAGCTCCCCGGGCAGCAGCAGGCGCACGGCCGTCTGAATCTCCCTGGAAGTGATGGTCGAGCGCTTGTTGTAATGTGCCAGGCGTGACGCCTCGCCCGCGATGCGCTCAAAGATGTCGTTGACGAACGAGTTCATGATGCCCATGGCCTTGGACGAGATGCCGGTGTCGGGGTGGACCTGCTTGAGCACCTTGTACACGTACACCGAATAGCTCTCCTTGCGGCTGCGCTTGCGCTTCTTGCCGTCCTTCTTCTGCGCTTTAGTCACCGCCTTCTTGGAGCCCTTCTTGGGCGCCGGAGCGGATTTGGCTGGTTCAGGCATTATATGATAAGAACACAGACAAAATAAAGTGAGGAAGCGGACTTCTACAATTTATAGGGCTTTTATGCTAATGAAGGATGCAGAAAGCGTCTTAGTTAATTGGAAGGCAAATAGCAAGGTTGTCACCCATGGGCAGAACTATGCAAATGAGGTATGAAAATAAAGCTTTTCTACTGGCTACTTTACTGATTCTTCATACTAGCCAATCAGACAACCGAATTTACTCCCCAGGAAATGCTTATAAAATCAGCGGTGGTTTACTTGCTTCCGGATTTGATCTGTTCTCGCAACTAGTCGTTCGTTTTAGTCGCTCATTTTTTTGCGATGTCTGGACGTGGTAAGCAAGGGGGTAAAGCTCGGGCCAAGGCGAAGTCTCGTTCGTCTCGCGCTGGGCTCCAGTTTCCAGTAGGACGCGTGCACCGCCTGCTCCGCAAGGGCAATTACGCTGAGCGGGTCGGAGCCGGCGCGCCCGTGTATTTGGCGGCGGTGCTGGAGTATCTGACAGCCGAGATCCTGGAGCTGGCGGGCAACGCGGCCCGCGACAACAAGAAGACGCGCATTATCCCGCGTCACCTGCAGCTGGCCATACGCAATGACGAGGAGCTCAACAAGCTGCTGGGCCGCGTGACCATCGCGCAGGGCGGCGTCCTGCCCAACATCCAGGCCGTGCTGCTGCCCAAGAAGACCGAAAGCCATCACAAGGCCAAGGGCAAGTGATACTGACCGGCATCTCCAGTTTCCGGAAGCGCGTTCAAACCCAAAGGCTCTTTTCAGAGCCCCCCCCCCACCATTTCAAAAGAAGAGCTAGCTCACTCGTAGGGTAAGAATGACACGGGTAAGTTCTTTGCTACCCACCGTAAGATGTTTTCCTTTGGGCAAAAAGTCCCAAATGTTGGCAAAATTGTAAAAGCGGTAGGAAGCTGCAAGTTTAATGGATTAACACGTGCTTTGTGTCATTACTAAAGCAACATCCATTACAGTCCGGAAATTACCTGATAACAACGAACGACGGTAAACTACAGGGCTAGTCTTGTGGTCTCAGCTTTCAGGGCAAACTGCTAGTGAGACAGTTGAATCTCCCTGGCTGTACCCTTTTGGAGGTCTCATTTTAGACTAAGCAACCCCCCTGCTCTAGTTTTAGAAGTTCAAGTTGTTCCGTGGCGCATGTACCGTACTACTTCTCTGGACGTTGAAACGGGCCTCTGGAAAGTTGATGCCCCGAAGTTGACTTGAAGCTCAAAATAGACTAGACTCGAATTGTAGCTTTCCCCCCATTTATAAATGAGGTTCGAGGTCAGTTTCTAACCTGGTACTGTTCATCTGTAAATTGGTTGGGTTGGTTAGTTATAACATTTCATGTTCCTAACTTAGAGAAGTCCCTTACATTCAATTAACTGGAGTTGGAGGTTCAAACGCCTAGGTTCCCAACGAAACCTGAAAGGTGATCAGAGTAAGGTCTCAGGTCCCCCCAAACAGTTGCTATGGGCATCTGGTAATTTAGCTACTCCAAAACCCAAAATGGCGATCTAGGACTGCAAAACTAGGATCCTATACTCCGGGATTGAGTCTCACCAAGTGTGTTTTACGGATGACTCGGTTTCTGCTTTGAGGAATGAGCAGGCAAGGAGGCCAAGTGAGCCAAAGCTTGGCCATGGCTTGGCGCATAGCGACTTCAGCGTCTTAAACTCTCCCGGAGCTCCACTGAAGCATTTTACGTAGAGTCGTTCGTGTGCAGCGTTCAAATCCGAATGAATGCAGAGACAATTAAGCAGACGGTGGTAACCGCAGACGCGCCTCCCACTTTTGAGATATCAACACATGTCGCGCTGCTGGAGGCAGCCTCCACTGTCTTCCTCCCTAGATGCTCCCTACCCGCTGCTCGCCGCCCCTGCCCCGGCCTCACAACCACTACCAAAAGGAGCTGGAGGACCCGGGCGGGGGCGGTGGAGGGAGGGCTTAATGGGCACACGTTAGAATTTCTTGAAAAGTTTTTAGTAATTCTAATGGGAAGCCAGGCAGGATCATCAAACTGGGGAAGGGCCTCAGCGTTCCAAGTTTGGGGTCAGCTGAGAGGACCTGGTTGTTTCCGTCCAGCATTTCTTCTATGTTGGAGAACCTTGATCCGATCCATGTCAAGATTGCTTTATATGACGCTTGGGGTCCTTTTCATTAACTTTCCAGGTTGCCTTTGAACCCCATCTCCAACGCTTACTACGTGTGTGATCTCCGGGTAGGTGCTTCTCCCTGCCTCCATTTCTAAGTGTGTGCCTTTGTTCACTCTGTGATGAAAAGAAGGGGTTCGGCACTGCGGGTTCTGAAATTAGAGTGCTGGAGTCATGGCTAACATTAAGCCCTTACTGTCAGTCACGTGGTCACGTACTTCCGGGGTATCAACTCATTTAACCTAGCAATCAGAGGTAAGTACTATGCATATCCCGATTGACAAGATGAGGAAAGAAGCACAGAGCATAAACAGCTTGTCTCAAGTCCCAAGGTCAGGGAGCCAGGGATTTTAACCACTGGCTTCCATAGCCCCTGTTCCTTTAGATAGACTATTGTCGGGATAATGAGACCAGTAAAAACTCAATACTTCGTTCACATATTAGAATATTACTAATTGCATCCTAAACTCTGAAGAATTAAGGGGGAGGAGGAGAGGTGATCTATCTCCACAGTACCTACATAAAAGCAGGAGGTCAATCTTGACAATGTGTTACCACTGTGAACCCAGAGAAAAGGATGAATATGCTTTTTTTTTGGTATTATTAATCTACAATTACATGAAGAACATTATGTTTACTAGGCTCCCCCCTTCACCAAGTCCCGCCCAAAAACCCCCTTACAGTAACTGTCCATCAGCATAGTAAGATGCTGTACAATCATGTTCATTTTTGCTTTTGTTTCCCTTGCCCGGGGAGGTATGTTCATGAAGAAGTCGCTCATGTTGATGTCCAAGAGATTTTTGCCTATGTTTTCTCTAAGATTTTATGATTTATGACTTACATTCAGGTCTTTGATCCATTTCGAATTTACTTTTGTGTGTGGGGTTAGACAATGGTCCAGTTTCATTCTCTTACATGTAGCTGTCCAGTTTTGCCAGCACCAACTGTTGAAGACACTGTCTTTCCCCATTGTATGTCCATGGCTCCTTTATCATATATTAACTGACCATATATGTTTGGGTTAACGTCTGGACTCTCTATTCTGTTCCACTGGTCTGTGAGTCTGTTCTTGTGCCAGTACCAAATTGTCTTGATTACTGTGGCTTTGTAGTAGAGCTTGAAGTTGGGGAGCGAGATCCCCTCCACTTTATTCTTCCTTCTCAGGATTGCTTTGGGTATTTGGGGTCTTTGGTGGTTTCATATGAATTTTTGAACTATTTGTTCCAGTTCATTGAAGAATGCTGTTGGTAATTTGATAGCGATTGCATTGAGTGTATATTGGTTTGGGCAGGAACGCCATTTTGACTATATTAATTCTTCCTAGCCAAGAGCATGGGATGAGTTTCCATTTGTTGGTGTCTTCTTTAATTTCTCTCAAGAGTGTCCTGTAGTTTTCAGGGTATAGGTCTTTCATTTCCTTGGTTAGGTTTATTCCTAGGTATTTTATTCTTTTTGATGCCATTGTGAATAGAATTGTTTTCCTGATTTCTCTTTCTATTAGTTCATTGTTAGTGTATCGGAAAGCCACGAATATCTGTGTATTAATTTTGTGTCCTGCAATGTTGCTGAATTCCGATATCAGTTCTGGTAGTTTTGGAGTGGAATCTTTACGATATTTTATGTACAATATCATGTCCTCTGCAAATAGTGACTGTTTGACTTCTTTACCAATTTGGATTCCTTGTATTTCTTTGTTTTGTCTGATTGCCGTGGCTAGGACCTCCAGTATTATGTTCAATAACAGTAGGGAGAGTGGGCATCCCTGTCTTGTTCCCGATCTCAGAGGAAAAGCTTTCAGCTTCTCTCTGTTCAGCATGATGTTGGCTGTGGGTTTATTATATATGGCCTTTATTATATTGAGGTACTTGCCCTCTATACCCATTTTGTTGAGAGATTTTATCATGAATGGATATTGAATTTTGTTGAATGCTTTTTCAGCATCTATGGTGATGATCATGTGGTTTTTGTCCTTCTTTTTATGTGGTGGATGATGTTGATGGATTTTCGATTGTTGTACCATCCTTGCATCCCTGGAATGAATCCCACTTGGTCATAGTGTATGATCCTTTTGATGTATTTTTGAATTCGGTTTGCTAATATTTTGTTGAGTATTTTTGCATCTACGTTTATCAAGGATATTGGCCTATAATTTTCTTTTTTGATGGGGTCTTTGCCTGGTTTTGGTATTAGGGTGATGTTGGCTTCATAGAATGAGTTTGGGAATATTCCCTCCTCTTCTATTTTTTGGAAAACTTTAGGGAGAATGGGTATTATGTCTTTGTATATCTGATAAAGTTCCACAGTAAATCCATCTGGCCTGGGGGTTTTGTTCTTGGTTAGTTTTTTGATTACCACTTCAATTTCATTGCTGGTAATTGGTCTGTTTAGATTTTCTGTTTCTTTCTGGGTCAGTCTTGGAAGGTTGTATTTTTCTAGGAAGTTGTCCATTTCTTCTAGGTTTTCCTGCTTGTTAGCATATAGGTTTTCATAGTATTCTCTAATAATTCTTTGTTTTTCTGTGGGGTCTGTCGTGATTTTTTCTTTCTAGTTTTTGATTCTGTTGATGTGTGTTGATTCTCTTTTTCTCTTAATAAGTCTGGCTAAAGGCTTATCTATTTTGTTTATTTTCTCAAAGAACCAGCTCTTGGTTTCATTGATTTTTTCTATTGTTTTATTTTTCTCAATTTTATTTATCTCTTCTCTGATATTTATTATGTCCCTCCTTCTGCTGACTTTAGGCCTCATTTGTTCTTCTTTTTCCAATTTCAATAATTTTGACTTTAGAATATTCATTTGTGATTGTTCTTTCTTCTTTAAATATGCCTGTGTTGCTATATACTTTCCTCTTAAGACTGCTTTCACTGCATCCCACAGAAGTTGGGGCTTTGTGTTGTTGTTGTCATTTGTTTCCATATATTGCTTGATCTCTATTTTAATTTGGTTGTTGATCCATTGATTATTTAGGAACATGTTGTTAAGCCTCCATGTGTTTGTGAGCCTTTTTTTTTCTTTGTACAATTTATTTCTAGTTTTATACTTTTGTGGTCTGAAAAGTTGGTTGGTAGAATTTCAATCTTTTTGAATTTACTGAGGCTCTTTTTATGGCCTAGTATGTGGTCTATTCTGGAGAAAGTGTATCTTGTTGCTTTTGGTTGTAGAGTTCTGTAGATGTCTATTAGGTCCATCTGTTCTAGTGTGTTGTTCAGCACCTCTGTGTCCTTATTTTCTGTCTGGTGGATCTATCCTTTGGAGTGAGTGGTGTGTTGAAGTCTCCTAAAATGAATGCATTGCATTCTATTTCCTCTAATTCTGTTAGTATTTGTTTCACATATGCTAGTCTCCTATATTGGATGCGTATATATTTATAATGGTTATATCCTCTTGTTGGATTGACCCCTTTATCATTATGTAATGTCCTTCTTTATCTCTTGTGATTTTCTTTCTTTTGAAGTCTATTTTGTCTGATACTAGTACTGCAACACCTGCTTTTTTCTCCCTTTTGTTTGCATGAAATATCTTTTTCCATCCCTTGACTTTCAGTCTGTGCATGTCTTTGGGTTTGAGGTGGGTCTCTTGTAAAAAGCATATAGATGGGTCTTGCTTTTTTATCCATTGTATTACTCTGTCTTTTGTTTGGTGCATTCAGTCCATTTACATTTAGGGTTATTATTGAAAGATATGTACTTACTGCCATTGTAGGCTTTAGATTTGTGGTTACCAAAGGTTCAAGATTAGCTTCTTTACTATCTTACTGTCTAACTTAACTCACTTATTGAGCTATTATAAACACTGTCTGATGTTTCTTTATTTCTCTCCCTTCTTATTCCTCCTCCTCCATTCTTTATATGTTGGGTGTTTTATTCTGTGGTCTTTTGTATTTCCTTTGACTGCTTTTGTGAGTAGTTGATTTTATTTTTTGCCTTTAGTTAGTATTTGGTTGGTCTGCTTTCTTTGCTGTGATTTTTTTTCTGGTGACATCTATTTAGGCTTAGGTATGCTCCCATTTAGAACAGTCCCTCTAAAATGTCCTGTAGAGGTGATTTGTGGGAGGCAAATTCTCTCAACTTTTGCTTGTCTGGGAACTGTTTAATTCCTCCCTTATATTTAAATGATAATCGTGTTGGGTACAGTCTCCTTGGTTCAAGGCCCTTCTGTTTCATTGCATTGAATCTATCATGCCATTCTCTTCTGGCCTGTAAGTTGACTGTTGAGAAGTCTGATGATTGCCTGATGAGTTTTCCTTTGTAGGTGACCTTTTCCTCTCTCTAGCTGCCTTTATTACTCTGTCCTTGTCCTTGATCTTTGCCATTTTAATTATTATGTGTCTTGGTGTTGTCCTCTTTGGGTCCCTTCTGGTGGGAGTTCTGTGTGCTTCTGTGGTCTGAGCGAGTATTTCCTCCCCCAGTTTGGGGAAGTTTTCAGCAATTATTTCTTCAAATACACTTTCTATCCCTTTTCTCTCTCTTCTTCTTCTGATACCCCTGCAATGTGGATATTGTTCCTTTTGGATTGGTCACACAGTTCTCTTAATATTGTTTCATTTCTGGAGATCCTTTTATCTCTCTCTGCATCAGCTTCTCTACATTCCTGTTCTCTGGTTTCCATTCCATTCATGGCCTCTTGCATCTCATCCATTCTGCTTTTAGGTCCTTTCAGAGATTGTTTTATTTCACTAGTCTCCCTTCCTACTTTGTTGGTTAGTTCTTGCATTTTTCTCTGCAGTTCCAATAGCATGATTATAACCTTTATTTTGAATTCTTTTTCAGGAAGATTAGTTAAGTCTATCTCCCCAGTTTCCCTCTCAGGGGAGGATGTCTGTGTGATTCTGGTCTGGATCAAATTATTCTGCCTTTTCACGGCAATAGGGGTAGTTGTGGGGAGTTGGCATATGTGTCAGCTGAGAGAATGTCCCTTCCTGTTAGTTTGTGGCCTTCCGCTCCTGTGAGAACGGTGACCCCTAGAGGCTTGTGCTGGGCAGCTGCGTGCAGACGGGGTCTCTGATTCTTGCCTGGCTGCTGTGGAAAAAGCTCTGCCTGGCTGCTGTGGGCATGGCCAGCCTCAGGCTGCTGCTCTGCTATGGCAGGGCAGCACCGGAGGGGGAACCGGCGGGAGGCTGTTTATCACCGTGAGGGGCCTCCCAGCTTCGTTGCTGCCCGGGGGGTTAGGGCACCTGGAGTTCCCCAGGATTCCCAGCTGTTGGGCTGAGTGTGCCGGGGCGCTTCCGTCCAGCTGTGAGGCCCTTGTCCCTTTAAGACTTTCAAAATGCACTCAGTTTTCTTTTGTCCAAGGGGCGCCGGCTGTGGGGACCTGCTCACAGATTTTACTGTCCCGTTTCCCTAGTATCCAGCACACCACGTACTGTGTGTCTGCACTCCCGGTGTGGATGGCTAGGGCTGGGTATTTAGCAGTCCTGGGCTCCCTCTCTCTCCCCACTCTGATTTCTCTCCTGCCGCCAGGAGCTGGGTTGATGGGTGCTCGGGTCCTGCCGGGCTGCAGTTTGTATCTTATCCCCTTCGTGAGGCACTGGGTTCTCGGAGATGTAGATGTAGTCTGGCTGTTGCCCTGTGTCTTCTGGTCTCTCTTTTAGGAATAGTTGTATTTGCAGTATTTTCAAAAATATGTATGGTTTTGGGAGGAGATTTCTGCTGCTTTACTCATACAGCCATCTTGACTCCTCCTCCAAATATGGTTTTGATTTAGTGTGAAAGAAGAGGACAAGTGGGGAGATGGTTTATTTAGTAGAGAGCTTCAGGACTTGATAACATGTTTTATTGAGGTTAAGTGAAGGAAGGAGTTAAAGAAGACTTGAATTTTCCCATCTGAGTTCCAATAACAAAACTTTGTTTCTGATTACTTAATAGTAAATTATGCATTGTGTTAATTTTGTTTCCTCTTCAACAAGACTCCTTCAGGGCAAGGCTCACACCTTGTCAAGTTGTTGATAGTCAGCATAGACCCCCGCATGAACACTTGAAAATTGAACACTGAGTAAATGTTGAGCTGAGTTACTGGCTGGGCCATCATTTTGCTATAGAGGGTCAGTTTATTACCAGAGAAGACTGTAGTTAGACACCAGCTTAACAGGTTGCTAATAACATCTCTTTTCAGTAGAAAATCCCTCCTGATAATCCAATATACATTGATAGCTTATTTGGGGAGTTTCAAAGAAGCACAGAATGTGCCAACTGACCAGCTCTTACCTAAGAGTTACTGCTATGAAAGTGATCTCAAGTAGAGGACATTCAAACCTCTGTCCTAACATGCTTTTTTACCTTCCACTTTGAAATGTCACTGTTTCTATCCAAAAGCCCTATTCACTTTTTCAGAAAATTCTCTAGTGGACAATAAACTCAGTAGCTGTAAGTCCGGGAAAAGGATATCCCAGGGCAAAACACCTCTAAAAACCAAAATCAAAGGGAGAAATACAGTTTAAAACCCGTTTATTGCTTACAAACTGCAGTCCAGTGCCATCTCTGTCCCCTGCTCAGGAAAGAAGCAAGTCAGGAAGCAGGCCAGCCCCTCCCCTTAAACTCTCAGGTTCAGACATACCCTTGGTTGCCCAGGTAATTACCCATTGACATGGAGATGAATGTCTCTCCACCCCTGATGATATGCAAATGGACTAAAGCCAGGCGAGATACTCTGGGAATGTTACAATGTTACCCACAATCATACTTAGAAAAAAGTTCAAGTGATACATTTAAAAAAGAAAGTGAGTATATGACTGAGTAAAGAAAAGGATATTGGTATATAGATTTAATTTGGTGATTTAAAAAGGGATATTATAATTGGTGATATTCTGCCAAACTGCTTGGTTTTGGAATGCCCTATATAACTAAATAATGGTTCTGTCTTAGTCTCACATATCAGTAAATCCCTGAGATCAACTTTTGTCCCTGGTGCCCAGGTGCCTTCAGTAATTGGAAGGCCTGGGTTTTATCATTCTCATCAACTTGTCCCAATTTAAATGGTCTTCCCTAGGACCCTTGAAGTATGGTAGATGGAGACAAGCTTAAGGGCTAGAAACCAACTGAGGCTACTGTGGCTAAAACTGTAACATTTCCAGAGTATCTAGCCTGGTTTTAGTGCATTTGCATTAGCAACATCATGGTTACTAGATTCCCCCCATTATCAAGTCCCCAACACATACCCCATTACAGTCACTGTCCATCAGTGCAGTAAGATACTATAGAATCACTACTTGTCTTCTCTGTGCTATACTGCCCCTGCCCCCCACTACATTATGTCTGCTAATCATAATGCCCCTTATTCCGCTTCTCCCTCTCTTCCCCCCTACCCCAGTCCCTTTCCCTTTGGTAACTGTTAGTCCATTCTTGGGTTCTGTGAGTCTGCTGCTGTTTTGTTCCTTCAGTTTTTGCTCTGTTCTTATGCTCCACAGATGAGTGAAATCATTTGGTACTTGTCTTTCTCCACCTGGCTTATTTCACTGAGCATAATACCCTCTAGTTCCATCCATGTTGTTGCAAATGTTAATACTTGTTTTCTTCTTATGGCTGAATAATACTCCATTGTGTATATGTACCACATCTTCTTTATCCATTCATCTACTGATGGACACTTAGGTTGTTTCCATTTCTTGGCTATTGTAAATAGTGCTGTGATAAACATAGGGGTGTATATGTCTTTTTGAGACTAGGAAACTGCATTCTTAGGGTAAATTCCTAGGAGTGAAATTCCTGGGTCAAATGGTATTTCTATTTTAAGTTTCTTGAGGAACCTTCATACTGCTTCTCACAATGGTTGAACTAGTTTATATTCCCACCAGCAGTGTAGGAGGATTCCGCTTTCTCCACATCCTCATCAGCATTTGTTGTTCCTATTCTTTTCTATGTTGGCCATCCTAACTGGCATGAGATGATATCTCATTGTGGTTTTAATTTGCATTTCCTTGATAATTAGGGATGTGGTACTTCTTTTCATGTGCTTGTTGGCCATAAGAATTTCTTCTTTGGAGAATTGTCTGTTCATATCCTCCACCCATTTTTTAATAGGGTTGTTTGCTTTTTGGGTGTTGAGGCATATGAGTTCTTTATATATTTTGGATGTTAACCCCTTGTCAGATATGTCATTTACAAATATATTCTCCCATACCGTAGGATGCTTTTTTGTTCTGCTGATAGTGTACCTTGCTGACTTTTACATCCTAATGCTGGGATCATTTAGTTAACATTCATTACAGGGTGTGTTTGTTGAAGCATTCTATCACATTCATCTCTATATCCTGGCACTTCACATCCTCCATATGTGGTAGATCTTCAGTGACTACTCAGAAGGAATACGTGGGTAACAAAGCATATCTGTATAGAAATTAAATAATCATGATGCTGCAGTGGCTTGTGAGTTGATGGCTAGGTTATGTACCATTTTAGCCACTCTTTGATCTTAACTCCCAGTTGCTAAATTTGGAGGGAGATTGTGAGCGTGTGTTTTGCTACATACATATAAAACAATAACAATATTATACACAGCAGTAATAGTAGTATAACTCTCTTCAGGTTCCCAGACCCAATTCCAATGTGCATTAAGTATATGTAAGTATATGGGAGGGGGTCTTCCCACACATAACACCAAGCAATTCTTGAATACCAGTAGGGTGTTGGAGAACTCAATTCTGGTGCTGTTTGCCCAGAGATAGCACCAGATTCCCTGGGTTAAGAGCTCTGGCCTGCAAGACTGCCCTCCACTCCAGACTCCAAGCATTGGTTGCAAGCCCCAGGCAGTTACCTGTGCTTCTGACCTACTGGCTACAGATGGGAGGCTCCCACAACCTCCCACTTAGGTTTGCTTAATTTGCTAGAGTGACTCACAGAACTCAGGAAAACATGTTTACCATTTTAATAAAGGATACCATAAATGATACAAATTAACAGATAAAGAGATACAAAGGGCAAGGTCCCAAAAAATGGGGCTTCTATCCTTCTGGAGCTGAGGGCCT
Organism: Manis javanica; assembly: GCF_040802235.1. Taxonomy (NCBI): domain Eukaryota; kingdom Metazoa; phylum Chordata; class Mammalia; order Pholidota; family Manidae; genus Manis; species Manis javanica. The sequence goes on along the minus strand of NC_133171.1, from coordinate 66,408,102 downwards.
GGCTCCATGGCATGTGGAGGTGGTTTGGTTTTCCAAGCATAGAAGCTCTCCCTGTCTGAAAAGCAGGATCCAATATTAGCAGAGTGATAAGCTTTTCTCAGGGGGTTTTTGTGAAGGCTTCATTGCATTGTCATGATTGCCTAAATTATTGTCCATTGACTGATTCAGCCTCCAGCCCCTTCCCGTGGGTGGGGAACCAAAAGTCTCTCATTAACATGCAAGACACCCATATCACCTTTAAGACTGCAGTGTTTTCAGGAACTGTGGATGAAGATGAAATACACCTGGGAAATATATGTTTGGTCATCTGAATGACCAATTATGTATTTCTTATAACTTGTTATATTGCAGGCATGCATGACTGGTTCCAGAGCTGCTCTGTCCAGTACAGGAGCCACTAGCAACATATGAAATTTTAAATTTAAATAGAATAATTAAATAAAAATTTCAGGCATTCAGATGCACTAATCACTTTTCAAGTTGCTAGTTGCTACTGTGTTGGATAGCAAAGATCTAGAACATGTCTATCATTGCAGAAACTTCTGTTGGTAGCACTGAGCTTGTTGGTAGTACTTCTTGTTCCTCTGGGCTAATGTGTTCAAGTGCAATTAACCAACTTCCCCAGGTAGCATCTGAAGATACAGTTGTCATATAAAATATTGGATGCTCAGTTAAATTTGCATTTCAGATAAGCAACAAATAATTGCTTTAGAATAAGTATATGCCCTGAAATATTGCATGAAGCATACTACAATATACTAAAGCAAAAATAGTTGTTTATCTGAAATTCAGATTTAACTAGGCATCTTGCATTTTTATTTGCCAAATCTGGCAATACTATTTGAAGAGCAACATTGGAGCATCTTGCCCAGGGAGCTGGATCCTTACCATTGGCAGTTTTTGTGGGAAGAATTGAGAAGGGCTGATACCCAGAGAAAAGCTAATTCATTATGAGGAAATGGGTCTGTAAGTTTATCTGCATGTGTTGAGGAAGGCTGAGAAAGAGGTCCTCAAATACACTGACTGGTTTCTTCTCCCTCCTTAGGTTTCAAAAGTTTCTCACTATGAAGACATGCCTGAATTCAGAGTATCTGTCAAACCCCTCAATTCTCAGAAGTAACTGGATGGTTGATGTCAGTGTTCTGATACCACTGACAGATTCCGCACCTGCAAATGTTTTCCTATTAATAAACTTACTCTGGGTTTATTTCTTTGTGTGTACACATGTGCCCTGGGGATGAGGGGATTAAAGAGGAGAAAGAATATTACTGAGGGGAAGCTTTCTTTAGTGAAAAACGTGTCTAATTTTTTGAATAAATAATACATTCAGAGGGTTCAAACAAATGGAAATAACAAGGTCAATATTGAAAATCCACTCCTCCACAGGATTACTCCACTGTTCCCTCAGTAATCATTATTTTTCTTGTGTATCTGCCCATTGTTAATTCTTGCAGATGTGAGTCAAGAATGAATGTGTGCTTTATCTCTACCTGCTTTCGTTCTGAAAAGGTAGCAAACTGTATGCACTACTTTGCACTTGCTATTTTTTTGGAGAATTTTCCAGATAGGACACAGGGAGCTTTCCTACACACTGTCACATAATCTTGTACTGTGTGGATGCATTATAGATTACATAACTTGTCCCCTGTTAATAGGCACATAAAACAATTCTGGAATAATAAACACTGCTTTACAGCAAAATTGAAATTAATCTCATATTCTGCTGGGATGGTGGAAAAGGAACAGAAGTTCAAGTCATTCAAGTCGAGTTAAAATTTATTTCCTTTAAAAACTCTGTGACCTTAGGTTAATGATTTGGAAACTTACTTTCTTCATCTGCAAAATGGAAGCCATACTTCTTTCCACCTCTGAACACCTGTTGATATGCAGATGTACTAAAGCCAGGCGAGATATCTGGAAATTACAATTTTACCCACAGCCTTTATGGATAAGGCTATAAGGTGCATTGGCCCTGGAGGAGGAAAGAATAAATGAAGGATAGAGCACAGAAGCAAACTTAGATTTCCTTTAGTTCAGTCCATCCAGGCTGTGGATGAAAAGTCTGGGACCCTGGATCAACTGGTCTTGTTCATGGGCACAAAATAGATTGATGGTTTGTACATGTCCACTGAGCTATATATCTGCCCTCAACATCTTTATCCTCTCAGACCTCCAGTTAAAAACCTACCTGTCATTTGAATCCTTCCTTCCCTGCTTCCTAGTCAGTGTTCAGTATAACTTTGGTAGCCTGAGACTGACCACAGTGGCAGCATTTACATCATGGGAATCAGCAAACGCTACAAATCAGGGATTTTTGTTTTTCCCTGGAAAGTCAGTTGTTAAACATTTGCTGGTTATACAACTGCTTAAACACTCTGTTCCTGCCTGGTAAGGAAGGGCACTCTCCTATCTTTCATATCTCTCTTTGTCTCTTTGGCACACACATATTGGCTCACACTATTTTCCTACCTAGAAGGGTCCTGTGTCACCTCCCAAATGACCCCCTTGATTCTAGGCTGCCATGCAACCCAAGCTCCTATCATCTGCATCAATAATACAGAAATGTATATTTCTATATTTTTTCCCATCCACTGTGCTTTGATATCTACAATTTATGAGAAAGCCTAGAACACTCTTCAGGCAGACCTGCCTCACTCCTCATGTCCTTCAGGCTTTTTCTCAAATGTCACCTTCTCAGTGAAGCTCTGACCATTCTTCTGCTTCCAGAGGGGGGAGGATGTCTTCTGGGAGAGCAGCCATGGACTGGCAGATAGTGATGCCAGGAGTGTGGACAGGGAGCACAGCATGGCTAGGAATGCAAGGTCACAAGCAGGGCTGTCAAACCAGTGATTCCAGGGACTTCCTCTGGGTTGCCGTGTGATGAACTGGGAACAATGGCTGTTTCTCTGCCTGCGGGAGGATCAGCGGGTATTCCCAAGTGCTGGGAGGCTGGCGTTCCCAGCTGACACCCACACAGAAAATGTTTCTTCTCCTTATTCAGTGGAAGCGAACAGCGCTGACAGCAGGGCCCTTTCTGTTGCACAGCCCCTCTATGCACCAGGCTGCCCCTTCACGGGCACATGGCCCAGCACCGCATGCGCACAGGCATTGCACAGCAGCTGACTTCTTCCCACCAGTGCCAGCAGGCACAAGAAACTCTGTGATTGCTGACAAGGCAGACAGAAGCCCAAAATAGGAAAACCTGTTAGGAGGAGTTAGATGACCTCTAGAGCTGGTAGTCAAGGGAAAAGAGTAGATATAAGCTTACATTTTAAGGGGATGGGATCTAACTTTTTAATCATTATTCAAATCACCTTGTATCTCATCTCCTCAAATGCTCTCCATGAAAGCTATAAACCAATAGTTCTCTCTGTAATTTTCCATTTAACATTTATCTTCTGTATGCCTTTCTATTGCTTTCCCACTATCTCTCTCATGCACTCTCTTCTACTACCTCTTTTTCATCTTTTTTCCCACTGTCTCTCTCCTCTCCATTTAACACCAACTATGTTTTAAAGAGTGCTTTGAAAACCTTTCTTGTTTTCACACAAGGCAGCCAGTGTTGAACTATGTGGAGACCCTGCCACCACTGTGCTCCAAGTGTGCCCCAGTGGGATTCAGTCATGCTGCACTTAGAAGTTTGGGTCAGGTTTGGGGTGCCTGCATCTGTGCTGTGAGGCAACACATGCAGAATTGTCTTCTGACTGCATCATTAGGAATTACACTGCTCAGATCTAACCTTAAACTATGCCTTGGAATCAAACATTCCTTGTTACCCAAATTTACTGCTATCCAAACTATAATTGGACTGGGAGCATCTGCCTCATTTCATTATTAGATTATTATGTTCACTATGTGTCAAGCACTAGCTCATTTTATTTCATCCTCATAATAAATTAATGAGGTAGGTGCTCTTATTATCCTACTTTGTGCATTAGGAGACCAAGGCAAGGGGAGATTTGAGTAATTTGCCCAAGACATATATTTAGTAAAGTGGAGGAGTGGGGGAGGTTTGCCGATGAGATTAAAACATAGGGAATCAGGTTCATCGTGTTACTGGGAAGGCAAATGAGATAACACAGGTAAAGACCTCAGAAGAGCACCAAACCCAAAGGGAAGCTCTGAGATTTGCTCGTCACTATTGTTAGCTGCTGTCGTTACCACAATCATTATTATTTCATTGCACAGTAATACCAGTGGAGCTAAGGACAGTCTGTCTCTCTCTTTGGAGGTTTTGTTTCTATTTTGTTGTCACTCCAATTTCATATTGTCCTCTGTACTTAGTGTCTTTAAATAAGAAACACCAGAAATAAGACCACAGTCATCTTTAATTTTTGGGTGAGTTATGATACTCTGGAAGAGAGATATATGGGAATTCAATTTTAAGAAAGTGAGAAGACATTGTTTTTAAACAATTTGCTCTTTTTATTTTTATCCAACCCAAACGAGATGACAACACTCTTGAAGGTTGGTTGTTTTGATTTCTGGGCCTCTGGGATAATGGAAATAAAAGCACAGTTTTGGCCATCCATCAGGCCCTACTTTGTAACGTGACCTTGAGCAAATTATGTTCCCTTTCCATCCATAGTTTCCTTATCTGGGAAGTGGAACCACTCATGCCCACCCACTTTGGAGGATAGATGTCAAGATCAAGTGAGAATAATGTATGTGGCACATGATAGACACTGAAAACCATGCCACTCTTCCCTTTACTTTCCCCTAATGTATGTTTGGTTTATTTCTGTACATATTTGTTATTTACTGCTGCATCACAAATTAGCCCCAAATTTAGCAACTTCTGGGGCTGTGGTCAGCCAAACTAGGTCCTCTAGGTCTCTCATAGGCTACATTTAAGATGTGGCCAGGTCTGCAGCTCAGTGTGGGATTGATCCACTTCCAAACCCAAGCACATGGTTGTTGACAGGGCTGTTCAGTTTTTCAAGGGCAATTAGACCGAAGGCCTTAAGTCCTTGCTGGTTGTTTCTTGTCATGTGAGCCTTCCCACACACAGCTCAACATGGCAGCTGGCTTTCTTCTGAGGGAATGAGTGAGTGAAAGAGTGCAGAGGGGGCTCAAGACAGAAGCCATTACCTTTTGTAACCTAATCTCAAAAGTGACACATCTTTTTTGGTGTATTCCATTTGTTAGAAGCAAGTTACTAGGCACAACACACACTTAAGCAAAGGGGACAGACAAGCCAAGGGTAGGCACTCTCAGAGGCAGGGGTCATTAAGGGCCATCTCTCAGGATTCCTAACCATACATAACAATGTGCTTAAAACAAGGTGAAACTGTCTTCTTGATCCAGAATCCTTAAAACTAGAAGTGTATCCCTATGTCCTCTAACGGGTCTAGTTGAGTGCAGGTACAGGGTTATATGCTCAGGAATCAGAAATTACAGAAATATGTGTTTGAATTTCTGTTTCTAACATTTGCCTTTTACTCTCTGATGCTGCTGTATATCACTGAAAACTGCATTTCTCAGGTTCCCTTGTTCTCTGGTTTCCAGTAGATTTGACTAATGGGAGACACTGTAGAACACGCGGGATCAAGGGATTTCTCCTCTTCCCTCTTTACTTCCCGGGGTTTCCCCAACCTCACTGGTACTCTGGCTCCATCAGATAGCCCTTCTGGTGGTCTCAGCTCCTTCCTTACCAGTCTATATCATTACAGTTCAGTGTGGGGTACAGCCCCAACTCCAAGATGATGGTATCACTTCCCTTTGTCTCTCTAGCCCTTGGAAAAGGGTCAACTTCCTGCTGCTGCTTATTACTTGGGTTACCCCCACACCTTTTTTGGTGTCTCAACTCTTTTGTTATCTGTTTATCAAATTACCTTGATTAACTTCTTCATTATGATATCCCTAAAGCAGATTCTCTTTTTTAACTAGATTGTATCACCACAACTGATGAAACCTGGTCTTTTCTGAGCAACTCATGTATACAGCAGTGTTTGCAGCATTTTCTAGTCCTCAGTACCTGCCCCGGTTTTCATGCTGCTGGCTGGCCAGCGGGTGGTTGGTTTTTCAGTGTAGCCTCATCACTCTGGACTCAGTTTTCCCATTTTCTAAAGTGGGAGGCTTTGTGACATCTGTGATCTCTTTTATCCCTGATTATTGGGGGCTCCAGAATTTCTCCATAGGGAAAATTTAGGAACCATATTCTGACTGGGAAATGGGTGGGAGCCCTTTATATGAAACCAAAGTGGGAACTAGGGATGACAAAAACAAACTAAATTCAAAACTCTGGGTCGTGCGCATCACGGAAGGAGAGTGCCACTGGAGGAGCCTAGGGGAAAAGCTAACATGGATCATGCTGGGACTTCATAAACTAAGTATATTGTCCAACAAATAGTTTCCTGTTTCCTACTATACCTACTGTTTTCTACCCAACCCCCAATCAAAGAAGAGTGCTTAGGAATAAAATTTACAAATATGAAAATAACATTTCACTGTACTGGGGATAACAATAATTTATAAAAGATGATGAAGTTAGTCACTGGAATAATGTTACCAGGAGAAGAGACAGTATAGGTAACTTCTCTTAGCTTAAGACCCTGGGCAAGCTACTTAACACTTTTGAATGCAGTTTTGTCTTCAGGATAATGGTGATAATAATAGTACATTAGATTATTATAAGGATTAAGTGACAAATATTTGTAAAGCGCTTAGAACAGTAACTAGCACATAGTATCTATTCTATGGTAAGCTGTATAGATATGTTGCAATATTCTTAGTTGTAACTGACTATATTTATGCTGTAACTGATACAGATCACACTGGGACATTATGGGTAGTATAAGTCTGGAGAGTTCATCTAGAGCAATTGTGAGCAAAGGAAGGTTGGTGGTCACCTAGAAAAAGAATTCATAGAATGGTGACTTATTCAATGTATCTTTTCCACAGATGAGAGCACAGGACACAAGTGTCTCCAGGCTGGAGGAGCTTATTGACTGGCAGACCATTGCAAGAGAAAAATTACCCTGATACCTATGCTTAGAAAGTGCCTGCAAATCTGTATCTTGGTCTCCTCATCAGAAAGTGAATACACCTCTGATACTTACTTTTAATTGCAAGTGTATCACTCATCATAAATTAATCAATGGCATGGTTTATAAACTCAGTTTATGTGAATTGTTTGTATAATCATAGTAATAGGTAACACATATGGTTACTTACAACAGTGTTGTAAACACTTCAGAAAAATTATGTCATATGATCTTACCAACACTCCTGAATAGATACTAGTATTATCAGTTAGATTTTGCTAAATTATATAACCAACAACCCCCAAATCTTGGATTATTTCAGATTTATATTGCATTTCTTTGTGGATTAGCTGCAACTCTGTTCCACATTTTCTTCATGGAGGAAACCAGGCTGAGGGAACATGACATAAAAGGATCTTATTGCTCTTAATAATTCTCCTGGAAAGTGGGCACATGTTACTTCTACTCATATTTCATCAAACAAAGCATTCATATGGCTATGACTGATGTAGGGGCATGCCCTCCTCAAGTCAGGAAGTATATTATAAATCCATATCAATGGGCAGGGATATATAATCCTCCCACAAAATGCAGCAAAAATTGGGAGTAATACTACAACCCACCACACGTTTCTCATCCAAATTTTGAACATAAGAAAATTGAGAAATAGAGTTTAGTAAATTTCTTAGCCACAAACCTAGTAAGAGATAGAATTGGGAGTTGAAATTGAGTCATCTCTCTCCAGGACAGTGAAAGCCAGTCCCCGAAATGGGCCTGGTAGTTCGCACCTGCTGGTATGCACATATATGTATAGTTTCCTCCCAAAATAGATAGACTAACCTATATAACTAATAGAATATTGTGACTTCTAAAGTTAGGTTTTAAACGATGTGTGACTTCTGTTTTGCTCTCTCTTGGATCACTCAGTCTGGGGAAGCCAGCTATGGTGTAGTGAGCCCTTGAGTAGCCCTATGAAGAGGTATGCAGGCTGAGGAACTGAGGCCTTCTGCCAATAGCCAGCACTGACTTGCCAGCCGTGTGAACCATATGAGCCATCAGGGAAGTGGAGCTCCCCGCCCTGGTCCAGTCTCCAGATGACTGCAGCCTCAGCAACATATTGACTTCACTCTCATCAAACATCCCAAGTCAACAAGCCACCCAATTAAGTCACCCCTAAATTCCTGACCCACGGAAACAGTGTGAGATAATAAATGCCCATTATTATTTTTAGCCAGCAAATGGGGAAATTTGTCATACAACAATAAATAACTATACAAGTGTCTATCAGTTAAACCATTATGCCAAACTGCCACCATGTATGAATTAATTATCCTGTGTAAGTGCATAGACATTATAGTTTTAAACCAACAAATGCATATAGTTTAGGGAGAGTGGAGAGGAAAAAGTAAAGGGATACTGAGGGAATAATCATAGGAAGTATGACTGAGTATCATAGTATCATAGAATATCTATGTATCACAGTATTGTATAATATCAAGTATCATAGGAAGTATGATAGAGAAAATGAAGAACAAAGATACACCAGAAGGCCACATGTCATCTGTTCTTGTTCACTAAACCATCTCTTCTAAAGTTACCAGCAACATCTTCGAATAAATAGATGCTGAAGGCATTGATTAGGAAAGTGATTATAAGTTCAACATTAATTAATGGAAAGGTATAATCTGAAATTGTTTCTCACAGGCAATCTTTCCAGGTAGAAAAGAATATTTTCTGTGCTCTTATCAGGATTCAGGAATTTGTTTTGACTCTTAAGAATATATATGCAGACTCTTATATTCTTATATTCTTATATTCTTAAGCTCTTCAAGGCCAAGAAAAGACATCCAGTCGTCCATCTTATCCCTAGGTCCAAACCTTCTGCACCTTTTGCAAGGACCCGTCTTGCCTCCAGATTCCATAGGATTCCTTTCCTGGTAACCTGGAATGCAAGTTACCAACCTCTCTCAAGTTTTCATCTTGAAATAATAATGGGTTCTTGGAGTTTCCATTTGCTTCAACATCCAAATTAAGTTTAGATGCAGTAGACTTAATGGATTTAAATATCATTTATTAGATATACATTTTTTGCATTTTTTGTTTTGTTGTATTGATTTATTTATTTAGTCTTAGGCCAATGTAGAACAATTTAATTCTGAGTTTAGAGCTTAAAATATGTGTATGTACATATATAGAGAGACACATACACTAGCACACACACAGATATAATGTAAAATAAATGATAAATGAATATGCAAATATAAGATATAAAAATAAAATAAAAAATTTAAGATCACCTCTTTGCTGCCTATAACATAGTCTTCCTTCAGTCTGCTGATTCAGATCTATTATTTATGAAACAGTTTAGTTGGTTGTGATCAACTTTCCTGAAATTTAAGTAGAAAAGAGAGCAGGAGAAGAGGAGAAAGAGAAGGGAAGAGAGCAAAGCAAACTGCATTTTAAAGACATATTACTTCCTCAAATTTTTGTTTCAGTTAAGGTACACAAACGAGTATGTGACTGTGAGTGTATGATGTAAAATGTGTTTCCTAATGTAGATTATGGTCAAAAAGATTTTTAAAAAACTAATAAACATGAAAATAAACTGAAATCATTATTGTGTAGGTTACAGAACACCCCAAAACTTAATTGCTTAAAACACAGACATTTCATTATGCCCATGGATTCTTCAGATCAGGAATTCAAACAGAGCAGAGTGTTTGGCTTGTTTCTATGTCTTAATGGGGACTTCAGCTGAGAAGACTTGACCACTGGAAGCTGGAGTCAGCTAGAGACTCTTCTCACATTTCTGGTCCTTGAATTAGGACAGTTCAAAGAAGAGGCCAGCTAATCAGAGTGTACAAACATTGTCTCTCAATGCACCTTGCCCTTCTTACAGCATGGTGGCCTCAGATTCACCAAAATTCTTATGAGATAGTCCAGAGATTGAAGCCTGAGGGTTCCAGCAAATAAGACAGAGATGCATTGCTTTTTAAGACCTGGCCTTGGAAGTTATACAGCCTCATATCCTCCACACTCTATTGGTGCATGGTGTCACAAGTTTGCTCAGATTCAAGGGCATAACAGTAAGACTTGATCGGGGAACATCAATACACATTGGAGAAGTAAATGCAAGTCAGAAGAAAATGTTGCAATCATCTTTGTAAAATAAAATTTGTCACATCTTACAACCATGGGAATATCCATGAGTGGTAGATGAGATTAGTAAATACACTGGGCCACATTTATAAATGAAAAATTAAATAGCAGTGCAAGTAACCAGCTAGAGCTCTCTGCACCATGAGCTTTTTGAGGGGAAAAAAAAGCAAGACACAAGAGAAAAAATACATTGTGCTTTTGCATATATACATTTCAAAAATGAGACAAACTTAACCATATTGTTCATGGATACATATATGTGATAAATCTATAAACAAAAAAAACTAGGAAATAATTTCAATGAAAATTCAGGTAAGAGCACAAGGAGGGGACAGATAGTACCTGGATGCCTGGGAAACTCAGCACATATTTTAAACAAAATAAGTTTTATCATATTTTTAAGAGAAACATGTTGTTTACTACTAATAAAGTAATCCATGCTTATGACAGGAACTTTGAAAAAGCATAAAAGTTTGGACACAAGAATAAAAATCATCTACATTTCTAGCACTATGGAGAATCTATGTCACATTTTAACATATGAAGAAAACTTTTTTTAGAAAACTTTTTATAGTGAACTAATTTCAGATTTTCAGGAAATCTGCAACAATAGTAGAAGTTCCCTTATATTCCTCAACTAGCTTCTCCTAATGTTAATACCTTACATAATCATTGTATAATTATCAACAGGAATGGATATTGATAAAATATTATTTACTAAACTTTACACTTCTCTCTCAAATTTTATAAACTTTTCCATCAATGTCCTTTTTCTGTTCCAGGATCTACTTAGGATCCCACACTGAATTTACTTATGTATTTCTTTAGTCTCTTCTAGTTCATAATAGTTCCGTAGTCTGTCCTTGTCTTTCATGATCTTCACACTTTTGAAGAGTACTGATCAATTATTTTAAACATTGCCCCTCAGTTTGAATTTGTCTGATGTTTGCTTATCACTGGAGTGAGTTTATGCATTTTTGCCAGGAAATATCACAAAAATGATGGAATGTTCTACTCAGTGCAGAGTTCATAATATTGGTATATCTTAGTACTTGTGATGTTTGCCTTGCTCACTTTGTTAATGGGGTCTGTTGGGTTTCTCCATCGTAAACTTGGGATGTTTCTTTTTGTACTTGCTAAGTATCTTGGGGAAGATACTTTGAGACTATGCAGATCCTGTTTTCCTTAAACTTTTTACCCAGTGATTTTAGCATCCATCTTTGTGGATTTTATCTGCAACAAGAAATTGTCCCTTCTTTTTACAAAATATATATACTTGTGGGTATATATTGTATTCTGAGTTAAAATCTGATGCTATTAATTTTTATTTTGTTGCTTAAATGGCCATATAGTTTAATACAGTGTTACAGTTTGTTAATTGTTTGTATCCTTTCTGGGCAGTAGCTATTGAGACTGGTTTACATGTTTTTTTTCAACAAGTTTCCAACTTTTTATTTTAAACAGATTTCCTTACTTTCTAGCATTATAAGACATTCCAGGCCCATCCTGCTCTAGGATTGCAATTGATCACTTCTCCAAGGAACCTCGTTCTTTTTTCTTTTCTTTAATTTTATTTTAATATCATTAATGTACAATTACTTGAACATTATGGTTACTAGACTCCCCCCATTATCAAGTCCCCACTACATACCCCATTACAGTCACTGTCCATCAGAGTAGCAAGATGCGATAGAATCATTACTTGTCTTCCCTGTATATACTGCCTTTCCCGTGTCCCCCTGCACATTATGTGTGTTAATCATAATGCCCCATTTATCCCCTTATCCCTCCCTTCCCACCCACCCTCCCCAGTCCTTTTCCCTTTGGTAATTGTTACTCCATTATCGTGTTCTGTGAGTCTGCTGGTGTTTTGTTCCTTCAGTTTTTTTCTTTGGAAACTCATTCTTTTCATTATAGAACAATTCTTAAAAACAAAGACTGTGCCAGGTGTGCTAACTGCTACTAGGGTGTCACTGCTTGTAGGCCTTCTCAGATGACAGGCCAAGGAAATGCATGTGTATGTCAATACATACACACACATACACATCTATGCTTCTGTTTTTATGCAATTGCAGATATATTATAAATATGAATTTATATTAATTCTTCTGTTTCTAATTCAGCACTACAAGATTCATTTTAGCCAAATACTTCTTTTTCCATCAGTGAGAACACTGGATCTCACTTTCTACAATAAATTTATTTCTTTTTCATTTCTAGTAGATACATAAGAAGTTTCAGAATTGTTAAGCCATATCCCTGAAACACTTTTATTAGATTACTTTTGTCTCTAGCCTTACAACATCCAATGAAGATACTGTTTTCCATAGTACTTAAGTTAATTTTTATCTCCTTCAATGACTTCAGTGTTGTTATGCTATTAATTTAAAAACAATTTGTTGTATTCCATTTTGGATTCCCCCATCCCTATTGCTTTCAATAGTTTGTTTATTTTGCTGTTATATGAAACATTCCTATAGTTGTAAGAGTCAGAGTTAAATAAACATACTCAGAAAACTATCATTCCCCCCTTCAGCAGTGTACTCTATCTCTATTCCTCCCTTCTTGGAAACCTCCTTACTAACCCATCCCCCATAGATAACCAACCTCATTTGATTTTGGTTTATCTTTCCTATATATCTTTTGCACAAATGAGCAGAAAAATGTGTTTTCTTATATCCTTTTCTTTCTCTTCAGGAGGGTATCATAGTATGGACAATCTTTTGCACTTGGCTTCTTCACTTAACTATATGTAAGTATTCACTCATTAGTTCATAGAGATCTTTCTCATTCATTTTTGCAGCTGCCTGTTGCTCAGTTTTGTTGGTATGCCCAACTTATGTATGGATATTAAAGTTCTTTCCAATATTTTACAGTTGCAAACAATGCTGCAATGAATAACCTTGAGTATATAGCACAGTTTTGATTGTTGATAAAAAAAAGAATAACAATTTCTCAGATAATGTACAGCTTAAAAAAAAAAAGGTTTCCAGAAATGCTGTACAGCAAACACCAAGATAGAGTACTTATTAAAAGAGTCCACAAAGGGATGTGTGTTCCAACAGATAGAGTCCTACTGATGATCTTCACAGGCCACCATGTCCATGCAGGGAATGAGGAAGCTGGGGAGGGGCTAATCTGTCCAGCAAAAAACACCTCTTCTCCAAACTCTGTCTTCCATAAAGCAATCATTGTAACATAATAAACTAGCAAAGTCCAGGATCAAGTGTTTGGAACTCAGAACGATAGAGTAAAAGGAACCAAGTACAAGCCTCCCTTTCTGTCTGCCTTCACAGTGCTCCTCTTAGCACAGTTGCTACCATGTCTAAACTGGAAATGTTCACAAAGTGCTCCTCATTTTCCATTACTCGGGGTTCCATAGAGGCCTAAAAAAGTCAGTAATAAGAGATTACTTTTTTAGCTTATTAGATATTAATACACTTAAGAATATTTCATTATTATAAGAGTTTGGGAAATTGCATAAGGAAGTCTCCACTTTTGCCATATGAGCCTTCACAGTAAAAAAATATGTTTTACAGAGGGACCACCCAGCAAACAGTCAAAGAACTGTATAGATAACTAGACTACATGAATTGGGCTCTGGTGCTTTATATTCAGTTCTAGTTCATTGAAAAAATAAAAACAACATTTTGGCCTTGGGTCACTGAATTGATTTTCCAACCTTTAATGATTGTTCAGACCTGCAGTCTGAAAAACTGTTCATTAAGAACACATCCTTTGAAATCAGGCAGATGTGAGCCGAACTTTAAGATGTACCTCTTACTTGCAGTCTGGAGAATTCGTTAACCTCTACATGCCCATGTCTTCCTGTGTAAAATGGGGATACTATCTAAAGCAGGGAATTGCTGCAATGACTAAGTAAGAACACAGGTAGTACACAGCAAGTAGCCAATTAATGGAAAGGGTATTTTTATTATGAAGAATAGTGAAATGGCATAAGAAGTGGAGAAGCTGTTCTAGGGAATTCTGGTAGTCCACAGGCAAACAAGGTCCAGCCTTCCTTCTGTGGATGGAAAATTATGAAGCAGAGGATCCCTTACCATTACTCTCTTTTCTCCTTCTCAGGGCCAATCTAGTGCCCAGTCAGGTGTGAATCCAAGGAAGTCAGTATTAGATTGCTGCTGCCCTCTTTCTCCCAACATGTGGTTCTATATTTTCTGTGGTCATGGACTTCTTTTCAAAGGTCTCTCAGGCAAGTCTAGAAATCCACAGTAACTTCACATGACAGGTAATATTTTTGACTTCTTGGTCACTTTCCGAGACAGCAGCAGTATTTGCCAGACTTGGCAGGGTATAAAAGGAACCTTGGGAACTTGTTAAACACGCAGATGCTGAGACTCACTGGAGTTATTGGTTTAGAATCATCTGGAGCAAGACTTCGGAATACACATTTAAAGCAAACACAGACACACCATAGGTAGTTCAGACTAGCTGTAGCTGGAAGATCAGTAGGAAAGTGGAGCCTTTTGGTGTTACTCCTATGTCATCATAGAAGAGTGTCAAATAAATGTTTGATTTAATAGTGACAGATCCTCCATATCTCCATTAAGTCCATAAAATAGTCTGATTTATAGGAAAACATGTATTGTAGGAGACAAGTGTAGCTGAGTTGAAAGATAACAGAAGGTGGAGAGTTTAAGTCCCCACAAATTAGAACTAGTAAGAAATTCATAGAATAAAGTAAGACATTTGAGAGAAAACTTCGACATGTTATGCACATTTCACCCCCATACAGTAAGTTATTGTTTGTCAATGAAAATGAGTATAACCCATTGTTTTGGATCAAGTGCCCACAAATCAGTTTCCCTAATACCCATTAATTGTGTTTTGGAGCCTTACCCCTTCCTTTTTTATTTTAATTTATACCAAAGAACATATCTATTTTTCACTAGCATACACTCATTACATTAAAAATGTTTACACATTAAAGCTTAAATATTGATAATTTACATTCATTTTTATACCAGATTCAGCACTATCTGAAAACATTTAATTAAAGCTGTATCAAAGATCCCACTGATTTCAGTAGTGGGATCTGTTGGGTGTGGAGAAGATTTGAGACAATGGAACTAAAAATAATATGATGTCCAATGCCATGTTACAACCAGCCACATTCACAGAATATCACCTTATAGCACCCCCCAAAACTCTATTTTGTCTCTTGAGCACATGGCTTGCAGTTTTTAAAAACAATTCCATGCAGACCATTTTATTGGAATAATTCCTTCAAATGAGCTTTTCCTCCCAACATGCAGTCTCTGTTGTTTGGGCAACTACCTCAACAAACCCACTGTCTCACAAACCTTGCAAAGGATGTCATCATAGTGCAATGATTTAACTTGGATAAACCTTTAAAGTTCTGCTTCTGAGATGGAAATTTGAACGTGTCATTCAATGCTACATGTAACTCGTTTTCTTTGTTATGGAGCTCCGGGAAGCATAGAGCCATAATCATCATGATTGAAGCCATGTTTGCTATGTGGAATAATAATTCATCAGCTATTCAGTTATAACAAGGCCTGGGTTCCTTTAATAATGGGAATAGATGTTACAATCCACATTTCTCATGTATTTCCCCTTACGATCAACATGTGAATTTCTATCTTAACTAATATATTACCATGCAGTCCTGCAGCATATGCCCGAAGAACTCAGTAGACAACAAATTCTTCAGTGGGCACCTCCGCTTCCAAGGGCTTTATGGACATCATCTGCGTTTTATTTGCAAATTAATCGTTTTCCATCGGTGTACCCTATGTTTGGGATCCCCCTTCCTCCTCAAATAACCTGAGTTCAAGGTATGTAAACTCAGGAGCAGTTGTACAGTGGAAGAGAAGCAACAGCCCCGCCCCCAACCCTAGGGAGCAAAGAGGAAAAGAACTATCCTAAGGAATTGTTTAAAAACCCAGATGCAGCCTATAGATATAAAACCATAGCTACATAGATTGATGTCCCAGGGGTCCAAAACTTAACCCCAAATGGGCAGAAATTTGTTCGGGAATAAACTAAACGAGTTTGATGAACTCAAATGCCCTCGGCTCAATAGGCAGGACTCTCCGAGGAGCCTGTGTTACTTCCCTCACTTAAGCGCAGATTTGTAATAAAAATCTTAAGGCAAGTGGCACGGTTTTTGGACATACAAGAAGCTAACCACTTGGAGAATTATATTTCAGAGGTCAGAAAAATCCAGAGTTAAAGATCAGTTTGTAATTTAAGGAGAAAATAGAAAGTTTTGTTTCTCTTAGTTGAAATTTGAGGGGCACGGCGGGAAATATTGCTGGTTTTTGGCATAAGGTTTTATGGTTTTCTCATAAATTGAGGTCTGCCTGAAGCCTGAGGCTTTGTGGATCATTTTTGGAGAAAAATCGAGCAATTCGATGCAGAGGGCTTTAATATTTTTGGTATTTTTTAAGGTGTAACAAACACAACTCGGGATCCGAGAGGACATTCTGCGGCTGCCAGCGAGGCGGGCTGGACAGCGCACCAATCACAACGCAGCTCCGCCCTATATAAACGCGCGGGCGCAGGGGCGCAGCCCGAGTTCTGGCGAGTGCCTGTGCTTCCGGTTCGAATTGGTTTCTCTCTACCCGCTTTCGTTATGTCCGAGACTGCGCCTGCCGCGCCCGCTGCTCCAGCCCCTACCGAGAAGACCGCCGTAAAGAAAAAACCTCGCAAGTCTGCAGGTGCCGGGAAGCGCAAAGCGTCTGGGCCTCCGGTGTCTGAGCTCATCACCAAGGCAGTTGCTGCCTCCAAGGAACGCAGCGGCGTATCGCTGGCCGCGCTGAAGAAGGCGCTGGCGGCCGCCGGCTACGACGTGGAGAAGAACAACAGCCGCATCAAATTGGGTCTCAAGAGCCTAGTGAGCAAGGGTACCCTCGTGCAGACCAAGGGCACTGGCGCCTCGGGTTCTTTCAAGCTCAATAAGAAGGCAACTTCTGGGGAGGCCAAGCCTAAGACCAGGAAGGTGGGTGCAGCCAAGTCCAAGAAGCCTTCGGGAGCGGCCAAGAAAGCAAAGAAGACCACGGGGTCGACCACCCCCAAGAAAAGCGCCAAGAAGACTCCAAAAAAGGCGAAGAAGCCTGCGGCGGCTGCAGGAACCAAAAAGGCAAAAAGCCCGAAGAAAGCGAAAACAGCCAAGTCCAAGAAGGCGCCCAAGAGTCCAGCAAAGGCCAAAGCGGTGAAACCCAAGGCGGCTAAGCCAAAAGCTGCTAAACCCAAGGCAGCTAAGCCGAAGAAGGGGTCAGCCAAAAAGAAATAGGAAGTCCTTTGGCCAACTGTTTCAGAAGCTCAACACAACCCAAAGGCTCTTTTCAGAGCCACCCCCGTATCTCAGAAAAAGAGCTGTTGCACTTTAAGGGGGCGTGGCTGGAGAATGCTACAAATAATGGGTGGACCCCTCGGGAAGGAAAAATGGGTAAAATGGGGGTTTAGAGATCTCTATCCGAGAAACTGGCTGGGGCCAAGCTCGCATACTTAAGGAATGCGGTGGTTAGGAAACTGGCCTACACCTCTACCGTACATGACTCAAGAAGGGAGCACATTTGAGAGCAAGCACCTCGTTTGGAGCAAGAGACAGTGCATTTACCCCCAAACCCACTTCAATTTTGGTAAGGTTTATAGTTCAAAAGAATTGGCAGGTTATGGAGAAATCCCCAGGAATATTTGTAAGCAATAAAGTTGCCAAGACAAATTAGTGAACTTGAGTTACGGACGGTTAGGCACCCCAACATACTGATGAGCTGTTTTTTCGATTGGTTAAATGGGATACGCTTCTCATAAACTGCTACTTGCCCGCCGCCCCAGCATTTGAAGACAAACAGTAGGGCCTGCTACCTGGTACCAGGTGTCCACTGTTGTCTCCACCCACTAACCTAAAACTAACGTTCCCGTTTTATCTGCTCTCCGAAACATCCAGTCAGGTTGCTTGAAAAGAATTAATTTATAGTAGCTTTGGGTAGCCTAGTCTCAGCTTTCCGATTGGATTGAAGCAAAGTAACTAAATAGCCAATGAAAGGGTAGACGTACAAGGGCTATTTTTCGCATTTGTGACGACACACTGAAATTAACCCAATCGTAAGTGACATTTTACTGACCTCATTTGAATACCGCATCTATAAATAAATGTGTCTTTACCCACGGTGATTATTTTTTAAGGTATTAATGGTAGCGTAACTTGACGCTGAAATGCCAGAACCCACGAAATCTGCTCCGGCCCCAAAGAAGGGCTCTAAGAAGGCGGTAACCAAAGCGCAGAAGAAGGACGGCAAAAAACGCAAGCGCAGCCGCAAGGAGAGCTACTCGGTGTACGTGTACAAGGTGCTCAAGCAGGTCCATCCCGACACCGGCATCTCGTCCAAGGCCATGGGCATCATGAACTCCTTCGTCAACGACATTTTCGAGCGCATCGCGGGCGAGGCGTCGCGCCTGGCGCATTACAACAAGCGCTCGACCATCACCTCCAGGGAGATCCAGACGGCCGTGCGCCTGCTGCTGCCCGGGGAGCTGGCCAAGCACGCCGTGTCCGAGGGCACCAAGGCCGTCACCAAGTACACCAGTTCCAAGTAAACTTGCCAAGTAAGCTTCCTTATACCTAACCCCAAAGGCTCTTTTAAGAGCCACGCATGCTTTCATTAAACGAGTTGTAATTCTTTCATTGCAAACGATGTCGAGTACCATTCTTGTAACATATTACAGTCTCGTAGGTAAAAATGCTAAGTACTGAGGCAGCAGTATCTGCCATTGCGTCCTATGGACAAACACAGTCTAGAACCATTAGTCATTTAGGTCCACATAACTGCATATTAATTTTAAGGTGAAAATGCCGTTTCAAGTGTACCACTCCTTTCCATGTATAATTCTCCAAATTGATTCCAATATCGATCTGGGTCTTGGAGATAACCATTCACCCGGAGCACAGAAGTGCATGCTATGACAACTCAGAACTTTGCTTTTAACTTTTACCACATAGACATGCAATACTGAAAACCAGCTAGACTGAGTTTTCACGGAAATATTACAAAGGCTTTTCTGGTTTTTGCTTGCTTTGCAATTGGAACAATTTATGTTTGAGGCTCAGAGCAGCGAGGGGGTAAGGGAGAGGGAGAGTCGGCTGTATCCAAAAGGCACCGAGAAAGAGGAAAGGGAACCCTTTTTGAGACACCTTCAAATCCTATCTTTTATTATACCGTCGTTCTAGTAATTTGTAGGCTTCTGGCAGCATTTACTTCAGCTTTAAAGTCCTCCGGGCCATAAGGGAGAAAGAAGCCCAATATTCGTTCAGTCCATTCAGGTGTCTGGTTGTGGATAGGCAAAAGTCACCCCAGGACAGAGGCTCCCTTCTCAGTACCGTTTCCCCTTTCCCTGAGATCCCCGAGTGTCGAGGACGGGGAGGAGTTAGAAAGAGAAGGAACTCTGCTTCCGGCAGGATGTGATTTCTGCGGCGCAAAGTGAGATGGCATGAGGGATTTTCACTACCAGGGAAACATTGCTGTAGGGAAAATAATCTCGGAATGGAAGCTGGGATGCTGGGAGGGAGGGCCAGGAGGAAAGGGGTCCATGGTTCAGAGTTCACCAAGAAAATTGCATGGTAAATGAGGCTGGGCTGGGAATAAACTGCTGGATGAGACTGAGAATTTAGGTGGAGGGTGTTGTTGGCTGAGGGAGGAATGGATTTGAAAGTCTATTGTCCTCACAACCGCCACCTCCCTCGCCCCGCAAACAAATACACATTCATGAGTCATGGGGATAGATTTTCCATGATGTGTCCAACTGAGTACTTGGATGAACATTTAAAACACAGGATCATGTCTTCTAAATTCTTTAAAAGCAAGGAAAAGCCTCTAAGAAAGCAAGAAACCCCCAGGCTCGGGGGCTTGGCCCATGTGAAACCTCAAGCACCACAACTGCCTCTCACCCAAACCTGAATTTCGTTTTCAGGAGCATTGTGTGAAGAAGCCTCCTCATGGTTGGTTGGGAGCCTGATCAATATTGCCTGATGAAGCTGAGATTCCAGACCAATAGTTACCTTCTCAGGGTGGAAGGATAAACTAGAAGTAAACACATGTCCACACACATCCACACTCACCATAGATGACTGCAAGAGTCTGCCCTAAACCTTGGTGCTGAACAGGGTAGATGCCACCACCGAGAATTTGAACTACAAGCCAGACTTTACACTGACTTTGTTCTGGCTTTAATACCACAGGGATTCAAAACACCCAGGTTGAGAATTTAACTTATGGAATATCCCAAGCTGGTTTTGCACCCCTGAGCACCTGGTAAAAGCAACCAAATCCTTTCTGGAGACATAAACTTCATTTTAAACCTCAACAAATACCCACAGAAAAAATATCAAAGAATATCAATGAACAGCTTCACAAACAAAATTAATTAAACACACCATGAAACAAAACATCATGACCAAGAACAAAAGCAACAATGGAAACAAAGAGTAAAAAGAGGAAATCAACAAATATAGACTTCAAGTGACTCAAGTTAGTATCTTAGAAAGTATATGTATTTGAAATATGTTGATGGACTAAAAGAATACAAAGAATGTCCACGCAGATTTGAAAAAAGAACCGACTAGAAATTCTAGAAATATATATATTCATGTGTATACAATTAATTATAACAGAATTAAAGTTGAAAGCTTATTGGATAGGTTTAATAGGCAATGGGACCCAAGTGAAAAATTTTCATGAGCTGTATAACTAGATCCTAAGGAATTATCCAAAATAACAGAGAGAAAGGTAAACATGAGTTTAAGAGATACGGAATTAGTAAAATTGACATGCATCCAATCATAATGCCCAGAACAACCAGAAAGAATGACACAGATGTGAGATTTAAAAGATCATGGCTGAGAATTTATTAGAATTAATGGATTATTCAAATAATTAAAAATAAATGGAGTGAAAGATGATACAACAAAAAGGTGGTCACTGTGTGACACTGAACTAAGCCTTATAAATTCTTATAACAAATGTAATGCTGATTTTCATAAGGTTGTGACTTCTAATCTTTTTGACAGATGACATCAGACTGAAGCAGTTTGAAATTCTGTAAGGGGGAGTATAATTGAGTAACTGGTTACGTGTACTTTTTATCTAGCTAATTACCGAATTCTATTTATTTATTTATTTATTTTGTATTAAGATATCATTGATATACACTCTTATGAAGGTTTCACAAGAAAAAAAGTGTGGTTACTACAATCACCCATATATCGAGTCCTCCCCACACCCCATTGCAGTCATTGTCCATCAGTGTAGTAAGATGCCAGAGTCACTACTTGTCTTCTCTGGGCTACACTGTCTTTCCCATGATCCCCCCAACACCATGCATACCAATCGTAATATCCCTCAATTCCCTTCTCCCTTCCTCCCCACTGTCCCTTCCCCACCCCTCCTCTTTGGTAACCACTAGTCCCTTCTTGGAGTCTGTGAATCTGCTGCTGCTATTTTGTTCCTTCAGTTTTGCTTTGTTGTTATACTCCACAAATGAGGGAAATCATTGGTATTTGTGTTTCTCTGCCTGACTTACTTCACTGAGCATAATACCCTCTAGCTCCAACCATGCTGTTGCGAATGCTAAGATTTGTTTTTCTTATGGCTAAATAACAGAATTTGTATATGTATCATAATAATTCCATTGTGTATATGTATCACATCTTCTTTATCCATTCATCTACTGATGGACACTTAGGGGGATTCCATATCTTGGCATAGGGGTGCATATGTCTTTTGAATCTGAGATCTTGCTTTCTTTGGGTAAATTCCAAGAAATGGAATTTCCAGGTCAAATGGTATCTCTATTTTGAGTTTTTTGAAGAACCTCCATATTGCTTTCCACTATGGTTGAACTAGTTTACATTCCCACCAGCAGTGTAAGAGTGTTCCCCTTTCTCCACATCCTCGTCAGCATTTGTTGGTCCCAGTCTTTTTTTTTTATTTTTTATTAAGGTATTATTGATAAACACTCTTCCAAATTCTATTAATCCTAATATTTAATGGAATGTCTTGATTTTCATTGCGTATAATGCTATCATTAGCAAACAAAAATGTGTGATATCCCTTCCAATAACTATTTCTGTTAATTGCTTTTATCATGTTAGCTAAAACCACAAACTCTGCCATATTAGACATGCTGGCATCACCATCTTTTTCTTCCTTTTCATTGGAATGGCTTTAGTAATTCATGACTTATAATAATGCTTGCTTGCCTTGTATGTATGTAATCTTTATTGTGGTGATGTACTTTCCTTATAATACTTTTCTTAAGTTTTATTAGGAATCACACATTTTGGCATCTGATGAAATCATGTACTTTTTCTCCTTTAACCTGTTGCAGTGACATGTAAGTAGATTTCCTAATGTTGATCCATACTTGCATTCCTGGACCAAATCTTATTTGGCCATGTTCTATTCTTATCTTAAATAATGGCTAAATAAACTTTAATATAATAATGGATTTTTCCCCCATCTCTATTCATACATAAAATCATTCTATGCTATTTTTGGGTTTACCTTTATCAGGTCTTGTCATTAAGGTTAGAATAGCTTTAAAAACTTAATTGTGGGGTCTTCCTTTACTAGTGACTTATTACTATACAACAACTTACCCAAAACTGAGCAGTAGTTTTGCGATAATGAACATTTATTATCTCATTTAGTGTCTGTGTATCATAAATCCAAAAGTGAATTAGCTGGGTTGTTATGGCTCAGGGTCTCTCATGAGGCTTGGTTATGATGTAAGAATAACCTACAGTCATCTGAATGCTTGTCTGTAGTTGGAGGAAGAGAATCTTCCAAGACGGCTCACTTGAGTTCCAGACAAGTTCCTGTTGGCTGTGGCAAGACGATCTCCTTGTCACTTAACCTTCTCTGGAGGGCTAAATGCCTCTTAAAAGCATGATCGCTATTATGCCCCAGAAAGAGAAATCATAGAGTGGGATGAATAAGCAAGCCACAATGCCTATTGTGACCTAGTTTTGAATATCACATGCTGTCAGTTCTGTCACCTTCTATTCATCAGAAGCTAGTCACTTAAATCTGGCATATATTCAGAAGGGGAATTAGTCTCCACCTTTTTAGGTAAGGATATTAAAAACTTGTGGACATTTTTTAAAACCACCACATCATCTTTATGCTTTAAAAACTTGAATGCAGAAAGTATTTGAGCTTTAAAGATTAAATAAAAATCAGCTGTAAAATTACCTGGGCCTAAAGTGCCTAAAACCTAACTGGTAGATCTTTAAGAATTTCAGCAACTTAGAGTACAGTTGCCCACTGTCCACAGAGACAAAAGCCAACAAAACTCCCACATGATGTCCTAATGGGCTTTTTCCTGAAATTGTGAAGGACAAAATAGTGGTCTCCGCAGTTAAATAAAGCAAGCACAGCAGATTCTTTAAAAAAATATATTGAATGAATTGAATTAATTCATCTAAGAAATCCTAAACTGTAATCTGTAAGGCAAATCTCTATTGCATGATTATTTTTGGAATGTCCAACATATTAATATGTTTGGCCTTTTTGAAGAAAACAAACTAAAAGAGAAAATAAATACCATGAATTAAAATCCCAGAAAATACTGGTGTATGAAAATAACAATATGAAAAAAACCCAAAGTAATGAAATTTAAATTTGAACAAGAAGTTAAAGCTAATTTAATAATTCCTTTAAAATACAGAATTTAAGATTGATGATTGAAAAATACTAAAAAAAAAACCAAAAAGAAACCCTACTGTTTTAAATTATAAAATAACAGATTAAGAATTAGCAGAGGGAGATAAAAGAACTTAAACAGCATTTAGTCATGAAGTTTTTATTGTTGTTGTTGAATAATTTCAGTTTATTTCACTGAATAAGGTATTTTACATTTGTTAAAAACTGTTTGTTCCAAGCTATTAAGTGGCTTACAGAATTACATATAATAAACTTAAAAATGAAATCAATGGAGACAAAAAAGAGCATGTTAAATTTAAAAGTAAGTAAAACACATAATTGTGAGGATCTCTAATGTGGCCTAGCAACAGAGTAGGACTCAGCACTTAAGATCCGTTCTTTCCCCAACACTGCCTTCTAATGCTGCTTTTGTATGGGAATTACTAGAGGTCACTAATCTCTTTTTCCCAGCAATGTGCACCATAATATTTGCCATAACTGTAGTTTTAAAGTATCAAATAATTCAACCTATTCTAGCATTCATTCACAAGTCAGAAACAAGCATGACGATCATACAAGAGGTAAGAAGTTGACCCACTCCACAGCCTAAACCTGAGAAAAACTAGTTAGTTCTCAATTGTGCAGAGAGCTATCCCACCACACAGAATGACTGACAACTGTAATGTTCTCACAGCATAGTAGCTTAACAGTTGTTTCGCTAATAATGTCTCCTCCGGAAGAATGTGTAAAGGGTAAACTGACTGTTGTATCTTCTTGTTTTGGTATTTAGTCCTTTCATAGCAGGTCCTTGTTTTAGCATAAGGCAAAACAAACTATTAGAATACAGGTTTTTTCTATAAAAGAGAACAGATCCAGATGCTTCCTTAATTCTACCTATGAATTTTTCATTTGACAGTGTTATTAGGCTGCTTATGATCCCAAGCAATAAATGTAAAATATGAGACTTTGTATTTACTGAAATCCCAAGCAGTATGCTTGGTGAACAGAGGTCCCACATAATAACCTAAACGAAGAAACCCACCCAGAGCCAAGAATGTCCTATTAAGCACTAGTAGAAATGACCAGCACTCCTTGGATGACACAGTTAGCTTAGCCAGGATGCATACTTCTGCCATTGGAGATGAGACAAGCTGGGCCATTATATCTCCTGGCCAAGTTGGAATTATATTGAGTTAATCCTGTTTCACTTGGAATACAACAATGAATCTGGATAAAATCAGTCCTCCTGTTTCAGCTGCTAAGGGAGGAAAACAGTTCTACTGTTACTTCTACCTCTAAACCCAAATTTACTAGGTAGTCCTTATTATCTTTTAAGTCCTTTTAATAGTTTAATCATTTACTTCTTTGGTCATATGCTAACATACATTTGCTCCAAGAACTTTCATCATTGCTTTGGTTTCAATTATGTCTTTTATACAGGCAACAAGCAGATCTCTTGTATCCCAACCTCACCAGCATCTTGGACCTGAATTTGCAGCTGACAAAAGGACATTTCCTGTCTATCATCCTCCCCCTATACAATAATTACAGGACTCTCTATCTACGGTTGATATTATTTTAAAAGCTTTATACTTTCTAAATGTCTTTTGCTCATTTTTCTTTAAAACAACCAAGCATTGAAAACTCTACAAAAAATGTTATCTTAAAATGGTTGAGGTTCTTTACTTCCATTCCCCTTCAAAGGGTTCAAGGATACATGAGTCTTTGTAGATATACCTATCTTCATTTCAAGGGAAAGAGCCTGTAATTGATTCCCTTTCAATTGAACTTCCAAATAGAAATCCTCTACATAGATAGGGCCAGCCAATGTTAATGTACGCGATGGTGTTAGTTTTCAAACATCTTGACTAAATAAATAAAGGGGAGATGTAAAATACTATGGTTTGCCTGCTGAATCTTAATTTCTAAATTTCTTCTTCTTTCAAAACTTCTTTCCTACTGTATTTGCTGCTTTTTCAGCCATGATCTCTGAATACATCCTTCTGTTTTATCTTCTGAACTCAGAAGCAGCCAGCAGTTCTTCTACAATAAGAGTTCTCCTTTGTTTCTTGGGAATTTGTGAATGGTGGAAATCAGCGGGATTATCAACAAGGGTTCCAATCTGAAAGTACTTGGGGAAGCCATCCCTATCATTTTACTTCTAAAACCTTATTGGGTCCTGCTTGCTCTCTTCTTCAGTGATTTGAGATAGTTTTTTAGTTCATCTGAAAACCCGTTTATTGCTTACAAAATGCAGTCCAGCGCCTTCTCTCTCCCCTGATACAGAAGGAAAGCAACACAAGCAAGCAAGCAAGCAAGCAAGCAAGCAAGCCCATCCCTTTAAACTCTCAGGTTCACACACGCCCTCCGTTGCCCAGATAATTACCCATTGACAAGGACAAGAACTTGTCTCCAACCCCACCCCGAAGATACACAAATGCGATAAAATCAGGGTAATCTGGAAATGTTACAATTTTACACAGGCTACCCCTCCAGAAATCTCACTTTACAATCTACTCGTTCCGCTTCTTCCACAATGGTCCCTGGGCTAGAAAACTGGAGCATTGTGACTAGAATAATGACATAACAATAGTAACAATAGAATAATGATAATCCTAAAGCCAGAGAATTCAGCTAGGCTCAAAGTTTTATGCAGATTAAGTCCATACCTCCTCCATTCCTTAGGCCAGGCAGTAGTTGAGGGTTCAGAGCAATCATCATGCAGCAGTTACAGCCAGAGGCTGCATTCAGGCCACAAGGATTGAAGGAGAAAATAAACTTAAGGATGTTAAGATACATGTTTTCATGACACCAGCATAGGTAAATCTTGTCTATCAGGTAAGATACATTCAAGAGGGTGTCCTTGTGATAAAACAGTGGGAAGAATGGGATCTTGTCCTGGTCTAGTATACCACACTTTCACCCTGCTCCCTGTGGGAGTTACAGATGGGTCCATATATAGGGCTATGGAAGGTACACGCACTGGCCATAAAGATAAAACAAAACTTCCCTGCAAGATGCTCTTACCTCTTGGATGTTTGGGGTACATTACCATAACCTTTGGGGGCCATTCAGCTGTTATTCCAGGAATACACACGAGGCCAGTTTCCAGGTCTCTCCCATGAGATGCCAAAAGGGCCAGCCATCGCTAGTCCACGTGTCAAAATGTCCAGGGCCAGGTCCATTCAACAGTGTCTCCAGGGCTTAATGCAGTAGGGGCTGGCAGCAGGATGTTGCTCTGCTGGCCATATCCTAGCTTCAATAACTCTTCTTTGATTGGACGTACAATTGTATATGAGAGGCAGAAAGGTGTGTGAGCATATCCACAGGGCTCAAAGCTCCTTTACAGGGCTTCTCATTCAAAAGCCACAGCACTGTCCATAGGGGAACAGACCAACCCCATACACTACTGGTGTCCAATTTCAGGCCAGATTTCAATAAACCGTTGTACCTTTCTATCATGCCTGTCCTGGTAGGATTATATGGTTGGTACATGAAATTTCCACTTTATTCCTAATTGCTGCACCCATTTTTGTAACACATGTTCAGTAAAGTGTATGCCTTGATCACTCTCAATCACCTGCAGCCAGCCATAGGCTGCTAAGAGATGCTCTAAGACCCTCTTGGTCATTTGCTGATCTACACGATGTGCAGGAAAAGCAACCAGTAGTCCACACAGGTCATGACATACTGATATCCTTCTGATATGGGCAGAGGCCCAAGATAGTCTATTTGCCATCTGACGAGGGGTACTGGTCCCCTTACTACTGTCCCATGTTGCTGTGGGACTCGGTGTCCCTTAGAGCACACAAGACACTCTTTGTGGCCTCTGCTGACTTCTTCAAAGATCAATGGCAAGCCCCACCGACGGGCTACAGCCCATATTGTCTTTTGGCCACAATGATGAAGCAGCCACATTGTCCCTTGTGCAACAAACGCTGGTGTAGCCATTGGGCCACATCAGAGGCAGGCTTTTCTTCTACCCAGCACACCTGGGTCAATGTGTCTGCTTCATCATTCCCTAGGGAAGCTAAAGGCAAACGGTCAGTCACATGATATACAGTAACAGTCTTAGTCTGACCAGAGGCCCACAGAACTTTCTACAATGCTTGCCCCCAAAGGGGCCAGTGAACAATCATCCAGTTGGCATGATACCATGTCAGTAGCCACAGGGTCAAGCCCCAAGAGGTGTCCCAGCTGTCAGTGCAGACAACTATGGGGGAAGGCTCCTGGGTCATCACGAGCCATACTGCCCACAACTCAGCCCACTGACTGCTCTTCCCCTCTCCATCCTCCATCCATATTGGCTCAGTCTTAGGATGGAAAGCCACAGCCCTGCACTATGGGGCTGCCCTTGACTAGAGACGTCTGTATACCAAGCATCTTCAGGTATAGGGGCTTTTCCCTCTTGATAAGGAGTCTCGGCTACCAAGGGCTGAAAAGCAAGTTCTTCCTGCTTTCCACTGGTAGAGGTCACTGGCCCCAATAAGCATTGGAGTTCTCCACTTAAGGGGCTAGTAGAGAGGGCGCTGCACTGCTGTAATTATGCACCCCAGTTGGCCACTGTAGGTGTCTGTTCCACGCCACTCCATGGCCTTTGGGCCCAGTATCACACCCACCACGCGATGGGATAGGTGGTTATTACCTTGGTTGGAGCTGTTACAGCAATGGGCTCAGCAGCCAGCAAGGCATGGTACACAGCAGCCAGTTGCTTCTCTATCAAGGTGTACCAGACCTCTGCTCCTTTTCACAGTTGTGACCAGAATCCAACAGGTTGGCATGTCCATTCAAGCTGCTGCTAAAGACCCCATCCATAACCATCTTCGGTTACAGGAACATCTAGTTAACAGGGCCGTGATGACTCCATTACATTCAAGGCCTGTATGGCCTTGATTGCCCTCTTGGTAGCAGTAAAAGCAGCTGCACATGTGTCATCCCTGTCCCACCTGATGCCCTTTCATACCAAGCAGTATAAGGGCTTCAGAATTTGTGCCAAGTGCAGGATAAACACTCTCCAGTAGCCCAAAAGACCCCAAAACTCATGTAATACTGCCACAGTGGTAGGGGTGGGGAAAGCCTGGACCTTGTCTATAACTGCCTCAGGGACGATAGTTTTACCAGACCAGACAACCCCCAAGAATTTCAGACAAACCAGGTCCCTGAACCTTGGTGCTGTTCACCATGCATCCTTTTTCCTGTAGATCTTGCAAAAGTCCAGGAACTGCCCCTTCTAAATCTGAAAGAGAATCAGATGTGAGCATAATGTCATCAATGTAGTGATATAACCGCACTGTTTGCTGTTTCCTCCATGTGGGCAAGTCCTGGGCGACAAGTCCATGACAGATGGTGGAACTGTGGAGATATCCCTATGGAAGGACAGTGAATGTCCATTGCCAGCCTTCTGACATAAAGGCAAACTGTTCCTGGCTTTTCTGTGCTATTTCCAAAGCAAAGAAAGCATTAGCAAGGTCTATGACATAATGATACATTCCCAGTTCATGGCTCAGGGTGTCCAGAATGTGTGCTATAGAGGGGACAGTAGCATGCAAAGGGGGTCTGACTTTATTCAGTTCCCTGTGGTCTACAGTGATATGTCAGGAGCTGTCTGGCTTTCTCATTGGCCACACTGAGGAATTAAAAGGACTATGTGTTGGCTTTATGATGCCCACCCTCTCCAACTCCTGTAAAGTTTCTCCTATTTCCTTTTGCCCCTGCAGGTGATTTATACTGCTTAGTATTTGTCACCCACTGACGTACAAGCAGAGCTACAGGTGGGTGGTTAACATATCCCCTCAGAACTGCCTTTACCACATGTACCCTCAGTCTGAACTCACCTGCAGTGGTCTGTAACCACAGGCCCTGCAGAAAATTTACCCACAAAATATATTCAGGGATGGGAGAAATGTACACTGTATACTCCTTTGGGGGTAAATGCCCTATCCCCAATGAGATTTCGGTTTTCTTCACTCTAATTGCCTTACCCCCATAGCCATCTATCACAGTAAGGGTCCTAGGAAAACACTCAGGGTTGCCATCAATCAGAGAAAACTCAGCTCCTATGTCCACCAGGGCCAGCACACATTGTACATCACAGGGGACCAATGAATTGCTAATTCTACATGTGGCCTTTGGTCCCCACCATGTCACCCAAGGTGGGTATTTTGACCCACACCCTCATTCGAACTATGACACCCAGTTGTCCTCCAGTGGGGGTGAGGGCTCAGGTGAATCCTGAGTACTGTTTCCCATAAAGTTTTGCAGGGACACAAGCCAAGCATGAGGCCTTGACTCTGGTTTCCGTGTCCCAGACCTCAGCGGCTGGAACTGCTGCTCTGGCTTTAATTGGTGCCACAGTTCTAACAATATTCTATTGCGCTGCCCATCCAGTTTTTCTTTCACTACTCCTTCCTTTATCAAATCAACCCACATCAAGACCTTCACGGAGCTTTTTGCACTTCTCTTTACAGTCATGGCCCGGACTTCCCTCCATGCCGCAATTTTTTCAACCAGCCCAGATCTGCTAAAGTACGAGTAGCCTCACTTAATGGATTGCCATAGGTGGGGGGCAAGAGTATTCACTAGGGACCCTAAGAGAGATGCGGGAGCTGTATGCAGCAACAGGTTTCTCATTCCTATAGTGAACACCTCCTCATCAGGGCCCTGGACATCCATATTATAGATGATATTTTTCATACCCAATTCCCGCAGTACCTGTTAGGAGTTCTGCATACGTTTTCCAACTATTGGGAAAATATGGTAAATCACCCTGATTAGGCGTAATTACCCTGATGGCAGCTGTTAGCCATTCCAGGAGCCTCTGATTCCCTGAGGTGTGATGGGCATTTTGCATCTGCTGCCCGAGGGAAGGGTGAGTCATCAGGGAAGCCATTCTACTCATCTCAGTACCCCACACAGTAATGTTTTCCACCCCCATATTCCAGGGACATAAATGCCATGTAGGCAGAGAGATTCCAATGGCCTCTGCCTACACCGGATGCTCATGTCCACCAGCTCATCCTGGGTATAGGGGCGGAGCACGGAGTGTTCCACAACCTGGGGAGGGGCTGCCCCTCCACCTGAGGAGCTCACGGTAGTTTCGTTTTTATTTTTTTAATCAAAGCTGTGCGGTCCTTTTAAACAGGAGAAGATGGTACCCCGCCTCCTCCTCTTCTCTCTAGAGCTTTACCAAGGGCTCCTTCTCCACCATTTCCAGGACTGAAGGCACTACTCTTTCCTCCTCCTCCCCCACTGCCTCCTGCAATGCGGCTTTTGCTGCTATCTCCCGTCTAGCCGCTGCTAAGTTTCTTCTAGGAGTGTGACCTGCCTTTTCAGTAACTGTCTCTTCTTTAACAGCATCCCATAGGTTATCACCCAGCTCCTCCAAGCGATGTGTCTCTCTCCCATCTAAGTCCCTCTCTCTTCTCGCTAACCCTCTCAATAATACTCTTTCTCCTGTATAACATTTTCCACTATCTCGATGAAAAGACACCCTACAACGCCAGCCACTACATGGCCCCATAAGGTCTCCAAGCAGTCTTCCAACTCAAGGAGAGCTAATTCTGCAGCTTCCGGATGTTTCCACTCTTCTCCTGTTCTGGGGAAAGCCCAACCCCTCTAAGAGGTACTTTACCCTAGACCAATTCCCCAGTAGGGGTTCCCAAGTTGGAAGCCTCACAGCCAGCGGGATAATAACAGGTGAAGCCGCCCTCCCCCTGCTGCTGCATCCGCTGGGGCGTCCCCACCATCCACAGGAGCAGCCCTCCCGAATGTCTCACCCATTATGACAAATTTCGGGTTCAGAGGAACTGGGCCACTGCGCTAGGTGTAAGTCTGAGAAAAGGAAACCCCGGGCAAAATACCTTTATAAACCGAAATCAGTCAAAGGAAGAGAAATAAAGTTTAAAGCCCGTTTATTGCTTACAAAATGCAGTCCAGGGCCGTCTCTCTCCGTTGCTCAGGAAGAAAAGCAAGCCAGCAAGCAAGTCAGCCCCTCCCCTTAAACTCTCAGGTTCAGATAGGCCCTGGGTTGCCCAGGTTATTAATTACCCATTGACCAGGAGATGACCTCTCTATTCCTGAGGATATGCAAATGCAGTAAAGCCCGGGGAGATACTCTGGGAATGTTGCAATCTTACCCACACCAGCCATCACCTGATGTTTTTTGTCTTTCTTTATGGCGTTTTTTCTGAAGTTGATACTTTGACTCACTATATTGTGGGACACAAGTTTTTTCCAAAATCAGGAGTAATGACAGCTTTCTGCATAAACTCATTTTTTTTTTCTCCTTGATCTGTGTTAGGGTCCTCTTACTTGACTATAGTTTGTCTGCATTGAAATTATCATACAAACCACCTAATTGTTTGATACTCAGACCAGGGTCTATGCTGTTGCTTGTCAAATTCAGGCTAAAAAACTGGGAAAAGGAGCAAAGTCTATGTGCCTGGCTTCTTCCTGACTGCACATACTGGTTTCCCAGAGCAGGGTGGGTGGGCAAGGAGGAGACTCTTGCGTGGGGGTGGGGCACGCGGGGGGTGCATAGTTGTAAGGGCGTGAGGAGTGTTGAGGGAGGAAGGGAGATGGGTGAAGCGGGGAGGATAGTTGAGAGGGTGAGGAGAGGTGGGGGACAAGGAGAGAGGGTGAGGAGGCTGAGGGGGCAGGAGGGGGACGTTGTGAGGAGGAGTGAGGGGTTAGGAGGGTGAGATGATCAGGAGGGGTGAGGTGATGATGAGGGTCAGTCCTGAAGTTTTATAAGGTGATTGTTGACATGTGTCAAAATTTCCTGGTAAATTGTACCATTGAGACAGGAACCATGGATGTAGTCAGAGTAGGGTGAGGGCCCCTGGAGGGGGCAGGGCGGGATATTTGCAGTCAGAGCAATGTAACTACATGCAAAGAACCCCCCCCCTGCTAAAACTCTATGTGAAACATTGAGCTCTAGAATCATTCTTCAGTAAAATCAGTTAATGTTCCCCAGATAAAGAAGAGCAGCACATATTTTATTATGCTAACCATTTATAATCATGTGTAAGGTTCTCTTTAGCATACTAAAAGGCCCAGGCTTATGTACTGTCTTCCTCCTTCAGATCTGATGAAGTGATTTTGCAAACTGGGCAACTAATTTAGCAAGTAAACCCAGGCATAAACAACACAGTAAAAGGCAGGAAGGATTCCACCTTAAAGATAAGATTGCATTTTAATACCCAAGAAGTTAAGACGTTAAAAATTCTTCACTTACTCTTTAGCAAACAATGCCTTAGCCCACCTTGGGGGCTGAGCAGGTCACCTCCTTTCATATGCCCCCAGACCAAGATGCTGGTATCTCAGAAAGAAATCAGAGGAAATTGCTGGTGTTAAGCTAATTCTAAATATTCAGAGACCACTTAACAAGTCCACACCCCTAAGTTTTTTCATGTTCTTGAAAAATCCTCAGCTGCCTATAAAAACCCCTAGACACAGCACCACCCTGGACTCTCTTGTCCCCTCCTGGCGTGAGCTGGGAGCTCTGTCCTTTCACTATATCTCTGAATAAAAGCCTGTACATTGCTCTCCTACCTTTACTGTTTGTGAAGCGCATTCTTCGGCTCCGCAAACAAGAACCCCAGCATCATCTTGCCTGTAAACCAGAATATTTTTTTGTAACTCAATTCATTTAAGAGATAGCCACTGAATGTCTTTGTGCCAGGCACTCACATGAGCAGGAGAGATACAAGGAAAAATAAGGTTGTCCTTGACCTTCTGGAGCTCTCAGTTTTGTAGACAATAACGGAAGCTCACAGCTAATTGCCTTTATTTTCCTTTATCTTTCACTAAGACCTAAAAACGTGTTTATCACTCTGGAAATCTGCAAGGAGGTGAATAGACTCAGCTTTTAAGGGAACTACCAAATTCATTAAATTAAGGTGAAAATATTCATCCTAAATTTTAATAAAATATAGTAATATGAATATCGCTGTGACATAGCACAAAGTTAAGGAACAGTTCATAAAACTGCTCTCACATCTGATACCAACTGCAAGGTTCAGGTTTCCAAAACTCAGATTTGATAAATCACTAAAAGGACTCACAGAGCTCATTAAAAGCTATTATACTCAGGGTTGGGGTTTAATATATCAAAAGAATACAGATTAAAATAAGCCAAAGGAAAAGGCACATGGAGGAGAATCTAGGAGGGTTCCAAACTCAGAGCTTCTAGTAGTCCTTTTCCAGTGGTGTCATCCTCTCTGCAACATTGTGTGGCAACCAAAACATGTTGCCAAATAGGAAAGTTACCTAAGCCTTGGTGTCCAGACTTTCATTTGCTTTTTATCACTGTAAGTCCAGGGAAAGGAAATCCCTGGGCAAACTACCTCTAAAAACCGAAATCAGTCAGAGAGAAATAAAGTTTAAAATCTGTTTATTGCTCACAAACTGCAGTCCTTGGCCCTCTCTCTTTCCTGCCCAGGCAGAAGCAAAACCGGCCTTCACCTTCACTTCTGAGGTACAGATATGCCCTCCATGGCCCAGGTAATTATCCATTGATATGGAGATGAACTTCTCTCCATTCCTGAGGACTGATGCAAATACACTAAAGCTTCTTTCCACCTCTGAACGCCTACTGATATGCAGATGTACTAAAGCCAGGTGAGATATTCTGGAAATACTACAATTTTACCCACAATCACATAAACAGAATTGATGAACCACCAGACTGATCTTTAGTTTCCAGTCCCTCTAGAGGTGTTTCAGATATCACATGGCTGAAGCCCCCAACATAAATGACATTATTAGACAATCTAGTGAAACCCAAGGCCTTCTGATAAACAAAGATACTTTTACTATGCAGGTCATCTCAAGGGCCTAGAGATCAGCTCCCAACAAAAAGCAAGTTACACCTCTCCTAGGATAAGGTTCTTTCATATATTTTCACAATTTTCAGTTAGCTATCTATCATTGACCATAACTTGAGTTCTACAACTATTTGCATTTTATGACTGTTCTGTCATCTACTTTTGGATATTTAGATCAGTTTTGAACCCAGAAATTACAAGGATATTTCTTTTTGAAGACTATTTTTTGTAGTCTATTCAGATGAAATATCTTCCGCAGTCTCCTGTCCTCCAAACCCTGGATGTAGGAAGACACTTAAGAGAGTAGAGATAACTTTGGAGGAAATTTAAAGTTCTTGCATTTCAATTTGGTAGTGAGACAGGGACCGTGGGTTTAGTCAAAATAGGGTGAGGGCCTCCGTAAAAAGCAAGGCATATTTACAGGCAGAGCAATGTAACTACATGCAAGGAAACACCTTACCAAAACTGTTTAACATTAAGCTCTAGAGTCATTCTTCAGTGACATTAGTTGATATAACCCAGATAAAGTAAAAGTAGCCCATGTTTTTATTATGCTAATTGTTTGTAATCACATGTAAGATTCACTTTAACATGCTAAAGGAACTTATTATCTCATCAAGGACAAACATCCTTGTGCCCGAAGTCGCGAATCCCAAGGAGACCACGAAGGAGCCAACACGGATGAAAAAGCAAAGAACCTTTATTCGAGCTGGCCCGAGCTCATTTTCACACCCGTGCAGACACAGTGGCCAGGTGCCAGAGAGAGCCCGCGTTTTCTCCAGAACAAAGGTTTTATAGGTTTCCAGGGCGGTTGGGGGGGGGGGTGTGATGGCCGTGGCCCTGGCTGACTGGCTGGGCC
Organism: Manis javanica; assembly: GCF_040802235.1. NCBI lineage: Eukaryota > Metazoa > Chordata > Mammalia > Pholidota > Manidae > Manis > Manis javanica. The sequence goes on along the minus strand of NC_133171.1, from coordinate 66,372,584 downwards.
TGGGGGTAGTTGGGGGCGGGTGATGAGTCGTGGCTCTGGTCAATTGGCAGGGTCTGGGGGTAGCTGGGGGGGTGATGGGTCGTGGTTTGGTCAGTTGGCAGGGTCCAGGGGTGGTGGGTGTACTTCTTGCTGACTGGAGGGGAGACAGAGACTAAGCTCCGATTGGCTGAAATAGGATCTGGGTCCCGATTGGCTGAGGTAGACCCCGGGTCCTGATTGGCTGAGGTAGACCCCGGGTTCTGATTGGCTGAGGTAGAACCCGGTTCCTGAATGGCTGAGGTAGAATCCAGGAGCTTGCCCTTTCATCCTAAGGCCACTTTTAACAAGTCCACATCCTAAACCAGTTTCCCAAAATCCTCAGCTGCCTATAAATCCCCCTGGCTCTCCTGTCCCCTCCAGGTGAGATCTCTAGGAGCTCTTTCCTCTCCCTTTATTTCTAAATAAAAGTATCTGCCCTGGCTCTCCTACCTTGGATATTTGCTAAATTCATTCTTCAACTCCGCAAACAAGAATCCCGGCATCAGTAGCATGGTTATTCCACGCTAAACAGAAAAAAAAGACTCCTTTTTCTTTACATGAACATTAGCACTTGAGTGGCGTTTACTTTCATAAACCATTTATTTTGTTACCATGTGTAAGTCCGGGGAGAGGAAATCTCGGGGCAAAATACCTCTAAAAACCAAAATCAGTCAAAGGGAGAAATAAAATTTAAAATCCATTTATTGCTTACAACTTGCAATTCAGGGGCGTCTTTCTCTTCTGCTCCAGAAGAGGCAAGCAAGCAAGCCAGCCCCTCCCTTTAAACTCAGGTTCAGACACACCCTCCATTGCCCAGGTAATTACCCATTGATATTGAGATGACCTCTCCACCCCTGAGGATATGCAAATACATAAAGCCAGGCGAGATATTCTGGAAATGTTACAATTGTACCTACACCATGATGGACAAGGAACAGGAATTGTAGAGAAGTGAATGAGTAATGTTTTAGAATTTTGTTTAGCGGTGAATGTTAAGCTATATTTCATAAGTATGAACCAATGCCATAGAACAGCCAAATTATGACTGTGTTTAGGAAACAAGAGGAACAAATGGAGAAGAAAGGTGAGAGAAATTGAGGAGGGCTCAAAAGGAATGGAAGAAGCAAACTGCTACTATAAAAGGGGAGGGTAAACCCCTAGATAGTGAAGAGAAGCCTACTGTCCACTGTGGAAGGAAAAAGGAAGAAGGAAAAGAGGAAAATGAATAGATAGACCTTGTCATGTATTTGGTGTTTCAGCTGGATACAATACCTGTTATATAACCGAAATACTTCCCACATTTCTTGGATTTGGAGTTGAGTGGATGAAATGTTACCATATTTGAGAGACTTTCAGGTGTAAGATGGCACCCTTATACCCCATTCTTAACTTGCTCTATTCATTCTTCATTACAAGGAGCACTAATTGACAGCAATGTATTTATTTTTGTTTCCCCAACCCCTTCTCAAGAATTAAAGCTCCCCTGGACAAGTTAGTCCTTTTGGCTGCTGACTCTCCAATGCCTAAAGCTATTCAGACACACTGTAGGCTCTCCAAAAGTATTTGCAGGATGACTTAAGTACACATATGTCTATAAATACAGGGATAGAAGCCAGAGCTGAGCTGTCACAGTGGTTCAACTGAATGAGTGACTTAGCCTTTCTGGGTCTCACTTTCCTCATACATACAACAAGGATAATAATAGTACCCTACTGAGAGTTATTTTAAGGATTAGGAAGATAACTTCTATAAGGCTCTTAGAACAGTTATGGGCATTTAGTAAGCACTTAGCAATTGTTAGCAACTTTTACATTTTCCTTAATCACTGAATTAAAATGAAAATAAAAGTGGCCAATTCTCTTCAGGTCAAACACTAAAGGGAGAAAATATAAGCTTTTGAACTATTTAAGTTCCACCCCAAGAAGGGTAGTTGCGGGATTTGTAACAGAGACCATATTTTCAGGAATATCTCTTGATAAAACATGATTTGAGTCATTACCTGTTCATGCTAATGATGACAAAAATGTGGGTTAAACAGGGGCAGAGATACCTCATAGCAAATTATGTGAGCACATGTAAAAAGAACCTTATTCATTGTATAGCAAATATTAATTAACACTGTATAGCAAATGGCACCTAACAAATAAACCCATTTTATTATTTCAATTAGGGGAGATATATGAATGCAGAGAAGAAATGAATGCAAAAGTAACTGAAAATTAAATCAGCCCATAGAAGTTATGAAATATGGAAAGTCTGATCTTCCTGGGAGTGGTTGATTAGTGTGTATATCTTGTCCAAATCCAACCCATCCTGGTTTGCTGCACATTGATCATTAAAAGGAGGTCATTACCTGAGTGGAAGAGCCTCAATAAAGTGTTTAAACTTGTTCATTTTATTTTTTGAATTATAAAAACAGAATGTAATTCTTCTACGGGCCTAGTTACTGGGAAGTCATGATTTACCATGGATTAACTTTGCTTGGAGAAGTGTGAATGAGAGGATGGCAAAACATCTGTAAATGAGATGTTATGATTAATAAAAATCTGCAGGAATTCTGCATTCATTGTTGATTCGAATTCTTCCCCTATAAGCTCCCCTTCCTGGACATACAATGTATTTTTCACTTTATCTTCTGGAGTCAGGATCTCAATGAATAAGCAAGCCTAAGCACTTTTGGATTTGACATAAACAATTTAGTTTAGCTATGCTGGCGTTTGAAAGATTACTTTCAGCATCTTAATTAAGGGGAACACAATACTTTGAAGCACTCTCAAACGTGAATGTGCACCAAAATCACCTGAAGTATTTTTTTAAACAGATTGCTGGGCCCCACCCAACAACTTCTGATTCTCCAGATCTGGAGTAGGATTCGCTAATTTGCCTTTAATTTCCAGGTGATGAGGCTGCTGCTCGTCCTAAGATCACAGTTGATGAATTGCTTTAAATTAAGACATGGGATTTCCCTAAAATGCTACTAACCAAATACCCACACAAACTCAAAAAAACACACCGAGGTTGAAACGGGAAGTGCGGAGTCTTGAAATTTGGCAGTGGTAGTCTTCCTCCCACCGCGGCCACGCAAGGGCGGAAAGCACAGCGAAGCTTGCCCCGCCTCCGGCAGCTCATAGCCACGCCCCCACACCGCCTCCTCATTGGTTCGCCCTTGTCTGCCCCTCAAACCCTGTTCCTTCATTGGTCCATCTTCGCCCCTATGTCCCGTCGCCCGAAAGTGGCGTACAGGACACGTTACGCTACGCTAAATTGGCTCTGGAGGCGACGGTGCGCTTTCAGCAGCTGTGTGGTTGTCCCGGCGAGGCTTCGAGTGACCGTCCCCTGCTGTATTTTCTACTGGAAAAACTGTATCTTCTTTAATCTCATCTTTAGGTGCATTCAGGGCCGACATCCTAAAATTAGGCACATTAGGCCCAGGGCCTAGGGCCCACAGTACTTTTAGAGACTCACAAAAATAATTTCTAATAATATCAAAAGAAAAAAAACTTTTAGGTCGACGAAAACGTTCTAATATATTAGTATATTAATCTGTACATAATTTTAATAACGCTAGTATTTCTATTATTTTAATGGGGAAGGGACCCAGGAAAGCCAAAGTGCCTATGGCCCACAAAAGACAAAGAATGCAGACGGGTGCAGGTCGTATCCAACTACTTCCAGTTGTTTTCATTTACTTAGAAAACTTTTTTTTTTTTTTACGAACACCTAGGCACATTTCCAAGTGCTAACCAGATGTTAACTCCTAATACCCATAACACACCTGTGAACTATTGATATCCTAATTTTATCCACAGATTTAGTGAGTCACCCAAAGCTTAAATTTTTTCCCAGTGTCACACAGTTAGTAAACGACAGGGGGTTCTGACTCAGGTAGTTTAGTTCCACGATTCCTTCTCTAATCCATTACAGTAAAAACGTTTCCTGTTAGTAACTAAGCTGTTAGCCCAAGTAACAGCAGGTAAAATTTAGACCAAACTAGCCAGGTTTCCCTGAGCCCTTTTCTCAACTTGGCCTATAAAGACCTGAAAAAAACATTCACATAGTTTCTAATAGCTCAGGGCTGTATCCCTAGGAGGACCCTAACCCTCTTAAATTGGCTGCCCTAAGTCAAGACCCACCATTCGTTCATTCTTCTTTATTTGCCTTTTCCTTTTTTTTTTAAAGAATCACCTTGACTATTTTGCTCATCAACGTGAATTTTACAGTCTTTTACCAAAAACCCAGGTGAAGTTTGTGGATTGACATTGAATGTTTAGGTTATTTGGGAATTTATGTACATTTTAGCAAATTGAGTCATCACAAAACATAAACAGTGCAGTGTCTAACTCTTCATTTGAGTGAATCTTATTTTGTATCCTTCAATAACATTTCATAGTTTTATTCACATAGGCATGGAATATTTTTTCTTAAAATCCTTAGAATGTGTTGTATACTTGTGAATGATGTCTGTTTTTTCTATTTCAACTGCAGAGAAGTCACTGCTATGACTTTTATGTGGTGCTCATATATTCAACCAAACCTGCTGAGCTGCATTAAATTTAGTTGCTTATAGATTCTCGTGAATTTTTACAGATGTATTCAAACAATGTAAATTCCTTCTTGTTCTAGTCTGTTGAAAATGTTGGTGATGGAAGAGTGCTATATTCTACTAAAAACTTTTCCTAGTAGCTATGGAAATGACCACATAGTTTTTACTCTATCAGTATCTTACACTGGCAGATGTATGATGCTTAAACTTTTCTTCCATTCTTGGAATAAAGCCTATGTGATATACTATTATTTTTTAATTAATAGTCTCCGTTTCTATTTGCTTGTGTTTTAAATAAAGTTATTTTCTTAACTAAATGTTTGTGAGACAAAACTATAATTTTCTTTTTCTTTCTTTCTCTTTTTCTGTTTTGTATTTTTGTCCAGTCTAGATGATAAGGTTATACATTTTCAAAAGAAAAAAAGGAAGAGAACTATTTCTCTATTCAGACAGCTTCTATAAAACAGGGCTTATAGATTCCTTACATTTCACTAAAAGCTGTAAAACCCAGCTGTGCTTGGTATCACTTGGATTGAAGGGTATAGAAGAGATTGTTTTATTGCCTATCACATTTACTTATAATCACAACTTGTTTATTAACTTTTTTTCTTGAAAACTTTTCCTGTTCTCTTGTTTTTTAATAAAAGTTATTAATAGCATTCTCTCAGGGGAATCCATGAACAATTAGATTTAATAAAAGCTCAACAGGATTGGTGGTTATACCAGCACCACATAAAAATCATAGCCTTTCTGTACATTAGCAGTAATGTATGTGGAACTGAAATAGAAAACCCAGACATATTTACAAGAGTATAACACGTTCCAAGGATTCTACATCCAATTATTTCTACTTAATTTCGATTTACTCTCTTATTCCTAGCTACTTTGGTTGAATACCTAGTTTACATATTGCTAGTCTGGAGGAAGGAAAAACAAGGATATGCAAACAGAACAGAGAGATGCCATAGGGGGAGAACAGACCAGACCCCAAGGTCTGTGCCTTACATGGTAAGGGTACAGCTCTTCCTGAATTCCATCCTTCTGATGTGCCAGCTAAGACACGGATGTCAGCCTCCTCCCTCTTGAAAGGAAAAAAAGTTTCTAGTTGTCTATTATGTCACCTTTAGCCAATCATACCTCTCCACGCCCCCTAGGATAGCTTGCCCACTCCTCCCCCTCCTAATCCCTTATAAAATCCCCACCTCCCTAACCGGTGTGACCTTCCCGTTCCTGGCCTGTAGTAGCCAGACCGCGGAACATCATCTGGGAGTTGCGCTCAAATAAACTACCTGGCCCTTTGTTGCCTCTCTTCGCCTGCTTACATTGGCTAGAATTTATCTTACACATATATTCAGTGTTTCTTGTTCTTTAATAATGCATTTTATACTATATATTTCCCTTTTATTACCACTTAAGATACATCCTACAATCTTCATATGTATTATTCTCATTCATATTTATTTCACACTATTGCATCCTTTCCTTTAATGATATCCATTCTATTCCATGGTATTTAGAAGACGTGATTTAGTTTTAGTTTCCAAGCATATGGGAAGATTGTTTTGTTTTTACTATCTTTAAAAAAAAATCCCTTGTATTGCTATTTAATGAGATTATGATAAAAGAGTGCAGTGTACACAAACTTATTCTTTGGTAGTTACTGTGACTGTTTCTGAAGCCAGGGTTGAAATTTTGAAATTATTAAATGTCTGTTCTGAAAAAAGTCAGATACTATCTATAAGTGCAGGAATCACAGGTCATGTTTGTTCATTATGTTGTTCAAATCTTCTACAACCATAAGCATTTTTCTTTGCTTTTTATATGAATTTCTAAGAGTAGTATATTGAAAGCTTGCTCCACAATTGTAAACCTGAGGTTCTCCTTCTAATTCTGCCATTTATTGCCTTTCATGGTTAGTGGTTGTGTGTTCAGGTGCATACAAGGTCCTGAATGTTACATCTTATTAGTGGATTTTTATTTTATCATTGTGGAGTATCTATAACTCTCATTTTTAGAAGTTCTATTTAGTTATTTTTTAAAAGTGGCCTGGTTTTGATTGTCTCTTGCTTCTTGATATTATTCCATTTTTATTTATTTAACCTTTAAATGAATAGTTAGCATCTCTGATACTTTCAAAATCTGAAATTTTACATCAGAGAGAGGGAAGGGATCTAAAACTCTTATTAGGAAGCCTGATCTGTTTAATGTTTGATTTGGTCGCATTTGTTATGAGTTTATATTTGCACATTCCCAAGTTCCTAATAGAGTGCCTGAAACGTAATAGTTGTTCACTAAATATTGCATAAATAAACAACCCATGTGTGTGTCTAGAGAACTTCTAGATGATTACCTCCTGAAGGGACTTATATTTGCCTTCATAAGGCACTAGGTGGCGCAACCAACCCACGTCTCTTAAAGTTCAGGCCGTTTTCTTTGAAACTTTAGACTTGGGGAGGTGTGTGTTTAAATCCTTGTGGGGGATTTCTTCTTTCCTCCTCCACAGGGCCCTGCTGAGACAAACAGGTTGTCTTATGAATCTTTATTAGATTTTCTTCTTTTTCTCCAGCCTCCACTTCCTCAAAGGGACCTGGCTTTATGCTAGTTATCTCCAGTATGATATAAGGGCCTAGAATCCTTTATCCAAAGAGGCAGACATTAATTGACAAAGCTCTGAATATTCAAAATGATATTTGAAACAGGGAAATCATTCTGGTGTGTTTATCACTCTGGTTTCAGCTCCTAGGTTTTACTGGAAGATTTCAGGGGGCTTTTCTTGGCTTCTTGTTATCTAGGCTTCTTGTTGCTAGTATGTTTTTGTATTTTAGCCCTTAGGTATTTTGCTTCACGAGGGCTTTCCAGAATATCTTGCTTTTCAACACTTGAAATAAAAGCCCTGCAGTGTCCCATTAATACTTTTAGCTTGAAAATTTGTCTGATATTAATATTGCTATCCTTAACCATCCCTTGTGTGGGTAATATTGTAACATTTTCAGAATATCTTCCCCTGCCTTTAGGTATTTGCATATCTTTACTGGCGGAGAGAAGTTCATCTCCTTATCAATGCCGGGTAATTACCTGGGCAATTGAGGGCGTGTCTGAACCTGAGAAGTTAAGGGGAGGTGCCTGCCTTGCTTGCTAGCTTGCTGGCTTCATCCAAAGCAGAGGAGAAAGATGGCCAGGGACTCCAGCTGTTGAGCAATAAACCAGTTTTAAACTTTATTTCTCCCTTTGACCGATTTCGGTTTTTAGAGGTATGTTGCTCCAGGATTTCCTCTCACTGGCGTACACCTGGAGCAGTCGGCAGGGTGCCTCTGAACCTGAAATCTGTCATAATGGGTGAGACCTTTGGAAAGACTGCTCCTGTGAATGGCAGGGAGGCCCCAGCGGATGCAGCGACAAGGGGGTGCCACTTCAACTGTTATTATTCCCCCAGCTGTGGTGCTTCCAACTTGGAACCCTTATGGGAAATTGGTCTAGGGTAAAGTACCTCCTAGAGGGGTGGGGTCTTCCCCACCCTGGGAAGGAGTGGAAACACCAGAAGCTGCAGAATTACCCCTCCGTGAGTTGGAAGACTGCTTTATGGGGCCGTGTAGTGGCTGTCATGGTCGGGTCTATTTTCATCCAGATAGTGGAAAATGTTACACAGGAGAAAGAGAGGATTATCAAAGGACTCAGGCGGGAGACACACTTCAGCATCGTATGGAGGAGCTGGGCGGTAACCTACGGGATGCTGTTAAAGAAGAGAGACAGTTACCGAAAAGGCAGCTCACGCTCCTGGAAGATTCCTTAGCAGCAGCGAAGGCAGAGATGGCAGGAAAAGCAGCGGTGCAGGAGGCCATGGGGAGGAGCATAAAACAGTGGTGCCTTCAGCCTGGAAACGGTGGGGGAGGAGCCAAGGGAGGAGAGGAGGTGGGGCGATTAGCTGATCTGCTACAGAGGCCACCGTCTGAGGTACCATCTTCTGTTTTAAAGGCCCGCCCAGCTGTAATTAAGAAAATAAAAACGAAACAATCGCAGGCTCCTCGTGGAGAGGAGCAGCTTACTCCCCAGGCTGTGGGACACTCCATGCTCCGCCACATACCCAGGATGAGCTGGTGGACATGAGGGCCTGCTATGGGCAGATGCCATCAGAATCTCTGCCTACATGGCTTTTACGCCTTGGGATATAGGGGTGGAAAACGTTGTGCTGGGTACTGAGATGAGTAGACTGGCTTCCCTGACGACTCACCTTTCCCTCCAGCAGCAGATGCAAAATGCCTTTCACGCCTCAGGGAATCAGACACTCCTGGAATGGCTAACAGCTGCCATCAGGGTAGTTTGGCCTAATCAGGGTGATTTACCATATTTTTCCAGTATTTGGGAAACATATGCAGAGCTCCAACAGGTGCTGTGGGAATTGGTTATGAAAAATATCTTCTATAATATGAACCCCCAGGGCCCTGATGAGGTGTTCACTATAGGAATGAGAAATCTGGTGCTGCATACAGCTCCCGCATCTCTCTTTGGGTCCCCAGTGAATACTCTTGCCCCCCCACTTACGGCAACTCATAAGAGAGGCTACTGGTACTTTAGCAGATCTGGGGGAGGTTGAAACAATAAGGACACGGAGGGAGGTACACACGGGCCACAACTGAAAAGAAGGGCAAAAGGCCCCTTGAAGGTCTCGAGGACCCAGGTATGGGTTGATTTGATAAAGGCCTGGGTAGTGAAAAAAAACTCGATGGGCAGACCAATAGAATATTGTTAGAACTGTGGCACCAATTAAAGCCAGAGCAGCAGTTCCAGGCCCTGAGGTCCAGGACATGGAAACCAGAGTCAAGGCCTCATGCCCGGCCTGTGTCCCTGCAAAACTTCATGGGAAGCAGTACTCAGGATTCACCTGAGCCCTCACCCCCACAGGAGGATGATTGGGCATTGTGGTTCAACTGAGGGGGAGTCAAAGTCCCCACCTTGGAAGACAGGGTGGGAACCAGAGACCACATGTAGAATTAGCAACTCATTATACCCTGTGAATGTACAACGTGTCCTGGCGCTGGTGGACACAGGACCTGAGTGTTTTTTGATTCATGGCAACCCTGAGTTTTTTCTCGGAATCCCTGCTGTGATAGATGGCTATGTGGGTAAGGCAATTAGAGTGAAGAAAGCCCAAATCTCACTGAAGATAGGGCATTTACCCCCAAAGCAGCATACTGTGTTCATTTCTCCCATCCCTGAATATATTTTGTGGGTAGATATCCTTCAGGGCCTGTGATTACAGACCACTGCAGGTGAGTTCAGACTGAGGGTATGTGTGATAAAGGCAGTTCCAAGCACCCATCTGTACCTCTGCCTTTACCTCAGTGGGTGACAATATTAAACAGTATAAATTGCCTGGGGGGCACAAGGAAATTGGAGAAACTCTATAGGAGTTGGAGAGGGTGGGCATCATAAAGCCCACTCATAGTTCTTTTAATTCCCCAGTGTGGCCAGTGAGAAAGCCAGATGGCTCCTAGCATATGAGTGTAGACTACAGAGAATTGAATAAAGTCATATCCCTTTTGTATGCTGCTGTTCCCTCTTGTGCAGAAATTCTGGACACTCTCAACCACAAACTGGTAATGTATCATTATGTAGTAGACCTTCCTAATGCTTTCTTCTCTATTGACATAGAACAGGACAGTCAGGAACAGTTTCCCTTCATGTGGGAAGGCCGGCAGTGGACATCAGTAGACATTCACTGACCTTCCACAGGAATATCTCCACAGTCCCACCATCTGTCCTGAACTTGTAGCCCAGGACTTTGCCACATGGAGGAAACTGCTCGCAGTGCTATTGTATCACTACATTGATGATAACATGCTCACATCTAATTCTCTTTCAGATTTAGAAGGTGCAATTCCTAGACTGTTGCAACATCTACAGGAAAAAGGATGGGCTGTGAACAGCACCAAGATTCACAGACCTGATTTGCCTGTGAAATCCTTGGGGGTTGTCTGGTCCAGTAAAACTGAAGTTGTTCCTGAAGCAGTTATAAACAAGGTACAGGCTTTCCCCACCCCTACCACTGTGGCAGTATTATAAGAGTTTTGGGGTCTTTTAGGATACTGAAGAGTGTTTATCCTGCACTTGACAGAAATTCTGAAGCCCTTATACCTGTGGGTATGAAAGGGCATCAGGTGGGAATGAGATGAGACATGTGCAGCTACTTTTACTGCTGCCAAGCGGGCAGTCAGGGCCATACAGGCTTTGAATGTAATGGACTCATCAAGGCCCTGTGAACTAGATGTTCATGTAACCAAGGATGGTTATGGATGGGGTCTTTGGCAGCAGCTTGAACAGACATGCCAACCTGTTGGATTCTGATCACAAGTATGGAAAGGAGTAGAGAAGCAACTGGCTGCTGTGTACCATGCCTTGCTGGCTACAGAGCCCATTGCTGAAACAGCTCCAACCAAGGTAATAACCACCTATCCCATCGCAGGGTTGTTGTGAGACTGGACCCAAAGACCATGGAGTGGCATGGCACAGACACCTATAATGGCCAAATGGGGCGTATATTTACAGCAGCGCAGCACCCTCTCTACTAGCCCTTAAGTGGAGAACTCCAGTGTTTATTGGGGCCAGTGACCTATACCAGTGGAAAGCAGGAAGAACTTGCTTTCTAGCCCTTTGTAGCCAAGACTCCTTATTAGGAGGGACAAGCCCCTATACCTGAAGATGCTTGGTACACAGACCGCTCTAGTCGTGGGTAGCCCCCGAAGTGGAGGGCTGTGGCTTTCCATCCTAAGACTGAGACAATATGGATGGAGGATGGAGAGGAGAAGAGCAGTCAGTGGGCTGAGTTGCAGGCAGTGTGGCTCATGATGACCCAGGAGCCTTCCCGCATAGTTATCTGCACTGACAGCTGGGAAATCTATGGGAGAAGAGGTAGCTTGACCCTGTGGTTACTGACATGGTATCATGCCAACTGGATGGTTGGTCACCGGCCTCTTTTGGGGCAAGTGTTGTGGCAAAGAACTATGGGCCTCTGGTCAGACTATGACTCTTACTGTATATCATGTGACTGGACACTTGCCTTTGGCATTCCCAGGGAATAATGAAGTAGACACTTTGGCCCAGGTGCACTGGCTAGAAGGAAAGCTTTCCTGTGATGTGGCCCAATGGCTGTAGCAGCATTTGTTGCATGTGGGACAAAAAATAATGTGGGCTGTATGTAGCCCATTGGTGGGGCTTGCCATTGACCTCTGAAGAAGTCAGCAAAGTTCAGGAGTGCCTTGTATGCTTTAAGAGGGACTTACACAAAGTACCACAACAACATGGGACAATAGTAAGGGGGTCAATACCCCTTGTCAGGAGGCAAATACACTGTTTTGGGCCTCTGCCCATAGCAAAAGGATATCGTTATGCCATGACATGAGTGGACACAGCTACTAGCCATTTGGTTGCTTTTCCTGCACATTGTGCAGATCAGCTAACCACCGAGAGGCTCCTGGAGTGTCTCTTTGCAGCCTATAGTCTGCGGCAAGTGATTGAAAGCCATCAAGCCACCCACTTTACTGGACATGTGTTACACGAATGGGTGCAGCAATTAGGAATAAAGTGGAAATTTCATGTGCCATATAATCCTACTGGGGCAGGCATGATGGAAAGGTACAACAGTTTGTTGAAATATGGCCTGAAGTCAGACACCAATAGTCTACGAGGTTGGTCAGTTTGCCTATGGAAGGTGCTGCAGTGTTTGAATGAGACGCCCTGTTAAAGGATCTTTGATCCCTGTGGATATGCTTACACACCTTGCTGCCTCTCCTATGCAATTGTCCATCCAAACCAAAGAAGTGCTACTGAAGCCAGGATATGGCCAGCAGTGCAACATCCTGCTGCCAGCTATTACTGCATTAAGCCCTGGAGACACTGTTGAATGGACCTGGCCCTGGACATTTTGACACATGGACCAGCGATGGCTGGTCCTTCTGGCACGTTGGAGGAAGGCCTGGAAGCTGGCCTCATGTATATTCCTGGAGTAACAGCTGAATGGCCACCAAAGGTCACAGTATGGTACCCAAAACATCCAGCAGGTAAGAGCATCTTGTGAGGAAGTTTTATTTTATCTTTATAGCCAGTGCATGTACCTCCCACAGCCCTATATATTGACCCCATCTGTAACTCCCACAGGGAGCGGGGTATACTAGACCAGGATGAGATCCCATTCCTGCCACTGTTTTATCATAAGACTACTCTTTTACATATATCCTAGCTGATAGACAAGATTTGCCTATGCTGGTGTCATTAAGACATGTATCTTATCACCCTTAAGGTTATTTTCTTCTACAGTCCTTGTGGCCTGAATGTGCCCCTTGGCTGCAGCTGCCGCATGATAATTCCTCTGAACCCTTGGCTACTGTCTGCCTATGGAATGGATAAACTATGGATTTAACCTGCATGGGACTTTGAACCTAGCTGAATCCTCTGGCTTGAGGATTGTCATAATTTTATTGGTGTTGCTATTGTTATTGTTAGGGTCCAGGCTTCCGAGGCTTCCCCAGAGAACAAACTACACAGGCATAGAGATGTAAATTCAAGCAAAGTCTTTATTCAGCTAGCTAGCTGAGGTCCAAGTCAGCCCGATGCAGCAGGTCTCAACAAGGACCCCGAGCACTCAGAGCCAAGGGTTTATATAGCAATTTCAAAGCACTTAACTCATAGCAATTTTCTATAACTATACATTATTCTTGCAAGACATATATCCTGGGGTTAAGCAAGGGCAGGGTAAGACTACTCCTCAATGGTTAGGGAGGTTCTGCACGATAAGCTTGGTATGTAAGATTTACTGACCAAGGTTAGCTGACCAAGGGTCACAGCTGCCCACCACCCGGTGCTCATGATTAACTTGTTTTTCAAGGCCTTACCCAGGCCCAGGGTTTGTTTCTTTGTCTTTTTTTTTTTTTTTTTTTTTCTCAGAGTCACACTCTCAGAAAATGGTTTCTAGGTTTCTAAGATGGCTATGCTTATGCTAATTTACTAATCTTACTAATGCTTAGATTCTACATTTCCCCACTTTCCTTTGACCATTCCAATCATGGAATGTTTGTTTCTTCCTGCTGTGTGAGTGAATGATACTGCCGTCTCAGCATTAGCACCTGAACAGCACTCACTCTTTCCCTAACAAAGGCTATTAGCCGGTTTAAGATACAGGGACCTAAAGTGAGAAGCAGTATAAAAATAAGCAAGGGCCCTGCCAGGGTGGATATCAGGGTTGTAAACCATGGGGATTTAGTAAACTAGGATTCAAATAGCCCTTGGCTGGCCTCTCGCTCTCTCTTCCTTTGATCTGGTCTCTCTCTAAGTTTAGACATTGAATCTCTTACTATTCCGGAATGGTCTGCTGTTAAGGTTTAGCTAAGTTTTATTAGTTCTTTTTCCTGACTCTTAATGCTCTCTGCACTCCTTTACAGTTATGTCATTAGTCTGGTCACAGTGCTCCAGTTTTCTCACCCAGGGACCACTGGGGAGGAAAGGGGAACAAGTAGATTGTAAGGCGAGATTTCTGGAGGGGTGGTCTGTGGGTAAAATTGTAACATTTCCAGAATATGTGGCCTGGCTTTAGGTCATTTGCATATCCTCAGGGGTGGAGAGAAATTCATCTCCAATATCAATGGGTAGTTACCTGGGCAACCAAGGGCATGTCTGAACCTGAGAAGTTAAGGGGAGGGGGCTGGCTTGCTCGCTTCCTGGCTTCCTTCAGAGCAGAGGAGAAAGACCTCCCGGACTGCAGTTTGTGAGCAATAAACGGGTTTTAAACTTTATTTCTCCCTTTGACCGATTTCAGTTTTTAGAGGTATTTTGCCCCAGGATTTCCTCTCCCTGGACTACACCTTTGTAAACATTTCCCAGGTGTATTTTGCCCTCAAGTAGTAGTATTTTTTAAATCCATGGGTGATTAATTTTCAAACTCAAACAAGAGGAGCACTATCTAATGCATATTTTTTATTAAATACACTCTTTACTAAGAAAATGTAAACATCATAAAAAGATCAAATATTGTACATATTCCAGACTCTTAACTCCTTTTTGGAGAAAGGCAAATAAAAACATAAAAATTCCATGTTACATTTTTATAAAACTGAATCACTGTTCTTGGGTCTGCAGAGAATTCTTATGGGGAAAAAGTCCATCAGAGAAACCCACTTATTTAAAAGGATACTAATTAATTTTGTTTTAAATTAAGCAGTCTGTGGTCCAGGCAGTATCCTTCAGTGTAAGGCTAGAGGCACTGGAGGGAGAAGGGTGAGGACAATGCAGGCAGATCAGAGACAGCACCAAGTAGCTTTGTGCCCTATGGGGAAGGAACAACAGCTCTTCCTGGATTCCAGTCCCATGACATGCTGACAAACCCTGGATGCAGACCCCCTCCATCTGGAAGGAGGAGACCTCTGGCTGTCCATCACCCAACCCTGAGCCAATAAAAAATTCCCCACTTACCCCTAGCATGGCCCACTTCCCCCTCCCTTCCCTGTTCTCTTAAAAACTCCCCGCCTCCCCTCCTGGGCATGACTTCCCCAGCCTGTAATAGCCAGACCTGGGAACATCACCCAGGAATTGTGCTCAGATAAACTGCCTGGCCCTTTGTTGCCTCTTATCGCCTGCTTATTTCGGCTAGAATATATCTTACATTTGGTGCCAAAACCCGGGAAGGAGCGTGAGCGTGGGACCCCGATCGGCCACCGGTGTCCTTGCTCCCTCCTTCCCCAACCTGGGACCTCAGCATGCTCTCCTCTGCATGGACTA
This sequence comes from Manis javanica, assembly GCF_040802235.1. Lineage (NCBI taxonomy): Eukaryota > Metazoa > Chordata > Mammalia > Pholidota > Manidae > Manis > Manis javanica. The sequence continues at coordinate 66,357,259 of NC_133171.1, read as the reverse complement.
TTTTCTGGTGAGTCCCTCAGTTTCCCCCGGTCCTGGTCTGTTTCCCTCCTTAACCCATTTTCACCTGGTTGTTCAGGTTGTGGCATTGAGCCCTTGGGCATCTGGCCCAACCTCTGTGGGCATCCGGCCTGCCCCTGGCCCTGCGGTGTGGAAAATGCCCCTAATCCAGGCCCCAGGATGTCTGTGGGCATCTGGCCTGCCCCTGGCCCTGCGGTGTGGGAGACGTCCCTACCCCAGGCCCCAGGACGTCTCCTCTGACTTGGCGCACTTTGGACTCTGAGCGCCCCTCTCAGTGGGATTAGTTGGGGAGTGGTGCAGACATGGGGAACCAGCCCTCAAAAGCAGAGGCTCAGACTCTGCCGCGGTGTCTCATTTCTAATTTGGCTACTCTATATTTGTCCCGAGAAGTTCCCAAATAGAAGCTGGTCTTTCTTTGCTCTGAGGCCGGGCCTCAGTATCCTTTGGACAATCAATCTCCCTGGCCCCCTGAGGGAAATTTCGATTTTGGCCTACTCCACTGACTTGACTAATTATTGCCACCAGAGCGGAGAGTAGGGTGAAATCCCATATGTGCAGGCTTTTTGGACTTTGTGCGCCTGCCCAGATCTTTATGTTACGTGTTCAATGACTCAGGTTCTCCTGGACTGATCTCCAGTTAAAGATTGTCAGCCTCCTGCTCTGCCCAGTCCTTCCTCCTTTTCAGATCTGCTGGAGGACCTTGGTCTCCCACCTTTCTCAGCTCGCTTCCCCACCCCTCTCCACCACCATCTCCAAGTTCTTTGTCCTTCCCCATGTTGCTGCCATCTTAAACTCCTACATTCTCAACCATGCCGTTGTCCTGCTCTCCTTTTCCGGTGGCTGCCCCATCCCCTCCCCCTCTCCTTCCGCCTTCACCACCCTTGTCCCCCACAAGAACACACTCCTCACACCCTCCAGTTCTGGAAGCCATGGACAAGAAGCTAAAAAGAAAGAAAGCAATTAAATATTAGTAACTCAAATCTTTATGTCAGTTTGTCTGTGTATATGTTTTTATATGAAAAGTGTTGCTAACTGTAGTCATTATGTCTCAATTTATATGTTTGTGTGTCTAAGTGTGTAAATAAAAAATATTTTCCTACCTCTGGATGGTATTAATAAAAATTGATTTAAAAACAAGCACTTGTGAAAATTGGGCATTCTAAAACTTCCAGAAAATCTAATAAAAAATATTAAGCATTAATGCTAATTTAAGTTTAACTTAAACAGACATGTCCTTACAGTTATCAGCTGCCAAAGTTTACTTAAAGTCATTTAAGTTGATGTTATCTGTTAAACATTTCAAAAAAAATGCTTAAAGTGAAGTGTAGCTTTGTCTAATGTGAGTAACTATTTAAGCAAGTGCCTTAAAACTTTTAACAGCTTACCAAAATCAAAATCAAAAAAGTGCTTTTACCTCTAGTTAACTCTGATATTTTCTAGAGAGCCCCTAGAACATGTCAGAAGATTTTTTTCTCATTGGAGAAAATATTTAGCTAATTTGGCTTATTAATCTGATATATATTTACCTAGAAAGCACTGTCAAAGAGAATGATGCTAAACTTTGTTACTGAATGTTTTGTGTTACTGAAATATCCAAATTTTCTTATGTCAACTGTCTTATAGTAAGCTTTCATCAAGTCTTTAACCATTGTCATTTGTAAATTTTTATCATTTATAGTCACTCTTATTACTCCTAAACTAGTAAAAAAACTAGTTTTCAGCAGACCAGGTATTAGTTACATAAGATTAAGCAAACAAAGGAATATGATTTTGTGGCTTTTTGTTTCAAATGTTGTTAATAAAGTGTTTTAAGCTTTTTCTCTTAAGCTGACAACAGTTTGGTAAATAACTGTCTTTATAAGCAGAATTGAAACTTTATGAATTGAAACTTTATCTTTCTCTCTACCTGATCCCTCCAGAATTTAAAAACTCTCAGTGACTATTTTTATATTTCATGGCAGTATGTTTATTTGCACAAGTTCAACAAGAATCTGCTTTCCTTGTAAGAAGACCAATTAAAAACACTAGTTATATTACCAAGGCTTTGATTAGAACATCATAGCTGAGAAACACATGTGTAAACTCAAATATGAGCAGACAGCTTTAAGGAACTAAGATTGACTTTATAAAGCCAACAAAGCCCCTTAGGAGAACTGGCCTGGTACTTTGCTTACAGAGTTCCCAGCAGCCTTACCAGGTGAGTAAAGAAGGTCACTTCCTGGCAAGTGAAGGAACCTCAAGATGTCTTAGAGACCTCAAAAAGAGAAAAATTCACCCAAATCTACAGGTACTGCAGGCAAAGCCTGATGGCAAGTCTGGCTTGGCTTTCCGGCCTCAAGAGGCCTTTAAAAGTCTAATATGAAATTCCTTACAAATAGTTCCAGCAAAGCATATTTAAAAGAGCCTATGTAATCAATTGCTCTTCTTGCTGCACTTATGCAAATAATCAAGCCAACTGTTAATTATTTTCTTAATCTGGCTACTTATAATAAAAATGAGGGTGATTTTAGAGAAAAGTATTGTTTCAATAATGCAGTCTTACATGTACTAAATCTTAATACTAGTCATTGAGATGTAAACTTGATCCAGAATTCTAATTTCCCCATGATACCTAGCTATAATTCTCAATTAAACTCTTCATATTTCTAATTCTCCTATCAGCCATGTATTCTTAATCTCATCAAGTTTGTCCTTCCAGAATAGAAAATCCAATTCCAGATGTTGCTACTTAACCTAATAACACAATTTGTTCTATCTTGCCTAGAAGCCACAAAACTGCAAATAGTAATAGAAATGAAACCTAGAATAGAAGCATCAACCTTCCAAAGCCTTCTCAACTGACCAGTGATGGAGACCTAGCTGTACCCTTTACTGTGCCCCCTCTCATCATGAAGCAGCCAGAGTGGTCATCACCCCTTTTCCCTAGCAGCAGCTAGAGCCTCTATCTGTAGAAGGGAGAATAAGACAGAGACCATAGGCTTAGACAGAATAAAGTGGGAGCCTCTGGAGAAATCAAGGCAAAATATTTGCAGTCAGAGCAATGTAACTACATGCTACGAGCCCCCCCCCCCACACACACATACACAATGACCCTTGTCAGCCAGAAGTAGCCGGATCGAGTCATCACCCATTATGACCAAAAAGCTGGAATGTAAGGCTAGAGGCACTGGAGGGAGAAGGGCGAGGACAATGCAGGCAGAGCAGAGACAGCATCAAGTAGCTCTATGCCCTATGGGAAAGGAATGAACAGCTCTTCCTGGATTGCTGGGAGCCATGCTACTCAAGCTGTGTAGCAAAGCTCAGGCTGGAAGAAGACCCCCACAAATCAGGGGTCTTTGCACTTGACTCCCTCTATTACCCACTTTGATTTTGTTATTTTCCATTATACTATTGGCTTTGTTTTTGCTTGCATTGTTGCCAAGGGTTAACTAACCTTTGCTGAGCAGTGTGGAAAGGATGAGAACATAAACTTCCCAAAAGCTTTTCAGGACAGTGCTCCTGAAGAATAGAACATGCAGGGGCCAAATGGCAATCTTAGCATAAAAGTACCGAAACCTGCTGTTAGTTAGTCAAACATTGACCACCCCATTTCCACTGAGAACGCCCCCTTGTTTTGCTAGTGAAACTAGTGATGGAAAGTTTTATAGAAATAGAGTCATGAGAGAATACTGAATAGAATAACCCTGTTGACAATTAATCATCTCATGTTTTCTTCCCTCTACTACTTCTAAAGTTTGTTCTTCTTCTTTCCTAATCACAGCCCTTTACTAGAATTTGTGCCTCACCTTTACTAGAATTTGTGCCTCATATGTGAAATTACCAAGTACCATATTCCAGGAAGTAAAGATACCTCAAAAACAAGTGCTGGGCATAGAAGCCATGGAGCATAAATCTGCAAAGAAGTGAAAAACTAACCTTTTCAAAGAATATTACTTCTCTCTCACTTATCAGCTTTACATCTCCCTGTATGGCCCGTAAGACGGCTGGTTAGCCAGAGATGGGTAAGATTCCTCAAGGGAGGAACAACCTAAGACAGGCACAGTCGCAGAGGGGCCATCAGGTGAGAAAAAGGGGGCCAACAGAGGTGAGGCTTAGAACCTCACACCCCCAGTTTTGAGAGAAATCTTCTACACCTGTGGATGTTTTGTTGCCCTTGTTCAGCTTGGATTAAGACCTGGTCTGTAAGCACAAACCTGATCATTTATACCTGCCTTCTTACAGTTCTAAATCATGCTTTCTATCTATATCTTGCATTTACCTACTACATTAACATTTTATTAGATTCATATATAAAGTATAAAAATCAAATGAATAATTATAAATCATATTTGACTTGTTTATAGTTTAAGGTTTGTAGTTAAAACAGAAACAGTTTCTATGATATGAATGGCCTTGCATTGTTCACCATGTAAGAACTTGTTTAGTCCCTGCAGTAGTGGAGTCATGGAGACCTGTGTAGCATATGTCAAGGAGATTTTGGTATGCACACAGAAGAAAGAAAAATGTAGATAAGAGGGGGAAATTTAGTTTGCTGCCTACTGTGCCCTATAAAGGGGTATAAGGTGAAGATATGAGTTTATGATTTTAGATTGATTATAAATTTATTAAAGCCTCTAAGAAAATTTTTGTGGGAAAGAATCCTAGCTAACTGTGGCACTAGGTGACCTGTATTTCACCCTGAGCTGATAGACTCTATAGTCGCTGCTACATACTGCACGCTCCTGTGGTCACATGCACTTCTTAGAAACTGTGTTGCATAGAAACGTAAAACACAGTAGAGTACATGTTAATGAGAAAAGTTTTGGTCAAAGAACAGAAAAACAATCACCTGTCTAACGCTTGACCAACCATGAATAGATTAGAAAGTAAAAGAAATAAAAAAGCTTGCCTATACTTATTAACCAACTGTGTATTCTAGTTAATATTCAAAATAATAAAAAATAATCATATCCTTGTGCAAAATGGTATAAATAAAGCTGTCATCAGCACTTTATCGAGAGACCACCTCCATCTGACTCCGTGTCCTGTCTCTCCATACGTCAGCTCCGTCCTGCACCATTGGGCATCCCACCACTAGGCTGGAGCTGGACTCCCGCACTGGATTCCAGTCCCATGACGTGCTGACAAACCGTGGATGCAGACCCCTTCCATCCGGAAGGAGGAGACCTCTGGCTGTCCATCACCCAACCCTGAGCCAATAAAAAATTCCCCACCTACCCCTAGCATGACTCACGCCCCCCCTCCCTTCCCTGTTATCTAAAAACTCCCCACCTCCCCTCCTGGGGGTGACTTCCCCAGCCTGTGATCACCAGACCGGAGAACATCACCCGAGAATTGCACTCAAATAAACTGCCTGGCCCCTTGTTGCCTCTCGTCGCCTGCTTATTTCAGTTAGAATTTATCTTACATTCAGCTTGTCATCAAATGACTCTGCCTCTGAGATGTTTTAAAAAAATTGGGATTCAGCTGTCCCTGGATAAGCAGTTTTCATGGTGTCCAACATACATTTCTATGAAAAATTATCATTATTTCAGATTACATTAAAATAAAAACAAATGTGCTTAAAGTTACTACTAAAAAAATTTATTTAGGTATCAGAACCAGCAAGATTTAAATGAAATGTCATTGTTTGTTACTGACAATATTGATATTTATCTGAGACCTGTGATGCTGGAAAGAGCAATGGTCAAAGAAATGCCCTCCAACTTAAATTCCAAAAATAGCTTACTGCAAGGAACCACCTTTCCCTATATGGCTTAGTTAAGACTGAAGGATGAACTCCTCTATTTACCTATGACAAGGCCAGACACAGACCCTCCAACTACCCATTCATTGCCTCATAAATGATTAGCTGAACTTGTCTTCACTGATTAATCAGAAGAATATGCTTGTCAACCAAACTTCAGCTATATTTTCTCCTTCCCCCAGGCCCCTGAACTCTGACCCATCCTCAACTTTTTTAAGTGTCCCTCCTTGGAATTGGCTAGCCTCAAGGTAGAACATTCTCTGATCTGTTTTCCAGTCAAGCCGTTTTTCTTCCCACTTTCCTATACTCAGTTCTTTCTGGTCTTGTTTACTCTTCCCTGTAAAGAAAATATTTTTGTCTGACCTTTGAGAAGCTTGCAGATCTTATAAGTAGTCACCCAACCCCTACTGCAGTAGTCCTATTTATCCTGTCAATAAGCCTTTCAAAAAAGATCTCTCCTTACCAAGTTAGATCTGTTTATTTAACACAAGTCTTAAACTATTTTGTCTTCCCTGTACACTGTGTTTCACTAAATTCATGTAGGCGTGGAATGAACCCTCTAATTTGAGTCAGTCCCCACCATTCTTCAATGTTCTATAGAGGCCATGTTCATCTAGTCATGATTCAAATATTTAAATTAGTTGCCTCATCCCTTACACCTATAATTTAAATTCTGTAAATCCAGTGGTTACATGTAAGTCCAGGGAGAGGAAATCCAAGGGAAAAATACCTCTAAAAACAAAATCAGTCAAAGGGAGAAATAAAGTTTAAAACCCCTTTATTGCTTACAAACTGCAGTCCGGGGCAGTCTCTTTCCTGGTCAGACATGCAAGTGAGACCTCCCTGCAACCTCTCAGGTTCAGATAAGCCCTCGGTTACGGGACTTGGGCAAGAAAACTGAGGCATTGTAAACAGACTAATGACATACAATAGCAACAGCAATAAAATTATGATAATCCTCAAGACATAGGATTCAGCTAGGTTCAAAGTCTTATGCACATTAAGCCCATAGCTCCTCCATTCCATAGGCAGACAGTACCTAAAGAGGTAGAGGTTTCAGAGCAATCATCACTTGGCAGCTACAGCCAGGGGCACATCCAGGCCTAAAGGACAGTAGAAGAAAATAACCTTAAGGGCAATAAGATACATGTTTTAATGACACCAGTATAGGCAAATCTTGTCCATCAGGTAGGATACATGCAAAAGAGTGGTCTTGTGATAAAACAGTGGCAAGAATGGGATCTCATCCTGGTCTAGTATACCAGACTTTTACCCCTCTCCCTGTGGGAGTTACAGATGGGTCAATATACAGGGCTACTGGAGGTCCATGCACTGGCCATAAGGATAAAACAAAACTTCCCTTCAAGATGCTTTTACCTCCTGGATGTTTTGGGGACACTACCATGACCTTTGGGGACCATTCAGCTGTAACTCCAGGAATACACATGAGGCCAGCTTCCAGGCCTTTCCCCCAAGGTGTCAGAGGGGCCAGCCATTGTTGGTCCATGTATCAAAATATCCATGGCCAGGTCCATTCAACAGTGTCTCCAGGGCTTAATGCAGTAGGGGCTGGCAGCAGGATGTTGCTCTGATGGCTATATCCTGGCTTCAGTCGCTCTTCTTTGGTTTGGGAATACAATTGTATAGGAGAGGCAGCAAGGTGTGTGAGCATATCCACAGGGCTCAAAGCTCCTTTACATGGCTTCGCATTCAAACGCTGCAGCACTGTCCATAGGCAAACTGACCTACCCCATCGACTATTGCTGTCTGATTTCAGGTTAGAGTTCAACAAACCATTGTACCTCTGTATCATGACTTCCCCAGTAGGATTATACGATCCATGAAATTTCCACTTTATTCCTAACTGCTGCACCCATTCTTGTAACACATATCCAGTAAAGTGGGTGCCTTGATCACTCTCAATCACCTGGGCCCAGCCATAGGCTGCAAAGAGACACTCCAGGTCCTTAGTGGTTTGCTGATCTGCACAACGTGCAGAACAAGCAAACAAAAGTCCAGTAGCCATGTCCACACAAGTCATTGCATACCGATATCCTTCTGATATGGGTAGAGGCCCAATATAGTCTATTTGCCACCTCACAATGGGTATTAGCCCCCTAACTATTATCCCATGTTGCTGTGGGACTTGGTATAAGTCCCTCTTAGAGCACACAAGGCACTCCTTCAGGGCTTTGCTGACTTCAAAGGTCAATGGCAAGCCCCACCAAAGGGCTACAGTTCACTTTGTCTTTTGCCCCATGTGCAACAAATGCTGGTACAGCCATTGGGCCACATCAGAGGCAGGCTTTCCTTCTAGCCAGCGCACCTGGGCCAATGTGTCTGCTTCATCATTCCCTGGAAGTGGCAAAGGCAAATGGCCAGTCACATGATATACAGTAAGAGACTTAGTCTGACCAGAGGCCCATAGGTCTTGTCACAACTCTTGCCCACAAAGGGGCCAGTTACCTGCCATCCAGTTGTCATGGTACCATGTCGGTAACCACAGGGTCAAGCCCCCTCCCCCCCATAGATTGCCCAGCTGTTAGTGCAGACAACTATGCGGGAAGGCTCCTGGGTCATCACGAGCCATACTGCTTGCAACTCAGCCCACTGACTGCTCTTCTCCTCTCTATCCTCCATCCATATTGTCTCAGTCTTAGGATGGAAAGCAACAGCCCTCCACTTCAGGGGCTGCCCACAACTAGAGCCATCTGTGTACCAAGCATTTTCAGGAATAGGGGCTTTTCCCTCCTGATAAGAAGTCTCCGCCATGAGCAAGTTCTTCCTGCCTTTGACTGGCATAGGTCACTGACACCAATAAGCATTGGAGTTCTCCATTTAAGAGGCTAGTAGAGAAGGCACTGTGCTGCTGTAAATATGTGCCCCACTTGGCCAGTGTAGGCATCTGTGCCATGCCACTCTGTGTGGCCTTTGGGTCCAGTCCCTCACCCACCTGCAATGGGATAGGGAGGTATTACCTTGGTCAGAGCTGTTCCAGCAATGGGCTCTGTAGCCAGCAAGGCGTGGTACACAGCCACCAGTTGCTTCTCTATCAAGGTGTACTGGACCTCTGCGCCCTTCCATAGTTGTGACTAGAATCCAACAGGTTGGTGTTTCTGTTCAAGCTGCTGCCAAAGACCCCATCCATAACCATCTTCGGTTACAGGAACATCTAGTTCACAGGGCTGTGATGACTCCATTACATTTAAGGCTGTAAGAATGGGAATAGGTTAGCATAAGAGTAGCCATCTTAGGAGCCTAGAAACCATTTTATTTAGAAAGAAAAAAACTGGGCCTGGGTAAAGCCTTGAAAAACAAGTTAATCATGAGCACTGGGTGGTGGGCAGCTGTGACCCTTGGTCAGCTAACCTTGGTCAGTTAATCTTACATACCAAGCTTATCGTGCAGAACCTCCCTAACCATTGAGGAGTAGTCTTATCCTGCCCTTGCTTAACCCCAGGATGTATGTCTTGCAAGAATAATGTATAGTTGTGGAAAATTACTATGAGTTAAGTGCTTTGAAAATGCTATATAAACCCTTGGCTCTGAATGCTCGGAGTCCTTGTTGAAACCTGCTGTGTCGGGCAGACACTTGGACCCCAGCTAGTTGGAATAATAATAAACCTCTTGCTTGTTGCATCGATCTGCTGTGGCCTTCGTCTCCTCACTGGGGGGAAGTGCAGACCAGAATAAGGTCGTTGGGTCTTACAAGGCCTGTACGACCTTGACTGCCCGCTTGGCAGCAGTAAAAGTAGCTGCATATGTCCCATTCCAGTCCCACCTGATGCCCTTTCATACCAACCATTATAATGGCTTCAGAATTTGTGCAAAGTGCAGGATAAACACTCTCCAGTAGTCCAAAAGACTCAAAAACTCATGTAATACTGCCACCGTGGTAGGGGTGGGGAAAGCCTCAACCTTGTCTGTGAGTGCTTTAGTTTACTTGACAAGTAACTTTAGTTTTACTTGACCAGACAACCCCCAAGAATTTCACAGACAAACCAAGTCCCTGAACCTTGGTGCTGTTCACAGCCCATCCTTTTTCCTGTAGATGTTGCAACAGTCTTGGAACTGCCCCTTCTAAATAGTAAAGAGAATCAGATGTGAGCATAATATCATCAATCTAGTGATACAACCATACAGTTTGTGGTTTCTTCCATGTGACGAAGTCCTGGGCTACAAGTCTGTGACAGGTGGTGAGACTGTGGAGGTATTCCTGTGGAAGGACAGTGAATGTCCACTGCCGGCCTTCCCGCATGAAGGCGAACTGTTTCTGACTTTCCTGTGCTATGTCAATAGAAAAGAAAGCATTATCAGGGTCTACTACAAAATGATACGTTCCCAGCTCATGGCTGTTGGTGTCCAGAATGTCTGTGATAGAGGGGAGAGCAGCATGCAAAGGGGGTGTGATTTTATTCAATTCCCTGTAGTCCACAGTCATATACCAGGAGCCATCTGAATTTTTCACTGGCCACACTGGGGAATTAAAAGGACTATGAGTGGGCTTTATGATGCCCACCCTCTCCAACTCCTGTAGAGTTTCTCCAATTTTCTTGTGTCCCCCAGGCAATTGATACTGCTATTTGTTACCAACTGAGGTACAGACAGAGTGGGTGACAACAGAGGTACAGATGCATGCCTAGCATGTCCCCTCAGAACTGCATTTGCCACACATACCCTCAGTCTGATCTCACCTGCAGTGGTCTGTAACCACAGGCTCTACAGGATATCTACCCCCAAAATACATTCAGGGATTTGAGAAATGTACACAGTACACTACTTTTGGGGTAAACACGTTATCCCCAATGGGATTTAGGCTTTCTTCACTCTAATTGCCTTACCCCCATAGCCATCTATCTCAGCAGAGGTCCTGGAAAACGGTCAGGATTGCCATGAATCAGAGACCACTCACCTCTTGTGTCCACTAGCACCAGGAAATGCCGTACATTCACAGGGGACCAATGAATTGCTAATTTTACATGTAGACGCTGGTCCCCACCTTGTCCTCCAAGGTGGGGACCTTGACCGCCTCGCAGTCAAACTGTGATGTCCAGTCGTCCTCCTGTGGGGTGAGGATTCCGGTGAATCCTGAGTACCATGTCCCAGGAAGTTTTGCAGGGACACAGGCCACACATGAGGCCTTGACTCCGGTTTCCATGTCCTGGACTTCAGCAGCTAGAACTGCTGCTCTGGCTTTAATTGGTACCACAGTTGTAACAAGATTTTATTGGACTGCCCGTCTAGTTTATCTTTCACTTACCATGGCCTTTATCAAATCAACCCACATCTGGGTCCTTGAGACCTTCACTGGCCTTTTGCACTTCTCCTTTCAGTTGTGGCCCGTACTGTTTCAGCCTCCCCCAGATTTGCCAAAGTACGAGTAACTTCACTTATTGGTTGCCCTTTGTGGGTTGCAAGAGTAATCACTAGGCACCCAAAGAGAGATGTGGGAGCTCTATACAGCATCAGATTTCTCATTCCTACAGTGAACACCTCATGGGGCCCTGGAGATCCATATTATCCATATTTTGCATACCCAATTCCCACAACACCTGTTGGAGCTCTGCATACGTTTTCCAACTACTGAGTAAATATGGTAAATCACCCTGATTAGGCCCAAGTACCCTGATGGCAGCTGCCTGCCATTCCAGGAGTGTCTGATTCCCTGAGGCATGACGGGCATTTTGCAACCGCTGCCAGAAGGAAGGGTGAGTCTTCATGGTAGCTTGTCTACTCGTCTCACTATGCAACAAAACAATGTTTTTCAACCCCATATCCCAGAGACGTAAAAGCTATGTAAGCAGAGATTCCGATGGCTTCTGCCAATACTGGATGCTCATGTCCACCAGCTCATCCTGGGTATAGGGATGAAGCATGGAGTGCTCCACAACCTGGAGAGGGGGCAACTCTTCCCCCTGAGGTGCCTGCTGTTGTTTTGTTTTTATTTTCTTAATTACAGCTGGATGGGCCTTTAAAACAGGAGAGGCTGGTGCCTCGGGCAGTGGACTAGGTATAAGATGGGCCCATTGCCCCACCTGTTCCTCTTCTCCCCGCCAGCTCCTCCTCCATATCTGGGTCCCAAGGCATCTCTCTTTCCTCCCCCTCCCCAACGGCCTCTAGTAAAACGTCTTTTCCTGCCACCTCCCCACTCCTGGCTGCTAATGAGTCTTCTAGGCACATGACCTGCCTTTTCAGTAACTGTGTCTCTTCTTTAATGGCTTCCGATTGGTCAGCTCCTCCAAACAATGCTGAAGTGTGTCTCTCTCCTGCCTAAGTGTATGGAAATATTACAAATTTACCCACATTAACTTAAAATGTTCAGGATATTCATATTTCTTAAAAAAAAATGTTTATGGAGTTCTTATATGTGCCAGATGCTGTGCTAAGAGCTGGAGCTCTATCAGTGAATAAAACAAGGAGAAATTCTTGCACAAATGAAGTTTATTTTTCTGTAGGGTTGTGTGGGTGAAATTGTAATATTTCCCCAATATGTCACCTGGCTTTAGTGCAAATGCATATCAACAGGCGGTCCTCAGCGGTGGAGAGCAGTAGTTCTTCTCCCTATCAATGGGTAAATTACCTGGGCAACAGAGGGGTTATCTAAACCTGAGATGTTAGGGCAAGTGCTGGTTTTGATTCTGCTGAAGCAGGGAAGAGACGGCCCCAGACTGCAGTTTGTAAACAATAAACGGGTTTTAAACTTTATTTCTCCTTTTGACTGATTTCAGTTTTAGAGGTAGTTTGCCCTGGTATTTCCTTTCCTGGGAGTTACACCTGATGATAGTCAGCAGGACTTCTGAACCTGAAATCTTTCATAATGGGTGTGACCTTTGGGAGGGCTGCCCCTAGAGATGATGGGGAGGAGTGGCACTCATGCCAAAGGATGTGTGTCTGTGCACTTGTGTGGTTGTGAAGATGCCACCATCACTGCTGGTCATGCCAATGCCAGCCCATGGCCCGATCCAAAGGATGCTGCTACTGCTGCTGCTGCTGCTGCTGTTCCTGCTGCCAGCCAGACCCCTGAGGGCCAGTTAGGCCAAGGAGAGGCCCCGAGCCCAAGAAGAGGAGAGTGCCTTGTGTGCTCTAAGTGGGACTTTCACCAAGTCCCACAGCAACATGGCACAATAGTAAGGGGGCTGATAGCCCTTCTCCAGGGCAGGTTGACTATACTGGGCCTCTGCCTATATTAGAAGGGTATCAGTACGCCATGACTTGTGTGGACATGGCTACTGGACTGTTGACTGCTTTTCCTGCATGTCATGCAGAACAGCAAGCCACCAAGAGGGGCCCAGAGCATCTCTTTGCAACCTATGGCCAGCTGCAGGTGATTGAGAGGAATCGAGCCACTCACTTTACTGGACATGCATTACAAGGATGGGTATAGCAATTAGAAATAAAGTGGAAATTTCATGTATCATATAACCCTACTGGAGCAGGCATCATAGAGAGATACAATGGTTTGTTGAAATCTAGCCTGAAGTCAGACACCAATAGTCTATAGGGATGGTCAGTTCACCTATGGATGGTTGGTGCTATGGCATTTGAATGAGAAGCCCCACAAAGGAGTTTTGAGCCCTGTGGATAATGCTAACACTCCTTGATGCCTCTCCTATACAGCTGCATGTGCAAACCAAAGAAGAGTTATTGAAACAAGAATATGGCCAGCAGAGCAACATTCTGCTGCCATCCCCTACTGAATTTAACCATGAAGACACTGTTGAATGGACATGGTTCTGTACATTTTTATTCATGGACCGGCGATGGTTTGCCCTTCTGGCACCTTGGGGAAAAGGCATGGAAGCTGGTCTCATGTGTATTCCTGGAGTAATAGTAGAATGGCCCCCAAAGAGCATGGTACTGTACCAAAATGTCCAGGAGGTTATTTTCTCCTACAGTCCTTATGGTCTCGGTGTGCCCCAGGCTGCAGCTGCCACATGATGATTGATCTGAGACCTCTACCTCTTCAGCTATTGCCTGCCTATGAAATAAGACTTTGAACCTAGCTGATTCCTCAGGTTTAAGGATTATCATGATTGTATGGCTGCTACTATTGTATGTTTTTTCTTCTACAGTCCTTGTGGCCTGGATGCACCACCTGGCTACAGCTGTCATGTGATGGTGGAAATGGACGAGCTTTGGACTTACTGTGCATAGGATTTTGAACATAGCTAAATTCTTCTGCTTGAGGATTATCATGACTTTATTGCTGTTGCTATTATATGTCAGTAGTCTGATCACAATGCTCCCAGTTTTTTTCACCCAGGGACCACTGTGGAAGAGTGGGAATGAGTAAATTGTAGGGCACAGTATCTGGAGGGGTGGCCTGTGGGTAAAACTGTAATATTTCCAGAATATCTTGCCTGAATTTAGTGCATCTGCATATCAATCGGCATTCCTCAGGGGTGGAGAGTTGTTCATCTCTTTACCAGTGGGTAATTACCTGAGCAACCAAGGGTTTATCTAAGCCTGAGAGGTCAGGAGGAGTGCTGACTTTGCTTCTGCCTGAACCGGAAAGAGAGATAGCCCCGGACTGCAGTTTGTAAGCAATAAACGGGTTTTAAACTTTATTTCTCCTTTTGATTGATTTAGGTTCTAGAGGTATTTTGCCCTGAGATTTCCTTCCCCTGGCAGTACAGGTTGCCATTCATTTTGTAACATTTACATATATTTCATAATTTCTTTGCTACATTTTCTCTTTCATACTGTTGTATTGTTTTTTCTTGTTGAAGTAGCTCCTTTATTTCTTTGTATGAGGGTGTGTGAGATGTAAAATCCCTGATAATTTATGGATCTTAAAATGCCTTGAGAGCTGTTCCTTGCTTTTGAATTCTGATTGTGCTGTTCCTAAAACTCAAAAGTGTTTTCTCTCAGAACTCAGAAGATATTATTCATTGACTTCTAGAGTCTATTTCTTTTCTGTTCTAATTGACTTTCCATTATATATTACCTCTTTTTCTGTTAGCTTTCAAGATTTTCCTTTATTTTGTAAAAATGTATATTACTTTTATTATGTATTGTTTCAGCTCCATCAAAATGGGTGTGGAATTGTTTTTTTAATTCATGAAGGCTAATGATTTCAATTCTAGAAAAAGCACAACCATTAAAAAACAACAGACTAAACTCTCATGAGATCATTTTCCATACTAGTTAAGTTAAGAATAGGTGCTTGTGGGTAAAACTGTAGTGTTTTCAGAATATCTCACCTGGCTTTAGTATGTCTGCATATCAATAAGTGTTCAGAGGTGGAAAGATGTATGGCTTTAGTGCATTTGTATCATTTTTCAGGGGTGGAGAGAAGTTCATCTCCTTATCAATTGGCAATTACCTGCACAAGGGAGAGCTTTTGTGTACCTGAGAGGTGAGGGGGAGGGCCCGTGTTGCTTCCCCAGGGCAGGAAAGAGAGAAGGCCCTGGGCTGCAGTTTGTAAGCAATAACTTGGTTTTAAATTTTATTTCTCCATTTAACTGATTTTGGTTTTTAGAGGTATTTTACCCTGGTATTTCGTTTCCTCTGACTTACATCCAGCTCCAGTTGGCAGGATTCCTCTGAACCCAAAATCTGTTATAATGGGTACAACCTTTGGGAGGGCTGCCCCTAGAAATGATGGGGAGAAGTGGCGCTGGCACCCAGGTTCATGTGTCTACACTCATGTGGTTTTGGAGGCACCACCACCACTGCTTGCTTCACCGATGCCAGCCCATGGCCTGAGCCTAAGGCTACTGTTTCTGCCACTGTTGCTGTTCTGTTGCAAGCCGGAGCCTGGTCACAACTATGGAAAGGAGCAGAGTTCTGGGTCACCTCGATAGAGAGGCAACTGGCTGCTGTGTACCACGCCTTACTGGCTATGGAGCCCATCGCCAGAACAGGTCCGATCAAGGTAATAACCACCTATCCCATCATGTGTGGGTGAGAGACTGGACCCAAAGGCCACGGAGTGGTGTGGCACAGACACCTACAGTATATCATGTGACTGGCCATTTGCCTTTGGCATCCCCAGGGAATGATGAAGCAGATACATTGGCCCAGGTGCACTGCCTAGAAGGAAAGCCTGCCTCTGATGTGGCCCAATGGCTACATCAGCACTTGTTGCACATGGGGCAAAAGACAATGTGGGCTGTAGCCCATTGGTGGGGCTTGCCATTGACCTTTGAAGAAGTGAGCCGAGCCCCAAAGGAGTCCCCTGCATGTTGTGCATATCATCATACCACCAAGAGGGGCCTAGAGCATCTCTTTGTACCCTATGGCTGGTCGCTGGTGATTGAGAGTGATCAAGGCCCCCACTTTATTGGACATGCATTGCAAGGACGGGTGCAATTAGGAGTAAAGTGCACATGGCCCTGGACATTTTGACACATGGACCGGTGATAGCTGGCTTTTCTGGCATTGGGGAAAAGGCCTGGAAGCTGCCTCCTGTGTATTCCCGAATAACAGCAAAGTTGCCCCCCAAAACTAAGGTTATTTGCTTCTACAGTCCTTGTGTCCTGGATGTGCCCTGGCTGCAGCTGTTGCACGATAGCTGGAATAGACAAGTTTTGACCTTAATCTGCATGGGATTGTGAACCTAGCTGAATCCTGTGGTTTGAGAATTTATCGTGATTGTGTTGCTGTTGTTAGGAAAAAAATGCTCAAAGAGAAGCTTGACTTTGTCTAATGTTTGGTAAAAGTTTTGTGAGCAATCTAGCATATTTGTTAGGAATGAGTAAACAAGTGTAGAAACATTTTGTGCTTAGCGAGAGCTTGTGCTCTAAAGTACATTTACTTAATCTGCATAGGCTGAATCCTCTGGTTTGAGGATTATCAAGATTTTATTGCTGCTGCTATTGTATGTTATTAGATTGGTTGGAAGAGGGGGTACGAGTAAATTGTAAGGCGAGATTTCTTGAGGAGTGGCCTGTTGGTAAAATTGCAGTATTTCCATAATATCTTGCCTGGGTTTAATCATCTGCATATCAACAGGCATTCAGAGGTGGAAAGAAATATGACTTTAGTGCATTTGCATCATTCCCCAGGGGTAGAGAGAAGTTCATTTCCATAGCAATGGGTAATTACCTGGCAATGAGGGCTTATCTGTACCCAAGAGGTGAGGGGAGGGCCAGTTTGCTTCTGCTGGAGCAGGAAAGAAAGAAGGCCCCAGACTGCAGCTTGTGAGCAATAAACAGATTTTAAACTTTATTTCTACCTTTTACTGATTTCTGTTTTTAGCGGTATTTTGCCCTGGGATTTCCTTTCCCCGGAATTACAGAGGTGCACTAAAGTCAGGCAAGAGATCCTGGAAATGCTGTCATTTTACCCACAGCCTTCTACCCCTGCTTTGTGTTCTAGAAGTTTGACCTCTGCATTTTACCGCCAAGTTTACCCTTTTGTTGGATTCTCCCAGAGGAGGACGCCGCCCCAAATCACTCACGAAAGGCGTCTCTTGATGCAATAAGCAAGAGGAATTTATTCAGGAACCAGCTAGCTGGGGTCCAAGTTAGCCCGACACAGCGGGTCTCAACAAGGACCCTGAGCACACAAAGCCAGAAGGTTTTATAGCATTTTCAAAGAGGGCAACATTTTCCACAATCACAATACAGTGTTTTTTCATAGACATATAAATCTTTGGCTGGGGCCACATCCTGGGGTCTGGTTAGATAAGATTACCTTCGGAATGTTTAGGGTGGTTCTAGCAAGATAAGCTTGGTGTGTATGATTAACTGATTTGAGGTCAGCTAACTAAAGGTCACTACATTTAACACTGGCTGACTAACTTGTTTTTCAAGATTCTAATAATTTTCCTCCTTCTAGGTTAGGGGGTGGTATTTAAGCCTTTAAGATGGCTGTACTTATGCTAACTTTTGATTTTTCAGATCCTACATTTCCCCACTTCTCTTTAGGGGAATTCCAATCATGGAATGTTTGTATCTTCTTGTGGGGTGAGTGAATGATATTGTTGCCTCAACATCAGTACATGAACAGCACTCACTCTTTCTCTAACAAAAGTTATCAGCCGATTTAATATGCAGGGTCCTAAAGTGAGGAGCAACACAAGGATGAGTAAGGGCCCAGCCAGAGTGGATATCAGGGTTGTAAACCACGGGGATCTAGTGAACCAAGATTCAAATAGCCCTTGGCTGGCTTCCCATTCTTTCTTTCTCTGGTCTAGCCTTTCCCTAAGCTTTGACATTGAATCTCTTACTATTCCAGAATGATCTGCATAAAAGCAGCATTCTTCTTTTAAAGCTGCACACAGTCCTCCTTCTTTTAGGAACAGCAGATCCAGCCCTCATCTATTCTGCAAGACTACCTCAGAGAGGGAAGTCAGAGATTCTTCAAGTTTTGTAATGGATTGCTCTATGGTCTTTAAGTCTTCATCAATAGCTGTCCTTAGTCCTTCATAATGTTGGTTCCCTTGGACAATAGTGGCTGCCCCCGTTCCCACTCCGGCTGCGACTCCTATCCCTAACAACACGGCTAAGGTCAGCGAGACCAGCTCTCTCTTATATCTATGCCTAGGTTCAAATTCAGCTACGAATGAGAGATCATCATGATACATCAACCTGGGCACCAGCTGAACCATGATACAGAAATCACAGGAGGAGTTGAAGGCAGAAGTAGAGACACATGGGGTCACTCCAGTGTTACAAGCCCACCATCCTTCGAGAGGAGGGATTAAATACCTGTTTTTACCAGGGAAGGCTATGGGTATGGTCTCATTCTTTCTTCTACAGATAGAGACTCTAGCTGCTGCTAGGGAAAAGGGGCGATGACCACTCTGGCCGCTTCGTGCTGAGAAGGGGGCGCAGTAAAGGGTGCAGCTAGGTCTCCATCACTGGTCAGTTGAGAGGGCCTCAGAAGGCTGGCGCTTCTATTCTGGGTTTCATTTCTATTACTATTTGCAGTTTTGTGGCTTCTAGGCAAGATAAAACAAATTATGTTATTAGGTTATGTAGCAACATCTGGAGTTGGATTTTTTATTCTGGAAGGAGGCTGCATTATTGAAACAATACTTCTCTCTAAAATCACTCTCATTTTTACTAGAAGTAACTAGGTTAAGAAAATAATTAACAGCTGGCTTGATTATTTGCACAGGTGCAGCAAAAAGAGCAATTGATTACACAGGCTCTTTTAAATATGCTTTGCTGGAACTTTTTGTAAGGAATTTCAGATTGAACTTTTAAAGGCCTCCTCTTGAGGCCAGACAGCCAAGCCAGACTTGCCATCAGGCTTTGCCTGCAGTACCTGTAGATTTGGATGAATTTCTCTCTTCTCGAGGTCTCTGCACCTGCCAGGAAGTGACCTTCTTTACTCACCTGGTAAGGTTGCTGGGAACTCTGTAGGCAAGGTACCAGGCCAGTTCTTCTAAGGGCTTTGGTGGCTTTATAAAGTCAATCTTAGTTCTTTAAAGTTGTTCATATCTGAGTCCATGCACATGTCTCTCAGGTATGACATTCCAGTCAAAGCCCTGGCAGTATAACCAGTGTTCTTAAGTAGTCTTCTCACAAGGAAAGCAGATTCTTATTGAACTCGTGCAAATAAACATACTGCCATGGAATACAAAAACAGTCACTGAAAGTTTTTAAACTCTGGAGGGATCAGGTAGAGAGAAGGATGTTTCAATTCTGAGTCATTTACTAAACTGTTGTCAGTTTAAGAGAACAAGGTTAAAACACTTTATCAGCAACATTTGAAACAAAAAGACACAAAAGCATTTTCTTTAGTTTATGTAAACTTATGTAACTAATACCTGTTCTGCTCAAATCTAGTTCTTTACTAGTTTCGGAATAATAAAACTGACTATAAATGACAAAAGACTTACAAATGACAATGGTTAAAGATCTGATGAGAGCTTACTGTAAGACAGTTGACATTCTGTAATACAAAACATTCAGTAACAAAGTTTAGCATCATTCTCTTTGACAGTGCTTTCCTGGTAAATAAATATATATATATATATATTGTAAAGGAGGGCAGGGGGCATCAAGAGTCAGGAAAGAGGACTAATAACATCATTTAACTTAACTGCCTGTGTGCTTTGTTCTCAGGATGGGCCATCCAGTTTTGAATAAACAACCCGAGGCTAAGCTTAGAAATGCGCCTGCTTTAAGTTAGATAACTAGAGGTGGGCAACAGCCTGGGGGCGTGATCCTTGATAAGTCACATAGACATGCTTGGGTAAGCAAGAGATAACAATTGAAGCGGTCAAGCAGCTGGAGTGTTTCCTGAAAGATTACAATATAGAATGTGTTTAAAAATTATTGGTTGTAGAAATGCGCGGGCTTCGGTGTGACACTGTGAAAATCCTATATAAGCAATACCTAAAGTTGCCTGGGGGTCGGCAGCTCGGACTCGGCCTGCGTGTCAGGGGAGGTGCTGTCGACCCCAGCTTGCTGGCTGAATAAAGACTTTGCCTGTATTTACATCTCTATGCCTGTGTAGTTTGTTCTCTGGAGAAGCCTCGGAAGCCAGGACCCTAACATTTGGGGGCTCGTCCGGGATCCGAGCGGCTTCCCTGAGAACAAAGGACAGCTGGAGGCAAGGTCTAATTGTCCGGACGGGGCAGTGTAATTCGAGTGTTGCCCCCTCGTGTCTGCATAAATCCATTATAAAGCGGGAGTCGCCATCCCGTGTATGGTCTCGGGTTAGTGGTCCCAAGTGAGGAAGTCCGGGTTGGTAGTCCCGGCCCCCAGGTTAGCGACCCTGGGTGAAGCCCAGGTAACCAATCCTGGCCCTAAGGTCCGAGTGACTCGGCCTTAGGAAGGCAAGTCCGATTGGCAGAAAACTGGCGCCCGAGGAGGAAAAGATCGAGCTCGTCACCCTGCGGCAGTCCAAGTGGACGCCCTTCGGGAGAATTACAAGAGTTTTTGAGGACCCTGAAAGTGGTGAGTGTGGTGCGCACCAGAGTGGGAGAAGGACCGGTCCGAACGAGTGCGATCAGATGTGGTGTGTGTGTTTGGTGTCATCATTGATTGTTTTACTGTGTTTTGGTTTTGGTTTATATTTCTTTTTGCACTTCTCATTTTAAGTTTCCTTGTTCTAAGGTTCTCCTGCTCTCTCCGTTCCTCCTTTCTGCCACTACATCATTCCCCGCGGGCACGGGTCGGGCAATTAAGAGCCATTAGGGCGCCCGCCGCTAGAAGACTCCCGTGACAGGATAAGGGGGTCACAGCCGCGAATCCCAGATAAATTCGCGTCCCCCATGGAAGAAAAACTGTGCAACGACAGGCACTCGCTCACAAGCACATACAACAGTCATTTTGTTTGAAGTGGCATCTTCATCCTTCGCCTTTGTCTCCCTCATATTCTTTTTCCTTCTTCTTTCTCACCATGGGTCAGACTCAGGCTACTCCTAAGAGTCTGATCCTCTCCCATTTCCCCAAGGTCAAGGAACAGGCCTTAAGTATGAGCCTTGGCATCAAGAAAGGTAAGCTCGACACCTTTTGCTCAGTCGAGTGGCCTTCCTTCGGAGTAGGCTGGCTGGCCCAGGGGTCTCTTTCTTTAGACCTTATTGGCAAGATCAAAGCCATTATCTCCAGGCCAGGTCCTGAGGGCCACCCTGACCAACTTCCCTATATTCTTGTTTGGGAAAATTTGGCTGAGAATCCCCCTTCCTGGTTGGAGCCCTTTTTGGTGGAGAAACCTCATACTGACCCACAAAAGACCTCCGTCCTAGTTGCCCAGGAAAAATCAAAGCCCTCTGATTGCAGGGCCAGAAATCCTGTGCGCCCAAGTGCGCCGCCTGTCCTCCCCGACAGTTCTCCTCTTTATCCCCTCCCGCCGATTGAGCAGCCACCCCCATATGCAGAGGAGAGGGATGAAGCGGCCGGGGGAATAGTAAATGCGGCTAGGGAACCCAGCGGGAACCAGGCGGCTGCAGCTTCCTCAGACTCTTCAGCAGAGGGAGGCGGGAGGCTGGAAAGAGCTTCCTCACACTCCCCCGCCCTGGCCCCACGCTGGGCGCCAGGTAGAACTGGAGGAATGCAGCTAAGGTCTCCAGGGGCCAAGGAACAAGAAGGGGAGGCTCCCTCCTCCACCTCAGAAGGAGCAGTGCCGGTTCTGCCTGTGCATGCCATCGGTACCGGCATTGCTCAGCAATATCAATATTGGCCCTTTTCATCTAGTGACCTTTATAATTAGAGGACTCAGAATCCTCCCTTCTCAGACGACCCCAAGTGTCTTATAGGTTTAGTGGAGTCCATTATGTTTACCCATCGTCCCACATGGGACGACTGCCAGCAATTACTCCGCACTCTCTTCACAACAGAAGAACGAGAGCGTATCCTCAATGAAGCCAAGAAAAATGTCCTCGGAGAAAATGGAAGACCCACTACCCTCCAGCCCATCATCGACGAGGCATTCCCACTTACGCGCCCAGATTGGGACTTCGGAACTGCAGAAGGTAGGGAGCGTCTCCGGGTCTACCGCCAGACTCTGATGGCCGATCTCTGGGCGGCCGCCAGATGGCCCACTAACTTGGCTAAGGTAAAAACTATTGTTCAGGGGGAAATAGAAAGCCCAGCCGCGTATCTGGAAAGGCTGTTTGATGCTTACTGGCAGTACACCCCCATAAACCCAGAAGCAGAGAAACATAGGTCAGCTGTAGTCCTCTCATTTATCAACCAGGCAGCCCCCGATATCCGGAGAAAACTCCACAAGCGGGAGGACCTAGGCGAGATCTCTATTAGGGAACTGCTGCAGCAGGCGGAGAAAGTCTTCAATGCTAGAGAAACTCCGGAAGATAGAGAAGAAAGGCTGAGGAAAGAGAAATGGGTAATGCAGGAGAAAAATAGGAAGGAAGACAGAGAATTTCAGAAAAGGGAGAACAAGAAGCAGAGGGAGGAGATGGCCAGGATATTCCTGGCCGGGGTGAAGGAGGGCCCTAGGCCACCTCGAGGAACAGGACCCTGTCAATCCCGACTAGGACAAGATCAGTGCGTCCTGTGTAAGAGATATGGACATTGGAAGAGGGAGTGCCCCCAAAGGAGGGAACAAGGGAGAGGGAACCCTGTTAAGACCCTGAACCTAGGAGAGGAAGATTGATGGGGACGGGGCTCGGCACCCCTCCCCAAGTCCTGGGTAACCCTGTGCGTGGAGGGGACTCCCATTGGGTTTATGGTAGATACTGGGGCACAGTATTTAGTTCTCAACCAGGCCCACGGCCCCCTAAACCTAGGACGCACAAGTATAGTCCAGGGAGCGACAGGGTCCAGGATATGTGCCTGGACTACTAACAGAAAAGTGGACCTAGGAAGCCATCAGGTCTCTCATTCATTCCTGGTCGTACCCGAGAGCCCCACACCGTTGCTGGGCAGAGATTTATTAACCAAGGTCGGGGCTCGCATTCATTTTGAACCCGAAGGGATAAAAATCATGGACAAAGAAGGGCAGCCCCTACAACCGGTGCATGTGCTAACTCTGTCCCTGGCCGACGAACATCGTCTGTTTCAGGCGGATCAAGAAAAGAGGGGCCAGGGAGAGATGGACTCTTGAGTACAGAAGTTTCCTTCTGCATGGGCCGAGACCGGAGGAATTGGTCTCGCCAAACACCTATCCCCGGTCGTTGTTCAACTCAAAGCTGCAGCTCTACCCATCCGGGTCCGGCAATATCCAATGCCAGAAGAGGCTAGGAAAGGGATAGCACCCCATATCCATAGACTGTTAGAGACAGGAATCCTTAAGACCTGCCAATCTGCATGGAATACGCCTCTGCTTCCAGTGAGGAAGCCTGGCAGTAAAGATTTTAGGCCAGTGCAAGACTTTGCGGAAAGTCAATGAGAGGGTGGAAGACATCCATCCTACAGTGCCTAACCCTTACACCTTACTCAGCCACCTGCCACCCACGCATGTGTGGTATACTACGCTGGACCTGAAAGATGCCTTCTCTAGTATTCCGCTCTCTGAAGTTAGTCAGCCTTTGTTTGCCTTTGAGTGGCAAGAGCCAGGGGGAGGAAGAAAAGGGCAGCTTACCTGGACTAGACTGCCTCAGGGCTTCAAGAACTCTCCCACCTTATTCGATGAAGCCCTAAGCCAGGACTTGGAGCCCTTTCACAGGAGCCACCCCCACGTGACGTTGTTGCAGTATGTAGATGACCTGTTGCTGGCCACAGAAACCGGTAAAAAGTGCGAAGAAGCCACGGGGAACTTGCTGGCTGAACTAGGCGAACTGGGATATCGGGCCAGCGCCAAGAAAGCCCACATCTGCCAGAGGTCAGTAGTCTACTTGGGGTACAAAATATCTAATGGGGCCAGGTGGCTAACGCAGGCCATGAAGCAAACTGTCCTGGCTATCCCCGTCCCTTCCTCACCCCGGGGAGTGAGAGAATTTCTTGGCTCAGCCGGGTTTTGCAGGCTCTGGATTCCAGGGTATGCAGAAATAGCCCGACCGCTATATGAAGCAACCAAAAAAGGGCCGGGCTGGCAATGGACACAGGAACAACAAGAGGCGTTTGACAGATTAAAAGCAGCTCTCCTCCGGGCCCCCGCCCTATCTCTGCCAGACCCAGAAAAACCCTTTATCCTGTTTGTAGATGAAAAGAAGGGAGTAGCTAAAGGAGTTCTGGCTCAGCAGCTGGGCCCGTGGAAGAGACCTGTGGCTTATTTGTCCAAGCAGCTAGACCCAGTGGCCTCCGGGTGGCCACCTTGTCTGCGTATCCTAGCAGCCATCGTTCTACTGGTAAAAGAGGCAGACAAGCTGAGTTTTGGCCAAAATCTGAGAATAACAGCCCCGCATACTGTGAAGGGGATCCTCAAGCATCCTCCGGGAAAATGGATGACGAACGCAAGACTCACCCACTATCAAGGGCTCCTACTAGATTCTCCCCGAATCGCCTTCTCTGACCCGGTAACCCTAAATCCTGCCACCCTTCTGCCGGACCCAGATCTGATGACCCCCATCCATGACTGTAGAGATATCCTTTCCGAAATTATCCAGGTGCGAGCAGACCTGAAAGACACCCCGTTACTGAACTGTGAGCTAAATTGGTATACGGATGAGAGCAGCTTTGTGCAGGAGGGGGTCAGGAGAGCAGGGGCAGCAGTAGTAACCCACGACGGGGAAGTTGTCTGGAGCGCAGCTCTGCCCCTTGGCACCTCAGCACAGAAGGCGGAACTTATTGCTCTCGCTGAGGCCCTAGAAAGAGCAGAAGGCAAGCGGGCTAACATTTACACAGATAGCAGATATGCCTTTGGCACTGTCCATGTCCACGGTGCCATCTACCGAGAAAGAAGATTCCGTTCCGTGGAAGGGAAGGGACTGAGGCATCTGCAAGAAGTCCAAAGACTACTAGCTGCTGTCGAAAAACCCAAAGCAGTAGCAGTTATACATGTACCGGGCCACCAATCAAAGAAGACACCTGAGGCCGTCGGCAACAGCCATGCTGATGCAGAAGCTAAAAGGGCAGCCCTCTCGGACTCCCTTGTACTTGCAGCCCTTGAAATACCCATACCTGAAGTGCCCGCCTTGCCACCCAAACCTGAGTATTCCCCCCAAGATCTTGAGTGGATTAAGAAACAAGTCTCGGGGAAAGTGCTTAGGGAGGGAAACTAGAGTAGGGACCAAGAAAGTAGGTTGATCCTGCCTGAAGCATTGGGGCAGTACATGCTTGCTAATCTGCACAAGTCCACCCATCTAGGCTGGAAAAAGCTGCTCAGCCTTTTCCAGTCTGCGCAGTTGGTGTTTCCCCACCAGAATGAGGCAGCTCGTCAGATCACGAATGAATGCAGTAGCTGTGCAAGGCTAAGACCAGGCCCAAGAGGGCTGCACCCAGCAGGTACCCGGGAAAGGGGGAGGGCTCCAGGGAGGAGTTGGGAAATAGACTTCACCGAAATAAAACCAGGGAAGTATGGATACAGGTATTTGCTGGTTATGGTAGATACTTTCTCTGGGTGAGTGGAGGCCTTTCCAACCAAGCATGAGACTAGCCAGGTAGTAGCAAAAAAATTAATTGAGGAAATCATCCCCAGATATAGGGTCCCGGAAGCAATAGGTTCCGATAACGGCCCGGCTTTCGTTAGCAAAGTCCTGCAAGGACTAGCCCTAGCTTTGAGAGTAGATTAGAAGTTACATTGTGCTTATAACCCACAAAGCTCTGGGCAGGTAGAAAGAATGAATCGGACCCTGAAGGAGACCCTTTCTAAATTGGTATTGGAGACTGGCGGAGACTGGGTGACCCTCCTTCCCTTAGCCATCTTCCGTGCTCGGAACTCCCCCTATGTACATAGTTTAACTCCATTTGAGATAATGTACGGGGCTCCTCCACCCATAATCCGGCGAGTGCAGCTTCCCGGTGTAGAGGACCTGTCCCCTGACTACCTGAAGGTGTTGCAAGCTCTTGCTAAAGTGCAGCAGGAAATCTGGCCCCTGATCAGAGCGTATTACGAGGGCGGGAAAATTCCGAGCCCGGAACATGGCATAGTCCCAAGGGATATGGTGTGGGTCAAGAGACACCAAGTGAAGACTCTTGAGCCCAGGTGGAAAGGACCTTACGTTGTATTGTTTACCACCCCCACTGCTCTCAAGGTTGACGGTATCGCTCCTTGAGTGCACCACACCCACGTTCGGAAGATCCTGCCTCATCAGGATCCAGGAGCCCGCAAGGAGGAGTGGAAAGTGCAGCAGCATCCTGCGAATCCCCTGAA
This sequence comes from Manis javanica, assembly GCF_040802235.1. Lineage (NCBI taxonomy): Eukaryota > Metazoa > Chordata > Mammalia > Pholidota > Manidae > Manis > Manis javanica. The sequence goes on along the minus strand of NC_133171.1, from coordinate 66,330,882 downwards.
ACTACACCTAAGCTGAAGATGAAGGAGATCCTGCTGATAAGTGCCTTAGTATGGACCTTAAAGGGAACCACATCTGTGACCAGCCCCCCCCCACCCCCGCCATGGGGCCTGACCTGGGTGCTGGTCAACGGCGCAACTGGAGAAGTCATCAGTACCACAGAACACAGTGTGCCACTTGGAACCTGGTAGCCTGACCTGTTTTTCTGCCTTCGACGGATCAACCAAGGTTACCAGACCCTTTGGAGAATCACCCCTTCAGCTGGCACCCAGGCTCAGGGATTTTATGCCTGCCCAAAAGCAGGTAAAGGAGAATCATGTGGGTGGGGGCCCTTCTAGTGTGCCAAATTGACCTGTGTAACCTCGAATGATGGGAGTCAGAATTGGCCGGTTACAAAAGGGGATGCTGTCAAATTTTCTTATGTCAACCAGGGCCTCCCACGTCACGTGCAAAGGGACAGGGCTTGTGACGGGGACCGGGATTGGGTATGAATTCAATTCACTGAGATGGGCAAAAAGACTGAGGTATCACGTTGGATAAGAGGGCTAACATGGGGGATAAAGTACTGTAAATCTTGGGGACATGAGGAAGAAGGCTCAACCCTCACCATTAAATTAACCGCGTTAGCTCCCACCGCCGCCATAGGTCCCAACCTGGTTATAAACCCCCAGAAACCTTCAATCCAAGATAAGGGCCTGAGCAAAAAAGATGAGAAAATGCCGACCAAGATGCTTGCTCCAGAACCCACGAGAGGACTGGGTCCATCGATCTCTGGGTTATGGGCCCAGCACACACCCTCCGGGTTAAGTAATCCCATGTGAGAAATGGTGCAGGCAGTAGTAGAGACTCTTAACCACACCACTTCCTCCCTCACTGATCCCTGTTGGCTATGCTACCCAGGTTCACCCCCCTTCTACGAGGCAATCTAGATAAATGGCTCCTACACTATCAGCAACTCCCATCCCACCTACTGGGATGGGAGACCATGGAGACTTACAATCGCTCAAGTCTCTATTGCTAGTACATGTGTAAGCACAGTCCCGACAGCCCAGAGCCAGTTATGCTCCTCCTATTATAGCACCCCGTGAGAGCAAGAAAAGTAGATTATACCCTCCTCGAGTTGGTGGCTCTGTTCAAAGACAGGCCTCACCCCGGCCCTATCCACCTCTGTGTTCAATACTAATAATGAGTTTTGTGTGCTGGTGGCCATTATACCTCGCCTAATATATCGTTCTCATGACTCTCTCCTTATTGGGAAGAAAGGCCGAATCCCCACCAGAGCAAGAGGGAGGCTGTTACTGCCCTGACCATTGGGATCCTCGTCTCTCTAGGGATAGCAAGGGCAGGCACTGGGGTTGCAGCCCTCGTGACACGGGAAAAAGGGCTCACAACCCTGAGGATGGCAGTCGACAGGGACCTAGAACAGCTCCGACAGTCAGTATCAAACCTGGAGCAATCCCTCACCTCCTTGGCAGAGGTGGTCCTACAGAACCGAAGAGGCCTGGACCTCTTGCTCTTAAAAGAAGGTGGGCTATGCGCAGCCCTAAAAGAAGAATGCTGTTTCTATGTAAATAAGACAGGTGCAGTTAGAGATTCCTTAGCCAAACTGAAAAAAGAACTTGACAGGTGGCGTAAAGAATATGAAAGCAGCAGCAGCGAAGGCTGGTTTGAATCTTGGTTTAAGCACAAGCCATGGTTTGCTACCCTCCTCTCGGCCGTTGCAGGGCCACTGGTCATCCTGCTACTTTTGCGTACCATCGGCCCGTGTATAATAAATAAGCTGCTTAAGTTTGTGCAAGAGAAGTTTGACACCGTCCATCTCCTAGTCCTTCGCCAAAAATATCAGGCCCTAGACACCGCTGCGGAAGATTCCTTAGTCTGATCAAGAAAAGGGGGGAGATGTAAAGGAGGGCAGGGGGCATCAAGAGTCAGGAAAGAGGACTAATAACATCATTTAACCTAACTGCCTGTGTGCTTTGTTCTCAGCATGGGCCATCCAGTTTTGAATAAACAACCCGAGGCTAAGCTTAGAAATGCGCCTGCTTTAAGTTAGATAACTAGAGGTGGGCAACAGCCTGGGGGCGTGATCCTTGATAAGTCACATAGACATGCTTGGGTAAGCAAGAGATAACAATTGAAGCGGTCAAGCAGCTGGAGTGTTTCCTGAAAGATTACAATATAGAATATGTTTAAAAATTATTGGTTGTAGAAATGCGCGGGCTTCGGTGTGACGCTGTGAAAATCCTATATAAGCAATACCTAAAGTTGCCTGGGGGTCGGCAGCTCGGACTCGGCCTGCGTGTCAGGGGAGGTGCTGTCGACCCCAGCTTGCAGGCTGAATAAAGACTTTGCCTGTATTTACATCTCTATGCCTGTGTAGTTTGTTCTCTGGAGAAGCCTCGGAAGCCAGGACCCTAACAATATCAGATAAATAAGCCAAATTAGTCAAATACTTTCTCTAATGAGAAAAAATTCTTCTGACATGTTCCAGGGGCCATCTGGAAAATATCAGAGTTAACTAGAGGTAAGAGCACCTTTTTGCATTTAATTTTTTTAGAACTATCATTACACATTTATTGTCTATATACTCAGCACAGTAAACGAGATATCTTAAAAAGCTGGGGCAGCAGGGGAGACTGCTGCTGTCAATTTTTAAAGACAATATACAGAAAGTCAAAATAATTCTAGGTTACTAATCATTCTTGAGAGAATGGTAGCAGATGGTAGATTCTTCTGCTTTCATCTTCAGGAGGGGAAAAAAGCTACAATAAGAATTCACATTTAGCTGAAAGCACTGTCTAAACTCAAGGCAGAGTGTAATATCACCAGGCATACAAACGACCTGTTAGAGATACATACAAAGAATGAATATGGCTATAGTCAAATTCAACTTAAAAGTTTAAGCAGAATCTCAAATTTAAATGTCTCTTTCTTTCACACAGATATTCAGATATGACCAGAAATATGCTTTGAGATGAAAGAGATCAGGCATTTTACTTCTTCATTTAGGGACTGAGAAATGATGACCTTTGGCTTACAATCAATAGCTTACAAACAGTGAAAATAATAAGAACATAACTCAGCATAAGTGTCTAAGACCAGATACAAAAAAGCAGAGAAAGTGCTTAAGTCTACAGGTCTTCCCTGAAAGCTTCAAGAATGTTTTACTCTTTAATAGTAGATAGAGCTTTTTAATAGAATTTGCATAGCAGCTTATAAGATCATTTACATTAAAAAAATATGGAGTCCTCCATGTTTTTTAAAACATACAAACATATCCACAGCATATAAATTAAACAAGAAGACCTGGTGGTTCTAAAAAAAATCTATTACAACTTTTCTCAAAAGTGGTCACATGTTTGTCCATCTAAACCTTTACAGTGAAACCTGTTTTTCTGGGAGAAACATAATCTTGTCCAGATTCTACAGTTTAATTTTTAAGAATAAATTTTGGTTTGTTAACTAAGTGCATTTAATCAGCTGAAAAAAGCTTTGTTACCATTCTGCTTAGGATAAATTAAGAAAACAATCACTAACAACTTTAATCATTTGTTGGTTAGAGATTTTTCCACTTATAAAAATATATGGAATAAATAATTCAATTTCTCAGGCCATGCAATCATTTTCAATAACAAAATATTTCAAAGGCAAATAAAGGTTATACAGTTGTTAACAAACTTTAGCTTTTAGTCCCTTTAACATTACGATTTCATTGCAACTCACTGAGACTTTAAGCATGAGAAACTGCTTTGATCTTTCAACATTAAGAGCAGACTAACAGTTAAAGAAAACTGTTTAACTGGAAACGAGATTCTAATTTTGCTGTGCACTCAATACCAAGACTTACTCGCTTCAATTTCACATAGCATAACTATACTAACTCTTCCACAAGCCTTCTACAACTTTCTTTTTACATTCAGTGTTCTCTCTCTTTAAACAAATAGCTGCACTTCAGAACAATCACTCTCTTTTACTTTCAACAAAACGAATTTCCGTTCTTTACACTTTCTCTCATCAAAACATACATCTTCCAGCATAGAGAAATGCCCTCTCCATCACCTTAAGCAGTTCTAACCAGAACTCAAAACTATTAGAAACTTCAACCTCCAGTGAACACTGAGAAGCAGGACACTGCAAACTGTCAAACCAACATTCCCTAGACTGACAAACTTATGAACACATTCTACAATTTCTGCAACCATGAGCTTCACAGCACAATCTCCCAGCAAACACAGAGCACATCTTCTCAACTTAACAAAACTCTAAGGCTTTAAGTTACTACAAAGATTCTCAGGCTGCAGGTAGGCATACACACTGCAACACACAATTAAAAAGGTGTTCACTTGCCACACTTATCCAGCTCACCTACCTGCAACAACTATGCGAGCCTACTCACGAGACCCCCACTGAACACTAGACAAAGCCAAGCTTCTAAGCATTCTATTCTTAAAAGATTTAGCAGATAACATGACTCAAATGACTCTAGGTAAACTCAGGCAGCCGACAACTACCAAGACATGCCCGCCTTAGGCAAACTCAAATTAGCATTAATGCTTAACACTTTTTTATCAGGTTTTCTGGAAGTTTTAGAACACTCAATTTTCACAAGCGCTTGTCTTTAAATCAATTTCATTAATACCATCCGGAGGTAGAAAGATATATTCATTTACACACCTAGGGGGTTGTCTGAGTCTGTCTCATTGTCAGTATAACAATTATTAGGCACGTGAAAGACACAAAAAACAGAGACACACACAGATTAGACACACGGCGGCCGCTCCTTGTTTTCCTCAGATTTTCAATCAGAAACCGAAAGGAATCGGAGGGTTGATACTCTTGGCGCCCGAAAATCAACCCTATCTCATCAGATTCACCTTGCCCGAAAAACAGATGAGAGGCCACCAGGCGTCCCTGGCCCTCCACTCTCCCCGAGGCGTCCCCCAGGGTTGCAGCCTGCGGTGCTCCAAGTACGTCTACCGACCGCGGTCTCGACCCCTTTACGGGATCGGGACGACTGCCAGACAGTGGGTACCCCTTTCAGAATTCTGACCAGTCTCACTGAAAAACAGAAGACAGAACACAGACAACTCAAGGCGCCACTAATCTTACCTCTTCCTCCAAGAGCGACTTCGGGAGTGAAGCGGGGTGAGCGCACGATCCCGGACGAGCCCCCAAATGTTGGATTCTCCCAGAGGAGGATGCCACCCCAAATCACTCACGAAAGGCGTCTCTTGATGCAATAAGCAAGAGGAATTTATTCAGGAACCAGCTAGCTGGGGTCCAAGTTAGCCCGATGCAGCGGGTCTCAACAAGGACCCTGAGCACACAAAGCCAGAAGGTTTTATAGCATTTTCAAAGGGGGCAACATTTTCCACAATCACAATACAGTGTTTTTTCATAGACATATAAATCTTTGGCTGGGGCCACATACTGGGGTCTGGTTAGATAAGATTACCTTCGGAATGTTTAGGGTGGTTCTAGCAAGATAAGCTTGGTGTGTATGATTAACTGATTTGAGGTCAGCTAACTAAAGGTCACTACATTTAACACTGGCTGACTAACTTGTTTTTCAAGATTCTAATAATTTTCCTCCTTCTAGGTTAGGGGGTGGTATTTAAGCCTTTAAGATGGTTGTACTTATGCTAACTTTTGATTTTTCAGATCCTACACTTTGGCTTCTTGTTGGCTAATTCATCAAAATTAAATAGAATTAAAAATTTATTTATTCATTAGCTATAGTAATACTTCAAGTACTACTAGCCACATGTGGCTAGTGGGAATTATATTTGATGTCACAGTTCTAGTTTGTAAACTTTAATTCATGAACCATTCCTATTTGTTATTCCAGCTCCTCAGGGATTAAAAAAATATTTGTTAAATTGGGGAAATGAAGCACTTACATCATGATTACTAAGAAATTTTAAATTACCTACTCAAAAATAGTTTACCCACATAAAGACAGGAGACATTTAGATTGTCCATTAAAAAAAAGATCAAAACAGATTTTAGTAGGGCAGTGAAAGAAAAAAAAACAACTGAAAAGAGTGAATCTTGTTTTTTTAGTTTTGGGTGGAAAAATTAGCCTGGAGATAACAAAAAGATCAGTCTGAGCAGTATGCCAATGTTGGGGAGGAAAAAATTTCCTCTGCTTCTCAAGGTTCTCCTAGCTGATCTTAACAATCAAATTGACACAAGACAGATTAAGAGGAGGGAAAAAAACAAAGCTTAACTGCATACATGCAGGGAAGCCATAGACATGGTTTTCAAAGAGGGATAATGAGGTCATCCTGAACTAAGGAGAATGGGCTGGGTCTGTGACTTCAAAGGAAAAGAGAATCAATTCATAGGAATATAAAAAGAGCAAATATTTGACAAACAAAATACTTAAGGGGACACACAGAAACAATACAGCACAGAGGGAAAATTTTTTTAACAAAATTAACTACATTCCTCCAGTCTACCACACCTAGTTTATCTTACAATATACCTATGGTGATACCTCTCCTTCTGGAGTTGTTCCTTATCTAAATTCTTTTTATTCATTTGGGGATGGAAAGTAAAAGTTTCTTTCTGAGTCTTCTGGACCTTGATTGTTCTCAACTTTAAAATAATCTGCATGGATGACATGATATTGTACATAAAAAACCCTGAAGAATCCATTCCAAAACTACTAGATCTAATATCTGAATTCAGCAAAGTTGCAGGATACAAAATTAATATACACAGAAATCTGTTGCATTCCTATATATTAATGACGAACTAGCAGAAAGTGAAATCAAGGAAACAATTCTATTCACAACTGCATCAAAAAGAATAAAATACTTAGGAATAAACCTAACCAAGGAAGTGAAAGACCTATATGCTGAAAACTACAAGACACTCTTAAGAGAAATTAAAGAGGACGCTAACAAATGGAAATTCATCCCATGCTCTTGGCTAGGAAGAATTCATATTTTCAAAATAGCCATCCTGCCTAAAGCAATCTACAGATTCAATGCAATCCCTATCAAAATACCCACAGCATTCTTCAATGAATTAGAGCAAATAGTTCTAAAATTCATATGGAAGGACAAAAGACCCTAAATAAAGGTCCGAGAAGGAAGAATAAAGCAGGGGGAATTATGCTCCCTGACTGCAAGCTCTACTACAAAGCCACAATAATCAAGACAATTTGGTACTGGCACAAGAACAGACCCATAGACCAGTGGATACTAGAGAGCCCAGATATAAACCCAAGCATATATGGTCAATTAATATATGATAAAGGAGGCATGGATATACAAAGGGGAAATGACAGCCTCTTCAACAACTGGTGTTGGCAAAACTGGACAGCTACATGTAAGAGAATGAAACAGGATTATTGTCTAATCCCATACACAAAAGTAAACTCAAAATGGATCAAAGACCTGAATGTAAGTTATGAAACCAAAAAACTCTTAGAAAAAAACATAGGCAAATATCTCTTGGACATAAACATGAGCAACTTCTTCATTAACATATCTCCTGGGCAAGGGAAACAAAAGCAAAAATGAACAAGTGGGACTATATCAAACTAAAAAGCTTCCGTACAGCAAAGGACACCATCAGTAGAACAAAAAGACATCCTACAGTATGGGAGAATATATTCATAAATGACATATTTCATTTCATAAGTGAATTTCATAAATTTCATTTCATATTCATAAATGAATATATTCATAAATGACAAACCCCCTTATCAGTAAGGGGTTGACATCCAATTTATATAAAGAGTTCATGCACCTCAACAAACAAAAAGCAAATAAGCCAATTTAAAAATGGGCAGAGGAGCTGAAAAGACACTTCTCCAAAGAAGAAATTCAGATGCCCAACAGGCACATGAAAAGATGCTCCACATCGCTAATCATCAGAAAAGTGCAAATTAAAGCCACAGTGACATATCACCTCACACCAGTTAGGATGGCCAACATGGAAAAGACAAACAAAACAACAACAAAGGTTGGCATAGGAAAGGGGAACCCTCCTACACTTCAGGTGGGAATGTAAACTAGTTCAATCATTGTGGGAGGCAGTAAGGAGGTTCCTCAAAAAACTCAAAATAGACATACCATTTGACCCAGGAATTCCACTCCTAGGAATTTACCCTAAGAAGGCAGCAGCCCAGTTTGAAAAAGACATATGCACCCATATGTTTATCGCAGCACTATTTACAATAGCCAAGAGGTGGAAGCAACCTAAGTGTCCATCAGTAGATGAATGGATAAAGAAGATGTGGTACATATACACAATGGAGTATTATTCAGCAATAAGAAGAAAACAACTCCTACCATTTGAAAAAACATGGATGGAGCTAGAGGTATTATGCTAGGTGAAATAAGCCAGGCAAAGAAAGACAAGTATCAAATTATTTCACTCATCTGTGGAGCATAATAACAAAGCAAAACTGAAGGAACAAAACAGCAGCAGACTCACAGAACCCAAGAATGGACTAACATTTACCAAAGGGAAAGGGACTGGGGAGGATGGGTGGGAAGGGAAGGATAAGGGGGAAAAAGGGGCATTACTATTAGCACACATAATGTAGCGGGAAGTGGTAGGGACAAGAGAAAGGCAGTGTATGCAGAGACGACAGGTAATGATTCTGTAGTGTCTTCCTGTGCTGATGGACAGTGACTGTAATGGGATATGTGGGGGGGATTTGATATTAGGGGGAGTCTAGCGACCATAATGTTGTTCATGTAATTGTACATTAACGATACCAAAATAAAATAAAAAATGTTTTTAAAAATGAGCATGAAAGAATAAAAATTACCTTTTAGAAAAACTTCCAAAAAAAAATCTGTGTGTCACAGTGGCACATCTTGGGGCAGCCTGCCCTAGGTTCCTATACCTATCAAGCTCTGGGGGTATCAGAGAAAACCATTATAATTGTTATGGGTTCCTAAAATTTATGATGGAATTGTAGGAAACGTTCTCCCTATAATATGTGGCAATATCCTTCCATCAGTACCTCCAGCTCAGTTAGACCAGGTATATACCAACTCCCTCAAAGGAATTTCTCATTATCACTAACTTTTTGCCTTTGGTTCAATTATTCATTCATTCATATGCTAAGTGGCTACTAATGCAGGGCAGCCTACCAGGCACCTCTGAAGACGAATTTAAAGTGGCTCTATCTCTGGTCTGAAAAAGGGTCAAGTAATTATAACACAAGGAAAGTAGATTGTCACTACAAGATCTATAAATCAACTGCTGTGGAAGATAAATTTTTCACGAAGTTCCTTTTACATATATCCAAGAGAAATGTGTGCACATTTATACCAGGAAACATTACAAGAAAGTTCACAAAAGTACTGAGCTCAAGAATCTCAAACAGACACAAGCATCTACTATGTAATTTAGGTAAACTAATGTCACTGTTTAGCAGTAAAATGATGGTAGTAGAGTAACATATCAACATGAATGAATCTCAAAAACATTAGTTTAATGAAAAAAATCATAAATATACAGAGTATGCTATTGATGTGATGATAAAAATAGATAAAATTAAACAATGTTCAGCTTATGAATCTGTACTTAAATGTTGAAACTATAAAGAAAAATGAACCATTAACACAAAATGAGGATGGTTTGGTTTTTGTCTGAGAGTGTGTGTGGGTGGGGGCATGGAGAGATTGAATTAGTGAGAATAATAGGGCCTACCTAGTAAATAACTAATAACATAATAGTTCTTAATCTGGGTTTTGAATACCAGGTAATTTTTTATAGTTCTTGTTTATGTTGCATAAACCCTTTTTTATAGATGAGATATTTTACTGTAATTTTAAAATCTCTTTAATCAAGATAAGGAATCTCATGTTCACTGGATAGTTCTAGCTTTACTGTGTTTGTTCTTGTTCTTTTTATATATGTTATGTCACCATTTTTAAATAGATAAAGAAGTGGAGGAATTTTTAAATCTTCATCAGGAATTTAAAAATCATGAACAGCAAGCAGTGTTACTTCATTAAATTCAATTATTGGTCTCATTCCTTCTATCTTAGTTGAACATCTTATAGGTATAATTCTAATTTATCAGCCTTTCTCTTCTTGTCCCTTCTTGTCACAAATTGTATCACTGTATACCTGTGGTTTCCTATCTGTATGTACATTTTGTGGCTCTCTGAGATACCAACTCATGTTTTTTAGGTGAATTTCTTTTTATCCCATTCTTCTGCTGTCCTTCTAGTGTGTGCGTGTGTGTGTGTGTGTGTGTGTGTGTGTGTGTGTGTGTGTATGTGTGTTTTCTCCTACTTTGCCACTTTTTCTTCAGTCCAGTTTTAATTTTCTCTCTTATTTTGCTTTCTCCACTGACCATGTATATTATAGAATCTAAGTGGTTTTTTTTCATTTTTAACCATCTTTTAGTCATTAAGGAAATGCTCTACTTTCCATGCTTTTAAAATTAGAAGAAATAAAAAATTGCTATTTCTTTTTCTAAAACAGCCCACCAGCACAGCTAGAGTCTTCTGGTAAATGGCCAAGACTCAAGCCATACTATTGCCAAAACCATTATCCTGGCTCCACTACTTACATGAGGTAGGATTTTCAGGAAAAGTCTTGCTTCGGGTTCTCTAGTTTCCTTTTCTGTAAAATGGAAAAAATAGTAATACTCATCAGGTAGCATTTTTAGGATTAAATAAATAAATATAAACCACATTAGCTATTCTAAACGTTGCTACATTGCTAAACAGGGAATAAAGAAGAAATAAATTGAATAGGTCTTAAGGAGATTTCCTCCTCCACACTGAAGAACAAGCTATTTTGTGAAACAAAAGTAAGAGTAAATTCAGGAGCCCGCTCTTGTTTGTTGCTAGCCTGCCACATGGATTTTTTTGTGCTTGGATTTACCTTGCCCAAGTGTGGGGGTGAGAAAGCGGTGGTTAGAAAAAGATTCAAATACAGTGTGAAGACAGACTTCTGTAGGAAGGGTGGTATGGAAGAATTAGCTAAGAAGCCGGTTTCAGCCAAAAATAATAATAATAAATTAAAAGCAAGGCTGTCAAACATCGTGATCTTGTTTTAGATTTTTTAAATATATATTTTCACTAGTTAGACGAACTTTCTGATCCTCCCGCTGTGGAGAGGGACAAAAACCAAGGAAAATAAACAATGCACCCCCCAACAGATACCAGGGTGTGAATCAGTCCTTTCCAATACAAAGGACTGTAGCCTTGATGCCTGCGGTCTTGTTTGCAGAGTCAAAGAATGAACTCAACAAACAGTCAAGATAGGAGACCTACGGAGGGGCTTTTATTTAGACATACAGTGAGAGAATAGAGCTCCTGGCTCAAGCCAGGAGGGGAGAAGAGAGTCCGCAGTGGTGCGTTGTCTAGGGGATTTACAGGCAGTTGAGAGACAAAAGAGCTAGGGATGCAGATCCACCAAATGGTCTCTAAATGTTTATTTTTGAAGAGACACTAAGTTTCTTATCAGTTTTCCGGATTATTTTGTAGAGTAACATAAGAAATTTATTGCTTTGATTCTTTCTCCGAATAGCAGTTTCTTGGTTTGGGAGTATATTAATCAAGGCTGCTTGTCTTGCTTTCAAGGTGAGCTGAGTTATTGTCTGTTTGTTAAATATTAAGTTAAGAATCTTACTTCTTAACTTCATGGGTGTAAAAATGCAATCTTATCTTTAAGATGGAATCCTCCCTGCCCCTTTATTATGTTGTTTACGGCTGGGCCTGCCTCCTATATTAATTGCCCAGGTTATATATTACTTGATTAGGGGTTGGAGGAAGAAAAGCAGCATCTGGGTAAAGTTAAAGATAAACTGGGACTTTTAGCAGGCTGAAGTAAATTTTACAATAGCCTTATTTAATTAACACAAACAAGACATGGGCTATGCTGAGGTATTTTTTTATCTGGAAGATGTTCAAACATTCCAGGCTAAGTTACTCCTGACTTTTTAGTTTTAACTAATCTTCACTGAAGAATGCTTATATTCCTAGTTGGACACTTTAGAGAATTAATGTGACTCTGTCTTTGCTACATTGTTTAATATGGAGTTTTGGTAGGGGTCTTTTTCCAGAGTCCCTCACCCCACTGACTACACCCACGGTCCCTATCTCAGCCTTATTGGCTAAGAAATTCTTCCTTTCTCATCTCCCTTCAAGTGATATTATTTTGCTTTCTCTCTTAAGTTTTATTCCCTTTTATTTTCACGCTGTATTTCTGCATTCTATTCACAGTGAGAAACAGCGTCCTCGGAATTGTCTGGATCACCTCAGATAGCCTATTTCTTCTCGTTCTTCCATTCTCACTGGTCTAGAATCTAGACTCAAATGTAAAGTTGCAGCTTTTCCAAGAGCTGTACACGGGCCTCGCAAATCGGAGACGGAACTATCCGGCATTTCAAAACAGGAAAGAGCGACTTCTGCTTTAAAAATTAATCAACAAAGTATACTGAATTGTTATAAAATAATCTTAACTTGTTATAGGTTGCCCCCCTCGCATTTCAAAACATAGTGACTTCTCGTATTCAAAATTAATTCGAATTGTTATAAACTAATCAGAATTTGTAAAAAATAGGTTAACCAGATTAAAGAAACTGGCCCGATAGCTGGAAAATTGTTTTCATCATATGACCAATGGGAAAGTAGATCTACAATCATTCATTTGCTTGCATACTTAAGACCAAAGAACGAATCAGCGGTTGTAAAACGAAATCTTCATTTGCATAACATTGTCTACAAATAACCAAGGTGCGCTAACAATCATTGTAGGCATGAAGTCGTTCGTCAACGACATCTTCGAGTGCATCATGGTCGAGGCGTCGCGCGTGGCGCATTACAATAAGCGCTCGACCATCATCTCCAGGGACATCCAGACGGCCGTGCGCTCTCTGCTGTCCGGGGAGCTGGCCAAGCGCGCCGTGTCCGAGGGCACCAAGGCCGTCACCAAGTACACCAACTCCAAGTAAATTTGGGCCCGCAATAGCGTTAAGAAACCCAAAGGCTCTTCAGAGCCGCTCACGATTTCAGTCAAAAGCTGTGCACTACTAGCATGTGCCGTCTTTAGAAACTTGGTGTTCAATTAGCAGTAATCGGTAACCTACTTACCGATTCTCAACTGGTGGATTCACTGCGTTTGGTTGACTGTCTTGCCCTGTCCGAGGGTCTGCAGCAGTGAAAGCGAACATGAACTGAAAACGGCCAGTGCTGACTCCCTAACCCCTTGGAGAGTCTCCTCACTTTTATAAAACTTGCACAGGTGCTCTGTGGGCTAGTTGTGCTTAAAGCCTGTAAACTTACTGATTTCTAGATTTTTATAAAGCGTCACTTTAGCATCTAACACCACAGTAACAAAATTCTGTTAAAAGCGGGACTTCCAACTTCAATGACACCTTGGATGCCTGTCTGGGGTAAAGCACCAAATTTCCAGAATCTCCCGGTTGTCCTCAGCCCACTCAGATACCGCTGCAGCTTCCGCTGCAAGGGGTAAGAGGCAGGTCTCTCCGTTCCTCCGTTGCATAATTGGTCTGGCGCTTGTCAGTAGCCGAGGCCCGCCCGCTGGGTTCCTCCCGGAAGGGGCGGGTGGGGAAGTGAGCGGGCGCGCGCCGTGGCTGCTGGGACTGAGAACCGCTAGCCGGGACCAGGGAGAAAGAGAAGAGCGAGAGTGGTGGCCAGAGGGGACGGAGCCAGGCCTCACTGTGAGCAATAAGAGGGTTTCTCTCAATCTAGCATTTCCCTAGACTGATTTCGGTCACACCGGTGTGTTCACCCCGGACCAGGAACACGCTCCCCTCCAGAGCTACAAGCCCCACGTTCTTTTGCTGAGTCTAATTACGTTCATCTCAGTCCCTTATCCACCGGCCTTTTGCCTAGGGTTTTAAAAGTCCTGGCTTAAGCATCTCTCCTAAGATTCTTTACAAACCGATTTTGTTGGGCAACTGCAGCAATCCAGTAGGGGAAAAACAGTTAATAATTGCTAGTTTTGCTTTGTCTGTTTCTTTCCTAAACTTTTTTAAAAAGCTCTCAGAATTCTTTTTAAAGTCTAATGAGGTATACAAGACTTTCCCCTCACTCCTGTCCCCGACAGTACGCAAACGACCTGCAAAAAACAATTCTCAGTATACAGCCGCCTCAGTCTCCTCCACTAGTATAGCCACAGAACATAAAGATTGGCTCTGCAGCTTCCAATCCGTCCTTTACTGTCACTTGCGACTTTTGCAATTCCGTCAGCCTATATACTGTCTCCAGCAATCCTCTCCCTGCACAGTTCAGCAACGGTGGGACGATCCTGGCAAAGATGAAGAGGGACGCAGGGCAGGTCAGAGGGTAGACAGGAAGACAAAATGAGGAAGAAAGTAGGGAGGTGCTTTTTAACATTCCAGCGTTTAACACTGATGTCTAGGGGGTCTACAGTTCGTAATCACATAATGCGGAAAAGACGTAAACCCAGGAAAAAAAACAAATTTTCTTCCTGTATTTCTCAGTAAATTTAAGGGTAGAGCTTCATTCTGGAAATTAAGTGAGAAATGTTTAGTTGGCGAGACCTCACCGATAAATGGACATACCAAATCCACCAAGTAATCTCACTCACTGTCCTTGAGAAAAATCCCTAGCCAGCCTTCCCAGCTAGTCTCCCCCATTGCCCCTCAAAAAGGTGAAATAAGCACATGGTAATAAACTAGGATTTATTTTCAGGTCACCAAATTACAACTGCATTTCAACTTTTTCTGGTCACCTTGATTTGTTTGAGATAATACTGAAACTTCTCTGTCTATAATGAATCTAGTTTCCATTCCAGAGTCACCATGGTCCTTTAAAAGGCACACAGGATCATTCATATTACCTGTGATCACAGATTTATGATTCCCACTGCACAAAATCAGAAAGCTGGTGTGGCCTGAAGCCCTGCATTCTAGCCCTCACCTCCCTCTCCAAACCAACCTGAAAGGATTCTTCTTTCCTTTTTGTTTTTGTTTCTCCATTTTTTTGTTTTTTGGAGTTTTTGGAATACACCATGACCTTTCTGGCCTCCAGGTTTTTGCAGTTTTTCTCTACCTGAAGTGTTTCTGATTCCATTCCACATCTATCCCCAAGACACACACACGCACACAGTTTATTGATCAACACCTCCCATTTCAGCATATCATTACATATTCTTGGGGAAGTTGTTAAAGGCTCTTACAACCCCAAAGAACTAGCTGTATACCCAGCCCCAAATTTACGTTTACTAAAGGGCATGGGACACTTAACGACTTGGTGTGGATGAATCAGGACTTGATCCATGAGACAAGAAAGGAACTCTGTCTTCCCTAGACCACACGGCAAGGAGGAAGGGGAGATCTGAACAAAACTGAGGCTGTGTTACAAAGGGAGGAGGGGAAATGATCTTGGGAAGGCACCTCTACTGCCTGATACAAAAAGGCCTTCCATGGCAGACAAAAGGAGCATTCAGTAGGTTGGTTCATATTCAAGTGCCAGACTCAAGTTACTTACTCATGATACAGAGCTATTCTCTAGTTCTCAAACTTGGGTGTGCATAAGAATCCCCTAGAGGGCTTGTTAAAGAACAGATTACTGGTCCTGAGTTTCTATTTCGTTAGCTCAGGGAGAAATCAGGGATCCTGGCTTTCTAAAAAGTTCCCAGAAGGTACAGATGTTGCTTATCTGGTACTATGCTTTAAGAACATCTGATACTATGCAGAAAAACATGCTAACTAAACAAAGCCCCTTCCCATGGAGCTTCCTGTGTGGAGCTTTCTTTGTGGTAAAGATGAGGTTAATGGTATACAATGGTAAAGTGTCTGGATGTCAAACAATGAACTTTAGATTTATTTTGCAGACAACAAAAAGTTATAGAAAGCTTCTGAGCAGGGACTGACATGATTGGCTCCAGTGTCAGGAAGATGCCTCTGGTGGCAGGGAACCAAGAGGGAAATAATAGTGATGAGACAGGACAAAGGCCCAAGTCATAAACATGACAGGGAGAATGGAGCAGTGGATACAAGAAACAAATCAGAGCAGCTGAAGTGATTCTGTTCAGTATTTTGTCAACACTGATTGATTTCTTTTGTGTGAGGCATTAAGTTCCAGCAGTGAGGGAGACAGAAGCCTGCTCTTCTGGGGCTGATACCCTACTGGAAGAAGAAAGATAATAAGCATGCTGATAACTCAACAAGATAATTTCAAATAGGAGTTCTGACTACTATGAAATTACTTGAAATAAACCAGGTGCCAATAGTGACAGTGATGATGACATTTCAGATAAGGGAACCAACAATGCAGGGAATGAAAGTTCCAGGCCACAGTGTAAAAATTCTAGGGCAGGGAGGAGTTTGTACTCAACAAATAGAAGACTTGGGTGCCGGGAGATTAGTAAACTAAGGTAAAGTGTTAAGACAAATTTACTCTTGTTTAATGTGTTTTTTGTGTTATGTTTGCACTTTCCCCTCTTTCCTTAAATTTTGAATCTCCTGAAATCCTAAATTCCAGTTGGTTAACAAGAATCCATGGAGCCCTGGGAGGAGTTCCTGCATGAGCCTCAGAGGGTAAATAAGCCCCGTGAAATATTTCTGTCCACATGTATATTTAACAGATTCTTAACGGGGT
This sequence comes from Manis javanica, assembly GCF_040802235.1. Lineage (NCBI taxonomy): Eukaryota > Metazoa > Chordata > Mammalia > Pholidota > Manidae > Manis > Manis javanica. Next base: position 66,314,304 of record NC_133171.1, on the reverse strand, counting down.
TTTGATCCATATATTGTAAAGAACTTCTCTTAAGAGGAGGCAGTACTTTGAAATATACAAATCAGAACTGCCTAAGATATGGGGACAGTTCACCCATTAGTTTCTAACATGTCATGAGCTCCCGTGTTTTGCCCAGGATGAAACTCAGTAAGAGATACTACAGAGAGGCTTATTTGGCACCAGTATTCCTTAAAAGAGCTTTCAGGTAAATGGAAGGACAGTCCGTACTGTTCAGTAACAGTATGGTTACTGTTCAGTAATACTTGGTATGGTAAAATTAAGTTGCTGTAACAGAGACTGAACAATAAATTAAGCATAAAGATAGTTACTTTTGTTGCATGGAACAGAACCACTGTGATTAGTCCAGCTCTGTGGGGCAGCTCTTCTGGTCAGGGACTCTTGTTCCTTACAAGTCATTGTTATGGCATGTCCTCGAGCATGTTCCCTGCTTGGTCAAGCAAGAACACTCTTAATAGCTAGAGGGAAGAAAGACTTTAAAAGCCCAGACCTGGGAGACTTCTACTCACACTTGGACAGCAAACCCCAGGAAATGTTACCTCTACCTAGGGAGCCATCTGTCCTACTATACCTTTATTATAGAGCAAACACATTATAGTGGGAAAATGCCAGACTTGTAAAATAAAAGTGACATGCTGACAGTACTGGGAAATTGTGGAAAGATAGTAAGAAATGGTTGTTAACCCACTTGAGAACTGCTTATTGTTTCATTTCCTGATGTGTAGAAAAAGGTGGGATGTGAATGTGAAGACCTGGTTTGAAAGGCTGTCTAGCACTTGTCAGGATTTGTGCCAGCAAACAGCATTATCTACACTTTATGGTAAATCAGCTTGTAATCAAGTCTGACTTCAGGATAAAAAGGCAACAAAACCTGGTAAACACAGGTCTACATACTTACGTGAGCCATGGATATGTTAAAATGCCATTTTGAACTCAAGAGAAACCAGTAACTGGGTGGATTGAGGGCAGTTGAGAAGCAAAAAGCTAAAGTTGGCATGTCTCTCCAGTCCTTTTAAACAAAACCCTATGCACTCAACTGTGGTTCCTCCAGGACTCACTGCCTTCTACATACTTTGCCTGTCACCCTTGTGTTCCCCTCCAGCCTACCAGGTGATATCAGAATCTACTTTTAAGATGAACTCAAGTGCCTAATCTACCCCTTTTCAATTCTAGTAGTACCAGACAAGTTGTGCTCTCCAATCCTCTGCCTTGTGTATAATACATCTTCTCCATCAGACAGCAAACACAAATGACATTAGGGTCAGCTTTTAAGATCTTAGTTGCAAACGCAGCGAGAAACACACGAAGTACTAGAGAAGCCTCACCGTCTGAGTTAAGATGGGAAGCATTACAACTTCTTGTGAATAAATTACATGGCCCTGAAAAGGGCCTTTGGGTTTAATAGATGTGAAGTGGCAAGCTGGAATTGAATTTACTTAGCCTCCGAAGCCGTACAGAGTGCGGCCCTGGCGCTTGAGCGCATAGACCACATCCATGGCCGTGACCGTCTTGCGCTTGGCGTGCTCCGTGTAGGTGACAGCATCCCGAATCACGTTCTCCAGAAACACCTTCAGCACCCCGCGGGTCTCTTCGTAAATGAGGCCGGAGATGCGCTTGACCCCACCGCGCCTTGCCAGACGGCGGATGGCAGGCTTGGTAATGCCCTGGATGTTGTCCCGCAGCACCTTACGGTGGCGCTTAGCACCACCTTTACCCAGACCCTTCCCGCCTTTACCGCGACCAGACATACCACACTCTCTTCCTAAACCTGCAATCCAACAAGAGCAACCGCTCGATGCCTTTATAGTAATGTAACGGACCTGATAGAAAACCGCAAGAGCAGGGGCGGTAGCCACACTCAGTTCACGCCCTTTGCTTATTTGTCCCTTGCTCAGAGCTCTGGAGACCAGACCAAATGGGGCGCCTGAAGCAATAGATCTTGGAGAGGGGCTTTAATAAATGCTTGTACAGATTGTGTGTGTGTGTACAATATTTGCGGCCATTAAGTAGAGCAATTCATGCACTTTCCACAAAGAAATCTGACGCTTTTCCTTCAGATTTTCCAGAATATGAAATTGGCTAATACAAGCTTGTCTAAGACGTTTTAAATAGTTTTAAGCAAATCATATTTTTATTGCTTAAGTTTCATTTTATCAATTTATGAATGTCCGGTTAACTGAACAGGGCTCTTCTGTATGTACTCTGGATAACCCTACTGAGGCAACTAAAAGTAAATGATTACATAGAGGTCAAATCACGTTAAAAATTCAGGGCTGCACTGAAGTTATAAATATGTATATCCCAAAGTGATTAGAACTGTGTTCTGTTGTGAGCCTAGTTTATGGTTTAATTGCATATTTAATTATGGACAGCTTCAGGTAGCACTGTTTCTAAATAAAATTACCACATTGTATTTCTCCAACCAGTTATCATATGGCACCCAGTTAAGCTCCGGGGACAGCCTGCTGCACATGCTAGCTATGTGACCTTGGCCAGTCTGTACTGTTTTTTCAATTCAAATGTATAAGAACGTGTAAATTATAGAGCATTCAAGTTAAAAAGAGGTAGTCTATGCAAAGTGTTTAAAAACATATCCACAAATAAGCACTCAATATCATTGTGACACTTGTGGCTGCTCTCAACTCCTAACCTGTGGTAATTCTTGGTCATACGGGTTATCTTATTCAATATATTAATAAAGAAGCATATATGTTAATACTTCACCAATTTGGATTTTTGGCAAATTTGAAAATGATATGTGTAAGTCCAGGGAGAGGAAGTCCCGGGGCAAAATATCTCTAAAAACCGGAATCAGTCAAAGGGAGAAATAAAGTTTAAAACCCGTTTATTGCTCATGAACTGTAGTCCGGGCACTTCTCTGTTTCCTGCTCCAGCAGAAGCAAAACAAGCGCTCTCCCTCACCTCTCAGGTACCGAGAAGCCCTCTGTTGCCCAGGTAATTACCCACTGATATGGAGATGAACTTCTCTCCACCCCTGAGGAATGATGCAAATGCACTATAGCCATACTTCTTTCCACCTCTGAACGCCTATTAATATGAAGATGTTCTAAAACCAGGAGATATATTCTGGAAATGTTACAGTTTTACCCACAGTATGTTAATATTTTTTTTCTTTGTAATCCTATGTATACAATATTAAGCATTTAAAGTAATATTCTGGGTAAGGGGCCTATTAGCTTTTTTCGATATACACAGTCCCTGAAACAAAAATGGTGAAGAATCCCTCTTCTATGGGATCCTAAAAGTCTTAAAACACCGAATTTCAAAATGTGCAGAGAGGAGCATTGGGAAGTTCATGAATGTTGGAGTGAAAAATCATGTTAGTAACAACAATGTGATGGAGGTGTATAAGGATAAATGGCATTGATCTTTTTCCATTTATAAACATTAAAGAGGTCATTTCCTCCCCTCTTGAAGAAATGTGTGAGTTTTTTATTATCTTCTCTTAGGAATAGAGAGAATTTTTTTCTAGGGATAAAGCCCAGTCTCCAGTTTTTACAATGTAGAGGTACTTGCTAGGTTGGGGGCCAGATAATCTCTAGATATATAAAAATGTACCTCTGGAATTAGCTTAGTAGTCTCTCACAAGAAACATAGGAGATTGTCATAAGGTGTAGCTCCTGCTTCTCTAGAAAATAAGTCGTTGTTTCCTCTGTTTTGCTGTATAAGATGTATGAGATTTTTTTTCCTAACTAGTTATTTTTGTGGTAATTGACATGAATGTAAATCCGTTCATATTTATTACCCAATAATAAATTGTTCTCTCTCCTCTGTATTGATAAAGAAGGGTCATTTTGTTGACAGAATTGTTTTATTTCTTCAACATGTGAAGGGGACCAAAAGCCCTATAGGTTTTACATTCCTTTATCATATCTAATAGGAATATAGTTTCTGAAACATTCTGAATGTTCCTAAAGAATTCTGTCTATATTAATGTGAGAACACTCTGTAAAGAGACACTTAGTTGGGCCATTCAGAGCTCGGTGGTAGAAACTAGAACAGACTACTTATTTCATAGTTGCTCTACACCTTCAATGGAAAATAAGGCTTCACCCAGTCAAGTATGGCTCAGTGAATAAAATAGGCCTGTTAACAGAATTTATAAGAATGTCAACTGGAAGGGGTAATCTGATTGGAAACTACTTCGGTGAGGCTACTCATGTTGAGAGTCTTGAGTAGGTAGATGTAGAAGTATATATCCAGCAACCATTTGGAAACACAAGTTTGGTAATTAGGCAAGGGGACAGATCTGAAGGGAAACACTTCAGTTATTGACGTAAAGGTGAACCATGAAGGTGAATGGGGTAGTACCTGCAAGATTTCCTACATTTAAGTGTCTAAGACAGCTCTTCCTTTGTTGGTGCTGCTCCTCTTTTATGTCCCCCATCATGGTTTGTAATTCTGGCTCTTCTATTTCTTGTCTGGACTGGCTATTCTCACAGTCTTTTTATGACCTCTGATTGTCCTCACCCTCTCTGTAATTCATCCTCTTTACTACTGTCAAAGAAATATTCTTCAAGTGAGACTCAAAACCAAATATAGTAAGTCAAACTATTCAAAGATGATTAGGAGTACATAAGCTCTACAATAAGTGAATACACAAAGTAAAAATGACTTGTAATAAGCTGATTTCTCATTTCATCTCACCCATTTGAATTGCGTTAGCTTTTAATTTTTATTAACATTTTTTATTAACATGTATTAATTTTTCATGTTTAAGTTAGATGTTCTTAAGTAATCATTTGTTGATTTTGATGAGATCATGTAGAAGTATGAAACCCTCACTTTTTGGGCTTTGCTGTTTCCAGGATTTCTTCCATTCATAGTCACAGTGAAACAGAGATTTGTACATGCTTTGAAAGAAACATAATGTTAGAGACAAACATATATTTTGAGGAGAAAGAAAATCAGATTAAATCATATCTACCATCAATCTATTTCTTATTTAACATTAAGCATAAACTGTAATGTGTTTTCTATAAGCCTATATCCTTACTTATAGAAGTGAGAAATGTACTGAATATAAAGCATGCATGTTTTAATATCTCCCTCTCTGTGTAATTCTATAGAAATGTGTGTGTGTGTGTGTGTGTGTGTGTGTGTGTGTGTGTGTGTGTGTGAATGTGCTGGGCCTGTGTATACTCCTTTATTCTGTTACTTGAATACTTTGCCATTATCTTCCCCAAACATGACATATCTCTGAACCCAAAGCTTGTGAACATTTTAATAACTGACACCCCCAACCTCAATGAAACCAAGGTCAATAAAAGAATATTTTTAGACCAGTAAAGGGGCCCAAGTCTCTTTTATGCCTCTTCCTGGATCTCCTCTGCCAGTAGCTATGCAGCATATGTCCAACAAAGCATGTCAGGAGAATCACTGATTACTCCATTTTCCATTTTCCCAGACAAATGTTGAATGCTTAAAGTCCCAAAATTCATTAACCCTCTAAATAGTCACAGGATCTGATAAAGCTTTTACAGACAACATAATGACGTTTATTATCAGAAATAGCTGTTATTCCAAGTAGCTGTAGAGAAATCCAAAAAGAGCCTCTCTTATTTCTCTTCATATGAAACAGGTTTTCTGGATAAATCTCAATGAAAATCAAGCAACTGTTGAATGTATGAGAAGGCAATAATGTTTACATTATTACCAGAGAGCAAGCTTTGAAGGCACAAAGGGAAGAATTTATATTTTAAACGAAAACTACGAAGTTGTGTCTCTTACCTGTAAATCTGTGTCAGAGCGCGCGCGCGCGCGCGCGCGCACACACACACACACACACACACACACACACACACACACACACACACACACACACACACACACACACACACACACACACACACACGGCGCTGGCGGCCACCAGCTACGACTTGGAGAACAGCCGCATCAAGTTGGGCCTCAAGAGCCTGGTGTTCAAGGGCACCCTGATTCAGATCAAGGGCACTGGCGCTTCCGGCTCCTTTAAACTCAACGAGAAAGCGGCTTCCGAGGAAGCCAAGCCCAAGGCCAAGAAACCAGCTGCGGCCAAGAAGCCCAAGAAGGCAACAGGTGCGGCCACTCCGTAGAAGAGCACCACAAAAGGCCCTGAAGAAGGCGAAGAACCAGCTGTGGCTGCTGGGGCCAAGAAAGTGAGCAAGAGCCCGAAAAAGGTGAAAGCGGCCAAACTGAAGAAAGCAGCCAAGAGTCCAGCCAAGGCCAAAGCCCCTAAGCCCAAGGCAGCCAAGCCGAAAACTGCCATCCAAACCCAAGAAGGCGGCCATCAAGAATTAGGACTAGTTGTGGGTAGTGACTTTAAGGCTCTTTTCAGAGCCACCCAACTGACCTTATAAAAGAGCTTGTAATAACACTTTTCCGAGAAAAAGAGGAGAAAAAGGTGGGTATATTTTTGTTAACAAAAGTACACAGCAATGTTTTGGAGACTCTAGATCTGAAAGGAGCCTTTGACATTAAATTAAGAACGACTTAACACCCTCCACGGATGCCATGCAGAATCAATCCGAATGTCTTTGGGCATGATGGTGACATGCTTGGCGTGGATGGAGCCCTGGTTGGTGTCTTCGCAGAACCACCAGGTCCTTGCACTTGTTCTGATTGGACAAGGCGTTTGCTCCCTTTGACTCCCGGTTGAGATATCGGTAGCGACATTCATTCCCTGACCACGTAAGTCCCCGGGTCCGATGCTTTTAGACCAAAAAGTAGTATCTTCCAACCCACTCCTTTAACTGTCGGTATTTTTAACGCTTTCTCGCCCCTATGTTTATGCTGTTTCTTTGGCTTTTCCCTGCAGAATTTAATGTAAATTATTTGCTGAATAAGTTTCGGCACCTGAAACTGGCTTAGTTTTTTTAAAAAACGCGCTCTGAATGATTGCCCAAGTGTTTTGTTTTTTTTACCCTCTTTTAGTTTTGGACCGCTAATTTCACAATTTCCTTCTCTATTTAAATTAGGATTTTTAAAACTTTGTTTTATAAACTTTTCCTTAAACCACTAAGACCGGTGATCTCACGTTAATGTATGCATTAACGCATATTTTTCACTAACAACATCCTTATATAAAACTCCACATTTTACAATTTCAACTGAAGTTTGTGTAAAATGCTAAGATCCCCAAACTTGCAAATGATACAGAAAGATTACTGTGTGCCCTTTTAAAGTCACAGTGAACCCTGTTTAGCTCTGCTCAAAGGAGCTGTGACTCCAGGGTGTGGTTGACTACAACTGAGTAGGACCCCAGTTCAATAGAGTTGGAGATTGTTTCTTTCAGAAAGTATGAATGCAGATGGTTCTCCTATTCAGATGTGAAACTGCTTTCAATTTGAGATAATACTGAGTGTGGGTTTATTACCCTGTGGGTCACTAATTAGGTCTGCACCTAAATTCAACACAAGCCTTATTATCACATGACTTCTGGTTTACAACCGAGGGGCAGCTGCATTGATTGGCGCTACCTGAGACACAACCCTTTCCACATAGCCAATAGAAGTTTAAGTACTGAATTTACTTCTAGATTGGATAAACTTAAAATAATTTTCAGTTAGCTATTTAAGAATGTAAGAAGCCCTTTTAGTGAGTACGAGGGGCGCTCTGAAAAGAGCCTTTTGATAAGACTGATGCCGCAAGAATTCAATGTCCTGTTTTCCTAGTTTATTTGCCCTTTGCCTTATGGTGGCTCTCGGTCTTCTTGGGCAGCAGCACGGCCTGGATGTTGGGCAGGACGCCGCCCTGCGCGATGGTCACGCGGCCCAGCAGCTTGTTGAGCTCCTCGTCGTTGCGGATGGCCAGCTGCAGATGGCGCGGGATGATACGCGTCTTCTTGTTGTCGCGGACCGCGTTGCCCGCCAGCTCCAGGATCTCGGCCGTCAGGTACTCCAGCACCGCCGCCTGGTACACGGGCGCGCCGGCCCCGACCCGCTCGGCGTAGTTGCCCTTGCGGAGCAGACGGTGCACGCGACCCACGGGGAACTGCAGCCCGGCACGGGAGGAAAGCGTCTTATCCTTGGCGCGAACTCTGCCGCCCTGTTTTCCACGGCCAGACATTTCAAAATTCCTATATGAGGATACTTATAAAGAAAAAATACAACGAAAGTACAAATTTATCTGCAAATTGGAAGCTATTATATGTGCAAGAGGTATTGTAAACTGCGCTATATGATTGGCTAAAGCAGTCTACGTTGCAACCAATTACAAAAGTGAACTCCAACAACTTGATTTGCATAACAGTTTGGAAGCCCGGAAAATTTATCGAATCTAAGTACTAAGTTTTAACACCTTATTTGCATAGAAGCCGTACAAATATGAACGCTGTAGTCAAAGCAATTTTTCTATCCCGGTAGCGCATTTTCTTTTCATTGTATCTAAACCGACCAAGTCGGCTCCGGCGCCCAAGAAGGGCTCCAAGAAGGCAGTGGCCAAGGCTCAGAAGAAGGACGGCAAGAAGCGCAAGCGCAGCCGCAAGGAGAGCTACTCGGTGTACGTGTACAAGGTGCTCAAGCAGGTCCATCCCGACACCGGCATCTCGTCCAAGGCCATGGGCATCATGAACTCCTTCGTCAACGACATCTTCGAGCGCATCGCGGGTGAGGCGTCGCGCCTGGTGCATTACAACAAGCGCTCGACCATCACCTCCAGGGAGATCCAGACGGCCGTGCGCCAGCTGCTGCCCGGGGAGCTGGCCAAGCACGCCGTGTCCGAGGACACCAAGGCCGTCACCAAGTACACCGGCACCAAGTAAAAGCAGCTTTTGTTTGGCTTTCAAATCCCAACGGCTCTTGTCAGAGCCTTTTATGCTTTCATTTAGAGTTGTAATTTTTTTTTTTTTTTTTTTTTTTTTACCACGGAAGTACTTGAAGTTCTTGGAGAGTAAGACCAAGGATATCTGCATAGAGGGGGCGATTTTACCCCAGAAGGGGATCTAGAAAGACCTATTTGCTCAGGAAAGAATGTCTTCTATTTCAATGCTTAAAATACTTTTCTGCCTTTTGTATTTTTTAAAGAGGCAGTGGAGGTTTGTGCATTTTATTTCTAGTTACCTAGGGGATCTGAAAGGGGGGAATTAGAAGAAAGCATTCTTTCTATCATTATTGCCCTAGCCATGGTCTTCCACTCTGGCAGCCCCAAGTGTTTCCACTTCCCTCCTTTCCTCTTTCTTTTCGTCTGTATGCTACATTCGCAGAATCATAATCGCCCCGAGATCTGAGCTCGTCCAAGTGTATTAATTCTAATAGCCTTTTTTCCATGGGTCCCTGAGCCCTACATGTGGCTGGTTTTTTTCAGTCTTCTGGAACATTTCAGCTCAGCTTTGACTTCGATATCCCCAAACGTGTGTTAACACTCATTAAAATATCTAAGAATGACCAAGTTTTGTTTTTCCCTCTGATGCATGATGCCAAGCCTTCATGGATTTAAAGGGCTATTATTACTCTGCCACGTGAAAACATTTCTTAACGTTATTTCCTCTGTGAATCAGACACTTCACAATCCTATAAGACATTTTTCTTATCAAGGAACTGAGTTTCCAAATGGTTTATTACGATCAGTTCTCCCAGAGAAAAAAGCATATATTCCAGGAGACGGTAGAAGTGAGATGAATTTGACGGCAGTTTACTGGCCCTTAGGATACAGGATTTTACTCTCCTAGCCTAACCAATCCTTCCATTTTGGCTGGCTCAAGACAATGAAAGATGGAAAAGGAATGTACCAAGGAAAGAGGTATAGCCTAGTGCTGGGGAGAGAGTTAATTATGCAACAGTACTACCTGTTGAGAAATCTATAGATGTGTTTGAATTCCATCTAGGTGTTTTTGAAAGAGTACCTCAGAAGACACTGAAATTTGAATTCTGCCATGTAAATGAACTTTGGTTTTCCTACCCATTGTTCATTACTTACAGAAATGTCTCAAATCTTATATATTGACACTTTTAGGAAAATAAGTGCAATAATTATATTAAAACATTTTAGGATTATTTGGACATTATGAGGTAATTTCCATTAATTCTATACAGATAATGAATGTAAGCTTTTTAAAGTAAAATTGTAATAAGTAATACTACAATGTGTGAAGGAAGTACTGCTTCATGAAATTATTTCTGCTGTTAAAGTCACACACCCTAGACACCTACAAAAAAGGAAATGTAAACTGCAGCTCCCAAAAGTAGAGCAATTTCAAAATTATGTGGCCTGCAACATTTATGAAGAATTTATAATCAACTTAATATTTACACATTTAACTTTAACATATTTCTAATTTAAATAACTTGAACATGTTAATAATTATTAAACTTGTGTGAGTACAATTCTTGCTTGTCTGAAAAATTGTCATCACAAACTTAGTGGCTTACACACATACAAATTTATAATTTTATGTTTCTGTACAGCATTTGGACACAGATCTTGCTGAGCTAAAATCTAGGTGTCAGGAAGTCTCCATTCTTCTCTGGGGGCTCAAAAAGCCAGTCTGTTTCTTTGCCTTTTCCAGCTGCCAGAGGATGTTCTTTCCTTGGCTGAGGACCCCTACCCTCAATTTTCAAAGCCAGCAATTTCTGGACAAATTCTCGTGCTGCCATCTCTCTGGTCTCGTATTCCCATTCCCTTTTCCACTGTTAAGGACCTTTGTGATATCGACTCATATGGATAATCCAATATAATCTTCCTATTTTAGTCAAGTGGTTAGCAACCTTAATTCCATTTACAGCCTTCCTTGCTTTATTGTCATGTAACCTAACATGTTCATAGATACCAGAAATTAGGAGTTGAATATAACTGGGTTGATATAATTGTGCCTTGAACAGTAAGTCACAGTATTTTTAGAAGTCAATAGAAAGCTATGTATTTTCTGCTCTGGATGGATGAATGTATGGACAAACTATTTAACATAATTTTAACTAGTTTATTCCCTGAGACTCATACAAACCTTAAGATATTTAGTTGAGATAACGCAAGGCAAAAATTGTGAAATATAAACTCATCTACAACCATCTGGTATTTTTTATTTCTCATTATTTTCTATTTTTTGTATTGCTTTTGCTCTTTGTGTTTTCTTTGAATGTGTATGTTGTGTGTGCACATTTATGTTACATAGTGAGTGGGAAGTTTGTTATTTAATTCATGAAAGGAATGCAATTAAGGATAGCTTTTTTTTTTCCTAGCTAGGTTTGAGCCCTAAGCATTTTTGTTTTTAGCACTTACTCCACATGAGCATAGCACTTTATAATTACAAGAGTACATTTTCATTATTATTGTTTCCATAGGACAGAACACCAGCGATGTGTAACTAGAATGACGAACGAATTTTCTCATTTAACAGAATTCTTGTAAATAAGGATAAAAATAAAACCCATCCGGGAAAAAAATACAATATTAAAAGAAGCACCAAAGTGGGTGTTTCTTCCTGGGCTGGCAGTGTCATGCATGACCTCAAATGTGGAGTATTGCCAATGGTTTCTCTTTTCAATAAATGACTTGGAAAAATTCTCATTCAAAATAAATGGTCCCGTCCTGGTAATTTTTCAATTTACATGCATTCATTATTATGCCACATTAACAACTGGAATTTAGTGTTGTAGGCAGATTATTGGTGAATAACTAGACCGTTAAGAAACCTTTTTACTATTAGGAGTCTTAGTAACGGTGTACTATAATCCGTGTTTTATTTTCACTAAATCAATCCATAAACTTTAAAGGTTTACTCCCATCAGTTGTTGGCCCAGAATTACTGGTAAAATAAGCCAAAATGCCATCAAGCCATTACAACTCTGTGTTGAAAAAGTGGGTGGCTCTTAAAAGAGCCTTTGGAATTAAATATGAAAGCATTTTGCCATAATTACTTGGAGCTGGTGTACTTAGTGACGGCCTTGGTGCCCTCGGACACGGCGTGCTTGGCCAGCTCCCCGGGCAGCAGCAGGCGCACGGCCGTCTGGATCTCCCTGGAAGTGATGGTCGAGCGCTTGTTGTAATGCGCCAGGCGCGACGCCTCACCCGCGATGCGCTCGAAGATGTCGTTGACGAAGGAGTTCATGATGCCCATGGCCTTGGACGAGATGCCGGTGTCGGGATGGACCTGCTTGAGCACCTTGTACACGTACACCGAGTAGCTCTCCTTGCGGCTGCGCTTGCGCTTCTTGCCGTCCTTCTTCTGCGCTTTGGTCACAGCTTTCTTGGAGCCTTTCTTGGGCGCTGGAGCAGATTTGGCGGGTTCAGGCATGTCAATGTCAATGAAAAAAATTGCTGACTCCTAACACAGACGATAATAAAACTACTCTGAAACGTTTGCTTACGGAAACTATGTCCTCCTTTATAGGCTGTCTAGGCAAATAAGGTATGCAAAAAATACAGATCTGATTTGGCATCGAAGTAATGACGAGTTATGTAAATTTGACTGCATCACATCTTTTTTACTGGTTGGATAGTCCGAGAGATAATTTCAACCAATCCAACCCTGCGTTTTACACTTCCATCCAGCACTATAATTGGCATTTTCTTGATCTTTTTACAGCATTCCAATTTTGTCTTTTTCTGACTCTTTTCTGTCACTATTGCTTACTATGTCTGGACGCGGGAAGCAAGGAGGTAAAGCTCGTGCCAAGGCTAAGACTCGGTCTTCTAGAGCTGGGCTCCAGTTTCCAGTAGGCAGAGTTCATCGTTTGCTTCGCAAGGGCAACTACTCCGAGCGGGTTGGGGCCGGCGCGCCCGTGTACCTGGCGGCGGTGCTGGAGTACCTGACGGCCGAGATCCTGGAGCTGGCGGGCAACGCGGCCCGCGACAACAAGAAGACGCGTATCATCCCGCGCCACCTGCAGCTGGCTATTCGCAACGACGAGGAGCTCAACAAGCTGCTGGGCCGCGTGACCATCGCTCAGGGCGGCGTCCTGCCTAACATCCAGGCCGTGCTGCTGCCCAAGAAGACCGAGAGCCACCACAAGGCCAAGGGAAAGTGAAACGCGTAGCAGTGCTAAAGACCTCATTCCAGAAATCAAAGGCTCTTTTCAGAGCCACCCACATTTTCTTTAAAACGCTGAAATACAAGTTCTAAGTGACATTCGAGAAATTCATCTTAGGTTACTGGAGTTTTATATTTTGGAAACAACCAGTGTTCCCGTTCTTGACACATAGTGGTGGTTAGTTCTTCTTAGACACCTTTTATGGACCATAAGATCTTTAAAAAATTGAAGCCAGTTATCTGAATCCCTTTTTACTAAAATGACAAAATACACTTACAAACAATATTCAAGGACATTCTGTCAGTACGTAAGTTTGGGATGCAGGTTAACGGAAATGACTGGTAGGAATACAGAACCATAATGACAGTGTTTTCTGTATAGTAATTCACTGTACATACAAGCATACACAATTATGTATGTTATATATTCAACTTAGTTGCTGTCTTAAAATCTGAAATATGAATAAAATAAACGAGATAACAAAATAGGGATTGCTGGCCAATCACATACCAGGGCGGGCTTTTATAACTTTTACGGATGACGGCGTTCTTTTTAGTGAGAATTGTTTCATCTGTTGGTTATTTGTCTTTTCAGAAAAAAGTAATGAATGACGCCCACTAAAATTAACGGTAAATGAACCCTCCCTTTTTTGGACTCAGTTTAAAGTGGATGATAAACAAGAATGAAATTTGGTTGTATATTAAATCTGTTAAGGAAATCCAGTCATTTCACCATGAAGCACAGAACCAATTAGGTTACAGCGCGGTAATTAGTGGACTGATCTACTGTAAATAAGGGCACGCAACTGCACTGTACTACTCTACAGCCTCATTCCTTTTGTGTGCTGTCTTCAAGGCGCGTACTAAGCAGACAGCTCGCAAATCCACCGGCGGCAAGGCCCCGCGCAAACAGCTGGCCACCAAGGCGGCCCGCAAGAGCGCACCGGTCACGGGCGGCGTGAAGAAGCCCACCGCTACCGGCCAAGGACGGTGGCGCTACGCGAGATCCGCCGCTACCAGAAGTCCACCGAGCTGCTGATCCGCAAGCTGCCGTTCCAGCGGTTGGTACGCGAAATCGCGCAGTACTTCAAGACCGATCTGCGCTTCCAGAGCTCGGCCATGATGGCGATGCAGGAGGCGTGCGAGGCCTACCTGGTGGGGCTCTTCGAGGACACCAACCTGGGTGCCATCCACGCCAAGCGTGTCACCATTATGCCCGAAGATATCCAGCTGGCGCGCCGCAAACGTGGGGAGAGAGCATGAGCCATGGTATTATCAGAACTGAAAAAGGCTCTTTTCAGAGCCACCTACTTTGCCAATAAAACTGCTGTAATGCTTTCCCTATTTTACGTCCCTCCGTGAAAGTTTCTGAGAAATATGTAAAAAAAATGAATTAGAAGCATACAATGAATTTTCTAACAGAGGACCTTGTTTGCACTCGTAATGATTGTGGTATAATCTTACTAAATTTTAGGAAATTGCTTCACTTTCAAGAATTATCTTTCAAGCTGTAGTTGATGAGAAAGGTCACTGGGGTGTACAGATGATTTCTAAAAGTATAATTGTTGACAAGTGGACTTGCCTCTTAACATGAAACTTTATTACTTAAGGAGTGTGGAAGGAAAGTACCATATTTACAATGTAAAGTGGGGTCAGGGCAAAGTCTAGGTAAAACAAAATGAGTGTCTTAGTGGAGATCTGATACTGTGGGTAGTCCTCAAAGTCTAACTAGCAAATGTGAACCTTATTTTTTTATATGGAAAATTGGTCTTCAGGCTATTACCTTAATGACAGCATAAAATTCAATAAGATAAAGTCTCAAAATGCATAACTCATCACTAAGAGAACCAGCAGGAAGATAAACCTAGTTCAAAGGAGTATGGGAGACTATCAAAACTTTATGTAGTTGATTAAAGTGAAGGAAACCAGAATCATCACTCCAAATATACCTCTGACAAATTATTTGGGGCAGAAGGCAGTGAATATACAGCAACCGAAGAAAAACCTCTACCATCCCCTTTTTCAGCCTTAAGGAAGGATATGAACTCTGTACTGGAGATCACTGTCTGCTTAGCCCAGAAAGGCATGGGAGGAATTTGCAAATAAACATTGCTAATTTCCTACGATATATTAACCTTCCTACCATTTTCCATCCTTAGGAATGTAAAGCTGATTTCCTTTGTTATTTCTCTACAAAGCTGTTGTCTTTTGTTGAAGATACTGTGTAAGCTAGAGCTCCAAGCCACCTCTTAGAATTACTTTCCTGGGTCTCTCCCATGTATATGGTAAATAAACATTTTAATAAACTTGTTTGTTTTTTTCTTATTAATCTGTGCTTTCTTATAGGGACTCCAGCATACAACTAAGATGGATAGATGGAAATTTTGCTTCTACCAAAGAAGATTGAAATAAAATCAAACAAGCAAATTTAGATAAAAAAGGTTATTGTCCAATGGAACAATTATATTACAATATTAAGTCTGGGAAGAGGAAATCCAGGGCAAAATACCTCTAAAAACCGAAATAGTCAAAGAGAGAAATAAAGTTTAAAATCTGTTTATCGCTCACAAACTGCAGTCCAGGCCTTTTCTCTTTCCTGCTCTAGCAGAAGCAAACCGGCCTTCTCTCTTCTCAGGTACACATAAACCCTCTGTTGCCCAGGTAATTACCCATTGATATGGAGATGAGTTCTCTCCACCTCTGAGAAATGATGCAAATGCACTAAAGCCATACTTCTTTCTACCACTGAATGCCAATTGATATGCAGATGTGCCAAAGCCAGGTGAGATATTCTGGAAATGTTACAATTTTACTCACATACGACATTTAGGTTATCTTTTGTACTGGACAGATAATTTTCATCTCTAATGGAAAAAAATAATTGAAATTATCAAAATCCCACAATTTCTCTAAATTCACATACTGGACACTAATTAATAGTCACATAAAGGGACATACCCTAGTGTAATTTAAGAAAAACGTGCTTAGGCTTCATAGACTACGCTCTTATGTGACCATAAAAAGAAATGCAGTCCATTCCTTTCACTTAATTCTGTATTTGGAAATTTCTTAGCAGGATTCAGAGGTATTGATGCTGGGGTTCTTGTTCGCGGAGTCGAAGAGTGGGCTTCACAGTCAAGGTAGGAGAGCAAGGTACAGGCTTTTATTTAGAGATAAATTGAAAGGACAGAGCTCCCGGCTCACACCGGGAGGGGACAAAAGAGTCTGTGGTGGTGCGTTGTCTAGGGGTTTTATAGGCAGTTGAGGATTTTTCAAGAACGTGAAAAAGAGTTTAGGGGTGTGGACTTGTTGAGTGGTCCCTGAATATTAAAAATTAATATAAGGAATTTTCAGCCTTGATTTCTCTCTGGGACACTAGCGCCTGGGTCCGGGAGCATATCAAAAGGCTGCTTGTCCAGATCCCAAGGTGGGCTGAGGTATTGTCTACTTGCTAAAGAATCTTGCCTCTTGAACTTCCTGAGTGTTAAAATGCAATCTTATCTTTAATATGGAATTCTTCCTGCCTTTTACCATGCCGTCTACAGCTGGGTCTGCATGCTAAGTTAGTTGCTCAGTTTGCAAAATCACCTTGTCACATCTGAAGGAGGAAAGGCAGCACATAGGCCTGGGCCTTTTAGCATGCTAAAGTAAATCTTACACATGATTACAGATTATTAGCATAATAAAACATGTGCTACTCTTCTTTATCTGTGGAACATTAACTGATCTCACTGAAGAATGATTCTAGAGCGTAATGTTCAACATAGAGTTTTAGTAGGGGGCGGTTTCCTTGCATATAGTTACATTGCTCTGACTGCAAATATTCCTCCCTGCCTCCTCCGGAGGCCCTCACCCTACTCTGACTACATCAACGGTCCCTATCTCAACAGTATGTAAAATAAATTAGTTTCTGTATATGATTGTTATCTAAGATTGTTAGCATCTGTTATTCTTGACTGTTGCAGGCTGGCTTTGATGGACCAAGTATCCATATTGGTAGGCACAAATGACAAATTTAGAAGATTCTTTAGGAAGTAAGGGAGGCCTCCAACCAACAGCCTTTCAGGGCTTCAAACCAAAAGCCAGAGAGAAAATTGGACCCTTGGTTCTACAATCAAAAGAAACAAAATCCAGCCAACCACTAAGTGAGTTTAGAAGCTTATATTTCCCCAGTCAAGCATCCAAGAGACCTTGATCCTGGCTTATATCTTGATAGCATCCTTACAGAGGAGAGGGTCTTGCTAAACCATGCCTAGACCCACAGAAACTGCAGGATAACATATATGTAGAGTTGGAAGCTTGTAAATCAGAGGTAATCTGTTTTGCAGCAATAGGCAATCAATAAATTAGCCAACACTCAGCATCTTCAACAATCCATATTCCACCTAAAATAGAATATGAACTGAAATCACAGTTATTTCCTAATGAAGGACTTAGATAAAAAAAAAAAAAATAAGCCTATGCTGTGAACATTCTTTCACAATTCTGTACCCTTCACACTTACACACAATTCTGAATTGGCACATACATACATTGGTCATGCCTTTCTGGCTTACCTAATAGCAAACCTGTAAGCCAAAACACATACTTGGGGAGGAGAAATTTCCCTTGTTTTTCAAGGTTCTTCTAGCTGATCTCAGATTTAAATTCCTATGAAACAGATTAACAGGAGAAAATCCAAAATTAAGTATAAACATACAGGGAATCCACACAGAAATGGGATTCCAGACAGGCAAAATGAGGTATATATGTCATCCTGAGCTAAGAAGGAGGTAGGCATCTGAGACTTCAAAGAAAAGGAAGACAATTCACAGGAAGATGAAAGTAAATGATAAATATCTGCTAGGCCACACATAAACAGAATATAGAGCAGGAATTT
This sequence comes from Manis javanica, assembly GCF_040802235.1. Lineage (NCBI taxonomy): Eukaryota > Metazoa > Chordata > Mammalia > Pholidota > Manidae > Manis > Manis javanica. Next base: position 66,296,443 of record NC_133171.1, on the reverse strand, counting down.
TTACAGACTGCTAAATTCCTGGACTACCTCCCCTCGTTCATATACTGTAGTCAATTATAGTGATAATTTCCTTCAGAAGCAGATCCTCTGTCTAAATTCTTTTTATACAGTTGGTTCTGGTTCTTTGGGGTCTTGTTTTCAGCCTGAGATAAACTTCATGGCAAAGAAGGGCACAATTTGAGGCAGCCTGTCCTTGGTCCCTAAGTATTCAAAAAGCAGTATGTCATTCTGTATTCAACTACAAAAACAAATGGCCCACTTTCAAACCATTAACACATGAAAAACTGTAGATTTCTAACCATACCCTCTGTGCTCCCTGCACGTCTAGATATTACTCGTTAAGTTTTGTCTAAATACACAACCAGTGATTGAAAACAAGGAACAAAAATGAAATTTATGAGGATCAAAATTAGGGGCTCAAAACCTTTTTCAGCAATATATAGGGGTGATTACAACAGTTAACCTCTACACAAAATTGGATATGAAAGTTTTGTGATGCAAATTTAAAAATTACACTTGAAACAATCTACAGATTAAAGTCTTGGCCCCAGAAACTCTTAGTCCAGTATCTACATATAACTGAGTCTTGGGTGTACTGTCTAAAAAATGTCTTAGCATGAGTTAACATTTGTTAAGTACACAATTATATTGGGCTAATGTGTATTTAAAATAGCCCAAGTAGAAGTACTTGAACATTTTCTACCTTTAAACTCCCGAGTCACTACAAAATATTCAGAAAACTAGACAATCCAAACCAACACACCTTTCACCGGAACATTACTTCAGGATTGATTTTTTTAAAAAAAGCTTTTAAAGATCCGCTGAAACTTACTATCACAACTCTTTAACGTGTAAAAATGAGTGGCTCTGAAAAGAGCCTTTTGAATGGATAGAACTGTTAGAGATGACAAGTTTACTTGGAGCTGGTGTACTTGGTGACGGCCTTGGTACCCTCGGACACGGCATGCTTGGCCAGCTCCCCGGGCAGCAGCAGGCGCACGGCCGTCTGGATCTCCCTGGAGGTGATGGTAGAGCGCTTGTTGTAATGCGCCAGGCGCGACGCCTCGCCCGCGATGCGCTCGAAGATGTCGTTGACGAACGAGTTCATGATGCCCATAGCCTTAGACGAGATGCCGGTGTCTGGGTGGACCTGCTTGAGCACCTTATACACATAAATAGAATAGCTCTCTTTCCGGCCGCGTTTGCGTTTTTTCCCATCTTTTTTCTGAGCCTTATTCACTGCCTTTTTGGAACCCTTTTTTGGAGCCGGAGCGGACTTAGGCGGCTCAGGCATGATAAACAAGAGAAAAAGAAACAAGAAAACGACAAAAGAATCCTTAGCATTTATAGCACGTATATACAAACAAAGACTCCCAAATATAAACTCTGATTGGACCAAAACTGGCCAATAGATTGACAGTATGTAAAATAGGGATTCCAAAACTGCTTGTTTTTATTGGATGTACAAAATATTTTCCTGGGATCCAATAGGTTTATTTACAATATTGTTACATTAATAGAAATCGACTCACTATAAAGCAAAAAAATGAAAAAGCCTTTCGATAAAACATTTTTCTTCCTGGCTTTAAAGTGGAAACTTCTGCATTTGAACACGAAAGCCAAGGAATGAAAGCCTGCTATCTAGCCAGGTCCAGTCCGGTCCGCAGCTCTGCTGGATTTGTTGTAAATTGATTGACCTTGGGCCGCTCCGGCAAGAACTCGGAGATGATGTGCGGCTGTAGTATTGCAAGGAAATGTTCTAAGATTCGATCGCGGCCATGTTTTTCAGGGTTCCGTATTGGAAACATTTCCTTGTCTCCTCTTGCCATTAGACCCGGGCTAACATTTTAAATGCATCAAAGCCAAACAGCGGAGTCAATTTACCAGCTTGAGTCAAGTCTCCGGTATAACAGAGCCCGGGCTTCCAGATTGGATTGGCTGCTTTAAAGCTGAATACAAAATTCTTTATATCTAAACAGTATACTCTAAAGATCGTGCTACAGTAAGCTAGAGACCGTAAATGTAATTATAGGACTTGTGAAATGCCTAGACAATGGAATTTTTAAAACGGAATAAAGACGGGAAATAGGATCTTAAAGAAAACCTAATAGCTGCAGAAAATGGCCGCTGCCTTTTAAAAGAGATTCTAAGGCACAGTCTCAAGCATTCTACTCTATTTTGTATTTCCAATCAGGAGAAAAATTCCATACTGAAGAACTGATGTGTTTGTGGTAACACTTTATATGACGCATTCATTATCAAAACAAATACCTTAGGGAAAAAACATTTTTAAGTGGCTGGGCGATGTAAGTTAATCAACATAAACCAATCACAAACTTTAGCTTGAACGGATAGACCAATCCTAAATGTCTCGGAGAACTTCCGGAATCTGGCAACCGGTGACTAACACGAATTGCGCATAACCCAATCAGAGCGATTCTGTCCCTGTATAAATACAAGGACAAGCTGCAATCGCTAGTTTCTTGTTTTGCAGTTAAGTAATGGCGCGTACGAAGCAGACAGCTCGCAAGTCCACCGGCGGCAAGGCTCCGCGCAAACAGCTGGCCACCAAGGCTGCCCGCAAGAGCGCTCCCGCCACAGGCGGTGTGAAGAAGCCCCACCGCTACCGGCCCGGCACGGTGGCGCTGCGCGAGATCCGCCGCTACCAGAAATCTACCGAGCTGCTGATCCGCAAGTTACCGTTCCAGCGGCTGGTACGCGAGATCGCGCAGGACTTCAAGACTGATCTGCGCTTCCAGAGCTCGGCCGTGATGGCGCTGCAGGAGGCGTGTGAGGCTTACCTGGTGGGGCTCTTCGAGGACACCAACCTGTGTGCCATCCACGCTAAGCGTGTCACCATCATGCCTAAGGATATCCAGCTTGCACGCCGTATCCGTGGGGAAAGGGCGTAAACTTTCCTTTTGACTGCTAATATTAAACCCAAAGGCTCTTTTAAGAGCCAATCACGTTCTCTGAAAGATGCCGTGATGCTTTTCACATAAACGTCTTTAACATGAACTCAGGTTGAGCACAGACCTGATGGACCAGTCTTTGGAATGATTTGACAAACTTTCAGTGTCGTGACTACTACGGTTTCACTTGAATACTTTTTTTGTCGTATTTTGCACAGCTCTGGTAGAAATAAAACTGGGTGTCTGACCTGGAGAGTTTATACTTGTGAGGTTTACACCTTTCGAAACCTGTATCCCCCACCATGGTCATCTGTAATTTAACGTGATGGGGTGGTCGTTTTCTTTTTTGCCTTAACTAACCCTTCAAGGTTTTGGGTTGTCTCCCAAAGACCTGGTTGAACTCAACTTTCCCGAGGCTCCAGAATTCTTGGTCTGCACTAGGATGCATTGCTCACCAGACTTTAGAGGTCCAATTCTTAGTAACTGCCAGAACCTTGAGGGTGGTCAGATAAAGCCCTGTGTCCTTTAGGGAGCAAAGTACTACGTTATTACCTGGGGCATCCAAAGGAAAGAGCTTTTGTGGACTTGGCAACTGTTTTTACCAGCCTCTCCCTACAAAAGCCAAAGCTGCCAGAGCATTTGGGTGGTCCTCAAATAGCACTGTGAACGGAGATTTCAAGAATCCAGAGGCTTTTCAACTATCACCATTAAAAAGAGGTTTTTATAACTTTTCCTAAATTTCAGGTTTCATAAAGTACCTCATTCATCAGTAAAACGAAAATCCTTTGGAATCTTGAGCATTCTCTCTTGCAGACATACGGTCCTCGCTTTCTTGTCATCCATACAAAGTAAGTTTTACACTATTTCCCACTCAACAAATAGTAATTCCCTTCCCATGGAAGTAATTTTCCTTGCTACTTCTAAACCGGTAGCTGAAGGGAGGGAAGAGAGGAACACTTGTGAAGCCATTATAGTACTAATTTGGAAATGTAGAAAGGCATTTACTAACTGGGATACATTATGCTGTTTCCAAGGATTTTAGGTGTAAACACCACTGAATTTGAGAAAGAAGTATCTTTAACTACAGAATTGAGAGGCTGTTATTAAATCTTGTATTTACTTAATCGTCTTTTTCCCTTCAAGGATCACTAAGGAAGGAGACTAGTCAGGTTATAAATTTGACGAGGACAAAACTATAAATAAATATACAGGTCAAATTAGCCATACTAAGAAGTCCTGGAGTTTTTATAGAAGAAATCTTTGTTATGTCTGTCAAGTGTTGAGACTGGAGAGATGGGGTCCATAGGAAAAAAGGTTAGCTATCCATGATTAAAATAATTGTAGTGTAGGCTAAAATATGATTTTCCATATCCCGTTGTGGGTAAATTTGTATTATTTCCAGAATATCTCACCTGGCTTTAGTACATCTGCATATCATAAGACATTCAGAGGTGGAAACAAGTACGGCTTTAGTGCATTTGCATCATTTCATTCCTCAGGGATGGAGAGAAGTTCATGTCCATATCAATGGGTAATTACCTGTGAAATAGAGGGCTTATCTGTACCTAAGAGATGAGGGGGAAGGCCGGTTTTGCTTCTGGTAGAACAGGAAACAGAGACGGCCCGGACTGAAGTTCGTGAACAATAAACGGATTTTAAATTTAATTTCTCCCTTTGACTGATTTCGGTTTTGAGAGGTATTTTGCCCCGGGATTTCCTATCACTGACTTATACCGGTACTTTTGAGATTCTAGCACAGTAAGTTTTTTAATGTGTGTTTCTGCCTCACCAGATGTTGGATATCGAGACAAGACGACCTAAGGGGAACAGGATACATCTTGTTACATCATTAAATACAATTAAAGTCTACAGTGATCCTTTGCCTAAAACAAGACATCAGAAAATTATTTGGTCAAGTTGGAATTTTACATAAATTACGGAACAAACAGTAATTCCTGTTCAGTTCATTCCTAGTTACAGATATCAAGGATTGATAGAATTCATGTAATTTTAGTATATAGTTTTTCTAAGTAGAAGTAATCAGCATTTACTGAGTGGTTGTAAAGGGCCAGAAGTCATGTATTACTAAACAGACTTTCCAATATATTGCGTGTAAGGTTGAAGGCGCTGGGGGGAGGGGCGAGCACGTCGGACATGCCAAAGTCCCCAGCTGCTGTCCCCTCCCAACCTGAAAAATGTGCCTTAGCCTCGAGCGCGCTGTAAATCTAAGCTCTGCCTCCCCCTACCTTCTTTAAAAACTCGCTGTCTGCCCTGCTGAGTGTGACTTCCCCGGCCTGTGATAGCCAGACGCGGGGATATCACCCTGGAATTGCGCTCAAATAAACTGCCTGACCCTTTGTTGCGTCTCTTCGCCTGCTTATTTTGGCTAGAATTTATCTTACATTGGGTACATTCAATAGTTATCTACTGATATTATCCATTTCTAAGTCCAAGGAGAGTAAACCCCGGGGCAAAATAGCTCTAAAAACTGCAATCAGTCAAAGGGAGAAGTAAAGCTTAAAACACATTTACTGCTAACAAACTGCAGTCCACGGCTGTCTTGCTCCTGTACTCCAGAAGCAAGGAAGAAGGCAAGCAAGCCAGCCCCTCCCTTAAACTCTCAGGTTCAGACACACCCTTGGCTGCCTAGGTATGAGCTTCATTCGAACCCTGCAGATATGCAAATGAACAAAAGACAGGCGAGATACTCTGAAACTTACAATTTTACCCACAGGCCACCCCTCCAGAAATCTCAGTTTACAATCTACTCGTTCCCATTCTAACACAGTGGTGCCTGGGAGGGAAAATTGGAGCATTGTGACCAGACTAACATAACGAGAGTAACATCACAAAATCACGACATTCAAGCTGGAGGATTCAGCAAGGTTCAAAGTCTTGTGCTTAGGAAGTCTATAGCTCGTCCATACCATAGGAATGCAGTAGCCGAGTGTTCAGAGCAATCATCATGCAGCAGTTGGAGCCAGGGGAAACATTCACGCCATAAGGACTATAGAAGAAAATAACCTTAAGGGTGATAAGATACGTTTTAATGACACCAGCATAGAAAATCTTGTCCATCAGATAGGATACATGCAAGAGAGTTGTCTTGTGATAAAACAGGGGCAGGAATGGAATCTCGTCCTGGTCTAGCATAACAGACTTTCACACCCAGCCCTGTGGAGGTTACAGATGCGTCAGTATATAGGCCTATGGAAGGTACATGCACTAGCCATAAAGATAAAACAAAACTTCCCTGCAAGAGGCTCTTACCTCTTAGAAGTTTTGAGTACACTACCGAGAAGTGGGGCGGTGGGGGGGGGCAATTCAGCTGTTACTACAGGAATATACACGAGGCCAGCTTCCAGGCATTTCCCCCTAGGTGCCAGAAGAACCAGCCATCACTGGTCTATGTGTTGAAATGTCCAGGGTCAGGTCCATTGAACAGTTGTCTCCAGGGCTTAATGCGAAAGGGGCTGGCAGCAGGATGTTGCTCTGCTGACCATATCCTGGATTCAATAGCTTTTTGCTTTGGACGTACAACTGTATAGGAGAGGCAGCAAGGTGGGTGAGCATATCCACAGAACTCAAAACTCCTTTATGTGGCTTCTCGTTCAAATGCCACAGCACCGTCCATAGGTGAACTTACCAACACTGTAAACCATTGGTGTCTGACTTTAGGCCAGATTTCAACAAACCATTGTACCTCTCTATCATACCAGCCCCTGTAGGATTATATGGTACATGACATTTCCACTTTATTCTTAATTGATGCACCCATTGTTGTGACCCATGTCCAGTAAAGTGGGTGCCTTCATCGCTTTCAATCACCTGCAGCCATTCATAGGCTGCAAAAAGATGCTCCAGGCCCATCTTGGTCGTTGGCTGATCCACACGATATTCAGGAAAAGCAACCAATAGTCCCGTAGCCATGTCCAAACATGTCATGCAATACTGATATCCTTCAGATATGGGAGATACCAAATATAGTGTATTTGCCAACTGACAAGAGGTATTGGTCCCCTTACTATTGTCCAATGTTGCTGTGGGACTTGGTGTACGTCCCTCTTAGAACACACAAGGCACTCCTTCTGTGCTCTGCTGACTTCCTCAAAAGTCAATGGTAAGCCCCACTGATGGGCTACAGCCCACATTGTCTTTTGCCCTGCGTGCAACAAACGCTTGTGCAGCCATTGGGCAACATCAGAAGCAGGCTTTCCTTCTAGCCAGTGCACCACCACCAATGTGTCTGCTCCATCATTCCCTGTGGATGCCAAAGGAAAATGGCCAGTCACATGATATACGGTAAAGTCTTTGTCTGACCAGAGGCTAATAGATCCTGATACAACTCTTGCCCCCAAAGGGGCCAGTGACCAACCAACCAGATGGCATGATACCATGTTGGTAGTTGCAGGGTCAAACCCCAATAGATGGCCCAGCTGTCTGTGCAGATAACAATGGCAGAGGGTTCCTAGGTCATCACAAGCCATATTGCCCACAGCTCAGCCCACTGACTGCTTCTCCCCTCTCCATCCTCCATCCATATTTGCTCAGTCTTGGATGGAAAGTCACAGACCTCCAATTCGGGGGGTGCCCATGACTGGAGCCATCTGTGTACCAAGCATCTTCAGGTATAGGGGTTTTTCCCTCCTGATATGGAGTCTTGGCTACCAAAGGCTGAAAAGCAAGTTCTTCCTGCTTTCCACTGGTTTAGGCCACTGGCCTCAATAAATATTGGAGTTCTCCATTTGAGGGGCTAATAGAGATGACACTATGCTGTTGTAAATATGCACCCCATTTGGCCATTGTACTTGTCTGTGCCATGGCACTAAGAGGCCTTTGGATCCACTCTCACACCCACCATGTGATGGGATAGGTGGTTATTACCTTGGTTGGAGCTTTTCCAGCAATGGGCTCCATAACCAGCAAGGCATGGTACACAGCAGCCAGTTGCTTCTCTATCAAGGTGTACTGGACCTCTGCTCCTTTCTATAGTTGTGACCAGAATCCAATAGGTTGGCGCGTCCATTCAGGCCACTGCCAAACACTCCATCCATAAGCACCTTCGGTTATATGAACATCTAGTTCACAGGGACTTGATGACTCCATTACATTCAAGGCCTCTACGGCCTTGAATGCTCACCTGGCAGCCGCAAAAGCGGCTGCACATATCTCATCCCAGTACCACCTGATGCCCTTTTGTACCAACTGGTATAAAGACTTCAGAATTTGTGCCAAGTGAGGGATGAACACTCTCCAGTAGCCCAAAAGACCCAAAAACTCTTGCAATACTGCCACAGTGGTAGTGGTGGGGAAAGACTGGACCTCGGCTATAACTGAATGAGGAACAACTTACTTATATGTGATCAGACAACCCCCAAGACTTTCACAGACAAACTGGGTCCCTGAACCTTGGTGCTTTTCACAGCCCATCCTTTTTCCTGTAGGTGTTGCAGTAGTCTAGTAACTGCCCCTTCTAAATCTGAAAGAGAATCAAAGGTGAGCATGATGTCATCAATGTAGTGATACAACCTCACCATTTGCAGTTTCCTCCATGTGGCCAAGGCCTGGACTACAAGTCCATTACCGATGGTGGGACTGTGGAAGGACAGTGAATGTCCACTTCCAGCCTTCCCACGTGAAGGCAAACTGGCTTTCCTGTGATATCAATAAAGAAAGCATTAGCATGGTCTACAACATAATGATATGGTCTGAGTTCATGGCTGAGGGTGTCCAGAATGTCTGAGATAGAGGTGATAGCAGCATGCAAAGGGGGTGTGATTTTATTCAATTCCTTGTACTCTACAGTCATACACCAGGAGCCATCAGGCTTTCTCACTGGCCACACTGTGGACTTAAAAGGACTATGAGAGGGCTTTATGATGCCTACACTCTCCAACTCCTGTAGAGTTTCTCCAATTTCCTTGTGACCCCAGGTAATTTATACTGCTTAATATGTGTCACCCACCAAGGTACAGGCAGAGCTACAAGAGGGTGCTTAGCATGTCCCCTCAGAACTGCCTTTAGCACACGTACCCTCACTCTGAATTCACCTGCAGTGGTCTGTGACCACAGGCTCTGCAGGATATGTACCCCCAAAATACTTTCAGGAATGGGAGAAATGTGCACGGTACATTCCTTTCGAACTAAATGCCCTATGCCCAATGAGATTTGGGCTTTCTTCTTTCTAATTGCCTTACCCCCATAGACATCTATCACAGCAGTGGTCCCAGGAAAACGCTCAGGCTTGCCGTGAAGTGAATCAAAGAATACTCAGTTCCTGTATCCACCAGCGCCAGCACACATTGTATATTCACAGGGTACCAATGAGTTGCTAATTCTACATGTGGCTACTGTTCCCCAACATGTCCCCCAAGGTGGGGACTTTGTTCCCCTACCTCAGTTGAACTGTGATAGCCAATCATCCTCCTGTGGGGATGAGGTCTCAGGCAAATCCTGAGTATTGTCTCCCATGAAGTTTTGCAGGGATACAGGCTGGGCTTGAGGACCTGACTCTGGTTTGTGTCCTGGACCTCAGCAGCTGGAACTGTTCCTCTGGCTTTAATTGGTTCCACAGTTCTGACAATATTCTTTTGGGTTGCCTATCAAGTTTTTATTTCACTACCGGGACCTTTATCAAATCATCCCACATCTGGGTCCTTGAGACCTTCATGGAGCCTATTGCCCTTCTCCTTTCAGTTGTGGCCCGTACTTCACTCCATGCCCTTATTGATTCAACCTCCCAAAGATCTGCTACCTTACGAGTAGCCTCACTTATGGGTTGCCGTAAGTTGGGGCTAAGAGTATTCACTAGGGATCCAAAGGGAAATGTGGTAGGTGTATGCAGCATCAAGTTTCTCATTCCTATAGTGAACACCTCCTCATTAGGGCCCTGGGAGTCCATATTATAAATGATATTTAGCATACACAATTCCCACAGTACCTGTTGGAGTTCCACATACGTTTTCCAACTACTGGGAAAATATGGTAAATCACCCTGATTAGGCCAAACTATCCTGATGGCAGCTGTCAGCCATTCCAGGAGTGTCTGATTCCCTGAGGCGTGATGGGAATTTTGCAACCACTGCTGGAGGGAAGGATGAGTCATCAGGAAGCCATTCTACTCATTTCAGTACCCAGCATAACAATGTTTTCCATGGCCATATCTCAGAGATGTAAAAGCCATATAGGCAGAGATTCTGATGGCCTTGGCCTATAATGCACACTCATGTCCACCATCTCATCCTGGGTATAGGGGCAGAGCATGGAGTGCTCCCCAACCTGGAGAGGGGGCTGCTTCTCCCCCTGAGGAGCCCATGGTTGTTTCATTTTTATTTTCTTAATAAAATAGCTGGGTGGGCCTCTAAAACAGGAGAAGATGATACCTCAGGTGGTGGCCTGGGTAGCAGATCCGCCAATGGCGCACCTCCTCTTCTTTTCCCTCAGGCTCCTCCACCCATGGCTCCTCCACCATTTCTGGGACTGAAGGCACTACTCTTTCCTCCCCCTCCCCCACAGCCTCCTGCAACGCTGCTTTTCCTGCCGTCACCCCTCTCGCTGATGCTAAGGAATATTCTAGGAGCATGACCTGTCTTTTCACAGTAACTGTGTCTCTTTAACAGCATCCCATAGGTTATTGCCCAGCTCCGCCAAGTGATGCTGAAGGGTGTCTTTCTCCCACCTAAGTCCCTCTCCTCACTAACCCTCTTGATAATCCTCTTTCTCCTGTATAACATTTTCCACTATCTCAATGAAAAGAGACCCAAAACGCCAGCCGCTACACGACAATCTTCCAACTCACGGAGGGCTAATTCTGCAGCTATGGGTGTTTCAACCCTTCCACATTTCTGGGGAATGAACCACCCCTCTAGGAGTTACTTTATCCTAGACCAGTTCCTTACAAGGGGTTTCCAACTCCGAAGCCCCACAGCTCGGGGGATAATAACAGGTGAAGCGGCAACCTCTGCTGCTGCATCTACTGGGGCATCCCCACAGGAACAGCCCTCCCAAAGGTTGCACACATTATGAGTTTTCGGATTCAGAGGCATTCTGCCAACTTCGCCAGATGTAAGTTCAGAGAGAAGAAATCCGTGGGCAAAATACCTCTAAAAACCAAAATCAATCACAGGGGAAAACAAACTTTAAAATCTGTTTATTGCTTACAAACTGCACTCCAGGCCCGTCTTTCTCCTCTGTTCTTGAAGCTACCAAGCCAGCCCCTCCCTTTAAACTATCAGGTTAAGACACGCCCTCGGATGCCCAGGTAATTACCCACTGATATGGAGATGACTTTCTCTCCCCCCCTGTAGATATGCAAATGCACTAAATCCTGGCGGGATGTTCTGGGAATGTTACAGTTTTACCCACACCATTATAAACAAGTATTATTTTATTAGTATTTTACAGATAATGAAACTGAAACTGAGAGTTTTAAATAATAAGGGTAAAGCCCTTGTTTGAAATTTAAAATACTATATTAAACCACACTATCACTATAATCCTCATTAGTTACCCTTGAGGGCTTGGCTTGTTCCTTGCAAAAGCTGTCATAGGAAGATTGACATATTTATCTTAATTCTTCACATATATTAAAGGTTTTGAATATTTAAAGGGTCCTTTGTGATTATGAAGTTCTATTATACCATAATTATTACAACCAACTGCACAGAAATATGTGATATATAAAAACATAAAGCTAACATAGACATACTTTAGCCTTTCTGCTCACCATTCAAACAATAATCTTCATGGTTAAGACACACGCACACACAGAGTAAATTGTTTTTTTAATTTTAAAAGGCATACATTGGGTGATCACGGGAAGATGGCAGCGTGAGTAGTTCAGAGGAAATCTCCTTCCCAAAACATATATTTATGAAAATACAATAAATACAACTATTCCTAAAAGAGACACCAGTGGATGCACTACTAGAGCCAGGATACATCTACATCTGTGAGAACTCAACATCACACGAAGGGGGTAAGATACAAGCCGTGGCCAGGTGGTACTGAACAATCCCCTACCCCAGAACCTGGTGGGAAGAAAGGAATTGGAACGGGGAGGGAGTGAAAGCCCAGGATTGCTAAACAACCAGCTCTAGAAATATGCACCGGGAGCACAGACAAAAGGTGCATGGGGTGCTGGATATTACAGAAATGGAAAAGCAAAACCTGTGGGCAGGTCCCCACGACCGGCGCCCCTGAGACAAAAGAAAAGCGAGTGCTTTCTGCTAGACTTAAAGAGACAGGGACCCCATGGCTGGACAAAGTTGTCCTGGCACACTTAGCCAACAGCTGGGGAGGCAGTGCAGCTCTGAAGCCCCTCACAACACTAAGCGGCCTGACAGTCGTTCCTCCAACTGGTGCGGACCCCGACACACCAGCCCAGTAGCGGGACAGTGGCAGCGTGTGCCGGGGACGGCAGCGCCAAAGGGACCGGGAGCAGATTGCGTGCGCCAACAGTGCCAGAGGCGACCAGGAGAGGCTTGTGCAAGCCTGCAGTGGAGACGACGGAACAGCCCAGGTGCGGCTTACGTGCACCAGCAGCAGTGGAGCCAGAAGAGTATGGGTGAGGTCTGTGCAGGAGAGCCCCGCATGCACCTTCAGCAGAGCCAGAGGGAGCAGGCATGCTCCCAGCAGTCGACCAGAATCCCAGCCCAACACACAGCCACCCAGGCCAGACCCAAAGGCCGCCGCTGGCACACAGCTGCCCAGCAGGGCTGCCGCTATCACAAAGGAGCCCACCTGGCATGCCTGCCACTCCCCACAGGGCTCCGCGCTGCTCTGATGGAGACCCCGCCCACAACAGTTTAGGGGATTAACTCAGTGGCTGCTCCAGGAGTGCGGGTAACTGACACAGGCAGCCGAGATGGGCAAGGCATCCAGCAAGCAGGAAAGGACTTTCTTCTCACAGCTGACACACCCGCAACCTGCCTACAGGCACCGCTATCACCAGGAAAAGGCAAAAAAATTTAGTCCAGTCCAAGATAGTTCAGACAACACCTGAGAGAGGATCTGCAGAGACAAGAACTAACCAGTCTCCCTGAAAAAGAATTCAAAATAAAAATCATAAACATGATGACAGAGCTGAAGAGAAATATGCAAGAGCTAAGGAATGATGTCCGGAGGGAGATTACAGATGTCCAGAAGGAGATTACAGAAGTGAAACAAACGCTGGAAGGATTTATAAGCAGAATGGATAAGATGCAAGAGGCCATTGATGGAATAGAAACCAGAGAACAGGAATGCATAGAAGCTGAAGCAGAGAGAGATAAAAGGATCTCCAGGAATGAAACAATATTAAGACAACTGTGTGACCATTCCAAAAGGAACAATATCCGCATTATAGGGGTATCAGAAGAAGAAGAGAGAGAAAAAGGGACAAAAAGTGTCTTTGAAGAAAGAACTGCTGAGAACTTCCCCAAACTGGGGGAGGAAATAGTTGCTCAGACTATGGAAGCACGCAGAACTCCCGAGAGATGGGACCCAAAGAGTACAACACCAAGACACATAATAATTAAAATGGCAAAGATCAAGGACAAGGACAGAGTTTTAAAGGCAGCCAGAGAGAGAAAAAAGGTCACCTACAAGGGAAAACCCATCAGGCTATCATCAGACTTAACAGAAACCTTACAGGCCAGAAGAGAATGGCATGATATATTTAATGCAATGAAACAGAAGGGCCTTGAACCAGGGATACTGTATCCAGCATGATTATCACTTAAATATGAAGGAGGGATTAAACAATTCCCAGACAAGCAAAAGTTGAGGGAATTTGCTCCCACAAACCACCTCTACAGGGTATCTTAGAGGGACTGCTCTAGATGGGAGCACTCTGAAAAAGGGCACAGAACAAAACCCCCAACATGTGAAGAATGGAGGAGGAGGAATAAGAAGGGAGAGAAATAATCATCAGAATGTGTTTATAATAGCTTAATAAGCAAGTTAAGATAGTAAAGAAGGTAACCTTGAACCTTTGGTAAACACAAATCTAAAGCCTGCAATGGCAATAAGTACATATCTTTCAATAATCACCCTAAATGTAAATGGACTGAATGCACCAATCAAAAGAAACAGAGTAATAGAATGGATAAAAATGCAGGACCCTTCTATATGCTGCTTATGAGACTCACCTCAAACCCAAAGACATGCACAGATTAAAAGTCAAGGGATGGAAAAAAATATTTCAAGCAAACAAGAGGGAGAAAAAGCAGGTGTTGCAGTACTAGTATCAGACAAAATAGACTTCAGAAGAAGGAAAATCACAAGAGATAAAGAAGGACATTACATAATGATAAAGGGGTCAATCCAATAAGAGGATATAACCATTATAAATATATATGCACCCAATACAGGAACACTGACATATGGGAGACAAATACTAACAGAATTAAAGGAGGAAATAGAATGCAATGCATTTATTTTAGGAGACTTCAACACACCACTCAGTCCAAAGGACAGATCCACCAGACAGAAAATAAGTGAGGATACAGAGGTGCTGAACAACACACTAGAACAGATGGACCTAATAGACATCTACAGAACTCTACACCCAAAAGCAGCAAGATACACATTCTTCTCAAGTGCACATGGAACATACTCCAGAATAGACCACATACTAGGCCACAAAAAGAGCCTCAGTAAATTCAAAAAGATTGAAATTCTACCAACCAACTTTTCAGATCACAAAGGTATAAAACTAGAAATAAATTGTACAAAGAAAGCAAAAAGGCTCACAAACACGTGGAGGCTTAACAACATGCTCCAAAATAATAAATGGATCAACGACCAAATTAAAATGGAGATCCAGCAATATATGGAAACAAATGAAAACAACAACACAAAGCCTCAACTTCTGTGGGACGCAGCAAAAGCAGTCTTAAGAGGAAAGTATATAGCAACACAGGCATACTTAAAGAATGAAGAACAATCCCAAATGAATAGTCTAATGTCACAATTACTGAAATTGGAGAAAGAAGAACAAATGAGGCCTAAGGTCAGCAGATGGAGGGACATAATAAAGATAAGAGAAGAAATAAATAAAATTGAGAAGAATAAAACAATAACAAAAATCAATGAAACCAAGAGTTGGTTCTTCAAGAAAATAAACAAAATAGATAAGCCTCTAGACAGACTTATTAAGAGAAAAAGAGAGTCAACACACAAAAACAGAAGCAGAAATGAGAAAGGAAAAATCATGACGGACCCCACAGAAGTACAAATAATTATTAGAGAATACTATGAAAACCTATATGCTAACAAGCTGGAAAACCTAGGAGAAATGGACAACTTCCTAGAAAAATACAACCTTCTAAGACTGACCCAGAAAGAAACAGAAAATCTAAACAGACCAATTACCAGCAACGAAATTGTATCTGTAATCAAAAAACTACCCAAGAACAAAACCCCCAGGCCAGATGGATTTACCTTGTAATTTTATTGGACATCCAGAGAAGACATAATACCCATTCTCCTTAAAGTTTTCCAAAAAATAGAAGAGAAGGGAATACTCCCAAACTAATTCTATGAAGCCAACATCACCCTAATGCCAATACCAGTCAAAGACCCCACCAAAAAAGAAAACTACAGACCAATATCCCTGATGAACGTAGATGCAAAAATACTCAACAAAATATTAGCAACCCAAATTCAAAAATACATCAAGAGGATCATACAGCATTACCAAGTGGGCTTCATCTCAGGGATGCAAGGATGGTACAACATTCGAAAATCCATCATTATCCACCACATCAACAAAAAGAAGGACAAAAACCACATGATCATCTCCATAGATGCTGAAAAAGCATTCGACAAAATTCAACATCCATTCATGATAAAAACTCTCAAGAAAATGGGCATAGAGGGAAAGTATGTTAACATAATGAAGGCCAAATATGATAAACCCACAGCTAACATACTGAACAACAGGAGGCTGAAAGCTTTTCCTCTGAGATCGGGAACAAGACACGGATGCCCACTCTCCCCACTGTTATTCAACATAGTACTGGAGGTCCCAGCCATGGCAATCAGACAAAACAAATAAATACAAGGAATTCAGATTGGTAAAGAAGTCAAACTGTCACTATTTGCAGATGACATGATATTGTATATAAAACACCCTAAAGACTCCATTCCCAAACTACTAGAACTAATATGGGAGTTCAGCAAAGTTGCAGGATACAAAATTAATACACAGATATCTGTGGCTTTCCTGTACCCTAACAATGAACTAATAGAAAGAGAAATCAGGAAAACAATTCCATTCACAATAGCATCAAAAAGAATAAAATAGCTAGTAATAAAACTAACCAAGGAAGTGAAAGATCTATACTCTGAAAACTACAAGAAACTCTTAAGAGAAATTAAAGAGGTCACTAACAAATGGAAACTCATCCCATGCTCTTGGCTAGGAAGAATTAATATCATCAAAATGGCCATCCTTCCCAAAGCAATACACAGATTCGATGCAATTTCTATCAAATTACCAACAGCATTCTTCAATGAACTGGAACAAATAGTTCAAAAATTCATATGGAACTGCCAAAGACCCCAAATAGAAAAAGCAATCCTGAGAAGGAATAATAAAACAGGGTGAATTATGCTTCCTGACTTCAAGCTCTACTACAAAGCCACAGTGATCAAGACAATTTTGTACTGGCACAAGAACAGAGCCACAGACCAGTGGAACAGAATAGAGACTCCACACATTAACCCAAACATATATGGCCAATTAATATTCGATAAAGGAGCCATGGCATACAATGGGGAAATGACAGTCTCTTCAACAGATGGTGCTGGCAAAACTGGACAGCTACATGTAAGAGAATGAAACTGGATCACTGTCTAACCCCATACAGAAAAGTAAATTCGAAATGGATCAAAGACCTGAATGTAAGTCATGAAACTATAAAACTCTTAGAAAAGAACATAGGCAAAAATCTCATGGACATGAACATGAGTGACTTCTTCATGAACATATCTCCCCTGGCAAGGCAAATAAAGGCAAAAATGAACAAGTGGGACTATATCAAGCTAAAACGCTTCTGTACAGCAAAGGACACCATCAATAGAACAAAAAGATATCCTGCAGTATGGGAGAATATATTCATAAATGACAGATCTGATAAAGGATTGACAACCAAATATATAAAGAGCTCACACACCTCAACAAACAAAAAGCAAATAATCCAATTAAAAAATGGGCAGAGGAGCTGAATAGACAGTCTCTAAAGAAGAAATTCAGATGGCCAACAGGCACATGAAAAGATACTCCACATTGCTAATTATCAGAGAAATGCAAATTAAGACCACAACGAGATGTCACCTCACACCAGTAAGGATCGCCATCATAAAAAAAACAACAACAAATGTTGGCGAGATTGTGGAGAAAGAGGAACTCTCCTACACTGCTGGTGAGAATGTAAATTAGTTCAACCATTGTGGAAAGCAGTATGGAGGTTCCTCAGAATGCTCAAAATAGAAATACCATTTGACCCAGGAATTCCACTTCTAGGAATTTACCCTAAAAATGCAGCACTCCAGTTTGAAAAAGACAGATGCACCCCTATGTTTATTGCTGGAGTATTTACAACAGCCAAGATATGGAAGCAACCTAAGTGTCCATCAGTAGATGAATGTGTATAAAGAAGAAGTGGTACATATACACAATGGAATATTACTCAGCCATAAGAAAAAAACAGATCCTACCAATTGCAACAATATGGATGGAGCTAGAGGGTATTATGATCAGTGAAATAAGTCAGGCGGAGAAAGTCAAGTACCAAATTATTTCACTCATATGTGGAGTATAAGAACAAAGGAAAACTGAAGGAACAAAACAGCAGCAGAATCACAGAATCCAAGAATGGACTAACAGTTACCAAAGGGAAAGGGACTGGGGAGGATGGGTGGGAAGGGATGGATAAGGGCGGGGAAAAAGAAAGAGGGCACTAGGATTAGCATGTATAGTGCATGGGGGGCACAGGGAGGGCTGTGCAACACAGAGAAGACAAGTAGTGATTTTACAGCATCTTAGTACACAGATGGACAGTGACTGTAAAGGTGTATGTGGGGGGGACTTGGTGAAGGGTGGAGCCTAGTAAACATAATGCTCGTCATGTAACTGTAGTTTACTGATACCAAAATTTAAAAAAAAAAAGGCATATATTGAAATGAGAGTGCTTAATACCCGTGGTTAAAATTGTAATTTACCCACAATATCTCACCTGGCTTTATTACATATGCATATCAAAAGGAGCCCAAGGGTGGATAGAAGTATGGCTTTAGTTGATTTGCATAAATCCTCAGGGGTAGAGAGAAATTCATCTCCAGATAAGTGGGTAATTTCCTGCGCAATGGAGGGTTTATCAATACCTGAGAGGTGAGGGGGAGGGCTGGTTTTGTGGCTGCTGGAGCAGAGAAGAGAGAAGGTCCTGGACTGCATTTTGTGAGCAATAAATGGATTTTAAACTTTATTTATCCTTTTGACTGATTTCGGTTTTAGAGGAATTTTGCCCCAGGATTTCCTCTCCCCGGATTTACAATACTAGGTGTTTTTTAAATGCCTTTTTATTTTATTGGGCAAAGATCACAAATCTGACTTATGTCTCATTTTATATGTCCATTAAGTTGTATATCCATTTCATGCTGACATGGTTGTCTATAAATACATAGTTTCTTTTAAGTATATAATCTCTGAATTATATGGAAATTACAGCTAAAAATGAAGATGACTCAGAAATCCCATTTCATTCTTTCTGCACACTCTGACTTCACCTACCTACCAGCAAATATTGATAATTTACATCTGGAGAGTTTTCTACTGCAGAGTGTTATATTTTCGGTTTTATTTTTGCAGTAGCCCCAACACCTTGGATAGAGTACTTCAGAAAGAATATATAAATCAAACAATGGTGGGGAGGCTCATTAAAGGAGCAGAGATTTAGTACCCTTGCCATCCTACACAAGAAAACGGAAAATTAAATCACTGAATCTGACTAGTGTATGGTGTTAATGCCACCCATTTGACAGAATTAAAAAACTCAAGTCAATTAGAAACACACACCTAGAATTATAGGAAAACGAGACAAAGAGTAATACCAAAGGTTTTAGTGAGAAAACAATTCTAAGTCCGGGGAGAGGACATCCTGGGGCAAAAACCGAAATCAGTCAAAGGGAGAAATAAAGTTTTAAATCTGTTTATTTCTTACAAACTGCAATCCGGGCCCTCTCTTTCCTGCTCCAGCAAGCAGCAGCAAAACCGGCCCTCCCCTCCCCTCTAGGGTACAGATAAGCTCTCCTTGCCCAGGTAACAAACCCACTGATATGGAGATGAACTTCTTTCCACCCCTGCGGAATGATGCAAATGCACTAAAGCCATACTTCTTTCGACCTCTGAACGCCTATTGATATGCAGATGTACTAAAGCCAGGCGAGATATTCTGGAAATATTACAATTTTACCAACAACGAGATAAGAAACATTAAAATACAGTTATCAAAGTGCATTTCTTTTACATATGTGTTTAATTAACAAGATCAAAAAACAGCAGCAGGTGAAATAACTAATATCAGATTCAGACTCAATGAGCATGAACTTTATTTCAAGACAATAGCGCGAAGTGATAAAAACATATGTGATTGCCATTGTTGAAAAATATCACAGATACTGCAAAATCCCTTGTGAGTGGTTGCCTACACACATAATTGAAATACTAAATTGGATTTAGAGTTTGTGAAAAAGATACTTTTCCTCTCCACGTTCACGGCCCTATAATGGAATGTGGAACTCAAGATTTTTGTCAAGATTTTTCAGTAAAATTAACTAGGCTTCCCTGGGAAACAAAACAAAACACCTCAGCCACAGAGGCCTTGTGGATATGGTGGAACAACTCAATCAACCCATCTTCATAAAGCCCTTTTGGTTTGCCTCTGTTATCACTCTAAACAACTACGCTGCCTTCCCAGTTTTTCTTTTGTTTCCCCTTCCGTTTTTTGAAAATTCACCTAAGAGATAATAGACGAACAACCAAGAAAGACTCCGTGGTTCCTCCCAACAATATGCATGCAGGAAAGGAATCTAGCAAATCAATCTGGTTAAATTATAAACTGCTATGGTGAGTTATATATTTATTATCCTTAGCTTCGGGGTGGTAACAATGATTATGCAAATTACACAATAGCGTGAATAACCCCTCCAAAGGGCTCCATTAACCTAGGTGGGGTGGGAATCCAAGCTTTTAACTGCTTCACAGTATTTACAAATTTTAATGTCTTCTTTAATTGGTGCAGTCATTTTTCTCTAGTAAATGCAAATAAGTCCAGGGACAAGTTCTGATTGGCTAACTTTCAAGTCTTCGCAAACCAATGGGAAAGGAAGCTTTACGGAACATTCGACACTCTTAATGACCCCTTCCTCAGACTGCCTTGAAAACTGTCTTTTGAAAGGTGTAAGCGCGGTGAATATTGTTAAAACTGATGTCAAGGCCAAGCTAGACGGGCTGCAGTTCGTGGGTCGCATGCACCGTCTGCTCCACAAGGGTAACTACGCCGACCGGGTAGTGGCCTGAGCGCCCGTGTACCTGGCGGCGGTGCTGAGTACCTGACGGCCGAGATCCTGAAGCTGGCGGGCAACGCGGCCCGCGACAGGACGCGAATCTCGCACCGCGTGCTGGCAGGCCCCATTGCCGAACTGCTACTGCCCCCAGACCAAGCCAGGAGTTTAAATCATAAAACGCTAAAGGTTCTTCCTTAGAGCCTCGTAATTACCTGAAAGTAATTGTGACCGTGGTTAGGTGTCGAGGTATATGGTTAAGCTCTTTTTTCTGATAGTAGTGGGTGGCTCTGAAAAGAGCCTTTGAGATTCTCAAACCGGACGTCCCGCTACAACTTTTACTTCTTCTTAGGCGCAGACTTCTTTGCTTTTGTAGTCTTGGGTTTGGCAGTTTTCGGCTTAGCTGCTTTAGGCTTAGGGGCTTTGGCTGGACTCTTCGCTGCTTTCTTCGGTTTACCTGCTTTCACCTTTTTCGAGCTCTTGCTCACTTTCTTGGTCCCAGCAGCGGTAGCTGGCTTCTTCGCCTTCTTCGGGGCCTTCTTGGTGCTCTTAGGAGGGGCCGCGCCCATTGCCCTCTTGGGCTTCTTGGTCGTCCCCGCGGGCCTCTTGGGCTTGGCCACAACCGGTTTCTTGGCTTTGGGCTTGTCTTCCCCGGAAGCCGCTTTCTTGTTGAGCTTAAAGGAGCCGGAAGCGCCGGTGCCCTTAGTCTGCACCAGGGTGCCCTTGCTCACCAGGCTCTTAAGGCCCAGCTTGATGCGGCTGTTGTTCTTCTCCACGTCGTAGCCGGCGGCCGCCAGCGCCTTCTTGAGCGCAGCCAAAGATACGCCGCTGCGCTCCTTGGAAGCGGCGACTGCCTTGGTGATGAGCTCGGACACAGAGGGCCCGGACGCCCTGCGTTTCCCAACTGTTGTGCCTGCCTTCTTCGCTTTCTTCTTAACAGGTGTTTTTTCTACGGGTGCAGGAGCGGTAGGAGGAACTGGAGCAGTCTCCGACATTTTCGTTCTGCCCAGAAAGACAAACGATGATCCTAAACTGTCAGAACGGCGTGTTTCTGCACTGGCGGCCTGGGTTTATATAGTGAGTCGCTGAGTGTGATTGGCTGGCTACTCTACGCCGCGCCGCTAGGAAGGGATCCTCGGCTCTGGCTAGTGGTTGTGTTTTTTGCCCCTTAAAAATGAAGAAAAATACAGAAAATCGGGGCACGAAATGATTAGGCATTTGGGGGAAATGGATCCGAGAGCCTCCAGGCTTCATTCCTGCCTCATTTGTTGTGCCTAGTTTCAAAACCGGCTCTCTGAAACTTTCCGGATTCCCTCAACTCTCTTTAAAACTTCAGTCAAATCAAGACGACTTTCAGATTTTCCTTATAAATACTATTTTTCTCTGTTCCGCTTGCAAATCTTTCTTCCAAGGCATTGTTCTGCACATTCTTTTCTTTGCAACTTTATGTAAATAAACTCAATTTTACTCAAATATACAAAGAAAGCCGGCATTTTCGAGAGAGAAATAGCACAGCTCTCCCACAAGTTGTTTGCCCTGAGCACTGGGAAATTGGCACTGGGATAGAAAATTCGATGCACAAATTAGATAACTGTTTTACAAAATATATATATATATATATACTTAAGTATTTGAGTGACCAGTGGGTAAACTGGATTTGATTCTAGTGTTCTCGTGGTCTAATCATTTTAGGAACTATGGGGGGTGACATTGCCCCATTCATTTTCTAGACAAAACATTATATAGCCGTCAACTTTCTTACTAAATTAATATACAAGGTATTTCAGATCTAGAACAGGCATTAGAGACCAACCACTGCACCTACAAAGAAGAAAAGTTAACATGAAGCAATAGAATGGCAGTTCTACATCATTTTACCAGCTAGGAGCTGAAGAACATTGTGAGATCATGCATTTATATCCCATAGTTAAAACTATAAAGTACTTAATGACAGACACCTTGCCCATAAGATTTTTTAATCCATTATTTAGCATAGAATTTTGTTCCTATTTCCTATATTTTAAAATGACACTTAAAGTGCAAAGTTGGTTGCCTGTTTTTCAACATTGCAAGTAGGGCCACAGAGGATCAGAAAGAAAACATTCACATTGAAATCACTTTCTGAATTTTCATAATTCTCCCTGAGCTATTTAATAACAAAATATGATGTAGGCTGTCACAACCTAAATTAATTAGCTGAATATATCTACCTAAGGAGTTAAACAGACATTGACTAGCAAGCATTACAGACTGTACTACTCCATCTCTTTTACTGTGCAACAAACAGAGCTAATGTAACTAGGTAAATATTGAAGAATTAAGTTCAAAATAAGTATTGCCTACCACATAATCACATACTGAAATTAAATCCTATGTTAACATAAATAAGGAAAGTATTTTAGTGTTATGTTTCTTCTAATAGTTATATGCTTATTCCCAAAAGTCTAGTTATTCGATGGTGATATTCTCACATATATCGAACATGATAATCAACTTTCAAGATAACATCTCTCTACACCTAACTAATTCCATAAAAATCACTGGGCTTGTTTTTAAATAGTCATTTATTGGCCGGCACTTAACTGAAATTGAGTCTCTGGGACATGAGTTCATGGTATATGCCAAATACAAATACTCTATAAAGAGATAAGCTTATAGCACTGCAGCTGCAATATTCAATTCTCCCTAGGCAGGCATCATTTTTATGAGTGTCTAGTAAAAGGGCTGCTCATCATCCTCAGTAGCATAATTGTCTATACCAAATGCATAAACATTATATAGGCCTTTACTTTTTTAGCCCAGAACCTATTATCTGGACCTAAAGATACCATTAAAATTCAAATTTTTAAAAGTTTACAGTTTGGGTCATCTTTGTATTCATATATCATTCGTTGAGTAATCGTTGGCATTGTCCCCTAAGTTACATATACTAAATTTAAGATAGGTGAAAAGTTCTTTCTACTGCAGATGCCACCATTTCATTCTTGTACAACTCTCACTGGTTCGTATGGCTATTTAGTTTCCATATAAGTGAGAAGACACTGGGGTTAAGGGCCATTTTCTTAATTGTTCGTAGGTAATCTCTGCCTTTCTTGGAGGGCAACAACTGAGGCTTTATTTCACCTGAAAAGTGCTTCCCCAGATGCTTGTAGAAGGATGGGGTTCTGCTTCATAATAGTTACTGTTCTTGCTTGATACCCAGGTACTTATCTTCTCTGTAACTGAAGCATGAACAAAGTTCTTGAAAGCTGGATCACTCCATAGGACTGTAAAGTTGAAGTTTCACCAATAACTTTGGTAACCATCAAAAAAGTTGTGTTCATTACTTTTGAATCCTAAATCTATATATATATATATCCTAAAACAGTGGATTTCCTACTAGAATAAGACTTGAACCATGAATTTTATAGATGTAAAAAATAACTGAGAAAAACTACAGTTAGGTAGGTGATGGATACCTCACTGATGACTTCATGTTCTCTCAATTTTTATGTTCACCCCCCTTTTACCATAGTAAATGACTATAAGAGATATAGGTAGTGCTCATCAGGTCAGTCCACAAAGGCTGTGCTTAACTGTTCCAAAATTCAGTGAATGTTTAAAAGCTTAAGGATAAAGTGACTGTTGAATAAATATCAAAAAGGACAAAAAGTAAGGCTATACATTAGACAGAGCACTGTGTTTGAATCCAATGTATTCAGTAGGCCCACAAGAAATTACTTCTATTTTAATTTCCAGTCAGATGGTCCCACCTGAGGGCACTCTCTCACTTCAAACTCCCTTCAAGCAGCACAACTATATCTTACTAATTTTATTTCCTAAAAGGTACTAATACTCTCAAACTTCCAATTTTCTTTTTATATGTCCCTCTACCTGCAATATCTGGCATACCCAGAAGTTGGCCAATTTCTATTACACTTCAAAAATATTCCCATTTTCACTTCCTTTAGGAAGCCCGTTCTCTGATATCCACCACACTCCCTTTCCCAGTCCAGAATAGAAGTTCTTCAGAAGAAATTCTCTATCACAGCATATAGTCCAATAGCACTTATTGCAATGCTGGAAATGTTCCATATCTGAACTGTCAAATATACAGCCCCAAGAATTAATTTTTAATTTAATTTAAGTGGACACATATAGCTGGTGGCTAATGTAAGATAGTTTTAAAACAACTCTTCTCAAAATTGAATGAGCATACCACCTACTTGAGGATCTTTTTTAACATGCCATTCAATTCAGTAGAATTGAGGTTGGGCCTGAAATTCTGTGTCTAACAAGCTATCAGGTGATGTTAATGTTGCTAGGACACAGCTGCTCCCACCCATCACTACTAGACTGAAACTAGAGTATGCGAGGCTGATGTCTGACCCTTCCCCCTGAGTTTACTTTTCTCTTCTCTCTACTAGATGTTATTTAAAAGAACATGGGGGCTTATCTTTGTAAACCTATTGTTTGTACACCATTATTGGTGTGGATAAAATGAGAATTCCTGTGGCCAGGATTCTCACCTGGCCTTGGTTGACTAGCTCACTGCACACCTGTGGGCAATACATGACTGTTGACTCTATATAAAGAGCTCCGCCCAGTGCTCTGTGCGTGGCACGGTAGAAGGGCTGCAAAGGGGCAGGAGAGTAGAGCAGAGGCTAGAGTGGTGGCAGCACCGAGGACAGAGGCCCAGAGGATGGCTGTGCGGTACGACTGTGCAGAGAGGCCCAGAGGACAGCTGTGCAGGATGGCTGTGCAGGCAGAGAGGCCCAGAATAAGCTGTGTGAACAGAGGGGCCCAGAGGACGGCTGTGCAGACAGGGGCCCAGAGGCAGAGACCGGCTTGCTGCATGCAGACTCTCTCTGAGTGAATGGGATTCTAATGACTGACCCGCCACCTGGAAATAAAGTTGGGTTTAACCCTGTCACCCCAAAGAACGTTTTACTGTCCTTATCTTTGGTCACATTGAATCCGTAGCGAACTTGCCTGGGGCTGAAACCCATTGACAAGACACTTGGTATATAGAACATCCTAAATTATTAAGTGAATGAATGAATCATGCTTCTTCTTTGGTGCCTTTCTCAAAGAGGAGAGCATGGGGGATCACTGTGTCTAAGTATACAGGGAAGTGTATCCGAAATAAATCTCAAATAGTCTCTGGCTCAAAAAAAATGAATAACCTTTTGACTACCTATATGTTCCAGCAAGAAAGGAATTTTTAAAAATCACCTCTGTAGTAACACAGAAGGCACTCAACCTGAATGTATGGAATGTGAGTAAATATGGGCGTTTGTCTAGTAAACATAGCAACCTATCATGTTTGTAGAACATGACTTCCATTACTTTTCTACATGAACAGTATTCCAGTGCATTAGTGTTATTTTTGTTAACTGTCAATTTGTTAGCTGTTATGCACCATGATGTAGCTTCAATGCTTTCCTTACTTAAAACAGTGGTAGGTGGCAAGGTCATTCTCCAGAATCAGAAACCTAAGTTCTGACACTAACAATACCACTTATTGGAGCACTCATTGTCTCCAAGCCTGGAATTTTTCATATATACAATACAAATAGTGCTTTATAAGTCTGGAAGCAAAGAGTAGAAATTAACATCAGCTCCCCTTCCTAGAGCTCCCTCTTTTCAAGAAAACACACGCACATATATACAAATAAACACGTATATATATATATATATATATATATATATATACACATAATGTTTGCCAAATGGGAATTTTCTGATTAGCCAAACTTAATAAGTATTGATACAGTTGTATAATTTAATATTCTTAAAATGATTTTAATGTTTAAAAATTTTATTCTGCTCTTTCCCTTCTGTAGACAAGTGTAGCGTTTACTGCCTCTTTTTTGTAAATGATAAGAATGATTAGGAGATTTGCACAATATCGTTTGAAAGAACCCAAAGGCACAAGATTAAAGGCCACAGAACCCAGCCAATCTGAGACCCTAATAGGAAACTGCGGAATCAAAGGCTAACTCTCACTTCCCCGCTGCACTCTCTTGCTAGGCAATAGCAGACGCCCAGTGAGAAGAGGCGGGGCAAAGGACCCGTTCCCGCCCCCGCCGTTTCAGTCTCCTAAAAGGTCCGCAGAGCCCATATATAAGATGTTACAGTGGATGTTTGATCCTTTTTCTTGAGAGGTACCTGTCACATCTGGTAGAGACAAAGGGCGGAAAGGCCAGGGCAAAGGTGGCGCCTATCGCCCCCGCAAGGTGCTGCGGGACAGCATCCAGGGCATTACCAAGCCCGCCATTCGCCGCCTCTCCCGGCGTGGAGGGGTCAAACGCATCTCTGGCCTTACCTACGAGGAGACCCGCGGGGTGCTGAAGGTGTTCCTGGAGAATGTGATCCGTGATGCCGTCACCTACACGGAGCACGGCAAGGGAAGACGGTTACGGCCATGGACGTGGTCTACGCGCTCAAGCGCCAGGGCCGCACCCTTTTACGGCTTCGCAGCTAAACAGTTCTCTGTGCTGTTACTACTTCAACCCCAAAAGGCTCTTCTCAGGGCCAGCCCCTTAGTCACAGAAAGGGCTGTTAATGTAAGTTAATTTTCTGTAACTACGTGAGTGTTTTGCTGTTTAAGCAGGAAGGGACTTCCTGTGTTGTCTAAACACAACAGTCTGAGCATGAAGCTAATGGTTAACTAAGATGATTTTAACACCTGGAAACCCCAATGTAACTTTTAAAGGTCCTTGCGACGATCTTTATTTCCAAGGTTTTGATAAATGTCTTTCCCAACTTGCCAACCTGTGGTCTTTGTGATAGGCGTGTTTATCTCTGCAGTGGCCTTCAGGTCATCACATAACCCTGCCACCTTTCCTTGTAAAGAAAGTCCCTCTCTACCTGAGGGTGTTGGCCATCCAAACCTAGTCATAGTGATGTCAGCTTAAATTTTTATTATTCCACTTCTAGCTCCTCATACACCTATTTACCTCAACTTAATCCATGCCTTTATCCATTTTCTAGATCCTTGCAATTAACTAAATCTCCATGTAATCTGGAATCACTATCTCCATGTCTCTGCATCATTATTTCTGCAACATTTCCAAAAACTACACTGGTTACTATTGATCCGCCAAGTTCAAAATCACACATTGGAACTTCATTTCTGCTATATTTGAATCTGCTTATTCTGCCTTCACAGTGTCTTTACAAGGCTCTTAGGTTCTTTTCTTCCAGACTAAATCTGCTCTCCCATTATTTTCCTGCTTGCTTTTTGGAATCCTACTCTGATTCTTTCCAGTAAACAATCTCTTGTAATCTTAACAGTTCATAGATCCTCCTTGACCCATCTCTTCCAGAGTGTTCCATAAATGGTGAGCCATTATCCAGACACCCAAAAGAGAATCAGCTGAAAGGTAGGCAGAATATGCCACCCTAAAACATGCCACTTTGGCATAAGGGTTATCTTTTTAGCAAAAGGCACTTGAAAACATGCAAGAATGGGGCTCTGACCTCCACCTTTTCCTCTAAAAGCAGATAATGATTCCATATGAAAAGCACCATCCTATACGAGGAGGAAAAGAACATTCTCACTAGAAATGGGGAGTCAAGACTAAGATGTTTGTACAAACAGACCTTGTTAAAATAACCTTCATTTTCTTTAGCCTCCCCACATATTTTAGTTGCTATTTCACAAATAACCACTCTTTGTTCAACCCAGTATATAATCACAGACCTGAACACTTTTGGATCTTCATTTTCCTATGCAGGCTCTTTTGTACAAATAAAAATATTACAGAAAACTTGTATGTATTTCCCCTGTTAATCCGTCTTGGGTCAATTTAATTCTCAGACCCTACCAGAGGCCCTAAAAGGGGAGTGGAAAGTTCTGTACAGCCTTCCAATCCTATTACCAGTGCCTTATTGTGACTACAGATTGCATCAGGTCTCTATCTGCATTTTTCCCACCCTGCAATCTGTCTCCCTGCAATCACAGGGTGACTGAATGACTTGCAAATGTCATCATCCTATCTGGGGGAGGGGAAAAAAAAAACTTCAGTGGTTCTGACATCTGCAGAATAAAACCCTAATTCTTTGCTATATCTGACACCTTTCTATCTGCACAGTCTAGACTCCAAATTCCTGTCTCCAACCACCACTGATTTCTACAGCTGAATATACTGAACACCCACAAATGAGTTTCAATTCTTCTGGACGATTCCAAACAGCATTTTTCTCTACTCATCTTAGGTTCTCTAGCCAGGGCCTATAAATTAGACTGAGATAACCAAAGAGGAAAACAAGTTTAGGAGGTGCATCACACATACACATGGGAGTGCTCAGGGATAAGTAACTGAAAGGAGTGGTAGAATTTGGGGTCTGTATACCTAATTTGGGAGAATGTGAGGAGAGGCTCTTAAGGAAAAGCAATAGACCTTTTGGAAACATAAATGGGTCCTAACAGAATAGATGGCAGATATGATAGTTTGTGACAATGTCTGTTTGGATGTAGAACCAACTTCTCATTTCCAAAAAGAATCTAGAGTTGCCCCTGAGAAGGGCATTTTTGATAACCGAGTTCTTTTGAGAAGCTCTTCTTTTAGGCAAGTAAGGATTTCAGGGGCTGAAATGCCTTCAGCACAAAATAATTCTGCTTCATATAAGTGCTCATATAAAAGTGGCATATTTTGGGGTGGCATACCCAATCCCTTTCACTCCTTCAAAAGTTCCCTTCAGAACTTTACTGAATTCTCCCAGGCAAAATCAGTACCTAGGATTTCCTGACACTTGACAAAGCACCTTCCTGCGCATGTGTACATAGCCTGACTTCAGATTCTCCTTACAACCTTAGAACATCTACACACTTAGTTGTTGGTGACGGTTAAAACTTGTAAGCTCATTTTCCTCTCAAAATGTCTTGAAAGCTTGGACAGTATCTTCATTTTGACATCCTTAGGACCTAGAAAAATTGCTTGGCACATATTATTCATTTGGTAAATATTTGTGCAATGACTAAATGATCTAATGAAACTAATAAGCTATCAGGGCCACAAACTTTTATACAGATTACTTCCATTTAACAGCATTATCTGGTCCTCCAGAACATCTTGTCTGGGACCATTTTTCTTTACACAAAATGTCAGATTTGTGGCTGCCAATAACTGTTGCAGACTTTTTAAAATGCAGATTGCAAACCTTTAGTTGGTTATGAAAACAGCTTAATAGGTTCCAACCAGACTATAAAAAGTAAACATATCTCATATTTCCTGTTTTTACAGGTCTTAAAACATCATCTTTCAAATAAGATATTTACTTACCTTCTAAGACCAGGGATCAGGTATGTCACCCTTCTGTGAGTGGCAGAATCACATGGTATAAGGGAGCAACTGATACCCAAATTGGTCGAAGAAGGATGTGCTGTTAAGAAAAAAAGGTACAAAAGGGATAAATGGATAACAATTAAAAACAAAGCGGCAGATGCTAGAGAAGAAACACTGTAAGTTTTTGCTCCTAAAAGCCCAAGTTTCACTCCCAATATAGTCAGCATCTTTCATGTTTTAATCGTGGACAGTTTGCTTACCTCTTTAGCCCAGCTTCCTCATCCCTAGACTGGGGACATAAACTCTGACCAGGCCATTGTGAAAACAAAATGAGACAAGATAGAATTAATATTATACCCCCAGCAGAAGTGAATCTTCGATCATTGCATGAAGGAGCTGCAAACCTTAATCAGCATAAGTTCAAAATTTGATGTCACAGTGAAAAAATTATATGCAAACAAAAGAACCAACAGAAGCCACTGCTGTAAAGTGTCTGGCTTTTTTATTGGGTAAATCGCTTCAGATAATAGGACTTTCACAGTGGGGTGGACTGCCTAGTCACAACAATAATTCACACTTTTATAGTGCTACAAAGTACACAAAGTGGACACAGTATTTAATTGGGTCCTTAGAACAACTTTGTGAAGTAGTTAGAGCAATTTATTTATTCTCATTCTACAGACAATAAGAAAGAATTCAGACATGAAGCAACCTGTACAAATTTACTCTGAAACCAATTGTCCTCCATGGCTTGGATTGCTTTCTGAACTTCGGGAACAGACCCAGGATGCCATCCTAAAGAGGAAGTATTAATTTAAAATTGTTAGGCAGGAAAATAGATATGAGCAGGGTGGAAAGAGAAAAAGGCCAGAAAGTCCACTAAAAAAGACCCAAAATTAATCAACTAAAGCTAAAAAGCCAAGAACAACTTGGCCTGGAATGTTTGAATATTTCCCAGTTAAAGGAAAGTACCTCAGCACAGCCCACGTCTTTATTGTGTTAATCATGCAGGCCCAGCTTACTTTCTTAACTTTTACCTATATGCTGTTTTTTTCTCCTTCCAGCCCTAATTAAGTAGTTTGTAACCTAAGCAACTAATTTAGCATGCAGGCCCAGCCGTAAACAACATAGTAAAAGTCCATCTTTTACTTTAAGATTCCATCTTAAAGATTGTATTTTAATACCCAGGAAGTTAAAAATGTAAGATTCTTAACTCTTTAGCAAACAGACAATAATAGCTCAGCCCACCTTGGGGGCTGGGCAGGCAGCCTGTTGGATCTGCTCTCAGACCAAGATGCCAATATCCCAGGGAGAAATCAGGGCCTGAACTTCCTTGTGTTAAGTTAATTCTAAGTATTCAGAGACAACTTAACAAGTCTGCACCCCCAGCCCTTAGTCACATTCCGGAAGATTCCTGGAGAGGGGGAACTCCCAACCTTTCCGGGCGCTCCTCTCTGAGGTCGCCCACAGTTCCTAAGTGTGTAACCTTTTAATCTTAAACTTTCTCTCCCCAACCCTTTCAGGGTGCCTCTCCTTGCTGAGGTTGCCTGCTGCACTTCTCTCTTTAAGTTACTTTAAATAAAACTTTTACTCTGCTTCACTACTGTGTCTCTGCCCTTTAATTCTTTGTCGTGGCAGAGACAAGGACCGAGGAAAATACACAACGCTCCCCCAGCAAAATGACATTGACAAAAGAAGAGTCAGAACGAATTAAGGTATCACTCTTGTTACAGGAACATGACTAGGTTACTGGAAGACTAACATGGCTTGTTTTTAAAGGAAAGAAAACAACTTCAGTGCGTATCTGGTGCTGTTGAGGGGAAAAGGGTGTGATGGGTCTAAGGATTAATTTGTCCTCCAAATAAAATAATTGTGGAGTGAAACTCAGTTTCTCATTCCACTTTCCCATGTCCTCCTACTCCGTGTGCCGCTTTAGTTTAAGGCAGATTCATCTCTCGCGTGGCGGGCTGCAGTGGCCTTCACATTGTTTGCACTTGAAGTGCTGAGGGTGCTTCTCCAGAGTTAATCCTTTGACACATGAAATCTAAACCAGATTGTGTTCCTCTTCTGTGTGAATAAAACACAAACTCCTCATCAGCGTCTGCAGTATCCTATAAGCAGCCATCCCTGGCTACCTTTCTTACTTTCCTCCTAGTAGGCTCTCAGTTTGCCCAGTCAGCTCCTCATGCTCCCTTTTTCCAGCCACACTAGCTGCCCTTTTGTTTCTGAAGCACACAAAGCTTTTCTCACTTTGTGACTTTCCCCTTGTAAATCCTCTAGCCTGGAATATCCCTGGCCTAGCTGCCTCTCAAACTTCAGATCCAAAGCACAGTGACAGCTCCTCCAAGAGGTCTTCCCTGACTGTCCCATCTAAAATGACAGCCCAACCCACTCCCGTTACTTGCTACATCACCCAGTTTATCCCTCTCTGTTCGCCATCTGAAATTACCATCTCTGTGCATCTGTGTATTTTCTGTCTCATTCTATGAGACCATAGCTCCTATGAGTAGGCTGCATTCTAGTCTGTCACTATAACACCAGTGCCTAGCACAGTACCTGACACATAATGGGTGCTCAGGACATCTGTGTGTGCTGAATAAAAGTAGAGGTAATCTCCCTAGAGGAGATCCAACTCCTTTTCTTCTAAATCTCTCTTACTTAAAATGTGATTATTTATGACCAAGTATCTGACCAAGAATAGCAGGGAAGCGTACATAGCAG
Source organism: Manis javanica (assembly GCF_040802235.1). Classification (NCBI taxonomy): domain Eukaryota; kingdom Metazoa; phylum Chordata; class Mammalia; order Pholidota; family Manidae; genus Manis; species Manis javanica. The sequence goes on along the minus strand of NC_133171.1, from coordinate 66,263,991 downwards.
TTAAGAGCAAAACCATTAGCTTTGGAAAAATGTAAGTCTTACATCCTTACTATTATTCTGATACAATTACAATCTAAACAAATGCAGGGTTTCCAACTAAGTAGTCATTTAGTAAAAAGAACACCGTCTTCTCTCAGAAAACCTGACCTTAAATCCTAAGCAGTTAGGTGACCTTAGACAAGTCACATAATCCCTCTCTACAATTCTTGTAAAGGTCTCTGAAGTCCTCAGCTGTTTGAGTCCACAATTCTAGATGTAACATTCATTTTAGTTTTAATAAATTAGCGTTATTTTTTAGTTATTTGGAGTACAGTTTAAATTGAATCAATTGCCTGAGCACTTACTTGTACAGGAACTAAAACAAAAGACCTCCTGGGCCTGACAGTGCCACCATGAGGGGTGGACAGCTAGTGAGAATCTTCCCGGAATAAAATATGTCTCTCTCTCGCCATCTTCTCTGTGTGTCAGAGTTTGTAAAGAGTCTGGGATCTTACCCTATTTACAAGATAATAAGATAGCCTGTAACTCTTTCATGGCTGTTGGCAGTAGACACAACACTCATGGGCCAGAGACAAGAGACTTTATTACTCACAGCCCAACAAGCAGCATGTTTGCATCGATTTCTCTTGTTCCCCATGTCCCACAGGGGCTACATGGAAGGACCCAGGGGAGATACTGCACATGCAATGGGTCTGCATCACAGCCACAGAACAGCCCAGGGAATTTACTGCTTAAACTGAGTGGAGTAAGCAAATCTGCTGTTTGTCTGGGGGCAGCCATTACCTCATTCTTTAAGTTTCCTCAACCTTGATAAATGGTCCAGGGTCTTACATTCCTGGCACTAGTGAGAACATGCTGCGATCCACAGAGCCCATGGCAGATTGTTCACATGCTGCATAATAAGGCTCTATTTGTGTCTCTTCATTGAAATATGAGTGATATCAATAAAGATGAAAGCATAGCACTAACTTCCAGTAATTTATAACTTGGCTGAGCCAGAAGGTTGAACAAAAACAACTACAAAAAAGTGATAACAAACATAACATATTCAAATAGGAACCCTGACAGTGAGAAATCTCATTGCTGATGGCATTCACAGGAGAGAGAACTATGAGCTGAGGAAGAAGGCCATATGGGAGCTGGATGAGAAGCAGCAGCAAGTACTTGGCTGAGGAAAAAGCAAGGAAGAGTGAGTGGATAAGAGGCAGGTGTAAGGGGGATTCACTGGATTGTTGAAGAGCATTCAATTCTGTGAGGGATAATAAATTTCTATACTAAGTCAACAAGTCACTTGTGGATCAAGCTAGACATAGAGAATGGGGATGAACAAATGTGTGCTCAGCACAGAGGATGGGATTGAAGGACCAAGCAGACCCCTGCATCCATGAAGTATCTCTTATTTATGATGTCTCAAATCAGCCATCCACTTTCCCTCTGCCCATGACATGCAGATAAAACCTGTCGCTGAGTGCCAGAGGCAAGCATGCATGCCTCTGTGCCTCCTTAATGGATCAAGTATGTACAACTGGCCCCAGCTTCCACCTGTTCAGCCCTCTTGTTCAACTTCAATCTGGCTCTTAGAAATATACCAGCAGGGAGGAGGGCTGATATGGCCAAGAGAGAAAAGGAGACCATATATACATTGTTTAATATCTGGATTCATCTTGTGTGGTCCTTCCACCTGCATATGCAGTCTTATCCAAAGTCTGCTGTGTGGCCCATTTCTTTCTCTATGCCTCTTATTATATAGATTAAGATGATTAAATATTTTAGGCATTTTAATTGGGCCTGTGAGCCTTTCTATTCTGTAACCTGTGGGAGAGCTTACCTGATAGTGTATTTGTAGGTTAAGGATAACAAAATATGCCACCCTTAAAATACGTCAGTTTAGCATAAGGCTTATTTTGAGCTAAAGGTGCTTAAAAATCAGCAGGTGCAAGAAGGGCTGTCTGACCTCCCCTTTTCCTCCTGAAAACAGGAAATGGAAGATGCCCTTCATATACCAGGAGGAAAATAGTATCTTTATCACCAGGGACAGGAGAGTTTGAAGCCAAGAGAAATCTGTACAAACAGACCTTGTTAAAGTAACCCGTATCTTCCTAGTTACTTTTTTACCATTAACTACCCTAGCCAAGCTCCTTTGGTCACATTTTCATAATTTACTACTCTTTGGCCAATTCAGGGTATTACCATTCAAACTTTCTTCTTTGGAATCTTCATTCTCTTATATTACTTAAAACATATATAAAATACATATGTATACTTAATTTTTTGTTACTATGTCTTATAAATTTAATTCTTAGGCCCAGACAAGAATGGTAAGAGGGTAGTGGTTAAAATATGACTCCCCTACAAAAGCTACAGGGCATCGAAATAGCTTCCTACCACAACCACAAGGAGGTAGAGTGGAAAGCCGTGTTGGTTAGGCACTTTGCACAGAAGCATTGCAAGCTTCTTGGGGTTAAACTCCATGGCTTCAAATCCTGCTACCACTGGTGTGGGCTTGGACAAGTTATTTGTACACTCTGGACCTCAGGGTCCTCATTTCTAAAACTTAGGTGATAATAATGATGTCTGTCTTTTAGGGTTACTTGAATGATTAAGTGAGCTTAATATGTGCACAACTGTAGCTTTGAAGTGTCTACATTATTATCTCCTTGTAAAGTGGCACTGAAGAGAAAACTTGTACATCAGACTATTTTCCACAGAGTCTGAATATGAAGCAATGAGTACTGTTGCCTGTTTTGAACCTTTCAAACCTAGAATAAATTTTTATAAAAGAATTTCTCATTTGAAATCCACTTTTAGAATAGTGGTGAATTTTGTGATGAGCTTTTTAGGACCCAGAGGCCAGTTCTCTTCTGTGGGATTATATATCTGAGCAAAAGTGAGATTCTCAAACAGCCATTTCTTGTGTTGACTTGAGGAGAAGCAGAATACACTACCCCAGGATCTGCCACTTTGGCACATGGATTTTTTGCACTGCAGGAAATAGGGACCCAGCAGACTCAGGAGGAGTTTTTTTACCTCCCCCTTAACTGCCTGAAGGAATCTAGATGGGGGCCTGTACCAGGAAGAGAGCTATCACTAGAGAGCTGTTTTTATCAGAAAAACTCCACATGGCATGACAAGCATTTGTTTACCAAAACAGTTGCCCTTCCCATCTTCCTGTGAATTGTCTTCCTCCCTTTGAAGTCCTAGACCACTACCCCCTTCTCTGTAGCTCATGATGGCAAATATTAGCCTCAATTACCTGACTGCTAGAGAATTTGTATTTTTATGGGGCTTTCACACATACAAAATTTGTTTTCTACTGCTAATCTGCCTTATGTTGATTTAATTATTAGACCAGCCAAAGAACCTAGAATGGAAAAAGAGAAACATTTTCCACTCCTGCAGGCTTCTCTGTGGAGTGCATAACTCGAAGTTCCAGCTGCCCCAATTCCATCTATATGTGGGAGCTACAGAAACTATGCAGGGGAGAATTAAGTTTTCAGGGAATGGAAAAGTTAGCCACTGTACAGAATAAGTTTTGCTAAATTCTTGTATAGCAGGTAGAAAGACAAACAGAAAACTGGGGGTCCTATGGAGCTGTCTGCCCCTGAGACCTAAGCTGATTCCTCCTGTTCTTGTCCATTGAGTGGCCACACATTCCCAACCACAGTAGGTGTAAAAGAACCCCATCATGATTCAAAGCTCTCCTCTCTCTTCTTTTAGAGATTTGAAGATGCTTTGGCATTTTGGAAATAAGATGTAAGAGAGGAATTAATTTAAAATTGTTAGTAATCACGATCTATCCCTCAGTAAGTTAAACTACGGTTTAGAAATAAAAACTCAACCCCCAAACACTGTGTAGTACTCTAAACCACTACCTTAAGGATTTATCTGTTCCTATACTTTCCATGTTTTCTATTAGTGTTTTATACTAAGATCTCAGACCAGGTAAGAGAGGAGCCATGTCTGTTTGACTCCAAAGTTCTCACAAAAAACTCTGTAGGGAAAATGTCATTATCCCCATTTTACAGATGAGGTCATCAAGACACAGAGAGGTTATCTGCCTTCCACACAACTAGTAAGTGTTAGAACCATGATTTTAATCCATTCACTCTGGATCCAGCCTGCTGTTTAAACACTATGTCATGCTATATAAGGGTGCAAAATACTGTGCTGTCTGTAAGAAAATTGATTGAAAAACTTGGCTTTGATGGAAAAAATAAAGTAACAGTGGAAAAATGTATATCCTAAGAGAATTCTATTTCTAAGAAATGGAGCAAAGATTATCGATACATGCTCATTTGGAGGCAACAAAGTTCCAAAATCATGCAATTACCCTGCTGGCAGCTGAGCAGTTCTGGTAAAACCTTTTATCAATACATTTGATATATGTGAAGAAAGCAAGTGCTTGTCTGAAACCCGGTATGTTCATAATAAAACATACCATTCTACATTTAAAACACATATATTTAGAGAGTAAATAATTAGCCCTGTGTAATTGCGTATACAGAATAAAATTTTTATAATGGTTTGTAAAGTTCCTATGTGGTCTACAAATGGTTTAAATTTTGACACCATCTGGACAAGAAAACATGGAGATAGCATTACTTCATAACATGAAGCTGCACCAGATACCTTCCATTTGGCCATCTGGACTTACCTCTACCTTCTCCACCTGGCCACTGTCTCCACCTAAGAGGCTTACCTATGAAAGTTCACATATAGATCTGACCAATGTGTTAACCTGGACTGTAACTTCTAGTACTGTTCAGCCAGTGAAAAGCACCTGCTGGAGACTGGAGGAAAGGAGAGCAAGATGGGTGAGAGTGGGTATTTATTCCCATTTTCCTGCCTGGGTTACCATTTGCTGCCTGCATCCCTCCCTCAAAGCCACAACTCCTCCAGGGATCCCTGTTTATGAAGCTCCAGTAACTGCTTCCCTTACCCCTTCAGGCTTATAGGTAATAACCTGTCCCCACTTAGGAGGCCTGGGTTAAGGCCCTGTTTCTTGAAGTTTCTGTACCTTGCCCTCAGTTTGCAATAGTTTCGTTAGGAAACTCTCTTCTTATCACCCACTGTAAGACAGTGTCACCTATCTCTACCTGAACTGAACAGTGACATCAACCCAATGTGGTCACTACACAGCAAAAAGTTCATAGTCACCATAACAAAAAGAATTAATGTAACTACTGTGTAGATCACCTACACACACCTCGCTGACATGTCTCCCAACATATAAGGTAATTCCCAGCTTCTCAGTTTATAATAGTATGCCCTCCTCACCCAGGCAACCACCGGGCCTGCTTCTTCATATATCCTTTCCCAGCCTCTATGGCATTTAACTGCCCCCTTACTGTCTCCTATGTCTTACTCTTTTGGCCCCCTTACCTGTTACCGCCATGGCCTGAAGTGATCTATTCTGCGTCCTTCCCCTCTAGCTAACTTCTGTTCAGAGAGTCAGTGCAGGGGGAATGGTATATATCTATGACAAACACCAGGGGGTTGTGTGTCCTGCTTCATGCCCTCTCTACAGGCAAAAGATCTTTACATTCACCTGTTCAGATGACCTGTCTCATAATAACGGATCAGTTTTCAACACATTTTGTCACCCCTTGAATTTTCCCCAAATTTGTATTACAAAAATATTCAAACAAAAAGATAAAAGGTGGGTTTATCAATCATCCTTATATCACCTAGAATCAATAACTGAGTGATTTAACATTTGTATGGATATGTCTATATGTACATGTTTTTTAAAGTAAATTACAAACATTGTGATGCTTTACCCCTAAATATTTCAGTATCTAACTCCTCTAAGAATCAGAATACTCCACATAATTTCAATACTATCAAACCAAAAAAATTCACTAAATGATCTAATATCTAGTCTACATTCAAGTTTCCTGAATTGTTTCTAAAATACCTTTTAAGCTTTATCTTTAGAGCCAGGATCCAATCAACACATTGGGTTTTGTTGATATATTACCTTAGTCTCTTTTCTTAAACAGTCTCCCACCTTTTATATACCTTTTTTAATGACATGACTTTTTGAAGAAACCAAACCAATTGTGTACATGTACCCACGTTATGGATTCTGATTGTCTTTTCCCCTTGTGAGGGTATTTAACTGGCTTCTTTTTCTCTGTGTAAAGCTGGAAATACCAGAGGGAGAAGGGCGAGGACAGTGCCGGGCGGAGGAGAGACAGCACCAAGCAGCTCTGTGCCACATGGGGAAGGAGCCAGTCCCATGACGTGCGGACAAATCCCGGATGCAGACCCCCCTCCCTATGGGAGGAGGAGATCTCTGGCTGTCCATCACCCGACCCTGAGCCAATAAAAATTGCCCACATACCCCTGGAGCGGCCCACTTCCCCCTCCCTTCCCTGTTCTCTTAAAAACCCCGCCTCCCCTGCTGGGCACAACTTCTCTAGTCTGTATTTATGCAGAATGGTGAACCTCGCCCGGGACTACGCTCAAATAAACTGCCTGGCCCTTTGTTGCCTCTCATAGCCTGCTTATTTCGGTTAGAATTTATCTTACACTGTAAAGTGCAGGATGAGACATGGTTAGATTCCAGGTACACCTTTCTCAAAGGTTATATCCTATATTATGTACACGAGGTTGGGTACTTTTACTGCGTCTAAGTTAGATTACAACATATGGGGGGCTTACTCCACTGTAAAGATGTATTTTTCCCTTTGCAAATAAATAGTAATGTATAGGGATACTTGGCACCTTTTGAACATACTATTCCCCAACCTTTTCCTAAAAATTTTAGCATTCATTGATATGTAGGACCTAAACATTCAGTGAAGACAGCAGGTTAGCCTGAGCACAGCCATCTTAAGAAACCTAGAGGCCATTTTCTGAATATGTTCAGAAAGCCCTTGAAAAACAAGGTGAAAAACAAGTTAATCATGAACACCAGGTGGTGGGTAGCTGCGGCCTTCAGACAGCTAACCTTGGTCAGTTAGTCATCCATACCAAGCTTATCTCGCTGAAACACTGTATGGCTGAGGGTGTTCTTTTCTCGTGAAACCCCCGGGATGTGGCGCCAACCAAAGATTTATGCATCCTTGGGAAAAAAACCCTGTTACGTGCTTGTAGAAATACTGTCTTTTTAGAAAATGCTATAAAAACCTCCGGCTTTGACTGCTCGGGGTCCTTGTTGAGACCCGCTGTGTCGGGCTAACACTTGGACCCCAGCTAGCTGGTTCCTGAATAAATTCCTCTTGCTTGTTGCATCAAGAGATGCCTTTCGTGAGTGATTTGGGGCGGCGTCCTCCTCTGGGAGAATCCAACAGATAATCTTTACCAAAGTCAATTATTCAATTAATATTTGCAGAATGATTGCCCAATGTTTTGCCATCCCTCTAGATTTAACATAGGACCAAAACTGCAAGAGTATTCAGAATGGCATATACTAATTACCACTTATTCCAAATGACCAAGACTATCAGGCAGAATGTACCAAAGTTTGGATACACCACCACCCCAAAACCCTATATTGAAAAAGAAAAAAGACTCAAAAGAACATCCTGTTTTTCATGTTACAATTTTACCGACAATCACTAAGGCAGAAAGAGCTCAGAACTTGCACAGATGGTTCTGAATAATGCTCAATTATTAATCCTCAAAGAACCAATGAGACAATAACTCTCAACTTTCCTCCAACAAGTGCAGAAGCCTATGACAAACCCTTGAGAAGCCCAGGATGTGTGAGTTCAGTCAGGTTTTACCGATACTAGCAATGGGAATTCCCAGCTTCCTCTTAGCCTGGGAGGATAACTAAACACTGGAGGATCTTTAGGAACTAAGGGAGTATCTCTGCACATAACAACCTGTGGGTAAAATCGTAACATTTCCAGAATATCTTGCCTGGCTTTAGTACATCTGCATATCCTCAGTGGTGGAGTTCATCTCCATATCAGTGGGTAATTACCTGGGCAACCTAGGGCGTGTCTGAACCTGAAGGGTAAAGGGGAGGAGGCTCTCTGGCTTGCTTGCTGACTTCTTCCAGAGCAAAGAAAGACGGCCCGGGACTGCAGTTTGTGAATAATAAACGGGTTTTAAACTTTATTTGTCCCTTTGACTGATTTCGGTTTTTAGAGGTATTTTGCCCCGGGATTTCCTTTTCCCGGAGAGAACCCAAGTGCCAAGGCAGGAACCGCAGAACCTGAGTAACAGCAGTTTATTCAACAAACATTGCAGACTCTTGCTAGATAGAATTAAGAATCAGCTACAGAACCCAAAGTGATAGATATTTCAGAAACTGGAACCATTCAGTGCAATACTTGTAAACCTTGAAGCAAACTAGCAAATGATAACAGTAAAGCAATGTGATTTCTGTGACTATTGAAAAGATGATTATTAGGTTCACAGTCATCATCATAGCTCTTCTGCATCTGAAAAGACGTAACTAAGGTGGAATGCAGGAAATAGAAAAACCAAAGGGATGGCAGGGGAACAGCACAAACCCTGTACATGAAAGTTCGTAACAGCTTTATTTGCAACAGCCTAATTTAGGAACAGTATCTTTCAATTGGCAAATAGTTAAATAAAATCTCATACATTTATACATCGGAATCCTACTTGGTAATAAAAAGGGAGGCTATTGATACATGAAGCCACCTGGATGGATGTCAAGGCATAATGTTTAGTGGAAAAAGCCAGTCTCGAAATGTCACAGTATTCCACTTATAAAACATTTTCGAAATAATAAAACTAGATATGGAGAATGGATTAGTTATCCAGAAGTGGGTGGAAGTGACCATAAGGAGTCCTTTGCTGGTGGTGGAAGAGTTTTGAATCAGCATTGCGGTGATAGACACATGAATCTACACGCTGGATAAAATTGCATAGGGTTACCCCCCCGACCCCACCTCACAAAAGAGTACATGTAAAACCTGGTAAATAGTTACTGTTTTGCCAATGTCAATCACTTGACTTTGAGAGTATAATTTCTAGGTTGTCACCATGAGGGAGAACTGGGTTCAAGGAACTCTAGGGACGCTTTGGCAGCTTGTGAATCTACTTACTTCAACAAGGTAAAAAAGCTGTGACAATTCTTCAGTAGTTGCTACCCTGTATTGCTTGGTACTCTGTGGCTTGCTTAACAAATCAATGTGGTCTTTTTTCATAAATAGCAGTTTTTTGCTTTCTTCTGGCTGTTCTAGTGGTGACATGTCCATTGGGCTGAGGTTTGGTTCATTTATGTTGGAATGTGATTTTGTAGATATTGCTGCCTCTACCTCAAAAGTAAATTGAGTTTCAAAACTGGTATTTGTAATCTCACATTTTCCAATGTGTGAGGCTGAGCTAACCAATGCCCTTTAGGGTAGTGTGGTTGGTACATCATAAGGGCATGATGATAATGATCTTTGTTTTGAACATTCTATTTATTCCAAGGACATCATTTACATTTTCCTAATGCTTCCATGTAACTAGCTCAGCAACTTTTTTTACGAAGTAAAAATCTAGGATTTATCCCACTTTTATTTCTGGCACTTGCATATAATCCTTGTCTACCATTAAGAGTGCAACTTTGCTGGAATTCATTGCACCAAGCCCAGGAAAGGACTATAACCCTCCATCCTCTCTGTCCTCCAAATGAGAACAGAGCATTAGCCCATGAGAATTCATATCGCTTTCTTCTGTAATTCTGCATTGTTTATACTGTTAAAAGAGATAACAGACCCCCACCCCACAACGGAATCACTTGTGCCAAGCCTATGTCACCAAGGTTAGTGCTTAACACCTAGCTTAATTGTAGTTTCAACCTCTTTCAGGAATGTAATCTTAAAGCAGTAAATAAATCCGGAATTTCCGGGTCAGCAGTGGTGAGGTAATCTGATAGACCCCTTTCCATCACCCAGAGAAAGATGAGGTAATTTGCTCTGTCCTTGTCTCTGCCCTCTTCTGCCTATTCCCATTCTGTTATGGGTAAAATTGTAACATTTCCAGAATATCTCGCCTGACTTTAGTATATCTGCATATCAATAGGCGTTCAGTGTCGGAAAGAAGTATGACTTTAGTGCATTTACATCATTTCTCAGGGGTGGAGAGAAGTTTGCATATCAATGAGTAATTTACCTGGGCAAGGAGGGCTTATTTGTACCTGAGAGGGGAGGGGAGGGCCCGGTTGTGGCTTCTGCTGGAGCAGGAAAGAGAGAAACGGCCCCAAACTGCAGTTTGTGAGCAATAAACGGGTTTTAAACTTCATTGCTCCCTTTGACTGATTTCGGTTTTTAGAGGTATTTTGCCCCGGGATTTCCTCTCCCCAGACTTACAGTGACCATATCATGCAGGGTACAGACATATTCTGCAGTTTTCAGCTAGTTGCAGCAACAAGCTCTGAATTCCTAGTCTGCTCAACAGTCAGCTGTCATTCCAGGTACTGTATGTGGGGCAGTAATGCTCTGCCCTGCTGTGCCACTGGCCACACTGCTGGGTGTCCATTGCTGGTGGTACTGCTTGAAGCTGATACCTGGTGAAACACATGTTCTGGGACCAGATCTGTTCCACCTGGGTCCTTAATCTTGTGTGCAGACACCTTCACTTTTTATAAGGATTGCTCAAGGATCAGTACTTTTATTAGACTTCATTACACCATTTCTGGATGCCTAGCAAATTTCAGCTGTTTTAACGACATAGAATAACTCAAATTTTTCAATTGCCTCCCTTGACCCTAGCGCTTGTCACCTAGACAGGATTACATTTCCAAAGCTGGGGGCCATCTAAGGATGCAACATTTATTGTCGCTGCATAAAGTACAAGCTACTTAAAACATGGAACACCTAACCTTTCGACGAAACCTTCCCCCCGTTGAGAAGGCACTTAAAGCAGCTCTGTACTAAACTTTAGAACCGCTTTTAGCACTCTCGTCCATTAATAGCAGCTGGGATGTAAAGATCCCGTGCCAGCCTTGACTAAATACAGCACAAAACGCTTCAGAGGAAAGGGGTTAAGTCTGCCACTGGAGATTGGTAAAAAGCCTTGCGTGTGGTGTGGAGGTCAGGGAAGCAGTGTGCTGGGTACCCAGAGAACTGGAGCAATCCCAACGCAGCTGCTTTCCTGCTGGCACCACTGCACTTCCGATGGGTATACTTAAGTTAGAGAAAAACTTCTACACGCCGTAGAAGCAGCTCTTCGTAGACACTTTAGGTGGCTCTTAAAAGAGCCTTTGTTTGGAGGCGGTACTTTTACAGTTTACGCTCTCTCCCCACGGATGCGGCGCGCCAGCTGGATGTCCTTGGGCATGATGGTGACACGCTTGGCATGGATGGCACACAGGTTGGTGTCCTCGAAGAGCCCCACCAGGTAGGCCTCGCACGCCTCCTGCAGCGCCATCACGGCCGAGCTCTGGAAGCGCAGATCGGTCTTGAAGTCCTGCGCGATCTCGCGCACCAGCCGCTGGAACGGCAGCTTCCGGATCAGCAGCTCGGTAGACTTCTGGTAGCGGCGGATCTCGCGCAGCGCCACCGTGCCGGGCCGGTAGCGGTGGGGCTTCTTCACGCCGCCCGTGGCCGGCGCGCTCTTGCGGGCCGCCTTGGTGGCCAGCTGCTTGCGCGGGGCCTTGCCGCCGGTAGATTTGCGAGCTGTTTGCTTTGTACGCGCCATGACGAAAAACTCCAAACCGTACTCACCTCCAGATCCGCAGCACTGCTGGCTCGTATTTATGAAGGACAAGTCCTCCTGATTGGTCCGTTTCTTCAAATTCCGCGCCGTGAATTAAATAACTTACAAGCCTTGTGATTGGCTATCAGATCGTTTTGTAAAATCTTGATCTTTTGAAATGTTCTTTATGTCTTCTCACACTTCTGTTCTGTCCTTTATTCGACTTGTGTTTTATGATTTACAGGTACCGTCACTGGTTTTGTTCTAATCGCCTTCCTTGGGATTAAATCTGCGAAAGAGATGAAAATGAACGTGCTACAATACTTGAGCTGTTTCAAAATCTTTCGCGTGTGAACGTAATTGATCCAGCACAGTTTCGCCCTTTATACTTTAACAAAGCGTCTTTGAAGCGATTTTAGCATTACAAACACCGTATTCCACAATTCCGCAGTCCAACAAACGCTGGCATCACTTACTGACACTCGATTCTTAAAAGCCATACCGCTTTAGAAATGTGAGGATCCTATTGAAAAAGCTTAAACGTTGCCAAACGAGACCAAATTGGGAATGCCAGTGGCATACATTTGAAAACATTAAGACATTTAGCTGATTTCTACATTTTCTTTCCTAGGAACCCCTAACTGCAATTTAGTACTATAGTCATAATGTGCATCGGGCTTTTGTCTCTAGGTCTGGATTTAGCGGGAGAGAAGGTCCATAAATAGATACTGACAGGAAATTAATTTTTTGCAGTTTTGAAATTTTTTTTGGATGGTGGAAAAAAATCGTTTCCACTTAAAACCATTCAAAAGGTAGAATTCAAGTCTCCTTATTTGCATGAACTGTTTCTAATGGTCAATTTTATCCAATCAGGGATTGAGACGCATTGATCATTTGCATAGGAGCCCTACAAAATTAGGTCGCCCCACATATCTTCTTCCGTGCACTGTTTGGTATTATGCCTGAGTTTACCAAATCCTCTCCGGCGCCTAAGAAGGGCTCCAAGAAGGCGGTGACCAAGGCGCAGAATGACGGCAAGAAGCGCAAGCGCAAGCGCAGCCGCAAGGAGTGGTACTCGGTGTATGTGTACAAGGTGCTCAAGCAGGTCCACCCCGACACCGGCATCTCGCCTAAGGCCATGGGCATCATGAACTCGTTCGTCAAGGACATCTTCGAGCGCATCGCGGGCGAGGCGTCGCGCCTGGCGCATTACAAGCGCTCGACCATCACCTCCAGGGAGATAACAGACAGCCCTGCGCCTGCTCCTGCCGGGGGAACTGGCCAAGCACGCCGTGTCCGAGGGCACCAAGGCCGTCACCAAGTACACCAGCTCCAAGTAACTTGCCATCAGAACCGGCGTTAACTACCCAAAGGCTCTTTTCAGAGTAGCTCCCACTTTTATATTGAGAGCTTAGCACTAACTGCTGATAGGATCAACTTACCCACAAAATTTAGCTAAAATGCGGTCTTGTGAAAACAAAGAAAGCAATTAAGATGCGTTAAGAATTTTTACAAGTGCTGTTACTTCGTCACAGCTCTGATCCTAGTCAGCTGTGAAACATACCTGGGTTATCCTATATTGAGCCTCCTTTAAAGACAAGTTCTAGAAAACTACATTTTGAGTCAAGTTAGTTGATATAATGTACAATTGCCACATGCTATGAGAAATGGTAAAGGTATCGGGAGCAAAAAGGGAAATTTGTCTTGATATACGTCAAACCTTTAAGCTAAGTGATTTAAAGCATTTTTGTCCCTTTGAAAACTATATATAGGATTAAGACAGGAGAGAAACCACAAAAATTTTAGGAAGAAGGCCTTTTATTTTGGGGTGGTATCTTTGGCAGGGGCAAAGAAATCAGGCAGTCTCCTTGAAGAGGCTAATAGGGATCACCACCTGATTACAACTTAAGATAAAAATTCTCAAAATGCCTCAGTATTAGTGTCTACCAGTCTTCTAGTTATGGCTCTCATTTTTTATTTCATGTACTGTCATGGGCACTTACTGAATCATGGAGTTAGGTTGGTGCTAGATCATATGTGATACTAGAATGTGTCTAAGAATCCTCTCTATGTGAAATGTTGAGTGGAAGGAGTTGATTCCATTTAAGAGCCATTAAGTGTCATAAGGTGACTGATACTAGGGAAAGACCAATGAGCAAGACGACCATTCCCTGTCATGGTGCTTAGTCTAAAGTGGATATTTAAACAGTAATCTCTCAAACTAACAGAAGGGGGAAGCATCAGCCTAAATGTCATGTTAGTTTTGCCAAAAATGGAAATGACTTAAAATTCTGGAAAGAAATCAACTAGCGAGGTGGCAAAGGAAGAAGACAGCAAGAGAGAGGAATCACAAAAGATGTGTGGAGTTCAAGTTTGTATTGATGGAATATAGTTAACAACAGGGGCTATATTATAGATTTACACTTTCATCATAGTTGGTTCATGAGGATATTATAGAAGTCCCACCGCTGCACCTTATTAAGGTCTTGCGGAAAAGTAGAAAGGAACACTATAATAGAAATTTTGTCCATTATCCCTCTAGGATTTTCTTAAAATGTGCACCTGTTATGGGTATTAGATACTCCCAGGAAGTGACAGATAACCTAAAATAGTCACAGGTTACATGAAATAAAAGTTATTTCTTGTGTAAAGCTCAAGCCTGGAAAGGGAGCTCCACTCAGGGAACCCAATATGATCCTTTCAAACAAATTGAAACAAATTTCAACCCACGTAGTAGGCCTTGAAACTCTCCAATGTTAAACATATTTCACTGCTCTTTTGTAGTTCTGTACGTTATTTCCTCCATGGGACTTTCAATTCTAGACGGCAGGGATCATGTCTGATTCACATCTGTGGTTTGCCTGAATAAGCCCTCCAGCCATAGCTATCATGTTCACATTCCATTCTGAAAGGAGAAAAGGGCACAGAAGCAGCCCACCAGTTACTGAACCCCTGAGGATGGTGTAACTCCACCTTTGCTCATATGCCATTGCCTAAAAATAGTGGCCATACTTAGCTACAAAAAAAAAAAAAAAAAAGATTGGGGAGTTCAGTTACTAAATAAAAAAGGAAAGCCAATTTCAGGCGACAACTATGTAGCAGTCCCTGCCACAGCTCATGCCTGAAGAAGTCAATGTAAGAGGAAAATTAGTAAGTTCTTCTGTCATTAGGATGACACTGGAGCTTCCTAATGCAACAAAAATAAACTGTAAATATTGGCAATAATTGCTTCAGTTGGGGAAAAAAGAAAACTATACAACTCTAGTTAGAATCAGATTTTCATTTTGAGGTGAACAGTGCCTGACACCACTGAGAGTGTAAATGTTGCTGTGTGCAATCAGCACAGGGCTTGGGAACCCAAGAAAATAACTTGAAAAATAGAGGGAGGCCTGCATGGGCAGATTCAAAGCCTAGGAATGAGGTCAGGCTGAGTTTGGAGTCCATTCACACCTTGCTGATTTTAATGCTCATTCAAAGTCCAACTCCGGTCTACAAACTCCAATCCTACCTGCCTCAGTCCTGTCTTTTATTATGGTGGATTTTATCAACTCATTCAGAAGACATACTTACTGATGTCAATATTCTTTATGCACATATACCCTCTGCCCCACCAGGCCCATAAGATTGTCTTGCCTTTTACTCTAAAAACCTCATCTCTCTAATATCAAGCTACTCTGCTATTTTCCTTAAGGCTTTTTACATTTGAAATGCCCACCTCATTCAACTGTGTCTACCATTCAAAGCACAAATGTGAACCAGACATGGTCCCTTTCATCTAGAACATGAAACATTGTCCTATAGAGGAAATAATAGAGTGCACAACTATAGAAGTGAGAACTGGATCTTGGGTTTAGGAAGACTAGGGTGAAGGTCTCCAGAGAAAAAGCAGAGCAAGATAATTAGTCAGAACAATGTAACAATGTGCAAAGAAGTCCCTATCAAAACTCTGCGTTGAGCATTACACAAAGTCAGTCACACTAATTCTCTAAGTA
The DNA here is from genome assembly GCF_040802235.1 of Manis javanica. Lineage (NCBI taxonomy): Eukaryota > Metazoa > Chordata > Mammalia > Pholidota > Manidae > Manis > Manis javanica. The sequence continues at coordinate 66,248,389 of NC_133171.1, read as the reverse complement.
CCAGACTAGGAATATAGACATCATCAGTGAGATCAGTTAAAGTTCAAAAGGCCGGAGAAACTTTGCCTGGAATGTTTGAGTGTTCTGCAGATAAAGAGAAATGTTTCAGCATAACCCGTGACTTCACTGTATCAATTAGATCATGACACGGTAAAATTTACCTTAGCCTGCTAAAAGGCCCACTTATTTTTAACTGTACCTATGTGCTGTTGTTGTGTCCAAAGTCGCAAATCCCAGAAGACCACCAAGGAGCTAACACTGATGCAAAAGCAAAGAGCCTTTATTCGAGCTAGCTCGAGCTCAATCTCTCATCTACACCAACACAGTGGCAAAATGCCAGAGAAAGACAGCGAGTTTCAATACCACAAAAGTTTTATGGGGTTCTAGGGCAGTTGGTGGGGTGATGGTCGTGGTTCTGGCTGATTGGCTGGAACTAGGGGTAGTTGGTGGGGTGATAGGTCGTGCTCTGGTCAATTGGCAGGGTCTAAGTGGGTGAGCTCCTTGCTGACTGGAGAGAGACCAAGCTCCGATTGGGTGAAATGGGATCCGGGTTCCGATTGGCTGAGGTAGGATCCGGGCCCCAATTGGCTAAAATAGAATCTGGGAGCTTGCCCTTTCACTGTGTTCCCTTCTCTAATCCTAATCAAGTAATCTGCAACCTAGGAAAAAGAATAATTTAGTAAGCAAGCCCAACTATAAACAGCCCAAATTAAGAAGATTCTTAACGCACTTCAGCAAACGGGCAACAACCCAGCCCACCTTGGGGACAGGCGGTCTTAATTGACATACTCCCAGAGGGAAACTGCTATCCTGAGAAAGAACCAGAGCAGCAAATTTATTACTCATCACAAATGCGCATTCTGGGATCACTCAGCAAGTTTGCACCCCTAGCCATTTACGCCCGTTCCTGAAAATCCTCAACCGCTCATAAAACCCCTAGACAGCGAGCCAAACCCGGACTCTCTTGTCCCCTCCTGGTGTGAGCGGGGAACTCTGTCCTCTCACTTTATCTCTAAATAAAAGCCTCTACCTTGCTCTCCTACCTTGGGTGTTTGCGAAGTTCATACTTTGACTCTGTGAACAAGAATTCCAGTGTTAGGAAAAGAGTATAAAACCTAAATGTGATTTATTCTCACTAGGATGTTTAAACATTTTAACAGTAAGGTATAAACAAAGGGCCACGTGATGGAAACTGCTCGGGCTGAGAGTGGAGGTGGGGGAATTGATAAGGGCCTGGCAATACCTGTTTGAATTTTTCAAACCTACCAATAATAAGACAAATGTGAAGGAAAGATACAACCGGCTTAGGCGACGTCCGGGAAAGAATGTGAACCCTGTAGTACTCAGCCAATGAGGAACCAGGGGAGGGACTCGCGTACTAGGAGATAAATTATTGGCGCCAAACTCCCCAGGTGTGCCTGCCCACCGGACACCCCATCTTGTAAGACCGTCATTAAAGCCTCGCTCTGCTGTTCTTTCTGTCTGCGAGTCCACTTATCACACCAGCATCAGAAGAGCAATGAAATATGTTTAAAATTGGAGAATTCTGAGGCCTACTAGCTAGGATGAAATTTGTTTCATTATTTACTAGCTGAATGACCTTGGGCATTATTTAGAACCATTCTCGTTTCTTCATCTGTAGACATAATACAGTAATTCTCATAGTGATGAGTTAACTTGCTCAAGTTCAGAGTGTGAGGGGTTGAAGCAGTTTCAGACATAAAAATAGGACATAAAGCTCTCTGTAAAGTTAGCCCCAGACCCTAGTCACGTACCAACTTCTGAGAAACTAAAGGAAAATATATAAATCCCATGAGAAACAGGATGCTCAACTAACTCCACGCTATTTTTGCTTCTGTACATTGTTTTGTTAGAGACCAGCAGTATCACACGTTTCCTGCAGCAGGTGAGCAAAACAGGATGCTTAAGGCCCCCGAGCATTAAACAAGGAATATAGCTTGCTGAATTTAGGCAAGGCAGAAAAGTTGCAAAAACTAAGCAAGATGTGGTAAAAGTGCTTAAAAGGATGTTATAACTGGGGCTTGGGCTGCACTTGGAGAGCTTGCTCCTCGGCAGACGCCGGCCGGCTAAAATAAGGCTCCCTTTTTATAATCTACTTTTCTTTGAGGACCTGTTTCCTTACTCCTGCCCTGGCATGCCTGATCTGAGACCCACAACAAGAGTTGGGCTTAACCCATAACTCTGACTTCTTTTACTGCTCCTACTACTATGATCAAAAAGGACAGAAGACTTATGCATAGCAATTTGAGAAGATAAGCAGGTTTTCTAAAGAGAATTAGAGCAAGGAAGGATATCTAAGATGACAGATATATGACACTAACTTTGGGGCACTAGTTTCACACAAACTACAAAGCTTCAGAGGTAGAGACACTGGCTACAATTTAATCTTTCTTCCTCCTGGACATTTATTTCTCAGCTTCCCATGTAGTTGTGTATGGCATAAGTCTCAGGAGAGGAAATCCCAGGGCAAAATACCTCTAAAAACTGAAATAAGTCAAAGGGAGAACTAAAGTTTAAAACCTGTTTCTTGCTTAAAACTGTACTCCGGGGCCTACTCTCTTTCCTGCTCAGGCAGAAAAGCAAAACAGAACCTCCCCTCACCGATCTGGTACAGATAAATCCTCTGCTGCCCAGGTAATTTCCCATTGATATGGAGATGAACTTCTTTCCACCTCTGATCGCCTATTGATATTCAGATGTTCTAAAGCCCGGTGAGATATTCTGGAAATATTACAATTTACCCACATATGGTATGGTTTTCTAGATACATACCAACGGAAGGTAAATAAAAGTAAAGTTTGATATTTCCAGAACGGGGGCATAAAAATATCCCACTAAAGATTTTCATGCTCTTTCTCTTTCCAGGGCAAATGTATTTTATAGACAAAAACAACAGACCCAAAGTGGAGGCACTTACAATAAGCCCCTGTAAGTCCAGAGAGAGGAAATGCTGGGGCAAAATACCTGTAAAAAACAACATCAGTCAAAGGAACAAAGTTTAAAACTTGTTCATTGCTTACAAACTGCGGTCCACAGCCTATCTCTTCTCTGCTCCAGAAGAATCAATACAAGCAAGCAAGCCAGTCCCTCTCTTTAAACTCTCAAGTTCAGACTTGCTTTCTTTTGCCCAGGTAATTGTCCATTAATATGGAGATGAACTTCTCTCCAACCCTGAGGATATGCAAATGCCCTAAAGCTAGGTAAAATACTCTGGAAATGTTTACAATTTTACCCACAGGCCACCCACTCAGAAATCTCACCTTACAATCCACTCGTTCCCTTTCTTCCACAATGATCCCTGGGCGAGAAAACTGGAGCATTGTAAGCAGACTAATGACATAAAAATAGCAACAGCAATGAAATTATGACAATCCTCAAGCGAGAGGATCCACCTAGGTTCAAAGTCCAATGCAGATTAAATCCATCGCTCCTCCATTCCATAGGCAGGCAGTAGCTGAGGGCTCAGAGCAATCATCATGCGGCAGCTGCAGCTATGGGGCACAATCAGGCTACAAGGACTGTAGGAGACAACCTTAAGGGCGATAAGATACATGTTTTAATTACACCAGCATAGGCAAATCTTGTCCATCAAGTAAGATACATGCAAGAGAGTGGTCTTGTGATAAAACAGTGGCAGGAATGGGATCTTGTCCAGGTCTAGTATACCAGACTTTCACCCCCTCCCTGTGGGAGTTACAGATGGGTCAATATATAGGGCTATGGAAGGTACACGCACTAGCCATAAAGATAAAACAAAAGTTCCCCGCAAGATGCTCTCGCCTCCTGGATGTTTTGGGCATACTACCATGATGTTTGGAGGCCATTCAGCTGTTACTCCAGGAATATACATGAAGCCAGCTTCCAGGCCTCTTCCCCAAGGTGCCAGAAGGGCCAGCCATTGCTGGTCCATGTGTCAAAATGCCCATTCAACAGCCATTCAGCAGTGTCTCCAGGATTAATGCAGTAGGGGCTGCAGCAGGATGTTGCACTGCTGGCCATATCCTGGCTTCAATATCTCTTCTTTGGTTTGGACATACAATTGCAAGGGAGAGGCAGCAAGGTGTGTGAGCATATCCACAGGGCTCGAAGCTCCTTATGTGGCTTCTCATTCAAACCCGCAACACCTTCCATAGGTGAAATAACCAACCCCGAAGACTACTGGTGTCCGAATTCAGGCCAGATTTCAACAAACCGTACCTCCGTATTATGCCTGCCCCGGTAGGATTGTATGGTACATGAAATTTCCACTTTATTCCTAATTGCTACACCAATTCTTCTTAACACATGTCCCGTAAAGTGGGTGCCTTGATCCCTTTCAATCACCTGCAGCCAGCCATAGCTGGCAAAAAGACGCTCCAGGCCAATCTTGGTGGTTTGCTAAACTACACAGCGAGTAGGAAAAGCAACCAATAGTCCAGTAGCCATGTCCACACAAGTCATGGCATACCAAAATCCTTCTGATATGGGCAGAGGCCCAATACAGTCTATTTGCCATGTCACAAGGGGTATTGGGTCCCTTACTATTGTTCCATGTTGCTGTGGGAATCGGTGTTAAGTCCCTCTTACAGGACACAAGGCACTCCTTCCGGGCTTTGCTGACTTCTTCAAAGGTCAATGGTAAGTCCCACCCGTGGGCTACAGCCCATGTTGTTTACTTCCCTGCATGCAAAAAACGCTGGTGCAGCCATTGGGCCACATCACAGGCAGGCTTTCCTTCTAGCTAGTGCATCTGGGCCAATGTGTTTGCTTCATCATTCCCTGGGGATGCCAAGGGCAAATGGCCAATCACATGATATATGGTAAAGTCTTAGTCTGACCAGAAGCCCATAGGTCTTTGCCACAACTCTTGCCCCCAAAGCAGCCAGTGACCAGTCATCCAGTTGGCATGATACCATATCGGTAGCCACAGGGTCAAGCTCAGATAGATGGTCCAGCTGTCAGTGCAGACTGTAACATTGAAAGCACTGGGGGGGAAGGGTGAGCATATCAGACACTGATGACATGCCAAAGTCCCCAGCTGCTGCCCTCTCCCAACCTGAAAAATGTGCCTTAGGCTAGCCAATCCTCCCGCCACTGTAAATCTAAGCTCTGCCTCCCCCTACCTTCTTTAAAAACTTGCTGCCTGCCCTGCTGGGTGCAACTTTCCCAGCCTCCATTTCTGTAGACTGAGAAACCCCACCTGGGAATTTCTCTTCACCTGCTTTTTTCGGCTAGAATTTATCTTACATTTGGTGCCGAAATCCCGGGAAGGAGCATGAGCGCAGGGCCCCGACCGGCCACCGGTGGCCCTGCTCCCTCCTTCCCTGACCCAGGACCTCAGCCTGCTCTCTGCTGCATGGTCTATTTTCCAGTGAGTCCCTCAGTTTCCCCCAGTCTGTTTCCCTTCCTAACTCCTTTTCACCTGGTACGATAGAAATTGTAGCTACGTCCAGGTGGGGCATCCGGCCCTTTGGGCATCGAGCCCACCCTCTGTGGTCATCTGGCCACCCATGGCCCTGCAGTACAGAAGACATCCCTACCCCAGGCCCCGGGACATCTGCGGGCATCCGGCCCACCCCTGGCCCTGCGGTGTGGGAGACATCCCTCACCCAGGCTCCCAGGACGTCTCCCCTGACTTGGTGCGCTTGGGACACTGGGTGCTCCTCTCAGCGGGATTAGTTAGGAAGTGGCACAGACATGGGGAACCAGCCCTCAAAAGCAGAGTCTCAGAACCCGTTGTGGTGTCTCATTTCTAATTTGGCTACTCTATATTTGTCCCGATAAGTTTGCAAACGGAAGCTAGTCTTTCTTTGCTCTGAGGCCAGGCCTCAGTATCCCTTGGACAATCAATCTCACTGGCCCCCTGAGGGAACTTTCAGTTTTGGCCTCCTCACCGACTTGACTAATTATTGCCACTAGAGCAGAGAGTAGAGTGAAATCCCATATGTGCAGGCTTTTTGGACTTTGTGCTCCTGCCCAGACCTTTATGTTAAGTGTTCAATGACTCAGGTTCTCCTGGCCCGATCTCCAGTTAATGACTGTCAGCCTCTTACTCTGCCCAGTCCTTCTTCCTTTTCAGATCCGCCAGAAGACCTCAGTCACCCGTCTCCCTCAGGTCGCAATCCCCTCCCCCTCTCTCCACCACCATCTTTAAGTCCTTTGTCTTCACACGTGTCATCACCATCTTAAACTCCTACATTCTCAACCATGCCGTTGTCCTGCTCTCCTCTTCGGTAGCTGCACCACCCCTTCCCCCTCTCCTACCTCCTTCACCGCCCTCTTCCCCCAACAGAACACGCTCATCCCGCCCTCTGGTTCCAGAAGCCACAGACAGGAAGCTGAGGAGAGGGAAAGCAATTGAATATCAGTGACTCAAGTCTTTATATCGGTTTGTCTGTCTGTGTATATGTTTTTGTGTGGGAGGTGTTGCTGACTGTAGTCGTTGTGTCTCAGTTTGTATGTTTGTGTGTCTAGGTGTGTAAATGAAAAATATTTTCCCACCTCCGGATGGTATTAATAAAAATTGATTTAAAAACAAGCGCTTGTGAAAATTGGGCATTCTAAAACTTCCAGGAAATCTGATAAAAAATGTTAAGCATTAATGCTAATTTGGGTTTGACCGAGGTGGGCATGTCCTTGTGGTTATCAGCTGCCTAAGTTTACCTAAGGTCATTTAAGTGGATAGTTATCTGCTAAATCTTTTAAGAATAAAATGCTTAAAGGCTTAGCTTTGTTTAATATTCAGTAAAGGTCTCATAAGTAATCTAGCATAGTTGTTATGAATGACTGAACTAAAGAAGTGTGGCAAGTGAATACCTTTTTGTGTGTTACAGTGTGTATACCTATCTACAGCCTAAATATCTTTGTTGTAACCTAAAACCTTAAAATTTTGCTAAATTAAAAAGATATGCTTTGTGCTTAGTGAGAGATTGTGTTGTAAAGCTCATAGTTAACAGAAATTATAAAATGTTCATAAATTTGTCAATCCAAACAATGCTACTGTAACAGTTTACAATAGCCTACCTCTCAGTGTTCACTAAAAATTAAAGTACCTAATAGTTTTAAGTTCTAATTAAAACTACTTAAAGTAATAAGGAAAACATTTCTGCATACAAAAGAATGTGTCTTGATAAAAGAAAGTAACTTTGTTCTAAAGTACAGCTGTTTATTTAGAGAGAGAACTCTAAATATAAAAAGAAAGTTGTAGAAAATTTGTAGAATTTAATATGGTCATGCTACATAAAATTAAAGCAAATGTATCTCGGTATCAAGTACACAGCAAAATTAGAATTTTGCTTTCAGTTAAAAAGACAAAGTTTTCTTAACTGTTAGTCTGCTCTTAATATTGAAAAATTGCAAAACGTTCTCTAATTTTTTTTATCAAAGCAGTTTCTCATTCTTAAAGTCTCAATGAGTTGTCAGAGTATTTAAGAAAATGAGATCTTAATATTAAAAGGACTAAAAGCTAAAGTTTGCTGACAACTGTGTAACCTTCTTTTATTTGCTGTTGAGGTATTTTGTTGTCATTCTGGTTAAATAGATAAGTATTGTGTCATAGCAACCTATAATCCTATTTAAGCAAGTGCCTTAAAACTTGTAACAGCTTCCCAAAATCAAATTCAAAAAGCTACTTTTATCTCTAGTTAACTCTGATATTTTCCAGAAGGCCCCTGGAACATGTCAGAGGAACTTTTTCTCAATGGAGAAAATATTTGGCTAATTTAGCTGATTTATCTGATATATAATTACCTGCTTAATTACCTAGAAAGCACTGTCAAAAAAAATAATGCTAAACTTTGTTACTGAATGTTTTGTGTCACAGAAATATCAGAATTTCCTTGTCAACTGTCTTAGAGTAAGCTCTCATGAGATCTTTAACCATTGTCATTTGTAAGTCTTATTATTTATAGTCACTGTTTTATTACTCTTAAGCTAGTAAAGAACTAGATTTCAGCAGAACAAGTATTAGTTATGTAAGATTAAGTAAACTAAAGAAGATGATTTTGTAGCTTTTTGTTTCAAATGTTGCTGATAAAGTGTTTTAAGCTTTTTCTCTTAAGCTGACAAAAGTTTAGTTTTCTAAACTGCCTTTATAAGCAGAATTGAGACTTTATCTTTCTCTCTACCTGATCCCTCCAGAATTAAAAAAACAAAAAGACTCTCAGTGACTATTTTTATATTTCATGGCAGTATGTTTATTTGAACAAGTTCAATAAGAATCTGCTTTCCTTGTAAGAAGACCAATTAGAAACACTGGTTGTATTACCAAGGCTTTGACTGGAACATCATACGTGAGAGACACATGTGTAAACTCAGATATGAACAGACAGCTTTAAGGAACTGAGATTGACTTTATAAAGCCAACAAAGCCCCTTAGAAGAACTGGCCTGGTACCTGGTTTACAGAGTTCCCAGCAGCCCTACCAGGTGAGTAAAGAAGGTTACTCCCTGGCAGATGCAGGAACCTCAGGAATGTCTTGAGAACCTCAAGAAGAGAGGAATTCACCCAAATCTACAGGTACTGCAGGCACAACCTGATGGCAAGTCTGGCTTGGCTTTCTGGCCTCAAGAAGCCCTTAAAAATTCAATCTGAAATTCCTTACAAAAAGTTCCAGCAAAGCATATTTAAAAGAACCTATGTAATCAATTGCTCTTCTTGCTGCACTTATGCATTAAGCCAAGTGTTACTTATTTTCTTAACCTAGTTACTTCTAATAAAAATGAGGGTGAATTTAGAGAAAACTATTGTTTCAATAATGCAGTCTTATCTATACCAAATCCTAAGACTAGTCATTGAGATGTAAATTCGATCCAGAATTCTAGTTTCCCCATGATACCTGGCTGTGATTCTCAATTAAAGTCTTCATATTTCTAGTTCTCATATTCAGACATGCATTCTTAATCTAAAATTTGTCCTTCCAGAGTGGAAAATCCAACTACAGATGTTGCCACTTAACCGAATAACAATTTGTTCTATCTTGCCTAGAAGCCACAAAACTGAAAATAGTAATAGAAATGAAACCCAGAATAGAAGCGCCAACCTTCTGAGGCCCTCTCAACTGACCAGTGATGGAGACCCAGCTGCACCCTTTACTGCGCCCCCTCTCAGCATGAAGCAGCCAGAGCGGTCATCACCCCTTTTCCCTACCAGCAGCTAGAGTCTCTATCTGTAGAGGAGAGAATGAGACAGGGACCATAAGCTTAGACAGAATAAAGTGAGAGCCTCTGGAGAAAGCAAGGCAAGATATTTGCAGTCAGAGCAATGTAACTACATGCTATGAAACCCCTCCCCAAGACGCCCCTTGTCAACCAGAAGTAGCCAGATCAAGTCATCACCCATTATGACCAAAAGGCTGGAATGTAAGGCTGAAGGCACTGGGGGTAAGGGTGAGCACCTCAGACACTCATGACGTGCCAAAGTCTCCGACTGCTGCCCCCTCCCAACCTGAAAAATATGCCTTAGGCAAGCCAATCCTTGCGCCTCTGTAAATCTAAGCTCTGCCTCCCCCTACCTTCTTTAAAAACTTGCTGCCTGCCCTGTTGGGTGCAACTTTCCCAGCCTCATTTCTGTAGACTGAGAAACCTCACCCAGGAATTTGCATTCAAATAAACTACCTGGCCCTTTGTTGCCTCTCTTCACCTGCTTATTTCGGCTAGAATTTATCTTACACAGACAACTATGGGGGAAAGCTCCTGGGTCATCATGAGCCATACTGCCTGCAAGTCAGCCCATTGACTGCTCTTCCCTTCACCATCCTCCATCCATATTGTCTCAGTCTTAGGATGGAAAGCCACAGCCCTCCACTTCAGGTGCTGCCCACGGCTAGAGCCATCTGGGTACCAAGCATCTTCAGGTAGAGATGCTTTTCACCCCTGAAAAGGAGTCTCACCCACCAAGGGCTGAAAAGCAAGTTCTTCCTGCTTTCCACTGGTAGAGGTCACTGGCCCCATTAAGCACTGGAGTTCTTCACTTAAGGGGCTAGTAGAGAGGGCGCTGTGCTGCTGTAAATATGCGCTCCATTTGGCCAGTCTGCGTGTCCATGCCATGCCAGTTGGTGGTGTTTAGGTCCAGTCTCACACCCATCCAGCGATGGGATAGGTGATTATTACCTTGGTTGGAGCTGTTCCAGCAATTGGCTCTGTAGCTACCAAGGTGTGGTACACAGCAGCCAGTTGCTTCTCTATCAAGGTGTATCAGACATCTGCTCCATTCCATAGTTGTGACCAGCATCCAATGTGTCCCTTCAAGTCGCTGCCAAGGACCCCATCCATAAACATCTTTGGTTACGTGAACATCAAGTTCACAGGGCCTTAATGAGTCCATTACACTCAATAACTCTATGGACTTGACTGCTCACTTGGCAGCAGTAAAAGCAGCTGCACATGTCTCATCCAGTCCCACCTGAAGCCCTTTTATACCAACCAGTAAAAGGACTTCAGAATTTGTGCCAAGTGCGGGCTATACACTCTCCAGTAACCCAAAAGACCCAAAACCTCTTCTAACACTGCCACAGTGGTAGAGGGTGGGAAAGCCTGGACCTTGTCTGTAACTCTTCAGGAATAACTTTAGTTTCACCAGACCATACAACCCCCAAGAATTTTACAGACAAACCAGGTCCCTGAACCTTGGTGCTGTTCACAGCCCATCATTTTTCCTGTAGATGTTGCAACAGTCTAGGAACTGCACCTTCTAAATCAGAAAGAGAATCGGATGTGAGCATAATATCATCACTGTAGTGATATAACTGCACTGTTTGTGGTTTCCTCCATGTGGCCCAGCTCCTGGGCTACAAATCCATGACAGATGGTGGGACTGTGGAGATATCGCTGTGGAAGGACAGTGAATGTCCACTGCCAGCCTTCCCACGTGAAGGCAAACTTCTTGGCTTTCCTGTGCTATGTCAATAGAGAAGAATGTGTTAGTAAGGTCTACTACATAATGATACGTGCCGAGTTCATGGCTGAGGGTGTGCAGAATGTCTGCTATAGAGAGGACAGCAGCATGCAAAGGGGGTGTGACCTTATTCAATTCCCTGTAGTCTACAGTCATAAGCCAGGATCCACCTGGCTTTGTCACTGACCACACTGGGGACTTGAAAGGACTATGAGTGGGCTTTATGATGCCCACCCTCTCCAATTACTGTAAAGTTCCTCCAATTACCTTGTGCTCCCCAGGCAATTTATACTGCTTAATATTTGTCACCCGCTGAGGTACAGGCAGAGCTACAGGTGGGTGCTTAGCATGTCCCCTCAGAACTGCGTTTACCACACATACCCTTAGTCTGAACACACCTGCAGTGGTCTGTAACCACAGTCCCTGCAGGATATCTATCCCCCAAATATATTCAGGGATGGGAGAAATGTACAAAGTATACTCCTTTGGGGCTGAACACCCTATCCCCAATGAAATTTGGGCATTCTTCACCCTAATTGCCTTACCCCCTGTAAGTCCAGGGAGAGGAAATCCCGGGGGCAAAATACCTCTAAAATCCGAAATCAGTCAAAGGGAGAAATAAAGTTTAAAACCCGTTTATTGCTTACAGAACTGCGGTCCAACCCATCTCTCTGTCCTGCTGGAGCAGCAGCAAGACCACCCCATCACCTCAGGTACAGATAAACTCTCCTTGCCCATTGATATGGAGATGAACTTCTCTCCACTCCTGAGGAATGAAGCAAATACACTAAAGCCATACCTCTTTCCACCTCTGAACGCCTATTGATACACAGATGTACTAAATCCAGGTGAGACATTCTGGAAATGTTACAATTTTACCCACAACTACAACACCCCTTATCAGTTCATTCAGTCCTATGTAATCAATTCTTGTCCCAGTAGATTTGAATTAACAGTTTCAAGAGTAAATGAAATGTGGGCTTTCTTCACTCTAATTGCCTTACTTACTCCCATAGCTATCACACCAGGGGTCCCGGAAAATGCTCAGGGTTCCCATGAATCCAAGAACACTCAGCTCCTGTGTCCACCAGAGCCAGGGCACATGGTACATTCATATGGGACCAATGACTTGCTAATTATACATGTGGCCTCTGGTCCCCACCATGTCCCCCAAGGTGGGGACTTTGACACCCCCTCAGTCGAACAATGATGCCCAATCATCCTCCTGTGGGGGTGATGGCTCAGGCAAATCCTGAGTACTGTCTCCCATGAAGTTTTGCAGGGACACAGGCTGGGCATGAGGCCTTGACTCTGGTTTCCATGTCCTGGACCTCAGCAGCTGGAACTGCTGCTCTGGCTTTAATTGGTGCCACAGATCTAACAATATTCTATCAGGCTGCCCATAGAGTTTTTCTTTCACTACCCAGGCCTTTATCCTATCAACCCACATCTGGGTCCTCAAGACCTTCATGGGGCCTTTTGCACTTCTCCTTTCAGTCGTGCCCTGTACTTCCCTCAATGCCCTTATTGTTGCAACCTAAGTTAGCATGCAAGCCCAGCCATAACACAGTAAAAGGCAAGAAGGATTTCACCTTAAAGATAACATTGCATTTAACTCTTTAGCAAACAATACCTCAGCCCACCTTGGGGACTGAGCAGGTAGCCTTCTTTCATATGCCCCCAGACCTAGATGCTGGTATCTCAGAGAGAAATCAACAGAGCAGGAAGTTAATTGAATCAAGTTTATTCTAAATATCCTAGGACCAATTAATAAGTCCACACCCCTAAGCTTTTTTTCATGTTCTCAAAAAATCCTCATATGCCTATAAAACCCCCTAGACAACACACCACTACGGACTCTCTTGTCTCCTCCTGTGTGAGCCGGGAGCTCTGTCCTTTCACTTTCTCTCTAAATAAAAGCCTGTACTTTGCTCTCCTACCTTGAGTGTTTGTGAAGCTCATTCTTCGGCTTTGTGAACAGAAGCCCTGGCATCAGCAGTAACTGTTGGAGCTCTGCATACGTTTTCCAACTACTGGGAAAATATGGTAAATCACCCTAATTAAGCCAAACTCTCCTGAAGGCAGCTGTCAGCGATTCCAGGAGTGTCTGATTCCGAGGCATGACGGGCACTTTTCAACCTCTGCCGGAGGGGAGGGTGAGTCTTCAGGGAAGCCATTCTACTCATCTCAGTACCATACACAACAATGTTTTCCACCACACCCATATCCCAGAGACGTAAAAGCCATGTAAGCAGAGATTCCGATGGCCTCTGCCTATACTGGACACTCATGTCCACCAGCTCATCCAGGGTATAGGGGCAGAGCATGGAGTGCTCCACAACCTGGGGAGGGGGCTGCTCTAACCCCTGAGAAGCCCGCGGTAGTTTCATTTTTATTTTTTTATTACAGCTAGGCGGGCCTTTGAAACAGCAGAAGACGGTACGTGGCCCTGCGTAGCAGATATGCCAACGGCCCGCCTCCTCCTCTTCTCCCTCCAGCTTCTCCACCAACGGCTCCTCCTCCACCATTTCCGGGGCTGACGGCACTACTTTCTTCCGCCTCCCCGCGGCTTTTCCTGCCGTCTCCCCCCTCGCCACTGCTAAGGAATCTTCTAGGAGCTTAAGCTGCCTTTTCAGTAACTGACTCTCTTCTTTAACAGCATCCCATATGTTATCGCCCAGCTCCTCCAAGCGATGCTGAAGTGTGTCGCTCTCCCACCTAAGTCCCTCTCTCTCTCACTAACCCTCTCAATAATCCTTTCTCCGGTATAACATTTTCCACTGTCTCAGTGAAAAGAGACCATACAACCCCAGCCACTACACGGCCCCCTGAGGTCTCCACGCAATCTTTCAACTCACGGAGAGCTAATTCTGTAGCTTCCGGTGTTTCCACCCTTCTAGGAGGTACTTTACCCTAGACCAACCCCCCACTAGGGGTTCCCTATTGGGGGGATAATAACAAGTTGTGGCTGCATCCACTGGGACCTCCCCACCATCCACAGGAGCAGCTCTCCCAAAGGTCCTACGCATTATGACAGATATCGGATTCAGAGGCACCCTGCGGACTCCCGCCAGATGTTAGTCTAGGGAGAGGAAATCCCGAGGCAAAATACCTCTAAAATCCGAAATCAGTCAAAGGGAGAAATAAAGTTTAAAACCCGTTTATTGCTCACAAACTGCAGTCCCAGGCCATCTTTCTCCTCTGCTCTGAAAGAAGCCAGGAAGCAAGCAAGCCAGCCGGTCCTTTTAAACTCTTAGGTTCAGACCCATGCTGGGTTGATATAGAGATGAACTTCTCTCCACCCCTGAGGATATGCAAATGCACTAAAGCCAGTCGAGATATTCTGGAAATGTTACAATTTTCCCCACAGCTAAAATGGCCCCAACCCATAGCTATTGTTCAAATTAAATAAAATAATCTTAAATAGGTACCAAATTATGTTTTTTTAATTTAAAAAAAATTGATGTTTAATTACTGCGTTTTCTTAATAGAAAGCTTTTAAAAAGGTCTCAAAAAGGTGAGCACCTGACATTTGTTTTTATATGAATATTGATCCCGTTCTGCATATTTCTTAGTTCCTGGTCCTCTTGCTAGACTTATACAAATGTATGTGATAGTGTAGTCTCGCTAGAGCAAGGATTTACTCTAAAGTCAGAGCATCTTAAACTCGAGCTTTACTACTATTTTCTTTTTCTTAAAATTAAGATTATCATTGATAGATATAATCTTACGAAGGTTTCACATGAGCAACACTGTGGTTTCAACATTCACCCATATTATCAAGTCCCCACCCCACCCCATTGCAATCACTGTCCATCAGTGTAGTAAGATGTTACAGAGTCATTACTTGTCTTCTCCATGCTATATACTGCCTTCCCTGTGACCTACCTATACTGTATGGTAATTATAATTTTCCTTAATTCCCTTCTCCCTCCCTCTCCTCCCTTCCTCCCCACCCACCCTCTCCCACCCTTCCCCTTTGGTAACTTGTTGTCCCTTCTTGGAGTCTTGTGAGTCTGCTGCTGTTTTGTTCCTTCAGTTTTGCTTCATTGTTACACTCCAAAAATGAATGAAATCATTTAGTACTTGTCTTTCTCTGCCTGGCTTATTTCAGTGAGCATAATACCCTCTAGCTCCATCCATGTTATTGTTGCAAATGGTAGGATTTGTTTTCTTCTTATTGCTCAATAATATTCCACTGTGTATATGTACCACATTTTCTTTATCCATTCATCCACTGACGGACACTTAGGTTGCTTCCATGTCTTGGCTATTGTAAATAGTGTTGCAATAAACTTATTGATGAATATGTCTTTTTGAATCTGGGATCTTGTTTTCTTGAGGTAAATTCCTAAGGGTGGAATTACTGGGTTAAATGGTATTTCTATTTTTGGTTTTTTGAGGAACCTCCATATTACTTTCCAGAATGGTTCAACTAATTTACATTCCCACCAGCAGTATGGGAGTGTTCCCCTCTCTCTGTATCCTCACCACAATGTTTCTTGTCTTTTCGATGTTGACCATCGTTGTGATACCTCGTTGTGGTTTTAATTTGTATTTCCCTGATGATAAGTGATGGCAGAGCATCTTTTCATGTGCCTGTTGGCCATTCGAATTTCTTCTTTGGTGAGGTGTCTGTTCAGATCCTCCACTCATTTTTTAATTGGGTTATTTGTGTTTTGGATGTTGATGAATGTGAGCTTTTTATATATTTTGTATGTAACCCCTTATCAGATATGTCATTTACGAATATATTCTCTCATACTGTAGGATGCCTTTTTGTTCTGCTGATGGTGTCCTTTGCTGCCAAATTACAGACTTTTGAACTGATAAAATCCTGAATCTTTTACTAGCTAAACAGATCATAAGGTAGGTGTTGCTAACATCTGTATTTGGTAAAACATAACAAAGGCTGAAAATTCTACATACATGAAACTTGCAACTGTCAGAGGGTTTGATTTCAGGCAGAAAAACCACTACTGACTAAATTACCCAATGAAATAAAGCTGGGTAGTTTACCACTGTCCCTGATAAAAGAAGCCTCTTGCCTGGTACCCTGAAGACTGTTGAATTTGCAATCCAAATAAACTGAGATTGTTACCTGGGGATAAACATTTTGCCTGTGGCCTTGAAACTAGCGAACTGAAGTTCAGCAATATTAATCGAGTTTAACTCCAAACTAACTTTTATAGATGTTCTCATTTCTCCCTAACTGTAAAATGCTTCAGATCAGCTTCTACAAAGTCTGAATAGCACAAAACAAAGAAAACTGGGCCTAATTTTTGTACCAGAGCACAACTGAGAATAACTAAAAATAAAGCAGAACCTGCTTAAAATGAGACAAGCACAAAAATCCTATATTCAATCCAAGGGCTTGCATCTCACTCACATCCAAAGCCAAATTCCTTAAAGTGGCTGACAAGGCCCTTCTTGATCAAGCTTCCACTTATTTCTCTGCCCTTAGCTTCTTTTGAGGTCACTTTTCCATTTAGCCACCCTGGCACCTCAGCTCTTTCCCTCTTCTTTCACAACTTGCTTCCTCATTTTTCAAGTCTTTGCTGAAATAGTACCTTCTGAGTGCCATCTTCACTGGTTTGGAAAGACTGAAGAGACAACCTGGAAACAGCAATCCAGACAGAAGTTCTCCTGGGGGAAGTCACATGCAGGAAATCCAGAAGCAGCTGGGGTCTACAGTCAGCAAGCTGTTATTTTGTAGCAACTCACCTAAACTATCCAGGGCCCCTCCCCTCCCGGCAGGACCAGTGTTCCAAGATCAAGGTCTGCTATCTGGACATTTTTCATCACCAAGGAGATGCTCCAGGCTGGCCACCCCTGGAATCTCTGACCTTGACACTCACAGCATGTTTTGTTATATCTTTTGTTTGGTGGGAATACAGGACGATGGGAACTACACAATTTCAAGATAATAAAAGACTGCGGCAGTCAGGGTGTGCTTGTATAAACCAGTTTTCCAGCACTACTTTACATGCACACATTGTAAACTCTCAACAAATATATGTAGAGTAAATAAATTTAAAAATTCATCAATGTTAAACAATGTTGTTTGTTGGGGTAGTATTAATGGCATAATTAGGTTTTAAAATGGTACATGTGTATTAAAATATTGACAGAGGAAATATTATGATTTGCTTTACAATAATCAGGGCAGTGGGTAGAAGAGGTACAGATAAAACATTTGACTAGTGATGATATTGAGGCTGGGTGAGAAGTGCGTAGGGTTATTAAAGTATTATTTATACTTCCATATTTATTTTGGGAAATACCACATAATAAAAGGCTTTAAAAAATGAAAAATCTGGAAAACACATAAATTGCTAAATAAATAAACAAAGGTGATGGAGAAAGACAGCTGAATAAACAAACAGGACTTTGTGCTAATCCCTATAGGAAAGGCCCAATGTGAAGACAGACAAGTATCCACAAGTTGTCAGCAGAGACGTCCAGCATGTTCCTCATAGCATCCTTCAAAACCTGGTAATCATCAACCACTGAAAGCAGCTTCACCTCTCAATGTAGACTCACATTAGCCCTGTCCTCAGTAAGTGCTGCAGAAGCCAGGTGCTTTTTGATTCACTGTAGTGAGATTAAGCAGTCATCAAGCAAGTCAGAAAGCCCTTTTGAAAACTAGTGTATTCTTTCTAAAGGCAAACTATGAGGAAAGCCTGATTCAATTAGGTAATTCCTTGATAAACTTGGATTCAAACCTGAGGTAATCACAAGATTGAAATTTACGGAGCATCTAGTCTAGGTTCTAGCTACCTGTTGGAAACACATGAGTTTTAGTAATTATTAGTCTGGGCCCCACCCCCACAGATGACAATTAAATGAGTACTGATTGGACCGCAGGCAAAGATATTTCTATAAAACCTCCAATTGACTATAACATGCAAGTCAACATTGAGATCACTGATCTATATTTAATCAAACTATCTTTGGGGATTGTTGTGTGCAAATGTTATAGAAAACATTATATTAGAGAAATAAGAACACAGCTTGCAAGTGCTGACTCCTGGCTAGAGTTTGCAGGCTGTTTTCCATAATGAAATCAGAAACAGCATTTGGTATATTGTAGATTTTGACTCAGTAGACCTGGGTTAGGTCTGAGACAGGTCTTGCTACATTTCTAGGAAGCTCCCAAATGATGCTTATGCCTCTGGTGGTTAGGCCACGTTACTTACTACTTAAAAGACTGAGAAGCCCTTGGGGATCTGCCTTGGGTTCAGGCAGAATATTGCTCGTTAGAAACCCTAAGTGGTCTAGTTTTTTGTATGAGAAGTCAACTATCAGCAAAAAAAAAAGTGCTTTCAACTGCCGTGTGCAAAAGAGCATTTCACAGGAAAGCAAAAACTTTCAACTTTACACAGGGATGGGAACCAGCAAATTGAAGTTAGAGATGTGAGACAGGAGCAACCAAATTGTCCACAGCTATTTCCTTAACTGTCAATGAACTTCCACTTTTCTACCTAAAACACAATGTGGCTATTTTTAAAGTGCAAGAACCCACCAGGAAAATATACTTGCGTCCAATTTCCCGTAAGCCAGCAGAGGTCCTATATACAAACTTTTACATACATCACACTTAGCGTGCAAACCTGATAGGAAACTTCAAAGGATGGCTAAACAAAAACACTTGAAATCTAAGCAGTTCCATGACACTCCCAGTATTCACCCAGTGACAGAAACTATCACAAACGAAGTCATTAAAACTTAAGACTGGCAAATTGCTTTGAGTTAATTACAGCTGTTTTCCAAAGAAAGTGGGTGGCTCTTAGAAGAGCCTTTTAAGTTGGTTTAAACTACTTTGGGAAAAGCTTTAAGCTCTCTCCCCACGGATGCGGCGCGCCAGCTGGATATCCTTGGGCATGATGGTGACACGTTTGGCGTGGATGGCACACAGGTTGGTGTCCTCGAAGAGCCCCACCAGGTAGGCCTCACACGCCTCCTGCAGCGCCATCACCGCTGAGCTCTGGAAGCGCAGGTCGGTCTTGAAATCTTGTGCGATCTCGCGCACCAGACGCTGGAACGGCAGCTTGCGAATCAGCAGCTCAGTGGACTTCTGGTAGCGGCGGATCTCGCGCAGCGCCACCGTGCCGGGTCGGTAGCGGTGGGGCTTCTTCACGCCGCCCGTGGCCGGCGCGCTCTTGCGGGCAGCCTTGGTGGCCAACTGCTTTCGTGGCGCCTTGCCACCGGTAGACTTACGAGCTGTCTGCTTAGTTCGAGCCATTTCAGGTAAAAGTAGGAGCGAACTTGTACGAGTAAGAGATTGCCTTTATATATACTCAGAAACATTCTGATTGGCTTTATGCTTTTTCAAAAGTCCCGCGCAATAAAACCATTGGTTGAAGAGTCAACGAATGAATTGGTGAATTACTAGAGAATCTGATTGGATAACTTAGTACATATTCAAATCCCCTTTCTTATAGTCCGGAAGCTGGACTTAATTTTCTAGTTCTACTTCAGCACCTAAGATTGTAAAAAAGGAACCACTCGGAAGGTCATGAAATATGCAAATTGATTCAGCAGCTGTATGTAACGGGTCCTAAGATCTCAAGGACCACAACACATTTTACTTTTGTTACTTTTTCTGAGCTGAACCGAGTGGCCTGGGCTACCGTTATATCCACTAAACCAGATGAAGCGCCTAGCCTGTAGGTGACCGGCAAACAGTTCATAACAAGTTGATTGACTTCTTTACGGGGGCCTAATTGGTATTTTGGCTAATTTCAAATTTGAAAGGCCCGCGCTTATTTTCGATTTGCCAATGGTTCTAACATTTTGCTGTTTTAAATGGCTTTGACATTTAAGGCTACCGTTTTCACCAGCGCTTCTGTTGAGCAGTTTCCCACAAGTCGATTCATTCCGCTTTTGAGTTTGCCTCGTCTAGTGCAATATTTTATTTGCAGAACAAATACTGGGAGTCAACTGTCCATCTAGCCTACTCAAAAGCTTTGCACTTTCCAACTTGCTTCCTCCCAAGTATACGAAATCCCTTCCTTAGTTTACTATCGTAAACTTTTTCTAGTCCCATTTTCCTGCATCACATCGAAGTAATTTGCAGTGACAATTACTACCAGGAACTTGTAATTGAAAGCAAGGCTTGACACAGTTGCTACAAGCTCTTTTTTGAGTGAAAACTGTGGGCGGCTCTAAAAAGAGCCTTTCAGTATAAAAGATTTAGCTGCACAAACGTGTTTAGGCAGGTTCGCTTGCCCTTGGCCTTGTGGTGGCTCTCGGTCTTCTTGGGCAGCAACACGGCCTGGATGTTGCGCAGGACACCACCCTGCGCGATGGTGACTTTGCCCAGCAGCTTATTGAGCTCCTCGTCGTTGCGGATGGCCAACCGCAGGGGTCGCGGGATGATGCGCGTCTTCTTGTCAAAGGCCGCGTTGCCCGCAAGCTCCAGGATTTCGGGCTTCGGGTACCCCAGCATCGCAGCCAAGTACACGGGCGCGCCGCCCCGACCCGCTCGGCGTAGTTGCCCTTGCGCAGCAGGCGGTACACGCGGCCCATGAGGAATTGCAGCCCGGTCCGCTAGGATCGGGTCTTGGCCTTGGCACGAGCTTTGCCGCCCTGCTTACAGCGTCCAGACATAGCTGCTGACGAAAAAATCCAACTTCTAGAGCTGTACGATTTACACTCTCATACTCTGCGGCGTCTTGCTAAAACAGCCTGTGCTGTTGGCGTAACACAAATCTCAGCCAATCAAAAGGCAGTCTTAAGCAACAACATTTCTAATTTATACAGGGCGTTATAGTTGAAAGGTCTAATTATTTATAGTTAGGCAGCGGAAAGCGCCAATGTGAGTATAGAATGGAGTCTATCAGCCGCCTAAATACTAACAGACCAGTCAGAACTCGTAACTGTACAACTCCTTATTTGCATATAAACCAAACAAATGAGGACAGTTGCTTCACTTTCCTTTACACTTATTTTAGTGGTGAAGTAGGTTTTGCAATGCCTGAGCCCGCCAAGTCCGCTCCGGCGCCCAAGAAAGGCTCCAAGAAGGCGGTCACCAAAAGTGCAGAAAAAGGACGACAAGAAGCGCAAGCGCAGCCGCAAGGAGAACTACTCGGTATACGTATGCAAGGTGCTCAAGCAGGTCCACCCCGACACGGGCATCTCGTCCAAGGCCATGGGCATCATGAACTCGTTCGTCAACGACATCTTCGAGCGCTTCGCGGGCGAAGCGTCGCGCCTGGCGCATTACAAGACGGCCGTGCGCTTGCTGCTCCCTGGGGAGCTGGCGAAGCACGCCGTGTCCGAGGGCACCAAGGCCATTACCAAGTACACCAGCTCTAAGTAACTTGTCTTCTGAAACAGCGTCTATCCGAAGGCTCTTTTAAGAGCTACCTGCATTGTCTCCTAAAGACCTTTAACTCCAAACCTACTAAATCTGGGAGAGTCATCGTAAGAAGCATTAAGACCTCAGGTCTCCCCTCTTGTAATCATCAGTTCAAATCTGCATGTAACTGTTAACGGCGTATTCTCGGGAAGTCAAAGGTAGTCTGGGTTCTGGATTGATATCTTAAAAACTACAATTTCCTCCTGGAGGCGGTTTCCCCGCTTTAATTTTTTCATCCCCATTACCTGTGTTCGAGATTAACGGGAAACCTGGTCTTAGCTTTGAATGGCCCTAAACCTATGGTAAAATTATTTTTTGGAAAATGAAACTATTTTTGTAACTTGCTGTTAGGTTGCGAATGGTTAGAGGTGCATCGGCGGCGCAACATCACTGCAGCTTGCGTTTCCGAAACCACAGCCGATCTCTGCCCGTCTTCTAACTGCGCAGTTAAAAAAAACCCACTAGTTTTATCGAAAGTAGTGTTATTTCACGCAGCTAAACATTACCTTTTGTCAAGGTCAGGAACTTATCATCCACTAGTTTTCTTCTACACAGCGTAATATAAAATGATGTAAGAAACTGAAAACCTGAGCGAGAGCAAGTGAAAGACACCAGGGTCGTGTAATTCCAACAACCTGTGATGGGGGCGGGGCGGGGTGATGATAGAGGGTTCTGCCTCATTTGTCAACCTCAAGATCTTCCTTCCCAAGAATTCCCAAAGTTCTCCCTGAACCTTCTGTCCTAGAATGACCTTTTCCACAGTTACTTCTTCATTCCCTGAAATTTTAAGGGAAAAGGCTTACAAGGAATTAACCGTGTGCTCCTTAGCTAGTTTTATCCTATAATCACCTGGGACGTGGAATCTCCCATTCTACAGGTGAACGACCCAAGAAATTAAGGTTAAGTAACTAGATTCTTAAACATATGAATAAAGGAAATGGATGACTCCTTGTCTGTGTAAGTCTAAGGACTGTTCCCACACTGTTAAACTTTATCTCAAGCAAGAGGCTAAGCAATCACAGGAAAGGGGAATCAAGTTCAAAGGGCAACCAGAACAAAATAAGAAAATACCATACATGTTCTGAGTCCTAACACCAGCCAGTTTCTTTAGAAAAAAAAATCACATATATATCATATATATATATATGATATATTTAATTTGGAACCTAAGGATCACCTGGCAGGATGTTAACTTTTTTGTGACTGTGGTATGGAGGGGGAAGTATGGGCATTGGCAGTGTAAACCTGAGCTCAAAAATCTCATTTTCTGCTTATTAGCTACATGTCTTTCTCTACCAATGCCTACATAGTAGATTCCTGCGAACATTAAATAAGTGATTCTATTTTGTAACGGATCTGAAGAAAATTCCCTGAAGGCTACATATAATTAAGGCATTCATTTCTTGCTCTCCAACTCTAATACACATACATTCTTAAACAATGCGTTCATGAAAAGAAAGATGGAAGCATTGTTCAAGGGTGAAATGCCCCAGGACATGACACAGTCCTTATTGCCTGTTTGAATGCTGAGTTTGGGCAAAGTACTTACACCCTCTGTGAGCATATCCTTACCTTGAAAATGGGAATAATAATTAGTAACTCCCACTTAGCATTGCTGGAGCTATCAATAAAAGAAAATAGGTAAAGCACTTGGGATGCTGCCTCCACAAAGTCCTCCAAAATAGCGATGGCTAAAACCTCCGGTTGAAGTAATAAGAAAGAGCCCTTGGTCCTGTCCACCCTGGAATCTTAGAGTCCTGAGGCCTAGAACAAGGCAGTAGGCACACACAAAGCCTACTAGCATTTGACACCAATTAGTTTTCCTTCTCTGGCAATGTCGAACAACAATCCAAACCTCTTCTAAGTCTAAACCCTTCTTTAGAACCATCTCTTTTCCCTGAACTGTTTTGGAAACAACCTAATGCTTAATGTAACTGAGACCTCCCTGCCTTTGCTTGCCAATTCAAGCAGTATTTTCTTCATAATGTATACTGACTATGGGTCTGTTACTGCTCTAATTCCACCCATCTTCATCCTAAGAATCATGTTGAAGGAAAAAAGACCATACATTGGCTCTTAAAGTTTCCACTCAGGAGTGGCACATGTCATTTTCACTCACATTCATTGACCATAGTCATTGGGGCAAGAAGTAAAATCTTACCATGTGAAGTTGTAAATGTTTGGAGCAGTAAGACATTCTTCCACAAATACCATCTTTTGATAGCAAAAACTAAGCAATAAAGTAATAAAGTAACATATTATTTAGGTATAAATGCATGTGTGGTTTTTTAGAAATAAGGTAAAAAGGCAAAAAAATAAAGACATAATTCAGGACCATGCTTACCTCTAATGGGGTAGCAGGAGGATGAGATTAGGTCAAAGCAAGTTATTGGTAGTATTTTTTTTTAATACCTGGTTGGCAATTGGGTTCATGTATTGTTATCATGTTATCCCATAGGGGCCAAGGGCTGGCCTTTCCAAAATGTGCCACTTTGGCATGCAGATTGTTTGAAGCTGAAAGCAATCAAGTCCCAAAAGATTCAAGAAAACACTTTGACCTTCTCCCTAACTGCATAAAAATAATTTGGATAAAGGAACTGCTCCAGGAAGGGAGCCATCACCATAGATAACTACAGTATAATATGAACTAGAAGTGGTAGATGGAGGACTTTAGCAAAGTCTGTTGGTTAAAATTCCTATGTCCCATTGTTTCTATATGGCCCAGGTAGGGACCAAGGGCAGGTCACCCCAGTATGTATTACTGGGGCATGCACTATGCCCTGTGACATGCAGATTACTTTGAGGTGAAAACCATCAGGGTCCAAAAGATTCAGAAAGAAACTTTGACACACACACACCCGACCCCTCAACTATGAAAAAAGAATTTAGAGGACATGCTCTAGGAAGACAGCTATCAATTTAGATAACTATATTATAATGTAAACTATGTGTGGTAGACATGGAAGATGTGGTTGAATCTGTTAAAATTCCTCTTTGTGCCCTCTCATTGTTTCTGTGTGGATCAGCAAACATTTCTCTATCAAACATTTATGATTTTCCTATTCCTGGGAATTACTTCCCTTATCCTTTGAAGTCTCAGATCCCTATACCCCCTTCTCCTTGGTTCAGGAAGACATACACCTCATTCTCCCGGAATGTCTTTGGAACCCATGTCTATGGTTTCCCCCTACATACTTAATTAAACTCTGTTTTTTCTTCTGTTAATCTGTCTCATGTCAATTTGATTCTTAGACCAGCTAAAAGAACCTCAAGCGATAGAGGAATTTCTTCCTCCCCAACAACCAGAAAACATTTAACTAAACATTTACCCTTTTTTATCTTCCAGTGAACTGCTTTTCTTCCTTTTGAAGTCCTAGACTCTTAACCCCCTCTCCTTAGTTCAGGACAACACACATACCTCATTTTATTTGATCGTCTTTGGAATCTCATGTCTGTGCAGATTAACCCTACATAATTAAATTCGATTTTCTCCTGTTAATCTGTCTCATGTCAATTTAATTCTTAGACCATCGAGAAGAACCTTTAAGGGTACGGGAAAATGTTTGCTTCCCAACAATCCTTTATAACTTGTATGGTAGTTAATATATCCTTTTATATATATCTAGAATTATGAATCACAAAGTTAACGATAATGTACAAATGTATTAGTGGAAGTCACTTCACCTCTCACAAAAAGACAGAAGCTGCACAAGCTATTAAATGTTACTTTAAATTTAAATGTTACTTTAAAAGCTATTAAATGTACTGGGAATTTGTTTAAAAGAAAATCACCCCTTACACTCCAAAAGTCTGTAGATGTCCAGAAAAGATAAGTAAAGCACTTTGCCAAAATTGCTACTAATGTACATCCTTGTCTTTAAAGGGTCTTTCGTGAAGTATTTTCCTTTCCTTCAAGGCTTCTTAGGTACAGTTAAGTATTTTATCTTAACAATTGTAAATTCAGTTATATCCATTTCATTCATATACATTCATCCAGCCACTTTGAGAAGTCAGTAGAATTTCATTCTAAGGGTAAAGAGATGCAAACACACAATTTAAATTCAATATGCTAAGTGCAACAACTAGTTTCATAAAAGACAATGGTTCCACAATCAGAGCAAACTATATGGAGAAAACAGTAAAAAAAGCAACTCTGTTCCCTGTTGTCTGGAGTAAAATCCAGATTCCTGTTACTGGTCTAAGGGGCCTCTGAAGCCTCCTACCAAGCTGCTTGTCCAAATGTCAACTACCACTCTCACTAAGGATTTGGATTATGCTCTTCTGACATCCTAGGTAGAGTTCCATTCCTGCTTCATTTTTTATGAGGGTTATGTGTTGACTTTCCAAATAGACTGCAAGCTCCTCTAGAACAGGAAAATAAAGCAGAGTGTTAGGGGTCAGGATGGGGTAGCTGTGACCACACTGCTCACAGCCAGCCTCACTGAAAGGATGATACTTGAATATCAACCTGAGAGAAATGAAGGAGCAATGCCGACAGAAATCTGGGAGCTGAATGGCCTATGCAGAGAGGACAGTACACAATCCTTGAAAGAGATGTATCTTGCCCTGTTCTAAAAAGTTGTTGGGACAGTACTGCTTAGCTAAGAAAGAGAAGGAGAGCAGCCTATTTCAAGGTAACAAAGGCCAGAGAGAGGGGGGCCTTGTAAGCCATCGAAAGATACTTGCCTTTTACTTTGAGTGAAATGAGAGCCGTTGGAGGATTTTCAGCAGAGAAGTGGCCTGATCTGATTTACTCTTTATTGCAGTCCCTCTGGCTGCTGTGTGAAGAATAGAAGAGCAAAATCAGACCCAGAAGATAGAGGGTACACTAATTAAAGTGAGAGATGGCAGTTGCTTTTCAGAGCACTAATAGTGGGAAGGAGAAATGCTTGGATTCTTGCATGTTTTCAAGGGCAGAGCTGACAGGACATACTGATGGATTAAATGTAGGATTAAACCTCCAGCTGAAAGGTTAGAATTATCATTTAGCAAATTTAAGATGACGAGAGAAGCTTCTTTTATGATATCAGAAATTGTTTGGGGCCTGCTCAAGTTGGAAGTGGGTATTAACAGACTACCAGGTAGAGAAGTCAAATGGTAGCTTAGTATCTTGAGTCTGTAGTTCAAGTGAAATCTCTGGATAGATTATTTAATTTCTATATTACTGTGTAGACAGTTATCTCCACAGCAAGAAAACACCAGTTCGAAAGAATCAGATTTGTATTCTCAAGGTGCATCTTTTCAGAGAGATCAGGAGCTGGTGTAGCAAAGGGAAGAGAAAAAACAGCTTTAGATATAAGGCTTTCAAGCTGGGTTCCACAAATAGACTTCAAGAGGCCTGAGAACTCCCCGGAATTGCCCCACAAGGGGGAATGAGGGTGTATCTGAAGCTGAGAGGTTCAGTGGGGCCCCTTTTTTTCTGCAGCGGGGTCGTGAGACAAAGGCAAGCAGAAGCAAACAGCTGCTTGCAAGCAATAAAGGGGTTTTTCCCAGTTCATTTCTCTCTGACTGATTTCAGTTCAAAGGTATTTTGCCCCGGGATTTTTCCCCGGGGTTACACTGAAACAGAACCAAAGGCTTGACTGGATTGTCCTCAGAGTGAGACAGGGACCATGGGTTTACTGCAGAGTAGGGTGAGGGCCTCTGGAAAAAACAAAGCAGAATAATCCATTGTGGGATTTGCTTTATCCTGCTGGGGGGCCCAGCTTGTTTTTCTGACTTTACTCAGGTGCTGCTTTTCTTCCTCCAGCCCTAAACAAATGATTTGCAACCTGGGCAATGTAGCAAGCAAGCCCAAAACAATGTAGTAAAAACAGGAAGGATTCCATCTTGAAAATAAGATGCAACTTAAAACCCAATTAGTTAAAAAGTAAGTTTTTAACAGACAGTAACTCAGCCCAGTTTGGGAGCAAAGCAGGCAGCCTTGAGTGATATGCTCCCAGACCAGGAAGCTGCTATCCTTCCTGGGAGGAAATCAGAGCAATAAAATTCTTGTAAATAACCAGGAACACTAATAAGAAACTTAGTGTTTTTTCAAAGATAAACATTTTGGAACCACTTAGCAGCTATACATTCCTAGCCCTTTGTCTCTCAACTGCCTATAAAACCCCTAGACAATGCACCACCCCTGGACTCTCTTGTCCCCTCCAGGCCTGAGCCAGGACCTCTGTCCTCTCGCTCCCTAAAAAAAGCCTCTGCCTTGCTCTCCTACCTTGAGTGTTTGCAAATTTCATTCTTCGGCTCCGCGAAGAACTCCGGCATCAAGAGCAAGCCAGGTTATCTAAAACATTACAAGAATAAGGATTTTTTTTAATGTGAACTATTAAAAGGGAGTTTGGTTTTAATGATTATAAGGCAGGATTTTTTTAGTGTATAAATAATTTGGGGTGAAATATCTGGATACCATACATTTTGAAAATGCTGCCATGTCTACTTACCAACTGTTTAGGTGACAATTATATAATTAAATAACAGCCTTCCTAACTTTTCACAATAGGAAGTCAAATTTACTAGTCTCTGCTTAATACTTAGCCCTCCCTTAGAGTGCCGTTATTTTTCCTCAGTGCCTTTTATAAGAGACGGTTAGTCAACAAGAGCAGTCACGCAAACGCCACCGGAGACGAGGGGCGCGCGGCTGCCCGGAGATCCCTCCATTCGGCTAGTGAAGTCGCACCCGTTCCAAGGCACCCCCTTCCGTCGCTGGGTGCGGGCTCTTCCCCGTCTTTCCGCCATTTTAAGCAGAGAAACAGGCAGAGAGGCTTGCCTTGTTCCCTTTCCCACAGCTGAACCCTAATTCTTCTTAGCATTCTAGAAACCCGGCATTCACTTTGAAGAACTCGTAAACTAGGCAAAAATGCCACGTGACGCTCTTCACTGCCACCGTAAACATTAAAATATGCAAGTGTTTGTACTTACAACGCTGTACTTACCCACCCCAGTAGGAAATACCATCTCAAGCTTTTAATACTGGACTTCCAAAATACGGATCCTAGATTGTTTAGGTGTTGTGCATTTAGAGGTTGTCGTATGCCGGAACATGCTAGCTCTTTTACATAAAGATGTGGGCGGCCCTGAAAAGGGCCTTTTGTTTAAAAAGTGAAAGGTTACGGAAAATGGTAGACCTAGCCGCCAAAACCGTAGAGGGTGCGGCCCTGGCGCTTGAGCGCGTAGACCACGTCCATAGCCGTGACCGTCTTGCGCTTGGCGTGCTCGGTGTAGGTGACGGCGTCCCGGATCACGTTCTCCAGGAACACCTTCAGCACCCCGCGGGTCTCCTCGTAAATGAGGCCGGAGATGCGCTTGACCCCGCCGCGCCGGGCAAGGCGGCGGATGGCAGGCTTGGTAATCCCCTGGATGTTGTCCCGCAGCACCTTGCGGTGGCGTTTGGCGCCGCCTTTGCCCAGGCCCTTCCCGCCCTTCCCGCGACCTGACATGATGACCAGAATTGAAGCTCCTAGCAAGGGGCGCACAAAGGCGACATTATATGTGCAGATATCGGACCTATTTGAAAACTGAAAGCGCGCGAGCGGAAACTACCGTTTCGCCCTCTGACTCCGCCTTTTCTAGCCCAGTTCTGGGGGATGTCACGGACGCCCGCCCGTAGGAGGAGCTTGCCCTCCGTGTGTGCTTTCCCGAGCTGCACATCCTGCGTCCCCAGATAGGAATTTTCAGCCCTTTTTAACTATATGAGACTAAAGAAATTAACTTTTCACATTATGTTTTGTTGCTTGGGACGATTGCACTGGAGTCTTGGCATACGCGACTGGCTGGAACCCATGGTTTACAGTGCTGCCACACTTCTCCCTGCGGCGCAACTCCTTCTGAAATCCCCTTCCGGAGGAGTTTAAAGAGCTGCCAGACTACATCCGCTCCATCACCAAGCCAAGGGAAATCTGACCAGAATTTTCTTTCTAAAGGCAAATACATGGGGTTAGTGATTCCGTAGTAGAATTCTCGCCTGCCACTCAGAAGCCCGATTCCTTGCTCCTCTTTCCTTTTCCTTCCATTGAACTTTGTAATCGTCATTTAAATAGCTGGCCACCCCTCATTTCTGCTCCCCGTTACTTAACAGTAAGTTGGTGTTTACTCCTCTCCTAGTTTTGTTTTCTCTTTGATTCGCGTAGCGACATTATTCCAAAGAGAATCGGCATTTCGCGACAAAGTATTGAAATAAATTAGCAGCTTCCTGTACTCTTCTTGGGAGTTGAAACAACTTCAGAACAAAGTTAAGGAGAATTTTTAGAAACCTTATTCTCGTGGAGCAGAGTGGCGCAGCGGAAGCGTGCTGGGCCCATAACCCAGAGGTCGATGGATCGAAACCATCCTCTGCTAGTTTGTTGTTTTCCCATTTTTAAATTCTATACCTCATTTCCACAATAAAAAAGAGAAATCAAAGTAGAACCAGGGTTTTATGTTTCTCCTTTCTGAAAATAAAGGTGAAGCTGTTTACATTCACTACTGCTAGAGAACGTCATTCTTGGACCCTGAGTCATCATTAACCAAAATATCTTCTCATAATAAACTAGTTTTCTGGTTGCCAAAGTGAGCGTGCTATTGTTGCCACCAGTTACCATGACAGTTCTCTTTGCCCTATGAAGCCAGGGAAATGCTGAAATAAGCTGAAAGGAGTGGAAGCTGAGGTAAGGAGTTTTATTTCCTTCTATACATAATTCAGAAAGCAATATTTGTTAGGTAGTTGAAGCTGAGGTTATGGCAGTAGACCAGAAATCTGCTATGCCATTGCCAAGCAGATTCTTTGCAACTACTAGAGTCTTAATCCATGGAGTAAATAAGTAGCAGTCTGAGACAGAGTGCAGAGTTTTGAACTCTAACCTGAGAAAACAACTTCTGTCATTACTAGTAAATGTGTCTTTACCCTCTACCTTCCTTGACAGTCTCTAACAACTATCCTCTATGCTCATTTTTTAAAGTATATGTGTGCACTGTTTCAGATTCTCCTCTCCCAGAAAGGATTCCTATTTCAGATATGTCAGATACTGTGCTAGAAATTAAGAAAAGGCATTAAGTAGCCTACTTAAACAAGTAAGTTTGTATAGTACAATAAAATATTTCCTTAAGATTTATACACAGTGCAATGGGAACAAGGGAAAATGATAGTAGCCCCGTGACCACCCACTAGTTGAGTGATTCTCTAGAAGAACTCACATGACTCAACACATACTCAAAATTTATTACAAAAAAGCAAAAGTGCAGTAAGAAAAAAAAATACACAAGCAAAGACTAGAGAAGGCTTTCTTGTCCTCCATCTTCAGGGATGACAGTTCTCTCCAGCTGTGAACTGCAGGAATGTGTGAGTTGTGCTTGCCCAGCCAAGTCCTCCTGAGTATTAAACCCCAAAGTTCTTAAAGGTAGCTAGTCACATACCTACCACATAACCAGTCGTAGGGTGGACCCCAAACCAGACACCAGGTACACATCATGTGTATTCATGTTTCTTTCCAATATGCTGACAACCTGGTTCATAGTGAGCCACTCCTTCAGATATAACATCGTTGCCCAGTAACTGAACATTCCAGTATTTTAATTCTCAGTTTGACCAAAGGTCATCACCATGGCTACTGAGTGAAACTGAGTGAAACTGAGTGAAATAGATTTTCTGCGTTAACTTTGCCCTGGCAATGGTCTAATTCAGGAAAAGTGGCAGACTTTGAGCCAAAACTTGAATGACTAAGAGCTTACCAGGCAACCAAGAAGAGGATTATAGGCAGAAGAAACAAATAGAAGGAGGAATAACAGTTAAGGGTTTCTAGGAAACCTCAAAAAAAAAAAATCTGTGACAGAACAGGGAGGCAAGGTAAACTGTAGAACGAGGATTTGGAGAGAAGAGAAAAGTGGCTGTATTTCTGATCACCTGCTATTCCCCTTGTTGGTGAAGGAGGGATTATTCTCCACCCTAAATAAGACATGGCTGAACACACGACCCTCAACACTGGACAGATGAAACTGGTAGCAGTTTACTAGTCACATACATTCACAGCATAGAAGAGGAAGGCATGCACACCAGGCAGGGTCATGTAAGGGTTGCACTCCTGAGCAGAATGAACCAGCAGGGGTTGTGGGAGATAAGCTTATAGTAATCTAGAGGGTGGGGTGACCCCCTGTTCCCTCCAGGTGAAATAAATTAGCTTCTTATTTAGATCTTATTTTTCTATGGGCAAAAAGGAAACCAGGACCAATTTTGGTCAAAATTTGATCAAAAGAGTAAATTCTCTCATCAGAAAAAAAATCTCTGAGGTTTTCAAATTTGTGGCCTGGTCCTTGACTATTTCTGTTTGGTTTTCTTTGGGTTTTGGTTTGTTTTTACTATAAACTATGCA
The DNA here is from genome assembly GCF_040802235.1 of Manis javanica. Lineage (NCBI taxonomy): Eukaryota > Metazoa > Chordata > Mammalia > Pholidota > Manidae > Manis > Manis javanica. The sequence goes on along the minus strand of NC_133171.1, from coordinate 66,216,796 downwards.
TCAATGTCTTTTATAATGTATGCTTCTTTTTAAATTATTTCTTCAGTCTCTCCATATACAGGCAAGAATAACTGTACTGTATAATATATTGGAACTTGCAAACTTGGTCATTGCCTAGAGAAGAGAAAATTGTTCCTAAAGCTTGATAAACCAGCAGGGTCAATTTTTCTGCCGTCTCCAAGAAAATGGAGGTGAACATGATAGATTGTACCTTTGTGAACCTTCATTCACCACCACTCCATACGCCATCTTCAGGCCCAGATCAACTATGTTTCTTATCACAATCATTAAATGCCCAAGGCTTTCATCATCATCTTTTGCTACAGATATCTGGGATGTGTGTTTCTTGGTTATCACCAGAAAATATGTTGATGCTTAAAGGGAAAACGTCATGGAAAGCAGAATACACCATCAATCCCAAAGACCGTTTTTCCACCACGCTGGGTGCCTGAGCCCTGATGACCCTCTGCCTTCCCCACCACCCTCCTGTGCCTCCTGGGGAGGAGGGAAGAACCTGGAGAGCAAACAGAGCTTGACTGGTTAATTTGGGGGAAAGTCATTTCTCTTCTAAAATGGGAGAGGAGATGGGAAGTTAGGGAATATATATAACACCTTAATTTGACTACTCCATACTGGTTATCTCTACCTATATGTTTATTGCACAATTTAAGCTCCATATGTCCAAATAGAACTTCTAATCCTAACCCCCCCACACACAGTCTACTCCAGAATGCTCCTCCTGCTTTCTTCAGTGGTCCCTATTTCAGTAAAAGAAAACTTTTATTGTTATAGCAAAAGATCTTGGAGGTGTATATGACCTATTAGTCCCCATTTTTCAGTAAAAGAATCTTTTGTTGTTATAGCAAAAAATCTCGGAGGTATATATGACTCATTTCTCTCTCATACACTCAAACCAATCAGTAAATTCTTCAAAACATTCAGAATCCAGCCCCTTCCACCAACACTACCCATGATGGTTTAGCCACCATCTTCCTACTTCCAGGAAGAAAGAGAGACAGCAAGTCAATATTCAGATTTTATGGGACAGAAAAGTCTTTTTTGTTAAATAATCATGTATTAAGGATAATTATAAAATTTGAAAAAATATGAACATGAGAAATTCAACACACTGTGTTTTTTTGAGCTTCTATTTTCCAGATGTTATTCTGTGGACAGGGAAAGAAAGACTATGTAGAAGGCCCCACTTCTGTGCTCCAGAGGCTGCTATCTTACAGTCAAGAAAAGCCAAGACCTATCACAAATGAGCCAGGGAGAACCAGTGCTCCCAGGGTCTGGGATTTAAGAAAATTAAGGAAATGTTAAGGAAATGCCTGATGTGTCGAAATGCTGATGATCTTCAAACAAGAGGCATGTGGTCAGAGATTTACTGACAAACTTGAAAGAAGTCACCCAAATTTAACTTACAATGTATCTCACATTACTGGGCCAAGCACTCTACAGAATATTATAAATTCTATAAATATCTTCTCCATAGAGTGATTTTATTGCAACATGTTTTTATGGTGATTCATCTATTAACTGTTAATATTGTTAACAGTCAAAATTGTTGTAGCCCTAGTGTAGTGTTTTTTTATTTAGTAATATGTGGAAGCCTCAAATAATAGTAATGACCCTGGACCTCCCTAGACCCCTGAGAAAAGCCAAAAAAAAGCATTCTCTTCTTCAAACAGAGACATACTGTGAAATTGCTGTGATATCACATTATAACAATCAGAGAAAGTACCAGAAGGGCATGGGAAGGGGAAAACTGTTATGCTTGGGGACCTGATGATATCGTGCAGGAATGCGAGAAAGACAATCATGCAGGTGCTGCCTGTAGTATGACTGCCTTGCCAGTAGTACCCTTTCCGTGCTAACTGTCCAGGAAGACATCCCAGTTGTCTGCAGTGTGAAAATGGTGAATTTGGGTAAGTTTTAATAGGAAGAACCTCTAAGTTGATTATAAAAAAATATCCCTCAGTGCAGACAATATGCAATATTGCTATAAACTCCAGGTTTTCTGCTCGGGAGTTGTAAATGAATTTTCTCTCTCTGGAGTACCTATGAACTACAAGAACGAAACAATTGTCAACCTGTACCCTTCATAAATCCTGGCCGGGTTCTGTGACTCCAGATTACCCAGATAATCTAGTTTCCATCAGAGGCGCACGCGGATTATTGCTTTTTTTTTCTTTTGGTATCGTTAAGGTACAATTACTTGAACAACATTATGGTTACTATACTCCCCCGATTATTAAGTCCCCCCACATACCCCATAACAGTCACTGTCCATCAGCGTAGTAAGATGCTATAGAATCATTACTTGTCTTCTCTGTACATACTGCCTTTTCCGTGTCCTTTCCCCACCCCCACCCCCACATTATGTCTGCTAATCTTAATGCCCTTTTCTCCCCTTATCCCTCCCTTCCCACTCATCCTCCACAGTCCCCTTCCCTTTGGTAACTGTTACTCCATTATTGGGTTCTGTGAGTCTGCTGGTGTTTTGTTCCTTCAGTTTTTTCTTTGTTCTTACACTCCACAGATGAGTGAAATCATTTGGTACTTGTCTTTCTCCACCTGGCTTATTTCACTGAGCATAATACCCTCTAGCTCCATCCATGTTGTTGCAAATGGTAGGATTTGTTTTCTTCTTATGGCCGAATAATATTCCATTCTGTATATGTACCACATCTTCTTTATCCATTCATCTACTGATGGACACTTAGGTTGCTTCCATCTCTTGGCTATTGTAAATAGTGCTGTGATAAACATAAGGGTGCATATGTCTTTTTCAAACTGGGCTCCTGTATCTTGGGGTAAATTCCTAGAAGTGGAATTTCTGGGTCAAATGGTATTTGTATTTTGAGCTTTTTGAGGAACCTCCATACTGCTTTCCATAATGGTTGAACTAGTTCACATTCCCACCAGCAGTGTAGGAGGGTTCCCCTTTCTCCACATCCTCGCCAACATTTGTTGTTGTCTGTCTTTTAGATGGTGGCCATCCTAACTGGTGTGAGGTGATACCTCACTGTGGTTTTAATTTGCATTTCTCTGATGATTAGCGATGTGGAACATGTTTTCATGTGCCTGTTGGCCATCTGAATTTCTTCTTTGGAGAAGTGTCTGTTCAGCTCCTGTACCCATTTTTTAATTGGTTTATTTGCTTTCTGTTTGTGGAGGTGAGTGAGCTCTTTATATAGTTTGGATGTCCACCCCTTATCGGATATGTCATTTATGAATATATTCTTCCATATATACTTTTTGTTCTACTGATGGAGTCCTTTGCTGTACAGGTTTGATATAGTCCCCACCTGTTCATTTTTGTTTTTGTTTCCCTTGCCTGGGGAGATATGCTCATGAAGAAGTTGCTCGTGTTTATGTCCAAGAGATTTTTGCCTGTTTTTTTCTAAGAGTTTTATGGTTTCATGACTTACATTCAGGTCTTTGATCCATTTTGTTTACTTTTGTGTATGGGGTTAGACAATAATCCAATTTAATTCTCTTACATGTAGCTGTCCAGTTTTGCCAACACCAGTTGTTGAAGAGGCTGTCATTTCCCCATTATATATCTATGGCTCTTTTATCATATATTAATTGACCATATATGCTTGGGGTTTTATCTGGGCTCTCTATTCTGTTCCACTGGTCTATGGGTCTGTTCTTGTGCCAGTACCAAATTGTCTTGATTATTGTGACTTTGTAGTAGAGCTTGAAGTCAGGGAGCATAATTCACCCTGCTTTATTATTCCTACTCAGGATTGCTTTGGGTATTTGGGGTCTTTTGTCCTTCCATATGAATTTTAGAACTATTTGCTCTAGTTCATTGAAGAATGCTGTTGGTATTTTGATAGGGATTGCATTGAATCTGTAGATTGCTTTAGGCAGAATGGCCACTTTGACGATATTAATTCTTCCTAGCCAAGAGCATGGGATGAATTTCCATTTATTAGTGTCCTCTTTAATTTCTCTTAAGAGTTTCTTGTAGTTTTCAGGGTATAGGTTTTTCACTTCCTTGGTTTGGTTTATTCCTAGGTATTTAATTCTTTATGATGCAATTGTGAATGGAATTGTTTTTCCTGATTTCTCTTTCTGCTAGTTCATCATTAGTGTATAGGAATGCAACAGATTTCTGTGTATTAATTTTGTATTCCGCAACTTTTGGGTCATTGCTTTTTATCAGCATCATGTGACTCACAGGACTCTGAACTCTGCGGAAAGCCCATAATTTTTAAGTCATGTGGCCAAGGGGCACTACAGGGATGGTGTGGTCTAATGGATAAGGCATCTGACTTCACATCAGAAGATTAAGGGTTTGAGTCTTTCTGTGGTTAAGCTCTTGTTTGTATCAAAATTGCCATATTTCACGAGGAGGAGTGGTCCCTGTTATCTATTTTCCAAACCCATTTCTTCCTGCTCTACTTTCAAGAAGTCATTCTCTGAAGTCTTGGGAGAACTGGTGTCAGGGGTAAAGGTAGGATGAGTTAAAATTGAAATAAGGCCATCCAATAATCTGGGGGCTTCCAAGCTCTCCCCATATTTGAGTTTTAGGCATCTGAGTTTCATTCTCACAGGCTCTGCTTCTCCTGGGCCTCCTGAAAAAGGGAATTCAGATCTGTAAATTGAGCTCTCTGAAACTGCTGAGTCTCAGAGTAACGCCAGGTCCCGGAGACTAGCCCAGTGGGAAACCTGTTGCTTGTCCCTCCCCATGGTTTGGCCCAGGTCCACAGTCTCTTCAGTTTTCCCTTCTAGTCTGAGTCCATGAGTCCTTAGAATTTCAGGCTGCTGTGGGAGTCTTTTACTGGTTTTCACTTTTCCCTTCCGTTCCCATCTTAACTTCCCTTTTTCCTTTCGTTTTCTTGTCATCAAAGGATAAGAGCAGCTCATATTCAAACCTAACTTGCAGAACAGAAATATTAAGGCCATTAAAAGAGCCCAGCTGTTTAGACTGTGTATGCAAACAAGACAGCTGTGAAAAATATACAAAAACACATTTTTGCGCCTAAATTGCTGAATTTAATAATAATTTAGAATGAAGAAAAAGTAATTTCCAATTGCTGACTTCATGGAGAAACATGGTGTTTGATTCCAGATTGGATCATCGGTTCAGATCAGGAGCAGGCCATAAGTGTTTTTGCTAAATCAAAGCAATGATTAAATTGCAATGATTACATTAAATTGAAACAAGGTAATGATTACCTCTTCCTTCCCCCAGCCTCTTTCTTAGATCTCCATCTGACTGATTTTCTCTAATCATCTGTAGAACTCAAATTGAACAAAAATGCTGGGGTCCAGGTATTGATTCCCAGACAGAAATTCTCAGACTAAAAAAATTGCAATGTCCTAATTTTGTGTAAAGCCATTCCTTGCTTCCTTCCTCACAAAATTTACCATTTATGCTCAGTATCCTTTTATAAACCAGAGAAAATATATAATCTCAAGAGAAGAGAGTATGACCTTTTAAAATGAATACAGTTAAGAAATACATTGCTTGAATATTTCTGGTTTCCCAAGAACATGCAAAAAGCTTACTTTTCCCTCCTTGACCAGTATTTAATCTCTAGACTAGAAGATGAATCAAACTTTCTTTGGATGCCCACACCTCCCAGACATTCAGTGAATGTGGAAACTGTGATTCAAGAAGATAAAAATGTTCTTGACAAATACTTTCCCTCTTTCTTCTTTTTTCTTCTCTTTCTCCTGTGTTAACAGCAGAGATACTGAAAGGAACAGACAGCCCTTCCAGATCGGGAAGTGCCAAAGAGAAGAAAATTGAAAAAGAATAATCTGTTGACATCCTGAACATACATGATCATTAGAGTTTAAGGACTTGTCCCCAAATCTAGTGAATAAAAATATATGCACCTTCTCATAGATGTGTAAGCCTTAATGTTTTGAGAAGTGGATGCAGGAAAAGATAATAAAAACCTCTTTAGAGACAGATGAAAAGAACAGAAATAAAAAAGATTCCTGAGTCTAAATTATAAACACTAGGAACTGGGCCCTGCCAGACAAAGAACAGATTCATAATTTAATAAATGTCTGTGGAGCACCTCTCCTTCCCAGCCACTAACTATTCTAAGCACTAGGATTCTAAGACATAGGGTCTAAGATTCTAGGATCACAGTAAACAAGGTACACATGTCCTTAAGACATTTTGGGGAGGTGAGGAGGGTGCAAAATAGAAAACAAAAGAAGAATAAGTAGATTATATAATGTATAAGTAAATTATATTATACATTAGAGTAAATAGGTTAAAAAATGTAAGGATTTTTATTATGACCTGGAAGGAGCAAAGACTGTTTCAATCAGCTATTGCTCCATAATAAAAAATCATAAATACTTAGAAGCGTATAAATAACAACAAGCATTTATTACTTAAACATCTGAAGGCAACTGATCTAAGCCAAGCTTACCTAAAGGCTGTACTTTTGTTACAGAAAATACTGAAAAAAAACCTGGACTGGATCATGACGGAAAAACCAAGTGACACTCGGAAGTCTTGGAGTGTTGAAGCTTTATTTCAAACAGGCGGGCTCAGAGGGGAGTAATCTAAAAAGTCTGAGCCCCTAACAAAGGCAAAGGGAGCAATATATATCTTTCTGCTTCCTTATCTTTAACATTCCTACGTGCACAGCAATCGAGCAGGCAAGGGGAAGTGAGTTTAGGGAGTAAGTGCTGGCAGAGCAGGGAGTGAAGGGGAAAAGGAAGTTAAGGGAGTTTCTGTTGTGTTTGCTAAGAGCAACAGAAGGGAGCCACCTGGACTAGACTGCTGTCCTTGTAAATTGCTGTCCCTGTAAATTTTTCCTTATCATAACTACATGCAAGGAAACCTCCCTACCAAAACTCTGTGTTAAACATTAAGCTCTAGAGTCATTCTTCAGTGAGATCTTTGAACTGATGCTGGGGTTCTTGTTTGCGGAGTAGAAGAATGAATTTAGCAAACAGTCAAGGTAGGAGAGCCAGGGAGACTTTTATTGAGAGATACAGTGAGAGGACAGACAGAGCTCCTGGCATGAGCCAGGAGGGGCAAGAGAGCCCATAGCGTGCGTTGTCCAGGGGATTTATAGGTAGTTGAGAGACAAAGAGCTAGGGCTGTAGATCCATCAGACAGTCTCTAAATGTTTATTTTTAGAGAGACACTAAGTTTCTTATCAGTTTTCCGGTCTATTTTGCTGAGGTAACATAAGAAATTTACTGCTTTTATCCTTTCTGAGAGTAGCAGTTTCTTGGTTTGGGAGTATATCAGTCTAGGCTGCTTGTCTTGCTTTCAAGGTGAGGTGAGTTACTGACTTGATTAGGGCTGGAGGAGGAAAAGCAGCATCTGGGTAAAGTTAAAGATAAACTGGGCCTTTTAGCAGGCTAAAGTAAATTTTACAATAGCCTTATTTAATTGACACAAACAGGACATGGGCTATATTGAGGTATTTTCTTATCTGGGAGATGTTCAGACATTCCAGGCTGTTACTTCTGGCTTTTTAGTTTTAACTAATCTTTATTGAAAAAAAGCTTATATTCTTAGTTAGATATTTTATTTAAGAGAATTAATGTGACTTTGTCTTTGCTTAATTGTTTAATATGGAGTTTTGGTAGGGGTCTTTTTCTGGAGGCCCTCACCCTACTCTGACTACACCCATGGTCCCTGTCTCAATGTGGTATATTAACGCCTCTTAGAAATGGTCATCACTTCACTAGGAAGCCCAAGTGGGAGACTGGTGAAGGGGTGGGAGTGATTAATTTAGATCAAACTGAGACAGGTACCATGGGTGTAGTCAGAGTAGGGTAAGGGCGTCCGGAAAAAGCAAGGCAGGATATTTGCAGTCAGAACAATGTAAGGACATGCAAGGAAACCCCCTACTAAAACTCTGTTAAACATTCAGCTCTAGAGTCATTCTTCAGTGAGATCAGTTAATATACCCCACCCCAGATAAAGAAGAGTAGTTCATGTTTTTATTATGCTAATCATTTATAATCATGTGTAAGATTCACTTTAACATGCTAAAAGGCACAGGCCTATGTGCTGTCTTTCCTCCTTCAGATCTGATTAAGTGATTTTGCAAACTGGGCAACTAATTTAGCAAATAAGCCCAGGCATAAACAACACAGTAAAAGGCAAGAAGGATTTCACCTTAAAGATAAGATTGCATTTTAATATCCAAGAAGTTAAGACGTTAGAAATTCTTAACTTACCCTTTAGCAAACAATGCCTAAGCCCACTTTGGGGGCTGAGCAGGTGGCCTTGTTTCATATGGCTCCAGTCCAAGATGCTGGTATCTCAGGGAGAAATCATCAGAGGAAGTTGCTTGTGTTAATTCTAAATATTCAGGGACCACTTAACAAGTCCACACCCCTGAAAGGAAAGGAGCGACACACAGCAGCAATTCACCGGAGAGTTCCGCTTTATTAGGGAAAGGTGCTGGGTTATATAGGAGGGGGCATGAATTGATTGAGGTGTCACTTCTACGGGGTTGGTGGCTGTTGGCTAGGTGCTGGGATTGGGAGGGGGGCGAGAGGTGATTGGGCTTCAGGTGGCGCCGGCGGGAACTGAGGACCCCGAAGAGAAGCCGGGAGTTTGCCATCTTACTGGTGGGGACCCTTCATTCCCCCCTTTCTCCTCTATGGGTTTGTGGACGTTGCTTTCTCTCTGGCTGCTTCCTGCTGAACAGGGGCGGAGAAGGGAGTGAGGGCTTGAGGATTGGGAGGAAAGGGTTGATAGGACTCCCCACAGTAAGGACGAGTAGATGTGGACTTCTTCAGGTTGGAAATCAATGAAGGTTCCCTGTAACCATAGGTTGGACAAGAGGATATGGGTGTCAGGAGCCAGGCGTCTGCGGCTATTGTTTCCAGGAACAGTTTCCAGTGGAGAGAGGGGTCCATCTCAGCGTGTGGTGAGGAGGTCATGTGAGGGTGAGGGATCTTCTGTGGCCAGAAGCTGGTAGTTCCTGAGTAAAAGCTGGTTGAAAGCTTGATTAGAGATTTTTCCGACTTGGGATTTGATGAACTTTATTATACAGGGTAAGAAGAGACAGGCGAGAAGAATGATTATTATGGGGGCTGCAATGGGCCAGAGCCAGGTGAGGAGGGGGTTTGTTAGTATTGACGAGAATGGGTTGGAATTGGAAGCAGAGTGGAGACTCGAGGCAAGGTCGGTGAGTTTGGTGATGTCAGTTTCTACAATACCAGATTCATTGATGTAATAGCACTCTTCTCAGAGGAAGACGCAGGTGCCGCCCTTCTCGGCTGTAAGCAGATCTTGGGCCCGCCGGTTTTGAAGGGTGACTTTAGCTAGCGAAGTGACCTGTCTTTGGAGAGAGGCTAGAGAATCGGCAGTGGATGTCAGAGCTCCCTCAAGTTTGGCGTTGAGATCTCTAACTGCCTATAGAGAGTGACCCAAGGCTTCTCCCGAAAACCCTGCCCCAATGGCTGAGGTGATCAAAGAGCTACTGACCATGATGAGAAGGAAAGCAGCTCTTTTTGTGCGCGAGGGCAAGGGAGGTTGGAGCTCAAGGAATTCTGCCATGCTGTAAAGTGTTAACTGTGGGATTAGGGTGATGAGAATGCAGGGTGTATCGGAGTTGAGAGGCAGTGAGTTGAAAAGACTGCTATTACACTAAAAGAAGTGTCCCGGTTGCGTAAAAGTCTTAGAGCCGGAGGTAGGGGTGTAGATAGAGAGGCAGTGAAGTGCGCTGGAAGGGGGTGGAGTTGGGCTTACACAGTGGTGGATGGTGAGATTATCTGAGTATTCTGGTGCCCATAGGGGTATGTCTGCCAGAGGGCAGAGGGGTTGTCCTTCTGCATGGAAGGAGTAGTTGGAAATATTAAGGGGCACGGCGGCCAGCAGTGGGCGCTGTAGTGATGTGCAGAAGAAACAATTTGCTGTTAAGGATGTGGTTGAGAAAGATGGTGGTGTCCTGAATGAGCTGTAATGAAGAGTAGGAGAAATGGGAAGAGGGGCGGGGATAAGAAGCTGAAGAGGCGCTATCAAGAGTTTGGATAATGACTTTTTCGGAATGTCTGCTATCTGATGCAACTTGAGAGATCTGGGAATGAGAGGGAACATACTTTCGAGAGATATGAAGGGTACTGTGGGGGTCAAGGACCCCCCGTAGTAAACTGAGGCTGTGACTCTGGCAGCCCATCGAGAGTCCCAGGGATCTGGGATTGATAAGGAGAATGAGCCATTGGGATATTTCATGAAACGGTTGGAGGAGTAATACTGTGGGTACTGGAAGTTACCTATGTAGTGAATGGTGCAAGACTAGTAGGGACATCTCCTGTAGGTATCTGACCATCGCCTGCAATAGGCTTGTCTTTGGTCATAGAGGAAGCAGAGGTAGGGAGAATAAGGGTAGCTGCTAGTGAACACTTCAGTGGAGGGAGGAAAGTGGAGGTATAAAGGCTCAGAGCAGCTTTTCAGAGGGCAGTCTGGTGTGGCAATGAGGGCAGTAACTTTTCTTTGATGCTGTGTGTAAGTCTGTCTGACTTTGAATCACCACACAAAGGAGGCTGGGGTGGTGGGGAAGACAATAGGAATGAGGAAAAAAAGCGAGAGAGCAGTAAAGGAGGAAAAAGTCATGATTCGGGTATGGATGGCAAAGGGGGTGAACGGGATTTTGGAGGAAAGAGGACAGTAAGGTCAGGAGTCTGGAGGGAGGGAGAGTCTGTAAACTTTTGTAGGTTAAGAGATCTTTTAGGTGATGTGGGGACAGAATGGTAAGGGGCGCTCTGAATGTCAGTTTATGAGCTTCTTTCTGCAAGAGCTGTCTAGCGGCTAATGCTCGTAGGCAGGGGGCCCATCTCCGAACTGTGGGGTCTAATTGCTTAGAGAGATAAGCTACTGGGGCAAAGGATGGGCCATAATATTGGCTTAGGACTCCTAGAGCTTGACTGGACCTCTCATGAATGTATAATGAGAAGGGCTTCGACAAATCAGGAAGATGGAGAGCTGGGGCTTCCACAAGGGCTTGACGGAGCTTAATGAAGGAGTGTCGGGGTGAGGATAATGGTTTTTTAGGGGGGGCTCTTGCTGAGGTCATATAGGGGTCTTGCCAACAGGGAGCAGGGAGAAGTTAGGGATCTACGCTCTAAAATATCTAGCCAGGCTTAGAAAGGAAAGAATTTCTATCTTGGTTTTGGGAACAGGCAGGTCAGAGAGGAGCTATTTTCTGTCTAAGGTAATGGACTTTCTTTGTTGAGATAGAAGAAATCTGAGGTAAGTGACAGGAGGGGAAGAGATTTGAGCTTTGACGGGGGATACTCGGTAACTTCTGGAAGCTAGAAGGTTAAGTAGGGAGGCAGTGTCAAGTTGAGACTGTTCTCACGAGAGACTGCAGAGTAGAAGATTGTCCATGTATTATAATAAGGTGGACTTGGAGTGATCATGATGAAACTGTTTGAGGTCCTGAGCTAGGACCTGTCTAAAAATATGGGGACTATCTCAGAAGCTTTGTGGCAAAACTGTCCAAGTGAGTTATTTAGAATGTCTTGTGTATGGGTCCATCCAGGTGAAGATGAAAAAATCTTGGGAGCAGGGGTCTAGAGGGACAGAAAAATGGGTCTTTGAGATCTAGGACTGAGAAGTGGGATGCTGAGGCTGTATGGATTTGGAACTAAGGGATGGATAGGGACAATGGCTATGTTGATGAGGCGAAGGTCTTGGACAAGGCGGAAAGATCCGTTGGTTTTTTTAACAGCTAATATGGGGGTATTAAATGGGGAGTGAGTGGGTCTGCTTGAATGATGGGTTGGAGGCCTATGAGGGCTGAAGTGGTTAGAGGGTATTGGGCCTGACAGATATACTGAGAGGGGTCACATAATTTGATAGAGGCAGGGGGACATAGGGCCACGGAGGGGCTTGTAATGTCCCAAACTTTGGGATTTACAGGGTGTATGAGGGCAGAACCGGAGCTTTCATTGGGTAGAGGGGGGTCGTCGGCTATAAGGGCCATCAGAAAGGGAGTACTGGGGGCTGTGGGAGTGGATATAGTTATGGAAACGTGGAGGAGGGAAAGGATGTCCCATCTTAGTAAAGGGATGGGACACTGGGGCATAACCAGGAAGGAGTGGGAGAAAGGTATGGGATTGTCTTGGATTGTGCATAAAGGGGGGGGGATTAATGGGAAAATCTGTTTACTTCTTACCCTGACTATAGGAGTAATGGCAGGCATGGTAAGGCCCCGGTATTCTCGCAAGACTGAGAAGGTGGCTCCTGTGTCTAGGAGGAAGGAGATGGGGCGACCGTCTACTGTTAAAGTAACCCTGGGCTCCTATTTGGTGATGGAAATGGTCGGGCGAGAAGCCCCCGGGCCCCATCAGTCTTCTTCTGCCAGCCCCACTACGGCGGGCTTAGGATGGGGGTTGTTCGTCCAGCCTCCCCTTCGGGTGGTTGGGCAATCAGACCCCCAGTGGCCCTTTTTGTGGCATCTGGGGCATGGGGTGGTAGGAGATCTGGGGGAGGGGGGCCCGCCCTTGACCAATGTCCCTCTTTTCTGCACTTGAAACAAGCTCCTGGGGGGAGGGGGCTTGTTTGTAGAGGGGCGCCCAGGTTGTGGTTTTATCAGCTGGGCCAACATCTGGAAATTGGCCTGATCAGTCTTTTGTTTATGGCATTCTTTCTCCTCCTCCCGCTTATGGAAGACTTTAAAGGCCACTGTTAGGATCTCAGTCTGTGGGGTAGCGGGGCCATGTTCTAACTTTTTGAGTTTAGCTTTAATGTCGGGGTAGCCTTGAGCTAGGAAGTATGTCATAAGGACATGTCTTCCTTCAGGTGTTTCTGGGTCCAGGCTGGTATACTATAATAGGGCTTGAGTGAGTCTGTCTAAGAACTCGGAGGGGATTTCATCTCTCTTTTGAATTATGTCTTGGAGCTTTTGAAAATTGACTACTTTACAAGCTGCCCTTTTTTAGACCTGCTATTAAGCAGGAGGCAAAAATATCTCGAGAGCGGAGACTCATGGCGGTGTTATAATTTCAGTGTGGGTCTTGTTCGGGGACAGCAGTGGGGCCAGGGGGATAGGTGGGGTCAGTCCTGTGGGTTTCAGTAGCCTGCATTTGGGCGAAGTCTTAAACTTGTCTACGCTCTTCAGGGAGGAGAGTATTGGCCAGGAGCATGAAAATGTCATGATGTGTGAGGCTGTAAGACTGGAGGGTCTATTGAAACTCCCTGATGTAGGTCATGGGATCAGTGGAAAAGGAACTTAGGCGTTTCTCTAGTTAGGCTAAATCTCTTAAGGAGAAAGGGACGTGAACGCGCACGATGCCTTCGGATCCTGCTACCTCCCGGAGGGGGGCGATAATTTTGGGAGGCTCTCGGGACTGAGTTTGAGGGTGACTGAAGGGTTCTGGCTCAGTCTGTGGGGGAGTGATGCGGTCTAGCCGTGCCTAGTCGAGGAGGTCCTGAAGTGCAGAAGGGGGGCAAAGAAAATAAAGAAAGATAGAATCGGACCCACATGTCGCCAGCTAGCAGCCCAGCTGCTTGCCTCTGCTGCTTTAGTTGGGCTTGAACTCATGACTCTGAGGTTAAGAGTCCCATGCTCTACTGAGCTACAGCAGGGCTCCAGTTAATTGCTTATGGAATGCGTTGTTTTCTATTCCTGCCACGTCGGCAAGTAGGGGAAGGGTATAGCTAGAAGCAGGGGCAATGTTTCTACACATCTTCAAGGTCTCCCTATTTTCAGAGTGAGGAGTCTTGGCAAGATATGTTTTTGTGGACAGATAACTTCTAAGGACTGCACCGGTTGTTCTCTAGCTTGTGCTTTCCCATGCTGCATTCAGACATGGGGGGAGGTGCTTTCCCATTCTCTCTACAAACATGTGAGAAGACAAAGGTGGTCCCTATCAGGGGAGAAACAGGTGATGAGGGCAAAGACGGAGGAGGCCCCTGGGACCTAGTTAAAGGGGGGCTGAAAGGCTCAGGCTTAATCTGCAGGGAATGAAGGTGGAGGAGGTGAGATGGGGGAGGAGATGGTTGGGGAGGAAGGGAGAAGGGCTGTTGTAGGAGAAGAAGGGGAAGGGAGTGAAAGGGAGGGAGGCTTCTGCGGGGGCGGCAGCTTGCAGGCTAGGAGAACTTGGGAGGGGGCGGGGAGAGGAGGAGGTGGAAAGCTTCCATATAGGGAATCTCCTTCCATTTTTTCAGGCGCTGGCAGTAGTTAAAAAGATCGCGAGTGATGTTAGGATCAAGAGTTCCCCCTGCAGGCCATTGGTTTTTATTGTCTAGGGGGTATGTTGGCCAATCTTGAGAGCAATATTTATGGAGAAGTTTTGGTTTTATATCAGGCATCAGGGAGAGGGTAGCCAGATGCTTAAGCAGGCATTCAAGAGGTGAACTTTCAGGGAGGGATGAGGAGGCTCCCATGGCTAAAGGACAGAGAAGGAGACAAACAGGGGAAGACGAACGGAGATCCTCGGACTGGAAGCAGACCACAAGGAGACAAAGGGCGTCCCCGATGATCCTTGGTGGTCTGCGGAAACTCGTATACGAGTCGAAATTTCTTGGGAAGTGTGGGTCGTCACCCAGACTTCCCTAAGGCACAGTGCCAGAGTCACGAGGTACCTAGCGCTAGGCGTTTTCGGCAGACGGAGCAGAAGGAGGGGGGGAAAAGGGAGCGTTCTCATCCACAAAGGAGTCACCTCGTTTATGGCTGTTGGAAGGGGGTGCCTGAGAGTCAGCCCCAGCCGTGAAGGCCTGAGGCAGGGATTTATGACTGTCGGAGGAGGGGCCTGAGCGTCTGCCGCAGCCATGAAGGCCTGAGGCGGGGAGCGTTCCCTCCTCATCCCCGAGGGTCAGGGCCTTGCCTGACGATCACGGTCAATGGCACTGCAATAGCTCGGGGAAGAGTGGCCCACCCCGGGGGGGGGGGGGGGGGGGGGGGAAACTTACCTAAAGGCAAGAGAGGAGTGGTGAGTGTGATGAGCCAGCATGGAAAAAGAGGACGAGGGCAAGCTGCTGCTGGTGTCGGGGGAAGATGGGGCCCAGTTGGGGTGTCCCGTCTCCCGGGTTTCGGCACCAATGAAAGGAAAGGAGCGACACATAGCAGCAATTCACCGGAGAGTTCCGCTTTATTAGGGAAAGTTGCTGGGTTATATAGGAGGGGGCATGAATTGATTGAGGTGTAACCTCTATGGGGCTGGTGGCTGTTGGCTAGGTGCTGGGATTGGGAGGGGGGCGAGAGGTGATTGGGCTTCAGGTGGCGCCGGCGGGAACTGAGGACCCCGAAGAGAAGCCGGAAGTTTGCCATCTTACTGGTGGGGACCCTTCAACCCCTAAGCTTTTTTTCATGTTCTCAAAAATCCTTACCTGCTTATAAAACCCCTAGACAATGCACCACCCTGGACTCTTTTGTCCCCTCCTGGCATGAGGCGGGAGCTCTGTCCTTTCACTTTATCTCTAAATATCTCCTATCTTGAGTGTTTGTGGAGCTCATTCTTCTGCTTCATGAACAAGAACCCCGGCATCAAAACTGTGATTGGTTTTGAATGTCAGACCAAAGAATTTTAGGGCCATCTGAGAGTATTTTGCCTTATTTCAATTAGTTTTATTTGTTTTGTACAGGGGAATGTGATCAAAGTAATAATTTACTATTGTCATTTTTATTACTATTACTATGTCAATGCCCTCCAGCCAAAGATAACCAGGAATACACTTATAGCTGGAAAGTCGGGTTTCTTGCTGCAACCAGGAAGCGCACACACATGAGGGACCTTGGAAGATCTCAATAAAGGGGCGTTTTATAATATCATATAAAATGCAAACATCCTTTCATGCTTCAAGTTTGTCATGTCATTTTGTTGACAAGATACAACAGCCTTTCATGATAAAAACCCTCAACAAATTAGTTATAGCAGGAACTACCTGTGGGTAAAATTGAAACATTTCCAGAATATCTCACCTGGCTTTGGTACATCTGCATATCAACAGGCATTCAGAGGTGGAAGGAAATATGGCCTTAGTGCATTTGCATCTTTCCTCAGGGGTGGAGAAGTTCATCTCCATATCAGCGGGTAATTCCCTGGGTAACCGAGGGCTTATCTGTACGTGAGAGGTTAAGGGGAGGGGGCTGGCTTGCTTGCTTGCTGGCTTCTTCCAGACTAACAATACCTCAACATAGTAAAGGCCGTTTATGACAAACCCACAGCCAAAATACTCAATGGTGAAAGGTTGAAAGCTTTCACAAAGACAAGGATGCCCACTATCGCCAGTCTTACTCAGTATAGCACTGGTAGTCCTAGCAAGAACAATCAGACAGACAAGATAAAGAAATAAAAGACATCCAAATCAGAAAAGAAGTAAAATAGTCTATTTGCAGGTTATGTGATCTTAAACAGAGAAAATCCTAAAGACTCAATCAAAAACCTGTTGGAACTAATCAATGAATTCAGTAAAGTTGCAGAATATAAAATTAATATACAGAAATCAGCTGTGTTTGTATACACTGATATGACATATCTGAAAAAGAAATAATGGAAATAATCCCATTCATGATTGCATCAGAAACATTAAAATACTTAAGAATAAACTTAACCAAGCAAATAAAAGATGTTTACAATGAAAACATGACCTTGATGAAAGAAATTGAAGAAGACATGAACAAATGAAAAGAGATACTGTGTTTGTAGGTCAGAAGAATTAATATTGTCAAAATATCCATATACCCAAAACCATACATAGATTCAGTTCAATCCCTATCCAAATTCCAACAACATCTTTCACAGGAATAGGGAAAAAAAAGTCCTGAAATGTCTATGGAACCGCAAACGATCCCAAATAGTCAAAGCAATCCTGAGAAAGAAGAACAAAGCTGAAGGCATCACACTTCCTGATTTCAAACTATTCTACAAAGCCATAGTAATCAAAACAGTATGATACAGACATAAAAATATACACATAAACCAAGAGAACAGAATAGAGGGTCTGAAATAAATTCCCACGTATATAGCAACTTGTATTTGACAAAAAAGCCAAGAATACCCAATGGAGAAAAGATGGTCTCTACAATAAATGGTGTTGGAAAAATTGGATAACCACAAACAGAAAAATGAAATTAGACCACACCACTCAGAAAAATTAACTCAAAATGGATTAAAGACTTAAACATAAGACATGAAACCATAAAACTCCTACAAGAAAAAAAAGGGCAAAAACTTGACACAGTTCTTGACAACAATTTTTTTATATGATACCAAAAGCACAAAAACAAAAGAGAAAATCAATCAGTAGGACTATATCAGACTAAAAGCTTCTGTGCATAGAAAAGAAATCATCAACAAAATGAAAATGCCACCAATGAAAAAGGAGAATATATTTGAACCATATATTGGCTAAGGGGTCAAAATATATAAAGAACTCATATAACTCAATACCAACAACAATCCAATTTAAAAATGGGCAGAGTACTGAATAGACATTTATCCAAACGAAACTTCCAAATGGCAAACAGGTACATGAAAAGATGTTGATTACCAATCATCAGGGAAATGGGAATCAAAACCCAATAAGCTATCACCTCACACCTGTTAGAATAGCTATCATGAAGAAGACAAGAGATAACAAGTGAGGAACAAGTGTTGGTGAGAATGTAGAGAAAAGGGAAACCTTGTGCACTGTTGGTGGGAACGTAAATTGGTACAGCCACAAAAAATATGGAGGTTCCTCAAAAAATTAGAAATAGAATTATCATATGATTCAGCAATCCCACTTCTGGTTATTTATCCAAAGGAATTGTAAACAGTATGGAAAAGATACCTGCACTCCCATGTTTATTGCAATATTATTCACAATAACCAAGTTCAGGAGAGGACTTAAGTGTCTGTCAATGGATGAATGGATAAAGAAAATGTAGTGTATATATATGCAATGGAATATTATTCAGCTATGGGAAAGAAGGAAATCCTGCCATTTTCAACTATATAGGTGGCCCTGCCAGGCATTATGCCAAATGAGATAAGTTGGACAAAGAAGGCAAATATTGTGTGATCTCTCTTATATAGAATCTAAAAAAGCTGAATTCTTAGAAATAGTGAATAGAATGGTGGTTACCAGGGGCCGGGGCAGGGGGTACGAAATTTGGAAGACATGAGTGAAAGGGTACAAAACTTGCTTGTAGAAGACAAATAAGCTCTGGAGATCTAATGCATAGCAGTGTGATTGTAGTAAAAAATACTGTATCATATACTTTAGACTTTCTCAGAGACTATATCTTAAATGTCCTCACCACAAAAAAGAAATGATAATTATGTGACATGATGGAGGTGCTAGCTCATGCTATTGTGGTCATAATAGTACAATATATAAATGCATCAAATCAACATATTGCACATCTTAAATTTATACAATTGTCAGTAATTGGAGGAAAGAGCAAGGAGCTGCTTGTTGATGGCGGAGAAGAAGAACAAGTCTATACATACCAAAGAATACTCCTGTTTTGGGAAAACTAGAGGGCAAGGCCACAAAAACTGAGACAAGTACACCAAGATTTGAAATGCAGATGCTAGCATTTACATCAAGAGGCCCTTAAAGTTGGTTCTCTACTGAAAGACTGATGTGTAGGCCAAACAGATGTTTATTTTCAAAATATTGTAGGCAACCCATTAGCTTAAAGGAGTTTGAAAGGAGCCTCTAATGGGTACAGACAATGGAGTCTCTTAAGATGTAAACAACTGTATCACTTGCAGTATGAATTATTCAGGATAGTGTTAGTATTAGAAGACGATGAAACAGTTTAGGTAGGCTCCAGGAAAGGAAGGCCCTGAGTTGGGGACTGTAAAACATAAACTGGGGCTAGGATTCTACCAGGATCTGAGGAACTCAGGGCGAGAACGTGAAAAAGAGCTATCAGGTGTAAGGGGCAGTAGGGCTAGAATTCCAGAGACAGGTAGTCAGAGATAATTTTCACTTGGCCAATGGCTCTGTGTTGATTTGGTTGTTGATTTGAAGAGGCAGCATTGCAGCCAGATGTGTACACATCTAAGGTAGGCTAATGATTTAAAAGAACCACAAGGGAAAAATCACCAAGATGTTGCTGAGGTCCCAAAGAGATTTGGGCTCAAGTTGCAGGATTCTGAACACAACACTCCAACCATTGGGTCCTTACATAAGAAACGATCTTCTGCAATTCTTATGTACATTCCTGCGTCAGGCCGATACACTTTGAAGAGGCTTTGTAAGAATGGAAATAGGTTAGCATAAGCGTAGCCATCTTAAGGGCCTAGAAGCCATTTTCTGAGTATGTGACTTAGAAAGAAAAACTGGAACTGGGTAAGGCCTTGAAAAACAAGCTAATCATGAACACCGGGTGGTGGGCAGCTGTGAACCTTGGTCAGCTAACCTTGGTCAGCTAATCTTACATACCAAGCTTATCGTGCAGAAGCTCCCTAACAACTGAAGAGTGGTCTTATCTTGCTCTCGCTTAACCCCGGGATGTATGACTAGCAAAAATAATGTGCAGCTGTGGAAAATTACTATGAGTTAAGTGTTTTGAAAATGCTATATAAACCCTTGGCTTTGAGTGCTCGGGGTCCTTGTTGAAACCCGCTGCGTCGGGCTGACACTTGGACCCCAGCTAGCTGGTTCCTGAATAAAGTCCTCTTGCTTGTTGCATCAAGAGACGTCTTCCGTGAGTGAATTGGGGTGGCGTTCTCATTTAGGCAGATTCAACAGATTCAGAGAATGAAAGATTTGCGGGATGGTCTTCTGGTACATGAACCATTAAGACCCTGAGCACACAACTAGTAAGATCTGACCGACTTTGGGAACCCAGGCAAGAGTATATGTCAAGAAAAAGAGTAAATATTCTACAAGGACACACAGGTGATATAAACAGGATACTTTTCATAAGTCCAAGTACAGAGTAAGGAATTACATGATGCTCCTCTGGAAGAGAAGGCGGGAGAGAGAAGATCGTGCCCATAGACCAGGATCACTAGCTATTTGAGAGAAGCACATGAATAGGTCAGGAAAACCAAACAAGGTCCCATGGAGATTTAAACTCAGATCACTAGATCCAAAGTCCAGAATGCTAACCATTACACACACCATGGTGCCACACCGTGAAAGGGTTTTGGAGTATGTATGAATATTCTTTCAGAATTTGTCTTTAGTATTCTGTGGACCATAGTTTTAATTTTTCAAATATTAATAGAAAGTCAGCTGTATCTCAGACACCAGACATTCCAAAATAAATGCAACGACCTACTCACGCACACTACAGAGTATCCAGTTCCTGTTAGAAACTGATGGAACCCTAACACAGAGCTGAGGTCCAGAATTTGAAACGAATACTTAGGTTATCCAGGCAGGAATCTGACGGTACAGTGGAATTCCAGAAGAAAGCTTAGTGGATGCTGTTTGGCAGTACAGTGTCTAGTTGCTGAAGGGGATAGGGTGCGTAAATGCTTAGGTGTTTAGCATTTGCTCACGAAACTCCGGTTAGAAGGGTAATTTAAGAAAAGTACGAGAGAAAGTATCAAAGACAAACACAGGTCCCACCGAGATTTGAACTCGGATCGCTGGATTCAAAGTCCAGAGTGCTAACCATTACACCATGGGGCCAACTACAGGAGCCCTTTTGGCCCTTCTCCAGTAAGGGGTGTGTACTGTGTCCTATGTGCTTGGTTTGAATAATTTGTATTTAAGAAGAATGAAGGCCCTGAATCCAAGAAGGCAACAAAATCGTTCCTAGCGGAAAGTCAAACCGAGCTCATCTTCCCTTGAAATTTTCCACAGGACCCATGGAGGGTTTGAATATCAGTACTCCATGCAAAATCAAAACTATTTATTGAATTGCTAACGTGGACCATGGACTTTTGTTTATCTGTGGGTTTATAAAGGAAAGTGTCAACATCTAAAACTCTCTTAGGACAGGTATGAATACAGAAAACTCAAGAAGAAAAAGTTAAATATAAAATGGAAATTTACTGGTAATTTCGGGGATTAAGAAAATTATTTTTACCTTTTTAAGTATTTTTGCTTCTTTTTGCTTATCCCCACTTCCTAATGGATCAATTCCAAGTATAATAAAATATTATTGTTGTTATATTTTGTCTAATTTATATTGCATATACAATATATGTGTATGTACCAGAAAGAGTTTCCTCAAGTGAAACAGTTTAAAAAAAAATAAGAGTCAACATCTGAAAATAATTTTAAAAACTCTGTAACTGGTACTTCCTTTCTACGATTCTGGCCTCCGAAGTGGAATAATAAAAGGGATTCAGAAGGAGGAAGGACTGGAAATTTATGTTGGCGGTATTGATTCTAAAACATCAGATATACTCAGAATAATGCACTGGATGTATCTAAATCTTGGAGGAACATCAAGCGGAAGAAGTTAGAGGCAGGTAAGGATTCGGAAGTCAGACCTGAGATGGATTTTAGATAAGGAAATCGCAATTCAAAAAGAATTACAGAGAATTATGAATTCTTTAAAATAGCTTCCGTAATCTCTCAGAAATCGCTAGTTTCCCAAACTATTTCCAAAGACTTTCTACGTCAACTATTACAGTAGAGGAGCAGTACTACCCAGTTTCCACTTTTATGGAGAAAGATAATAGCCAGTAGAACTGCGTTTTAAGTTGTTCTGTGTGTTTTACAAGTTTATCACATTGGCCCAGCAGGTGGCTGTAGAGAGAAAGAAAAGAGAACTCCGTAGTCGGCAGGATTCGAACCTGCGCAGGGACACCCCAATGGATTTCAAGTCCATCGCCTTAACCACTCGGCCACGACTACACGACGGCCAGCCTCTGCTCCATGTATTTTAATGAGGAATACTACCATTATAACAAACTGAAATTTGTTGATTTTGATGACTTGTGCAGTGCCTGTCACGGTGGTAAAAAAAGGTCAGGGTTTTGAAGATCAAAATGATGGTTTCAGAAGTTATTACACATTATAACACTTATCTAACGTACAAGATACCTTATGACGGTCACATTCCAATCCCTGAAAGGTACAGTGGTCCCTTTTAAATTACAGATCCGCCAAATGTAATAAATAATTAGCTTATTGCTAAGTTAAAAACTGGAAAGAAATTCTTTCAACGAAGTACACTGGGGATTCTTCATGCAACCAAAACTGGTCCATAAATCCCAATCAGCGATAAAGAAATCCCTTCCTCCTAAAAGCTGATTTTGAACTAATACAGACTGCTCACATAGCAAAGAGTAGTTTCAAGCCATCGACCTCTGTGTCAGGGGCCCAGAGATTCTGCTGCGCCACTGTTCTTCTTTGTTAGAAAGGTTTTCAATTAGGTATTAAATGTGGTAAATTTTGGCACTTTGGTACTTGAAAGAGTTACAGGTTATTTTAGGAGTTCCTTCTAAGAATATAATACGTACACTTATGTCCGTAACTACACTCCACCTCCAAATACTATCTGCTTAGATTCCCTGTCATCAAGACAACCAATCAGCTGAGGTCAAAGTTTCCTTGAAAGGACAGGATGACGTTTCAGGTTGCTGGGAAACCAAACGCATGGTAACGCATAATTTCTAAGCGTGAAAATGCAAAAGGAGGGTTAACTTTGGCCTTTCTCAGCCATATCCGGATACGAGGTGCACAGTTACTTTAGTTTCTACTCTTCGTTTTTCAATGTCCCACCGCCTGAGGAGTAAAAACAGAAGTTGAAACTTGTCTTGAGTAGGATTATGAATTTAGGCCTCCCGCATAACTGCGAAAAGCCCTACCACCAAACCACCAATAACCACTACAGGTAATCATCTTTATTTATCTTTATAGCTATAATTATTTTGTCCTTAACCAGTAAAATAGCAAAAAAACATGTTTTTTTCCTTAGGATTTTCTTAAATCTAATTAAAGAAAAAACTATAAACATTCTGCGAAAACCGTGATTTAGAGGGAAGCTGAAATTGACTATGGGATCTGTGGAGCCTTTTGAAGGTGATAAACACTATAAATAGCCAACATAGAAAAATGTCTTTCTCCACCCTCCCAAACTTAAATTTTTAATAAAAACAAATTCCTGAAAATCTCTCGTTTACGATGCAAGCCAATTTAGCTAATTTCTATATCGAAGCGCTCAATTTAGGTTTGAAACACCAAGTTACCACATTTTAGAAAAAAGGCCTACTGTTATTCTATGTGGAGACCCAAGTTTTGTTAGGAGAGTATTGTCATCATAGGAGGGAATAATAAAATGGTGAAAGTAAGAATTCTCCCGAATCCTAGTCCTTACACATATACCCATTACTAGCCTCTGGAGAGAATATGACCACCAGTTGCTGAGGTCGCTGTGGCACTTAGGAACCAAAATCCAAAAGGGGCCTGGAAATGAATAGGAGTTATAGCCCCTGTTTTTGAGGACTTTTCAGTTGGTAAAGAAAAAGTCAACACAGAGAAAACCATTGACGATCAGTGAAAACTGACTCTACTGAAATGAGTCTTGAATTTGTTTTTCAGGGAGATAACGGACTCTGATAGTCCAGATTATAAAGCATGTGAAAGCCAGGTTTTTTACATACCTCTCTCTCATTCTAGTCTGTATCTTTTCACTTAGAATAGAGAAGTTGCAGCATTTGGCAGCTAAGATTAGGATGCTTTTGAAGGCAAGGAATGGCAGGAAGCTATAACAGTGAAGTAAAAGTCTAGTAAGGTTGATCTTAAAGGAAGAATTTGGTCCATAAATTAGGTCTCTCCCACTACTAGCAACAGAATAATACAAAACTGGACAGTGTGAATGGTATAAGTGAAGTAGGTCAAGTTACATAATTTGTTAATTCTTGTTTACTCATATGTAAATGTAGTCTAGGGTAGTTGACTTACATTCCTCTAGGGGCTATAAAGGTAAATTAAATGATCCCTATTAAAGCCACTAGAAAAGTAGTGTAAAACACCATGTAAATATTGGCTGCGGATTTTTACTTCATATAACTTTCAAATGAACCACTGAAAGTCAGAAATCTTATTTCTATTTTAAGCAGAAATCTTCAGTATTGTGCCCATAGTTGGTGTTCGTTAGTTGTACTGAATTGATTGCAGAGTGTAGGCTATTCTAGAATATCCAAAATATGTTCTTTGTGTGTGAGATAAAACTATCTTTACAGTGCACACTCTGCTTCCTCAGATTTTATTTACCATTTGTTAAATGCTGCCACCTCAAAATAACACCAAAAACCTTGTGGAAGGAACAAAGCTGAGTTTATTGGACAAGAGAGAACATAATTCCAGGTGTTTAACTAGTGTCTCAGAGAAGATAGGGCAAAGGTGAGCTATTTACTGAAATCCTTGCAATCTGAACTTTGGTCAGTCTTTCAAAGTGGGAACTTCATTAGGATTGGATAAGAATCATGATATATTTTAGGATTGGTAGACACAACTGGAAGATGATTTTGAGATAAAATGTTGCATTCATTATCTATTGCTGCGTAACAGATTTTCCTAAAAGTTAGTGACTTAGAAGAACAAACATTTACTATCACACAGTTTCTATAGGTCTGAAATTCAGGAGTGGCTTATCTGAGTGGGAGGTTGTCTTGTCTCTTATGAGATTGCAGACAAGATGTGGACAGAAGCTGTAGTCATCTGCCTATTTGGAGCTGGAGAATTCTCTTCCCTCTTTTGTTTTTTAAGTAGATGTTCTATCAATTTTCTTTTCTGTATTCCTTAAAAACAAAACAAAATCACAAGTTTCATACCAATGCTTTAAAATACTTTATATCAAACAAAGCCAAATCTCACTCATGCTGCAAGTTGGTCTATATTCTCCTTGTTTCTGTTTGCCAGATGGTATTCAATAATTTCTGCAGAGATTCATCTTCAGTGCATTACATACAAGGGGTAAAAGCTGGCCAGCAACATTATGAAAATAATGTGAGCTATAGCAAAGAGGCCCATTCCCAGGTCAAGCCCCATGCCGTAATCACAGTTGTCATTAGCAAAATGCAGAAGCTCACTGTTTCCTGAATGGGAGCAAAAGTTTTGCAAACTTGGCGTCTTGCAAACTGTCTTGAGGTTGGCACCTGTTTCAAGGAGCTCTCCGTATCCAACATCATTTTCCTCTTCTGGGACTATCAGGCCTGCACCATGAAAGGACTGTCATAGCCTTCTTAACCCTCTGTTTCATTCTCATGGTCCTGTTTTCCAGTATGTTCCCCAGTTATCTGGCTGCTTCTGTGACTCTTTCATTTCTATTTTCTAAAAGACTTTTTTATGTTTATCTGTCACTTAAAATTTTTTCATAAAAAATAATTTGACTGCAGCTAACATCTCCATTTCGAACAATTATACAATTTTTCTTTGCTTTCTTTGAATCAACATATACAGAAAGTTCATCAGAAGAATTCCTGAAATACCCCTCATGTACTGAGTTTCATTATCCTCCATAATAATGGCATGGAACTGAGGAGAATCATAGTAATATCTGTAAAATTAAAGTTAAAGTTAAAATTCATATTTGCTGATTTTTTTCTTCATTCTATGTTTCTTTAACTTTAGTTAAAGTTAAAATTCAGGTTTGCTTATTTTTCCTTCATTTTATGTTTTTCAAGAAAGATATCATAAAGACTCATTAATCAAAGTCCAAGGCTTGCAAAAAGTGAATCAGCTGGTTTTTCAGGATCAAGAAGTGACAGAAACCTTCAAGCAGATAAAATTTATGATTTCCTATTTCTTTTTGAAAGTCACTGGAGACTCAGCTTCACAGAATTTACTCTTCTTCACATCAACTGTTTTTTCACATTGCTGCCCATCCCTACACCACCTGCACTCCTCCTGCTAACAGACCTTTATGCAACTGCTAGAGAATTCTCTCCTAAAGTCACTCATTTGGCTGTTGGATGAGAACTTCAGTTTTTTCAGCACATAGGCCTCTCTATATGTGAGTGTTCTCCTGACGTGGCAGCTGGTTTCCATCAGATCACATGGTCCAAGAGAGAAATCTAGGAGATATGCAGCCTCTTAGGACCTAGTATGACACAGCCAACTTCCACTTTTTTCTATTCACTCAAAGCAAGTCACTAAGTCCAGCCCACACTCAAGGAAGGAAAATTAATCTCCTTAAAGGGAGCCTATTTGTGGACATTTTTTTGAAACCACCCCAAGAGTTGAAAGAGTACAGCATGTAAATTAGTAAACTGTCATTTGAAACCTTCTACTGAGAAGTTGATGAATTTCTCAAGAAATTCCTGGAATAAACAATAAAGTTCTTGGAATAAACAAAGTTATTTCCAACTTCTTCCTGAGCAAGATTCCCCTTCTAGGACTTGAGACAATTAAAGATGGTGGCACGAGAGGTTAGACAGAGGCTTCCTCTTAAAACTGCATATAATATGAAAACATAATTAATACAATGAATCCTGAAAGAGCAACAGGAAAGAGGACTGCACCAGACTGCATACATCTGGAGAAAAGAGTAGACCTCACAGAACAGGGTAACTTACCAAAGCTGTGGCCCGGTGGGACCCGAGCCCCTCCCCCACCCCAGCTCACTGGCAGGAGGAAGAGAAACAGAGCAGAGAAGGAGTGGAGGCCTGGGACTGCTGAATACCTAACTCTGGAGATCTGCTCTAGGAGCACAAACCTACATTTCATGATTTTTGCATGGTATTCTCATGATTAGGGGGTTGGAAAGCTAAGACAGGCAGAATCCTGGAGACACTGAGATTCCAGCCACTTGTGGAAAGCAGGGATCCATATCCAGCTGCTCTGGGACAAAAGAAAGGTGAGCAATGTGAGAGACTTTCTAACAAGGAAGCCCTTAGCAAGAGAGCTGCTAAAGGGGCAAGGATTACACAGAGCTCACTGCTCAGGAGAAAGGATAGGTAGAAAAAATTGTCCAGGTACACTCTGCTCAGCAGGTTGGTGATTTGATGATCTTCAGGCGCTCCAGCTCCCTGGCTGGCTACACAGCTCCAAGGACCCCCTCCGTGATATGCAGCCTACTGCACCTTTCTCCTGGCCAGCCCCACCTGGCTCACAAACCGGCAAACCCTACCCTGGAGTTAGGCCAGCCAGAGGGAAGATCTGTCCAGAGCAACTATAAACGCAAAGCATAGAGGCTTATACCTGTGTGCTTGGCACACTGGTTCAGGAAGTGGAGACAGGAGTAGTAGTGAGTAAGCAGAAAACAGCTCTTTCTTCCCCCCCAGGCAACAATACCACTCCACTACAACCCCCGGCATTGCTTCAGGGCTGAGCAGCCCCAGAGAGTAGAGCTTCTGGACACTAGAGGGCGCCATAGACAAATATGAAACACCAAAGGAACCTGGTTCAAAGTAAAATTATTACTACAACTTCTGAGAAAGATTTAAATGACATCCACCTGAAGAATCTTATTTTTAACCTGAAAGAGAGTTCAAAATAAAAATCATTAACATGCTCATGGAGGTATGGAAAGATATTCAAGAACTCAGGAATGAGTTCCGGTTAGAGATCCAATCACTGAAGAGCACAATGGAGGGTATTAAAATCAGATTAGATATGGTGGAGGAAACAATAAATGAAATAGAAACTAGAGAAGAGAAATACAAAGAAGCTGAGGCACAGAGAGAAAAAAGGATCTCTAAGTATGAAAGAGTATTGAGAGAACTGTGTGACCAATCCAAATGGAACAATATTCGCATTATAGGGATATCAGATGAAGAAGAAAGAGAAAAAGGGATAGAAAGTGTGGGAGAATATATTTGTAACTGACATATCCAACAAGGGGTTAACATCCAAAATGTATAAAGAACTTATATGCCTCAACACCCAAAAAGCAAATAATCTGATTAACAAATGGGCAGAGGATATGAAGACACAGTTCTCCAGAGAGGAAATTCAGATGGCCAACAGACACATGAAAAGATGCTCCACATCACTAATCATCAGGGAAATGTAAATTAAAACCACAATGAGATATCACCTCACACCAGTTAGGATGGCCAGCATCAAAAAGACTAAGAACAACAAATGCTGGTGAGGATGTGGAGAAGGGGGAAACACTGCTGGTAGGAATGTTAATTAGTTCAACCATTGTGGAAAGCAATGTGGAAGTTCCTCAAAAAACTATAAATAGAAATACCAATTGACCTTGGAATCCCCCTCCTTGGAATTTACCCAAAGAATACAACTTCTCAGATTCAAAAAGACATATGCACCCCTATGTTTATTGCAGCACTTTTTACAATAACCAAGATATGGAAGCAACCTAAGTGTCCATCAGTAGAATGGATAAAGATGATGTGGTACACAATGGAATACTATTCAGCCATAAGAAAGAAACAAATCCTACCATTTTCAACAACATGGATAGAGCTGGAGGAGATTATGCTCAGTGAAATAAGCCAGGTGGAGAAAGACAAGTGCCAAATTATTTCCCTCATTTGTGGAGTATAACAACAAAGCAAAACTGAAGGAACAAAATAGCAGCAGACTCACAGACTCCAAGAAGGAACTAGTGGTTACCAAAGAGGAGGGATGTGGGAGGGTGAACAGAGAGGGAGGGAGAAGGGGATGGAGGGATATTATGCTTAGTACACATTGTGTTGGGGGTCATGGGGAAAACAGTGTGGCACAGAGAAGGCATATAGTGAATATGTGGCATCTTACTGCACTGATAAACAGTGACTGCATTGGGGTATGGGTGGGGACTTGATAATATGGCTAAATGTAGTAACCACATTGTTTTTTCATGTGAAACCTTCATAAGAGTATATATCAATAATACCTTAATAAAAATTTTTTTAAAAAAGATTCCCCTTCTACTAGGAATTAAAGCTTACTTCCTAGTATCTTGAATTTTTAAAGAAAGTTTAGGTTGATATTTTATGGAAATGATATATTGGGTTCTATATTGAAACAGAGGAGAATATAACATTTCCTTACCAAATGTTGGAGTCAATAAATATGGTTATAATATATCAATATCAGTACATCAGGCATTGTGATTAGAAGATATACACACAGGGGGAGGGGGTGGGGAATGAGACCCAAATGCTCGACTCAAAAATAAATCTAGTGAAAAGAGAAATGTACATACAGAAAATCTAAAATTGGGAAATCCAAGTTTAAGTGAGAATAAAAATGGCATTTATAGAAGTCAGTCAACCAGACATGATTACTGCCTTGTGATCACCTATTATAGGGCTTGGCCTTCAGCTTTCTTAGTAGAGCAAACTCAATGAAATTATCACATGAAGGATATTAGGCTGTAGGAACTAGTGATTCTCACTAGTAGGACTCACAGGAGCCTGATGTTATAAATCAGAATACAAGTTATTAACATAGAAGGTCATTTATAACTTTTAAAGACTATAATACTCATAGCCACAGATCAGGTCACCTCATTTGTAGTTGACTTAGTGAAGAAAAAGAAGCCTGCAACATACCATTGACAATGACTCCCTCTTTGCTAAACTTTAACTAGGTTCCTCTGACTTCTCTTCTCTGTCAGGGTTTGACCTTGCCTACTGAGTCCAGTTTTAGCAAGAATCCTGCTAAACCAGTTTATTAAAAATTTCCACCCTCCCCAACCCTTCATATCTAATAAGTTCCTTTTTGTAATTTTCCATCCACTGACCCTTTCACACTGCCCACTTGCAATAAATCTCTAGCTGTCCTTGCTATTATTTGGAATTGAGTTCAGTTGTATACTGAAATTTTTATCCCTGATTGTCATAGCTCAAACAAAATATGTCTTACCATTGTTTTCAAGCATCCAGGGCAATGTTTCTTTAACACAATCAAAGTAAAATAAGTAAGTGAACTTGTTATTGGACCTCAGCCAGGTTCTTCAGTTCCTATGCCATAGAAATGAACTGAACTCCCAGCAGAAAATTAAGCAGATAAAGTTGTTGATTTTTTGTTATTTGAATTGCATTATTTTTATTTTTATTTTGGTATCATTAATGTACAATTACACGAAAAACATTATGGTTACTAGACTCCCCCTATTATCTAGTCCCCACAACATACCGCATTACAGTCACTGTCCATCAGAATAGTAAGATGCTATAGAATCATTACTTGTCTTCTCTGTGTTATACTGCCTTTCCCATGTATCCACCTACCCCTGCCATGCTACATTATGTGTGCTAATAGCAATGCCCCTCTTTCCCCTTATCCCTCCCTTTCCACCCATCCTCCCCAGTCCCTTTCCCTTTGGTAATTGTTACTCCATTATTGGGTTCTGTGAGTCTGCTGGTATTTTGTTCCTTCAGTTTTTACTTCGTTCTTGCACTCCACAGATGAGTGAAATCATTTGATACTTGTCTTTCTCTGCCTGGCTTATTTCACTGAGCATAATACCCTCTAGCTCCATCCATGTTCTTGCAAATGGTAGGATTTGTTTTCTTCTTATGGCTGAATAATATTCCATTGTGTATATGTACCACATCTTTATCCATTCATCTACTTATGGACACTTAGGTTGCTTCCATTTCTTAGCTATTGTAAAAAGTGCTGTGTAAAACATAGGGGTGAATACGTCCTTTTCAAACTGGGCTGCTGCATTCTTAAGATAAATTCCTGGCAGTGGAATTCCTGGGTCAAATGCTATTTGTATTTTGAGTTTTTTGAGGAACCTCCATACTGCTTTCCACAATGGTTGAACTAATTTACATTCCCACCAGCATTGTAGGAGAGTTCTCCTTTCTTCACATCCTCACCAACATTTGCCGTTGTCTTTCTCTTGGATCTTGGCCATCCTAACTGGTGTGAGGTGATATCTCATTGTGGTTTTGATTTTAATTTCTCTGATGATTAGTGATGTGCACCATCTTTTCAAATGTACCTGTTGGCCATCTGAAGTTCTTCTTTGGAGAAGTGTCTGTTCAGGTCCTCTGCCCATTTTTTAATTGGCTTATTTGCTTTATGTTTGTTAAGGTGGGTGAGCTCTTTATATAATTTGAATGTCAATCCCTTATCAGATATGTCATATATGAATATATTCTCCCATACTGTAGGATGTCTTTTTGTTCTACTGATGGTGTCCTTTACTGTACATAAGCTTTTTAGTTTGATATAGTTCCACTTGTTCATTTTTGCTTTTGTTTCCTTTACCAGGGAGATATGCTCATGAATAAGTTGCTCATGTTTATGTCCAAGAGATTTTTCCCTATGTTTTTTTCTAAGAGTTTTATGGTTTCATGACTTACATTCAGGTCTTTGATCCATTATGAGTTTACTTTTGTATATGGGGTTAGACAATAATCCAGTTTCATTCTCTTACATGTAGCTGTACAGTTTTGCCAACACAAGTTGTTGAAGAGGCTGTCATTTCTCCATTGTATATCCATGACTCCTTTATCATATATTAATTGACCATATATACTTGGGTTTATATCAGGGCTCTCTAGTCTGTTCCATTGGTCTATGGGTCTGTTCTTGTGCCAGTACCACATTGTCTTGATTACTGTGGTTTTGTAGTAGAGCTTGAAGTCGGGGAGCATAATTCACCCCACTTCATTCTTCCTACTCAGGATTGCTTTGGCTGTTTGGGGTCTTTTGTGGTTCCATATGAATTTTAGAATGATTTCCTCTAGTTCATTGAAGAATGCTGTTGGTATTTTGATAGGGATTGCATTGAATCTGTAGACCGCTTTAGGCAGGATGGCCATTTTGACAATATTAATTCTTCCTATCCATGAGCATGGGATGTGTTTCCATTTATTGGCTTCTTCTTTAATCTCTCTCATGAGTGTCTTGTAGTTTTCAGAGTATAGGACTTTCACTTCCTTGGTTAGGTTTATTTCTAGGCATTTTATTCTTTTGATGCAATTGTTAATGGAATTGTTTTCCTGATTTCTCTTTCTGCTAGTTCATTATTAGTGCACAGGAATACAACAGATTTCTGTGTATTAATTTTGTATCCCTCAACTTTCCTGAATTCAGATTATAGATCTAGTACTTTTGGAATGGATTCTTTAGGGTTGTTTTTTTATGTACAATATCATGTCATCTACAAACAGGGACAGTTTAACTTCTTCCTTGTCAATCTGGATGCCTTTTATTTCTTTGTGTTGTCTGATTGCCTTGGCTGGGACCTCCTAGAACTATGTTGAATAAAAGTGGGGAGAGTGCGCATCCTTGTCTTGTTCCCAATCTTAAAACAAAAGCTTTCAGCTTCTTGCTGTTAAGTATAATGTTGGCTGTGGGTTTGTCATATATTGCCATTATTATTTTGAGGTACTTGCCCTCTATATCCATTTTGTTGAGAGTTTTTCTCATGAATGGATATTGAATTTTGTTGAATGCTTTTTCAGTATCTATGGAGATTATCATGTGGTTTTTGTCCTTTTTGTTGATGTAGTGGATGATGTTGATGGATTTTTTAATGTTGTACCACCCTTGCATTCCTGGAATAAATCCTACTTGATCATGATGGATGATCTTTTTGATGTACTTTTGAATTCAGTTTGCTAATATTTTGTTGAGTATTTTTGCATCTATGTTCATCAGGGATATTGGTCTGTAATATTTTCTTTTTGTGGTGTCTTTGCCTGGTTTTGGTATTAGAGTGATGTTGGCCTCATAGAATGAGTTTGGGAGAATTCTCTCCTCTTCTACTTTTTGGAAAACTTTAAGGAAGATGGTTATTAGGTCTTCACTAAATGTTTGATAAAATTGAGCAGTGAAATCATCTGGTTCAGGAATTTTGTTCTTAGGTAGTTTTTTTATTACTAATTCAATTTCTTTGCTGGCAATTGGTCTATTCAAATTTTCTATTTCATTCTGGGTTAGCCTTGGAAGGTTGTATTTTTCAAGAAAGCTGTCCATTTCTTCTAGGTTATCTAGTTTGTTAGCATATAATTTTTACTAGTATTCTCTCATAATTCTTTGTATTTCTATGGTGTCCATAGTGACTTTTCCTTTCTCATTTCTGATTCTGTTTATGTGTATAGACTCTCTTTTTTTCTTGATAAGCTTGGCTAGGGGTTTATCTATTTTGTTTATATTCTCGAAGAACCACCTCCTGCTTTCATTGATTCTGTCTAGTGTTTTATTCTTCTCAATTTTATTTATTTCTACTCGAATCTTTATTATGTCCCTCCTTCTACTGATTTTGGACCTCATTTGTTGTTCCTTTTCTAGTTTCATTAATTGTGACTTTAGACTGTTCATTTCGGATTGTTCTTCTTTCCTGAGGTAGGCCTGTATTGCAGTATATTTCCCTCTTAATACGGCCTTTGCTGAGTCCCACAGATTTTGCAGTGTTGTATTGTTGTCATTTGTCTCCATATATTGCTTGATCTCTGTTTGTATTCAGTCATTTATCCATTGATTACTTAGGAGCATGTTATTAAGCCTCCATGTGTTTATGTAATTTATGTCTAATTTCTTTGTGTAATTTATTTTTAGTGTCATACCTTTTTGAATTTACTGAGGTTCTTTTTGTGGCCTACTCTATGATCTATTCTTAAAAATGTTCCATGTGCACTTGAGAAGAATGTGTATCCTGCTGCTTTTGGATGGAGTGTTCTGTAGGTGTCTGTTAGGTCCATCTGTTCTGATACATTGTTCAGTACCTCTGTATGGTTGATCTGTCCTTTGGAGTGAGTGGTATGTTGAAGTCTCCTAAATGAATGCATTGCATTCTATTTCCTCCTTTAATTCTATTAGTATTTGTTTCACTTATGTTGGTGCTCCTGTATTGGGTACATATATATTTATAATGGTTACATCCTCTTGTTGGACTGACCTCTTTATCATTATATAATGTCCTTCTTTGTCTCTTGTGACTTTCTTTGTTTTGAAGTCTATTTTGTCTGATAAAAGTACTGCAACTCCTGCTTTTTTCTCCTTATTAGATGCATGAAATATCTTTTTCAATCCCTTTACTTTCAGTCTGTGTATGTCTTTGGGTTTGAAGTGAGTCTCTTGTACGCAGCATATAGAGGGGTCTTGTTTTTTTATGCATTCAATGACTTTATGTCTTTTGATTGGTTCATTCAGTCCATTTATCTTTAGGGTTATTATCAATAGGTGTGTAGTTATTGCCATGGCAGGCTTTAGATTTGTTGCTACCAAAGGATCAAGGGTAATTCCCTTACTATTTAACAGTCTAATTTAACTCACTTCTTATGTTATTACAAACACAAACTAAAGATTCTTTTTTTTCCCTCCTTTTTCTTCCTCCTCCATTCTTTGTATGTTATGAATCATATTCTGTACTCTTTGTCTATCCCTTGGGTGACATCTATTTAGCCTGAGGAGTACTTCCATCCAAAGGAGTCCCTCCAAAGTGCACTGCCGAGGTGGTTTGTGGGTGGTAAATTCTGTCAGCTTTTGCTTATCTGAAAATTGTTTAATCCCTCCTTCAAATTTAAATGATAACCTGGCCGAATAGAGTATTCTTGGTTCAAGGTCCTTCTGCTTCATTGCATTAAATATATCATGCCACTCCCTTCTGGCCTGTAAGATTTCTGTTGAGAAATCTGATGATAGCCTGATGGATTTTCCTTCATATGTGATCTTTTTTATCTCTCTAGCTGCTTTTAAAAGTCTGTCTTTGTCCTTAATCTTTGCCATTTTAATTATTATATGTCTTGATGTTGTCTTCCTTGGGTCCCTTGTGTTGAGAGATCTGTGAATCTCGATGGCTTGAGAGACTATCTCCTTTCCCAGATTGGGGAATTTTTCAGCAATTACCTCCTCAATGACACTTTCTAACTCTTTTTCTCTCTTCTTCTTCTTCTGGTACCCCTATAATGTGAATATTGTTCTGTTTGGATTGGTCACACAGTTCTCTCAATATTTTTTCATTCTTTGAGATTCATTTTTCTCTCTGTGCCTCAACTTCTTTGTATTCCTCTTCTCTAATTTCTATTCCATTTACCGTCTCTTCTACTACCTCTAATATGCTTTTAAATCCCTCCACTGTAAGTTTCATCTCAGATGTAGAATTTATTAATGATTGAATCTCCACCTTAAATTCATTCCTGAGTTCTTGAACATTTTTCTGTACCTCCATAAGCATGTTATGTTTTTTATTTTGGACTCTCTTTCAGGAAGATTGGTGAGTTCAGTTTCATTTGGCCCTTTTTCTGGGGTTTGTGAGATTTTGTTCTGAACTAGGTTCTTTTGACATTTCATATTTCTATGTGGTGCCCTCTAGTGACCAGAAGCTCCAGTGTCTGAAGCTGCTCAGCCCCTAGAGTGAGGTCGGGGGTTGTAGGAGATCGGCACTGGTGCCTGGGGGAGGAAAGAGCTGTTTCCTGTTTTCTGGCTTCATTGCCTGTCTCTAGTGTCAGAGCCAGTGGGCTGAGCACATAGGTTTAAGCCTCTGTGCTTGGCATCTCCTGCTGTTGTAGGCGGTGCCTTCCTATGTCTGGCCTGATGCCAGTGCAGTGACTGCCAGTTTGCAAGCCTGGTGCCAGCAGACCAGGGGAGAGGCACAGCAGGCTACATATGACAGTGGAGGGCCTCAGAGCTGAGCAGCCAGCCGGGGGGATGGAGTGCCTGAAGCTCCTCAAAGTTCCCAACCTACTGGGCAGAGTGCACCCAGACAACCTTGTCCAGCTCTCCCTTCTCCCACGCAGCAAGCTCCGTGCCAATCCCACCCCTTCAGCAGCCCTCTCACTGCTAGGATGCCTTTCCTTATCCCAGAGCCTGCCTTTCCTTTATCCCAGAGCAGCTGGATGTGGATCCTTGTCCTCCACAAATAGCCAGAATCACAGTCTCTCAAACACTTTGCCTCTCCCAGCTCCCCAACCTCCAGAGCAGCACACAATGTAGGTTTCTGCTCACAAAGCAGACCTCCAGGGCTTGGTATTCAGCATTTCTAGGCTTCCATACCCTCCTCACTCCTTTTCTCTTCCTCCCACCGGTGAGCTGGGGTGGAGGAAGGGCTTGGGTCCTGCCGATCAAGGCTTTCCTACATTACCCTGTTTCATGAGGTCTGCTCTGTACATGAGGTCTGTATGCAGTCTCGTGCAGCCTTCTTTCCTGTTGCTGTTTTAGGGCTAGTTGTATTAACTATATTTTTGTCCTCTATGTGGTTTTGGAAGGAGTTCTCTGTCTCACCTCTCAAGCCACCATCTTGAATCTCCTAAGCAGGTAAAGTTTTATTGAAAGAAAAGGCTATGCACAAGGGACTCAGCAAAAAGGAGTACTGGCTTTCTGAGGGATTGTGGTGTTAAGTTTATATGGGATTTGGAATATATAGGTAAAGGGTTTGGGAGGAATAGAACTGATAAATTATTTCTTGGTATTATCTTTGTCATTCAGCTTCTGGTGGCACCACTTCATGGTTAGCAAATGTTGAGTCATTGGCTTTCCCAGAACATAGTCAGAGATCTCTTCTTTGATATTTCTATGAGATGTGCTGACACAAAGGGTCTTTGTAATATTTTTTTCCTCCCCCAGGGTAATGATTCTTCTTGGGAAAACAGGGACTAGTCATTGATTCTTGGGAGTGTTTATTCTGGCTTAAGATATGCTGGGTTGATGATTGACCATATGACTGGTTTACTATAAATTCTTCATTTTAAGGACTTTGTGGGTACTTTACCCTTTAATCTTTAAGTCTTAAGGTGGAGTTTTAGCTTGGAACGGAGTTCCTTTTGCTCCTCCCTATGTTAGCTCAGTCTTAAGGGATATTTCATTCAGATTATAAAGCCTGATGAAGTGCCCAGGAATATTTTTTAAAAGTGATTCCTATATGTTACTTGGTATCATGTTGCAAAAGCCCAACAAATACATTTAAACAATTCAGTTTATCTTTCATGATACACAGAAATCATAAATTATAAGAAACAATGTAACATGGATTATACCATCCTGCTTTCTTTTATTCTGTTCTTATTAAAATGAATGGATATTTAAGCATCTCTTGCTATGTTTTTAGCACTAGGTGTGGTTCTGGAAAAACCATGTCCTGCCCTCAGCCTTCTGTGTGCCAGATACTTTGTTAGGCATCAAGGGTCCAGCTCTCAGGAAGCAAACACTGTAGGAGGTAAGAGTCATAATTCACATATTGCAAGAGTATAGGTGGTTTGAGGGAATGTGATAAATGTCTGGGAAGTAAAGGTCTGGGGGCACATAACTGGAGGGCTTTGTTTAAAAATCAGGAAGAAAGGCTCACTTGGAGGAAATGGCTTTTACTTTGGTTGACCATTGAAGGATGGTGTCTGAATTTTGCAGCAAACAAGGGAAAACATTCCTTACAGATGAAAGGGAAGGGACAAAGGCCCTGACCTGGGAAGGAGCAACGCATTTGAGGAACTAAAAGAAGGCCTGTGTGATGGCTATTCAGCATGATTGTTTGTTTTATTTTAAGCAGGGGAATATTGGGATCAGATTTGTGTTTAGCTCAATCATAATAAGGGCTCTGATTTAACTGAGCAAGAAGAGATCTGGTAAGAGGAAATGGGAGGTTCATGTCAATACTCAGGGCAAGAGATTTTAATGGAAGGAAAGAAGCCATTGTAGTAATGAAGAGAAGAGGATACAAGGGATATAACATTTAAGATGTAACTCATCAGCACTTGCTGGTTGGATTGGGAAGTGAAGAGAAAGTGTCCAGGATGGCTTCCAGTTCCTGGCTCAGTGAGAATAAGGATAGGAATACAACTGCGAAGAATGCATGGGTTATTGTAGCCAGAGAGACCAAGAACAGTCAGGAAATAGAGTGCAGAAGATATGCCTGGGAAAAGAACAACATTTAGGCCTTAGTGCAGGGGTAGATCCTCAGCAGCTAAAAGACATGAGAAGAAACTACCACAGAAGAAAGAAGGAAACCAGAAAACAATTCATTCCCTGATGCCAAAGGAGAATGTTTAAACTAAACCTCTTTTTAAAAGAAGTTGCAAAAGCTGTGCTGTTTGAGGAATTCATACCCTGTTTTAGGCAAGCCAATGCCAAAAGAGAAATTACAAATGCACCCCACTAAACTCTGGTTAAGAGCAGATTTTCATGTTAATAACAAGTGGACAGGCCACTTGTTATTATGCTATATATTATGTTATATATGCTATATATAATGAAGTAAGTCATTATGCTAAACTCCATGGAAGGTGTAATCAAAGGTTTGGCCTCTATCAGAAGTAGAATCTTAAACCAGTCTGGAATCACAGGGTCAGTACTAGTGAGGTGATCTACCTCATAGTCCCTGCCATTCCTTAAAGGAAAGTGACCTTGCCTGAACCAATCCGATTTTTGCTAGTACAACTCCTTTGTTCCCACTCCTTTCTGCCCATAAAATTCTTTCATTTTGCACAACTCCTGGAGGCTCCTTTCTGTCTCACTCAGTTGAATTTTATTTTTTCATAATCACAGCTCCATCTTGGAAGCTTTGGTCTCAAACAGATATTCCTCAGAGGAAAGTTGCCTTGTTTTTTCATCTTTCCTTCTCTGCAAAAGGGATTTATAACTGACCCTGACATGACTTGAACACACAACCTTCCAATACTGGAAAGAGTCAGATGTGCTACCATTGTGCCACGAGGTCATGGGAAATGGTTGCCGTCCTTCTAAATTAGAATTTAAATAGACCGTTCTACTCCCCCGTGGTTCTAAAGATTTCTCTCTTTTTATTGATAGACTCCAGCATTTTTTTCTCCCCACTATTCACGGGTTCACTAATGCTGCATTACGAAGGAAAAGGAACTGACCAGATTAAATATTAACCCCAAAACCCAAATGCTCCATATGGGGAAAATTTTGTGGTTTTTCACGTCCAATCTTTCCATTCATTGAAATTTTTCTGTTTTGAGAAAATTCCTGCATGTGTTGGGTTTAGATTCGCAGTGAAACAGGAATAACGATGGCTGTGAGTTTTACATATAAATTTACCTGTAAATTCACTGGACTTATCTCCCTTATGAAACGGACTCCCAGGCAGGCACTGCCCTGCCGTGTCTGTCCTCGCTGCTCCCTACAACTTACTCACGCCTTTCTTGCGCACATTTGCTTCAACCTGGTAAGAAGCTGCTTATCCTCAAAAGCCTGGTGTATAGGAGGGGATCTTCCCGAAACCCTTGCTTTCTCAGTAGGAATCCACGGGCCTTCTGGTCTCTCTAGTTGCACACGTTCCATTCTGTTCACAGCTCAAAGCAAATCGCTAATATTTACTGAGCTCTTAACCATTTTCTACTTGCCCTCCAACCCAATAGTTATCAAGAAGTGCTCCCCAGACTTTTCCTTAGCATCAGTATCAAATCAGCTGGGAACTCATTAGAAGCGCAAATCCTCGTTCCTACCCCAAAACTACTGAATCAGAAATTCTAAGGTGGACCCCAGCAGTCTACTTTACCAAGTTCTCCAGGTGATAGTGGTGCAGGGAAAAGTTTGAGAATCACTGCTGCAGCCTAGAGACCCGGTACTTTGCCATCTCAAGAAAATAAACTTCCAGTCTTCTTCCAGGATGGAGGAGGCACAATCTATTAGATTGCTAGGGCTGCTGTAACAAAGCATCACAGATTGGGTGGTTTAGGCAATAAATTAATTTTCTCACAGTTCTGGAGGCTAGAAGTCTGAGATCAATCCTTTCAATATGTTTGTAGATAGCTGTATTCACATGGCAAGACCAGTCTTCACATGGCCTTTCCACTGTGTGTATGCCCTAATTTCTATTTATAAGGACAACAGTCATATTGGATCAGGGCCCACCCTTATGATCTCATTTCTTTTAATTATCTCTTTAAAGGCTCTTCAAATACAGTCACATTCTAAGGTACTGGGTGTTAGGACTTCAACATATGAGGGTATGAGGGAGGGTGTGACCTCACAATTAAGCTCCTAAGAAACTATTTCCAGAGGAAGCCATTGCCCACAATTCCTGAGCCTGGCATGGGCTGTGAGGGTGGAGTTTCTGTGGTTTACGTCTGATTGCCTCTTGGTTTACTCACACTACTTTAGGATTCAACTTTCTCTCTCAGGTCTGACAATTCAACACTCACCTCAAACTGCTTTCTAGATTACAAAATTTTGGTCCTGTTATTTCATCTCCTGAACTTTGTGTCCTATTTGAATTTATGTTTTAGAGTTGTTTTGAGAGGGAAGTCTGCAGTGCGTGAAAGTAAATTCTGTGTTTAATCTTTACCTGAAAGCACTGCAAGGCAGTGGTGGTTCCCTGGATATTAAGCAATCTGGCTCTGTCTTTGCCTCTCTTTAAGCTCTCTGCTCAAGCGTTCCTTCCTCGCTGTAGCCTTCCTCCCTGATTCTTATCATAAGATAAAGCACTCTTTTGTTAGCTATTGTAGTATATTCCTCTTCTTGGTAGTTTTTGACCATTAGGTTCAACTTGTTTCCCCAACTACACTGTAACATTTTTGAGGTGTTGGAAATACCTTGATTTGCAATGATTACTTCATAATGTTAATTATAAGCTCCGAGATTACTTTCTTTCAATTAATTTTCCACACACGGCAACACCTTCACGGGAGGACTATGTGGCCTAATGGGTAAGGCTGTTGACTTCGAAATACATGATTGAGAGTGTGAGTCATTTTGTGGTTGAAAGGAAGCCAGTTTATCCATTTAAGCAATTATTGTTCTACTTAATCTATTTTCTGGATTAAAGTTGGTAATCAGAAATCTTCTTTCCATCTTAATAATTTTCTCCTCTACGCCCCTTACTTTAATTTTGTTACTCCCCCTCCCCAAGTGTCTGTTTCTCCATTTGTCTCCACAATATCACCATACAGTTCATTCTCCCAGACCACACTACTCAAAAGTTCATCCTCGGACCAAAGGCAGCTCTAGAGAGCCTAAGAAAAATGCACATTCTCCCCGCCAGTCCCCTTTCCTCTCAGTGCTACTCTCAAACTTCAAAATTAGAATTTTGGGGAGTAGGGCCAGCAGTCTGGGTTTCAACCAACTATCCAAGTGAGTCCTGCTCACACTCGAGTGTGAGAACTACTATGGACTTCATAGGCTGCATAATGTCTCTCAAATTCTTGCCTCCCACTGGAGGATAGTGCAAACACCGCAGAGAGCCTTTTATTGTTTAGCGTCAACTTACCCGCATTGCAAGACTGTTACAACAGGGTAATGTGAAGCTGCCATGGGAACCCCTAAGAAAGACTGGGGAGTGGGTAAAGACAGGAAAAGGTCAACAAGTGTGGCAAAATTACCCTCTAACAAATCTAAGAAAATGGAAGAATGGAAGAATTAGAAGACTAACCATTTACAATCCCCAGAGAAATAATGGACTCAGGCAAAAGAAATTCTTGTTCTTAAAACCTTTAAGAAAACATCAAGACAATATGTTCATGATGTCAAAGTACCACCACAAGACAACTTGCTCATTGCAAAGGGAAAAACAGAGAGCCTCTGGAGCACCATTTTATCAAGTGCCTCCTAATGTGAATTCAGTAACTGTATCAAGTACAAAGTGTCAAGCCCTAATTTTTAAATCTGAATCTAATCTAACCAACCAAAGGGATCTAACCATTTACACTTCTAGTAAGTAGGGGAATAAATTAAAAGTTGCCATGAGGAAACAATGGGACAGATAAAAAGTGGGACATTCTATAAGACATGAGTTTTTTAAAAAGTTACTTTCAAAACAACCAAGCATCAAAAACTGGGAAACTGTTTTAAACTAAAAAGCACTAAGGAAACATTACAACCAAAAGCAATGAATCAACCTTGATTGGACTTTAGTTAGAAAACTCACTCCAAAAGACATATTAGAGAAATTTAAATAAGAACCACCTATGAGATGCTTTTATAAAGAATTGCTAGATTTTTTAGCTGTAACAATGGTACTGTGGTTATATATGTAAGATGGGTTTAGGTGATACATATAAATGTGTATAGGTGTAATGTTTCATGATGTCTACAAATTTAATTTTCTATGATTCAGCAAAAAAGTAGACAAGACTAATAAGGCAAAATATTAACAATGGTTGAATCTGGGTGGTGAGTATACAGATAATTCCTTACTCTTTCAATGTTTTTATACATTCAAAATTTTTATAATAAAAGTGAATATTTAAAAAAGGCTTGGCAGAAGCTGTCCTTTTCAAATGAAGGCCTTTAAGAAAAGCACAGGACTTCAAAGAGTCAGGTCATGAAGAAACCTTTGCCTCAAGGAAGGGCAGATCCTTCCTTGCCTCAGGAGTTCCAAAGCTCCCTTGACAGAGTGGCTACAAAAGGAGCTGAGAAAGTTAGCTAAATTCCCATAATGATGGTGTCCTATGTCATTTGTGATCTTCCCAGTAGGCCATAGAATACCTTTCAAGTCTTTAAACAAGGGAGGGACCCAATCAGATTTGCATTCTCAAAGGAACACACCAGTTGTTGCTGACATGGCCCTACCTACA
Organism: Manis javanica; assembly: GCF_040802235.1. Taxonomy (NCBI): domain Eukaryota; kingdom Metazoa; phylum Chordata; class Mammalia; order Pholidota; family Manidae; genus Manis; species Manis javanica. Next base: position 66,174,604 of record NC_133171.1, on the reverse strand, counting down.
TAATCTGCCCTAAACTATATCTTTGGTCTTCTTTCCATTGCTGTCACTCCAAAAAGCAATGTTACAGCAAGATAGAATCAGTTTCTCTCATATTCTATGAGGTTTTAGGTCTAGAACCCCCTTCCAATTTGGTTCACTCCCACACATCCTTCAGGTCTAGACTTAAATGTGATTGATTTCACATATGTTTGAGTGCCCATTTACCTATTCAAGAGGGAATGAAAGTAGAACTGGAACCTTTCTTCAGGAACCTTGGAGTCTAATGAGTGACTACAAACAACCACCTAAGATGATCATGACTGGGATCTAGCACTCCTCCTGTGGCACTTTGGACCTCTCATTTGTTATACTGGATTATAAATGTCTACTTCTGTAATTGTTTACTCTAGAAATCCCTCAAAGTAGTAGCTATATTTTTCTTGTTTACCAATAAATGAGCAGCACCTAGCAAAGTACTTGGCCTGTAATTGTGCTCAGAATAAAAGTTTTGAAAGAATGAAGGAATGAATGGATAAATTCAGGGATGAGGGATTGGAAGTCTAAAGACTTCTAGGAAGTTGTTTCAATAACTCCTATAAGAAACTGTAAGACCCTTATCTAAGAAAATTGGTCCTGAGACTTGGAAGAGCCAGATTTGAGAAATAATTAGGAGGTTGAATAGAAGGCTTCATAACTCATTGGCTTTGGGGAGAGAGTCATAGAGAAAAAAAAGGATAAGGAGAATTCTGAGTCTTTAGCTTTGGTATCTTACTTCTCCTGTCCAAATTTTGGGTTTTTGGTGAAGGCAAATTCTGGCACGCTAAGACCTCCACCCCTTAAGATCCAATCACCAACGCAGAACACACTCTACCCCTCCCTACTCCTTAAAAATGCGCTTCCTCACCCACAAGCTGCTGCTCTCCACCTAGAGATAGCCATTCTCTCTTTCAGCCATTAAAATCTCTTGCGTGGGTCCGTGCCTCCCTGAGTTATTTCAGGGTAGGGAGGGTCATGACAAGATACCCTTTCAATGGTGCTGTGACTCAGATTGAGGCTCTTCCATGGCTCTTGCTCTTCATCAAGGAATTTGAGCTGCCTTGGGAGCCATCACTCCCAATCCTCCTCCATGACCCCACCTTCCATCTCCCTGGTTGCTCTATCTCCTGCCCAACATGGACCTCCAATTTGGTAAGTTTCCCTTTGGGGTTGACTTAAATGCCCGTGTGGAACCTGGGAAGTGACCGTTGAGTTTCTGGCACCCTCATGGTGTCCTCTGGGGCAGGGGAACCCCCACCCATGGCCTTCACAGCCATGGTTGATCCCCATAGTCGACCCTTCTCTGCCTCCCCATGGTGAGAATCCTCATTCACTGAGGCCTGGTCTCCCTTTATCTACTCATAAACTCATGGTACCAGGTACCAAGGCTCCTTGGCATTTTTCACCTTGAATGCCTGGTTAGAAGTGGTGATGATCCCCTAGCCATGTTTGGTCTTCTCCTCAAACTTTCCTTATCTCTCTGGGACACCTTTGCAATCTGTGAATGGTCTCATTCTCACCATGGAAGCTGGCCCTTCCAACCTCGTGGACTTGCCATTGGGATGTTTACTCAATAATCTCAAACCCCTCCACCTTACTCCTGACCTCAAACCTTTCAAACTTATTCGTTACTGTAATGAGGTCTGACCACAATATTCTCTAGATAATCAGTCCAAGTGGCCACTCAATGGCTCTTTAGATCCTAATATTCTCCAAGATTTATATGACTTCTGTGAGTGTACAGGCAAGTGGAAAGAGATTCCTTATATCCAGGCTTTTTCATACCTCTGAACCAAGACCTCTCTCTGCTCCCCTGAAATCCTAAACACCTACTACTCACCTTAAAGTCCTCACCCTCCAACAAACCAGATCCCACTACATCCTCTGACTTTAACCCCACTGACAAACCCCCACCCTACCGACCCCAAATCCCCACAGCACCTCCTCCTTCTCCTCCTCCTCCTCAACCACCCAGTCCACCTGGTGCCTCTGCAGAAACTGCCCAGCCTCCTCCCCCTCAACCCCCACCAAGTATCCCACCACAAGCTCCCGTCAGCGGCAGGGCAACAACGCCACCTCCTCAATCACAACCCATTTCCCTCCCATCCCGAGATCCCCTACCAAGTCCCCCAGTTACTCTCATACCCAAGTAATAGCCCCCCTTATGAGAGGTAGCAGGCACAGAAGGCGTTTTTCGGGTCCATGTCCCTTTCTCCCTCTCTGACCTGTCTCAAATAGAAAAGAGATTGGGCTCCTTCACCTCCAACCCGGCCACTTATATAAAGGAGTTCCAGTACCTGACCCAATCGTATGATCTAAGCTTCCATGACATACACTTGATCCTCTTCAATACCCTTCTACCCAAGGAGCGCAGGCGAGTCTGGGAACAAAGCTAAAACTTATGCTGATGAAGTCCACCAAACCACACCTGTTCACCCTATTGGTGCTGAAGCAGTTCCCGATCGAGACCCCAATTGGGATTACAACACCCCCAAGGGAGTCATTACCTGAGATCAATTTATCACTTGTCTAATGGTGGGTCTCAAGAGGTCAGGCAATAAAGCTATCAATTATGATAAACTCTAAGAAATTATCAAAGATAAAAACTGAAATCCCTCCATGTTCCTAGACCATCTTACTAAAGCCCTTCTACAGTTTACCAATTTATACCCTGAGACCCCAGATAGGAGACAACTACTTATGACTTACTTTTTCTCCCAGAGCTTCCCTGACATAAAAGCTAAACTTAAATGCCTAGAGAGTAGACCCTTGACTCCCCAGGTAGAAGTCTTGGCAGTAGCCTTCAAGGTGTACAATGGAAGAGATGACAAAACTTGTAAACAAAAACACCAAATGATGGCTAAGGCCTTCCAGCCTGCCTCAACCACTGGTACCTGGGTAACACTACTTCTCAAGAAGCAACCAGGAGGACCTCCTGGTCCATGTTTTAAATGTGGCCTATTGGGACATTGGGCTAGAGCCTGCCCAAATCCCCAGAAGCTCCCAGTTCATGCCCAAAATGCCATCAGGAGGGACATTGGGCTATTGACTGTCCTCACACACCGAGAGGTGCCAGGCCATCCAGCTCTGACAACCCACCTATAAACCTTCTAGGTCTGGCCACCGACGACTGAGGGGGCCCAGGACTCCCACACCTGGCTACTAACATCACTTCGCAGAAGCCCAGGGTGGTCACTGTGGTAGCGGGCAAGCCCATCTCCTTCCTATTAGACACTGGAGCTACTTACTCAGTCCTGAAGGAGTTCTGGGGGCCTACCGCCTTTTCGCAGTCCTCTATAGTCAAGGTAGAGAGCATACCCTACCAGTCTTTACAAACTCCCATGCTTCACTGCCTCTTTAAGGGTGTTGCTCTCTCCCATTCCTTTTTAGTAATTCCCCATTGTCCAGTTTCCCTTATGGGAAGGGATCTATTGTCTAAGCTACAGGCCTCCAACACCTTTATCCTTAGCCCATGCCTCAACCCCGACTTGCCTTAGATCCTTTTCCTGCTTGCTCTCCAAACCATTCCAGACCCACCTCCCTCCCCTTTTCCCTTATCCCCTTGCCAAGTAAACCCCAATGTCTGGGATACCTCCACCCCCTCCATCGCAACCTGCCCACCTGTAACGATCAAACTCAAAGACACTACCTCCTTCCCCTCACAATCTCAATACCCCTTACCTCTCAAAAGCCTATTGGGTTTACAACCCATCATCCAAGAGCTCCTATGAAAGGGCCTTTTGAGACCAGCCAATTCCCCTTATAATACCCCGATACTGGCTATCAAAAAACCTAATGGCTCTTATAGAGTAGTTCAAGATTTAGGAATTATCAATGCAGCTGTTATTCTAATCTGTGGGTTGCTATTTATAGATCATTCTGTTTCTATGAGAATTGTTTGCTTTCTTTGTTATCTGTAGTGCATGCTGCAGCTCACTAAATCTAAACTGAGATCTGTTTCTTGTTATCTCTACTCTCTCATTGCCTGGAGCCAGGGACGACTTGCCCTAGCGACCTGGAGGCAATTACATTCCTGCAGTAAAGGATGTTAATCATTGTGTCTAGAAACTTGTTAAACCCACTCAAGAATGTGATGCTTGATCAATAAATGAGAGGTGTCTTTCCAGCACCACTCTTGAGGTGGTATGTCTTGAGTCCCCTGGCTGGCCTATTCAGGTCTTCGATATCTCATCACGTCGCCTCCTTTATCTGTGGGTCAGAGACAGGGAGGAGCCCGACAAGTGGCGCCCGAACAGGGACCGGAAAGATGGTCGAAACTCAGGGCGGAGAACCTCCGCTCGGGGGCACTTGCAATTCAAGGGCAGGAAAAAGCTCCGAAGGTTGTCAATCCGGTAAGATTCCCAGGAAAGCGTATGTAGGGAACAGGATTGAGACATCAGGGACACTATAATGGGCCAACATGAAACTAAAGCAGATAAACTGGAAGATTACTGAAAATTACTCCGTGCCCTCCTGAAAACACCAAGAATGAAAACTTCTAAAAAGAACTCTTTGCTCAACCTCATAAATATATTAAAAAGTATTGTTATTAGTTACCTCCATAAGAAACCCTTAGACAAGCTGATGGGAGTAATGCATTAAGAGATTTCAAAGAAGCTCACAGACAGGGAAACATTATCCCTGTGCCTGTTTAAGTAGATCAATAGAATAGCCCCTTAATAAAGAAAAAGTGGCATCCTTACACAAGTTAGAGAACAGCTTCAGCTAGATAGATTAGAATTTTCCATGAGCCTGTGGAATTCCCCTGTATTTGTTATAAAAAAGAAGTCAAGAAATTAGAGACTCTTACATGACTTAAGGCAAGTTAATGCAGTTCTTAAACCTATGAGACCTTCACAACAAAGCCTCCCTTTTCCAGCTGATTCCAAAAGACTGGAATATGACTGTCATTGACCCTAAAGATTGCTTTTTTACCTTGCTCCCCATTCAAAGCACTCCTCTTAGGCCTGTGTTACTTTCTCCTGTGTAATGTAAGTAGAATCTATAAAGTACTCAAGCTGAACCCTCAGACCAACATGTAAATAGCTCTATTCTATTAACTACTTTCCTTAGAGGCAGTCATCCTAGAACTAAGCATTTCCTTGTCTGCAGCTCCAGGGAAAAAAAACAAGCTTGTAACTCAGATCAAAGCACTAGCAGCGAAAAGTCACACAGTCCCTGCATTTATCAGTCAGGCAGGGGCCTCTCAAAGAATGACTAAAGCTCAGGCAGAAAGAACTAAGAAAACTAACTGAGAGCAATTTGATCCCTAAACTCTAAAAAAGAAGTATCTTATCTTCTGCACACAAACCTGGCCCCAGTACAAACTCTCTGATTAGAGAGGCTTGGCCCCTGAAAGAAGTATGCAATATAATGTTACGCAGCTAAATATATTTTGCCACAAGGGAAGAAAATAGTCAAAAGTCCCATGAACTACTACAATATAGAGCTAGTTTTCTAAGTTCTTTTAGTGAACATCTATTCTACTTATTAAGTTCATCATTATCTTTGAAAATTGAGAAGTCTTAAACTAAACTCCCTGAGATAAAAGAAATTTATCTTCTGCAATACAGCCTGGCTTTAAATGACTGGAGCTAAAATTGTACTTGCACTTCATTTCCAGTCCCCTAGACACACAGTCCCTATCATCAGTTCAGAGCCTTCATCGGCCCCGTTAGTCTGGGGCCATCTAAACCTTAACCCAGTTATGTAAACTGCTCGCCTTTAGAGTGTATTCTTGAAAACTGAAGTACTTTTAATCAAGTAAGCTAAAAAGAAAAAAATCAATTAAATATCAGTAACTCAAATCTTTATATCAGTTTGTCTGTCTGTGTACATGTTTTCATATGAAAAGTGTTGCTAACTGTAGTCATTACGTTTCAATTTGTATGTTTGTGTGTCTAAGTGTGTAAATGAAAAATATTTTCCTACCTCCAGATAGTATTAATAAAAATTAATTTAAAAACAAGCACTTGTGAAAATTAAGCATTCTAAAACTTCCAAAAAATCTAATAAAAAATATTAAGCATTAATGCTAATTTAAGTTTAACTGAAACAGACATGTCCTTATAGTTATCAGCTGCCAAAGTTTAAAGTCATTTAAGTTGGTATTACCTGTTAAACATTTCAAGAAGATGCTTAAAGAAAAGTTTGACTTTGTCTAATGTTTAGTAAAAGTTTTGTAAGTAATCTAGCATAGTTGCTAAAAATAAGTAAACAAGTGTAGCAAATGAACATCTTAATAATAATACTGTATTAACGTATAACAGTGTATATATATATGCAAACAGCCTGAGAATTTTTATAGTGACCAACATTCTTAAAATTTGCTAAGTTATATAAACATATTTTGTGCCTAATGAGAAATTGTGCTGCAAAACACATTTCCAAAAATAATAATATACGTTCATAGATGTATCAATCTAAAGAATGCTAGTGTAACAGTTTACAGTAGCCTATTTTTCAGTGTTCACTGAAAGTTAAAGTATCAAATAGTTTTAAATTCTAATAAAAACTACTTAATATAAAAAAGAACATATTTCTGTATGTTAAAGATATGTTTTAATAAGAGAAAGTATAAATAATAGAAATTTGTTTTGTTGAAAATAAAAGAAAGTAATTATTCTAAAGTACAGCTATTTATTTAAAAAGGGAAAACACTGAATGTAAAAAGAAAGTTGTAGAAAGCTTATAGAAAAATTGATATAGTCATGCTATGTGAAATTAAAGCAAGTGAGTCTTGATATCAAGTACACAGCAAAATTAGAATTTTGGTTTCAGTTAAAAAAAGTTTTCTTAAACTGTTAGTATGCTCTTAATGTTAAAAGATTACAAAAGATTTTCTAATTGTTTTATCAAAACAGTTTCTCATGCTTAAAGTCTCAATGAATTGAGTACTTCAGAAAATGAAATCTTGATATTAAAAGACTAAAAGTTAAACTTTGCCAACAACTGTGTAAACTTCTGTATCTGTCTTTAAAGTATTTTGTTGTCATTCTAGTTAAATAGATAAGTATTGCTTCATAGCAACCTATAATCTTATTTAAGCAAATGCCAAAGAAACTTTCTTTTGACAACTTTCCAAAATCAAATTCAAAAAAGTGCTTTTACCTCTAGTTAACTCTAATATTTTCCAGAAAGCCCCTAGAACATGTCAAAAGAATTTTTTCTCCTCATCAAGAAAAATATTTAGCTAATTTGACTTATTTATCTAATATATATTTACCTAGAAAGCACTATCAAAAAGAATGATGCTAAACTTTATTACTGAATGTTTTGTAGTACAAAAATATTCAAATTTTCTCATGTCAACTATCTTATGTAAGCTCTCATCAAGTCTTTAACCATTGTCATTTGTAAGTCTTTTGTCATTTAAAGTCACTGTTTTATTACTCCTAAACTAGTAAAAAACTAAATTTCAGCAGAACAAATATTAGTTACATAAAATTAAGTAAACTAGAAAAGATGATTGTGTAGCTTTTTACTTCAAATGTTGCTGACAAAATGTTTTAAGCTTTTTCTCTTAAGCTAACAATGCTCCAGTTTACCTCTCCTCTACGCTAAAAAATTTTTTTCAGCTATATAATATCACTCATAAAACAAGTATTTCATACAATTCTACAAGTCAAGAGCTCTAATTAAACATCACCATCCTACTCTTAAGCATTATTATTAAAACAAAAAGGGGGATTACTGCCCAATATGATAAAATTAACTGCAAATCAACAATTAATACATCTTTTACATATCCTTAATTTTAGTTTTTTAAAAAGTAACAGACATTCAGCTATAGAAGTGCATTTTTTGACAATTTCTTTTTCTAAAACAACAGCAGTTCCTGTATAGTAGTCTCTTAATAGGTTCTTCACGATAGTATAAAAGTCATATTAAAGTCTGAGGCAAAGAGGTTGTTTGTGTCATTAGAAAACCAATGCTTCATCTGGCTGCCTAGAAAGCAGATCAAGATATGCTATAAAGAAGAATTCCCAGCAACAATGCCATCTGAGACAGCTGTCCCAAGCGATGTCCCTCAACCAGTTCCGTCACTGGAGTGAGGATCCCTACATGATAATGAAGTTTTTGATTCTAATCTCTATACACATATACATAACCCAGGCCTGTACTATTACTGCTAATATTAGCAGTCCTTCATACTTCGGCTGGGGAGTAGTACTTCATTGTATCTCCACTTGTTCAACTTCTGTAAGCCCAGTGACATAGAAAAAAGATGGCAATGAAATATATAGACAGAAAGATAGGAAAAAATCTTAGTTGAGATAATGCTACTGATCAGTCTAAAAGAGACAATATCCGCTATGATATTTATAAAACAGTTTTAACCCAGAATGATATTAGCAATTATTCTTGTGAAATATTCCAGAAAAGATGCCCTGATCAAATATATAAAAGTAGTTATGTTTATTTACATATTTCACTAACCGCAGAGAATGAATATTCTTCCCCAATATGTAGTTACAATTGGCTAATCAAGGGCTTAACAAGACATCTTTTTTGTGTAGCAAGTGATTCCTCTATTAGTGGAATCTTTAAGAAGAATTTGATAAGCATGGCTCCCTTTTTCAGTGTCTACTAATATTTCTAGAATAAATATTACTTTAACCCCCAAGATTTTTATTCCAGAAATTCAATTGAATTTACCAGTTAGCCCTACTATAGTTTCTAGTTGTATATGTATCAATTGTACTAATGTACCTTCTTACTGTAATTCTACTATTCATGTAAAATGGCCATATAAATATAAACTCCCAAATAGCTAAGTATTTTTGTGTGATAACAAAACCTATCAAGCCTTTTCCTCACATTATCAAAGCATTTGTAGTATAAGGCGTATTCATCCAGCCCTTATAGATCATCCTGGATTTAAACACCGAAGAGTGACCCGAGCCCTACCTCCAGATTGTGACGACAACTTGAAATTGTTAGACCCTGTTGCTTGCAGTCGCAGCTGTGTTTGTATTGCCTGTACCAAGACTTGTTGTAAAAATGCAGAAAGAAATATCTAAGCTAGCCTGTGCCTACAGCAGGACTACAAATCTGACTGCTTCCATACTGTCAGAACTTAATCAAGAATTTAGAGAAGTTCGAGTGGCAGTGCTCCAGAATCATGCTACCGTAGACTATTTGTTGCTGAAAGAACATTTGAGCTGTGAACAATTTTCTAAAATGTGTTGTTTTAATATATCTGATTTTTCACAGACAATTCAAAACCAGTTAGATGATATATTATTGATGTTTTCACAATTACCTAAATTACCTGATTAGTTCTGTTAGTTTCACTAGCTCTAGCCAGTACTTGTAAGCCTACTTCTTTTATGCATTTGCCTTCCCGTTTTAGTAACATAAGTGAGCCATCTAATTGCTGACTTAATAAAGCCAATTCACGCATATGCTATATTTCAAGAAGTCATAGCAAAAAATTAATAATTGCATATTATTTTCTTGAGAATCCATGTAACAGATCACTGTATATTTTAAAATTCCGCAGCAATTAAAAGAATGATGAAGTGTTTGCATAAATCTTTTGTATGCCTCTTTGCTCTATCACATTTACTCCCCGTACAGCCCCAAAATATGGCTAGCTAGCCAGAGACGAGTAAGATTCCTCACCGAAAGAACAACCTAAAACAAGCACAGTTGCGGGGGCCTACAAGTCGAGAGATGAAGAAGTCAACTGAAGCGTAGCTTAGCACCTCGCCCCCCTGACGAAGCATTTCTTGTGGCAGCTTTTCTTTACCAAACTGCGATAGAATAACAGACTTCTCTTCCTTTTTAATTTAAAAACGAAAAAAAATGTGGGTTGTCATCCATAGATCATTCTGTTTCTATGGGAATTGTTTGCCTTCCTTGTTATCTGTGGTGCATGCCGCAGCTCACTAAATCTAAACCGAGATCTGTTTCTTGTGATCTCTACCCCCTCATTGCCTGGCACTAGGGACAACTTGCCTCAGTGACCTGGAGGCAATTACATTCCTGTAGTAAAGCATGTTAATCATTGTGTCTAGAAACTTGTAAACCCACTCAAGAATGATCAATAAATATGAAAACATGAGAGGTGTCTTTCCAGCACCACTCTTGAGCTGGTATGCCTTGAGTCCACTGGCTGGCCTATTCAGGTCTTCAATATCTCATCGCGTCGCTTCCTTTATCTGTGGGTCAGAGACGGGGAGGAGGCCCATACTAATCCACCCAGTAGTCCCTAACCCCTATATTTTATTATCCACTATCCCCACCTCTTCTACTTACTTTTCTGTCCTCAACCTCAAAGATTCATTCTTCACGATTCTCGTCCATCCCAACTCTCAAGACTTTTTTGCCTTTACATGGACTGATCCCATCACCCAAACCTCTGCTCTGTTAACCTGGACAGTCCTTCCTCAAGTATTCAGGGATAGTCCCCACCTCTTTGGACAAGCCTTGGCACAAGACCTCAAATTCCTTACTCTCTCAGGCTCTACTCTTCTTCAATATGTTGATGGTCTTCTCTATGCAGCCCCTCCTTACAAACCTCTCAGCAAAATACTATGCTCCTTCTCAACTTTCTCTCAAAACACAGGTATCAGTTCTCGCCTTTCAAAGTCCAACTTTCCACCTCTGACCTAACTTACTTAGGGGTTTTACTTACCCCCGGCCATAAAGCCATTACCTAAGTCAGAAAGAAACTCATTCAAAACTACCTGTTCCCCATACAAGAGATGAAATCTTCTTTCTAGGACTCGCTGGGTTTCTCCACTCATGGATTCCCAATTTCTCCCTCCTAGCTGCTCCCCTCCATTCAGCATCCCAAGGATCCACTTCAGAACCTCTCCTTACACCAGTAACTAAGCCATTTCATACACTTCAAGCAGCTCTTTTACAAGCCACTGATCTCCATCTCCCTGATATCACACATTCCTTCTTCCTGTTCATTTCAGAAAATCAAGGGGTTGCTCTGGGAGTCCTAGGCCACAGGTTAGAGCCCTCCTTTGTCTCTGTCACCTATCTTTCAAAACGGCTGGACCCCACCATTCAGGGATGGGCCCCCTGTCTGTGGACTCTTGCTGCAGCCACCATCCTCATCCAAGAATCAAAGCAGCTCACTTTTGGATCAACCACCACTGTTCTTTCCCCTCACAATCTTTCTGAGCTCCTCACCTACAAGGGCTTACAAACTCTTCCCCCTTGTAGGATTCTGTCACTTCAAGTCACTCTGATCGAGGATACTTCCATTAAATTTGAAGTCTGCCCTCCCCTCAATCCTTCTGCTCTTCTCCCATTTCCTACCAAATCAAGGGAAAAAATAGAATCTTCCCCTGCCTCTCATAGCTGCCTACAAATCCTAGATGAGTTACTACCCTGTCTTTCTCATATCCAGGAGGGAACTATCCCTCAGACTACACATACTTGGTTCACTGCTGGTAGTTCTTTTATCCATGAGGGCGTCGGTTGAGCCGGATATGCCATTGTCTCTCTTGATCAAACTATTGAGGCAAAACCCCTTCCCCCTAACACCACAAACCAACAGGCAAAATTAATTGCCCTCACCTGTGCTTTTACATTAGCACAGGGATCTTCACTTACCATCTACACTGATTCCAAATATGCTTTCCATATCTTACTCTCCCATGCAGCAATCTGGAAGGAAAGGGGACTCCTCAGTACCAAGGGCAGCTCCATTACCAATGCTAACTACATCATACGAATAATAGAGGCCTTATACCTACCAACTGCCATAGGCCTAGTACACTGCCACTCTCATCAATCAGCTCAATCTTCTATCACTCAGGTAAATAACAGAGCACACAAAGCAGCCAGACGGGCAGCAATGATTTCTATAATACTTGTTCTCACTTCTACACCTAATGACCCCTCTGCTGCTGACTCTAAATCACCTTCTACTAAAGCCATACTATCCTATCTACATAACCTATTTCATCTTAATCTCTAATCTTTATAACACTTTCTAAAAACCCACCTATCTCTCTCCTCTTCTGACATCACCTTTCTAAAAACACTTACCACCTCATGTGAAATCTGCCAAAAGGTCAATCCTGGTTCACCTTTTAGACCTCCCTCCTTTCCCACACATCAAACAAGGGGTCTCATTCCTGGTACCGACTGGCAGCTCGACTTCACTCATATGCCCTCAGTAAAATGCTACCGATACCTTCTAGTACTGGTAGACACATTTTTAAGTTGGGTTAAAGCCTTCCCTACAACTAACAGATGAGCTCAGACAGTCTCCACCATTGTGTTATCAGAGATCATCCCCCGTTTTGGAGTACCTACTTCCTTACAATCAGACAATGGCCCTGAATTTATCGACATAATTTAAACACGCAACCTTCTGACCCTGAGTCGGACGCGCTACCGTTGCGCCATGAAGCCTCCCATAGGTGCAAGTTTTCTTTACCTATCAATTAGATCTACGAGATTAATTTTCCCAACTCGGTGAAGATCACGTGGCTGTATGCAAAATGATGCCTGGCTGCCTCCTGAATCAAAACGCCGTCCAAACACTCTAATTCTGTCTCCGAATTGCTTGTCTTTTCACTTCCTATTCTATTTCATTCCTTATCTTACCTAGTTTTCTACATATATATCATAAAATGGACATTTTGGGGAGTTTTGTTGTTTTTTGTCTTTATACAAATATAGACATTCAGTTTAAGGTCGGTCGCTTCAGAGGGGTGTAGAGGTAGGGAGGTAGCTAAGAGTAACATTACAGGTTCTTCCTACTCTCCCTTCACCTAATCAGGGACGCTGACCAGGGTGAGTTTTTAAATTAATTTCCAAAGTTGATTGTAGATTCTAACTAGTGTTTCTGTGAGATGAATTCACATGAGGCCTGACCTGTTTCATTTGTGCCACACGCCATCTGTGAGATGACTGCGTCTTCATGCACCTGTTCCCTTTAGCGGACAAGGAAACATGATTGATTTCTTACTGCGAGAGTCCTCCAAAATCGGGTCACTGGATCTAACTCTGCCCCTGAAAAGAGCAAGTAGGTGAGTAACTCTGGCTGGTTAAAATGCCTGTCCAGGAAACTGGAGACCCCTTTCCCTTGTGGATGTCCTGTAAGACAAAACACACGGTTAAATATTGTAGCAGACTGCTATAGTAGATTTATCAAAGTCTGTTTTCCTCCTGGAAACACAATTATCTTAGTGCATTCTGGATGCTATAACAAAAATACTATAGACTAGTATTCTAAACAGCGAACATGTATTTCTCATGGTTCTGGAAGCTGGGAAGTCTAAGATCAAGACACTGGCAGAATTGGTAAGGCTGTGTCCTCATATGGTGGAAAGGGCCAGAGAGTGCTCTGCAGTCTCATTATAAGGACAATACCCCCATTTATGAGGACTCTACTTAATCACCTCCTAACAGCCCCACCTCTAAACACCATCACATTGTGGTTTAGGTTTCAACATCTGAATTTTGATGGGGACACAAGCATTCAGTATGAACTACATTTCTTAGCCTCTCTTACAATTAGGTATGGTTGTGTGGCTGAGATCCAGACAATGGCATGAGGGAAGAATTGAGGTAACTAATCAGTTTGCAACTTTGAAGTTGATCCAGAAAGCCTCCCATGCAGGTTCCTCTCTGTCTCATTCCCTTTCTGTCAGTCAAATGCTGAGGATCCAACAAAATCCCATGGCCCTAGACTCCAGAGCCATGTGATAGTCCCTTAGCAGCCTTGTGAAGACTAACCAGAAAATCTGCATTCATTGTTGCCTGAGAGAAAAACAGACATTTATTGAGTTGAAAAACATATTTGTGGGTTCTGTGTTATAGCAGCTCATATCACTAATATGTTTTATTGTCCCTTGCTTATTAATCTCCCATGTTTTATGCTTAAACTCTAAATCTCATAAATATAGCATTCTCATAATACTCCAAGTGATAAGGTGATAGAAATTATTAGCACATACATGCTACACATATGGAAGAAAATACATAAATTTCTCCAAACTTCTCAAAATTATTACCTCATAATAATTTATAATTATTTTGTAAGCTAATTTAGGATTCCTCTTGCATTTCACTTCCTCAGGCTGAGCAGAAATATATAAATGGGTAGTATTCTTCTGCAAATGTAATACACTAAAAATCCCATATTCATGTGGACTTCATTTTAGGTATGACCTTATTCTAGACCAACTTTCCAATTACTTCTCACTTGGATCAAAGCAAATACCTTTCTTAAGTGCCCCTTCATTTTCATATTAATTTTTCACTAAGTTACTTAGGCTCCAGGGCATTCCCAGTCAGTAGTATGCTAGCAAATGTTTAATAACCACTCCAGGGAAAAATACTATCCTGCTATGTGTTGTTTGCCAGTTCCCATGGTATAAATTCTCTCACCATAGCTGATTCAATCTGCAGTTGTGAAGTCACTGAAATCATTGAATGTTGAGCTGGGAAGGGATGTACACAATTGGGTTCCATCAGCTGGTGCAAGCTGGCTCCAGCCTACCACCAAGGTCTAGTCTCTCATTTTCTCAGCAGTAATGACAGTAAGAAGCAGTAATGACAAACCTCACGTATTTATTTAGCATTTGATATGTGCCAAAAACATTTCTCTGAACTTTCATATGCTGTAATATAACTATACTCAATTCTCACAATAATTCTATGAAAATGTGCAAAAAATCACCCCAGTGGCTGGAAGCTAAATGCTAGGACAATTGAATGAAATGTTTTACAGTATCAACAATAATCAGAACAGGCCACTCTGTTACTTATGATAAAATAAGTTGGAGGGAAGATCAGTCCATAACTATGGCTGAAACAAAAAGGAGATAAGGACACAGTGAAATCACAAAAATAACTAAACACCCTTTTTTTTTTCTCACCAATGTCATCTCCAGGCCCTCTTTAGTTCTCCTTCCTCCTATGTAAAAATTACTGAGCTATCCAGTCACTGAAAACCTAGCTCCGTGACAAATCCCAATCCAAACCTGATGCCTGATTACCTTACACTCTTTTTAGAATGAGTTTATTTCAAGTCCGTTTTAGCCAGAAGCCCCACAGTTCCTCTAGCATTCACTCTTCCTTGACGCAACTTAAATTAACCTAACTTTGTATACATATTAAAGGAGTTGTTGCAGGCAAAAAAAAACATTAAGAAATATTTACCCATGTTTTTATGCTTTTGCATCAGAAAACTGTTCTGCCTCATGCCCAGATGAAAAGGTTCTGGCATTGATATGAAGAGAAATAAATGCATTTTCAGTTTTCAAAATTCTTTTAAAAAATTCTTGTCAAAAACTGTAATTTGAAGATAAATTTTCAGGTCTCAAAATCCTGTCTTGGGTAACCAAAGCAAAGCCCTGCAGGATTTGGTGCCTAATGTTTATGCCATAAAACAATAATCCTAGAACAATGGTCCTGGGCCATTAACAATTGTGAAATCAATGCATTGTGTAGTGACCAATATTTTTTAAAAGGCTAATAGAACAGAATGGAACTATAAGAGTTTACAGTATATATAACTTTGTGTGTTCTGAGCTACAGTACAAAAATGTATTTCTTACTTTGGGTCACAGAAGAAAAAACAATTGAGATTACATTAAAACAAAGATGTAGGAAGACAGCTTTGGGAGTGCCTGAGACAGAACCACAGGGTGGAAGGGAAGCTCCCCAGATGTCTGTTTCCTCTAGGTGTGGATGTGACTGAGAATAGCATGGGTCCAGGGACCCCTTGCCAGGATGAGGAGGAAAGGAGCAGGGATCTGCATGGTTCCACTCTGAGAAACCAGGGCACACAGGTATAGAGACAGATGCCAGAGTGGGCAGAGGACAGTCGGGAGCAGGTGACTCTTCCCCATACCTAAATAAGACAAGAGTTCTTCTCTTCATCTCCAAACTGAGATAAAATTCTGAGAAACGGGGAGCACCCAAAATTAGTCGATAAAGCCCTGAATTGAGTAAGACCTAGGTATAACCTGATTTGGCTAAGATAAAAGTCCTGACATTAAGCAGAAAGAGGGCTGGGGAAACAAACCTCAGTTTATATACAAATAAATGTATGAATTTAACTCCTGAGTTTGTGGCCTACAGAGTTCAAACCTTTTCATGGGAATCTCCTAGCTCTATTATAAAATTCTTGCGGACAAAACACACGCTTTCAGTTCTTGCGACTAAACACAGTGCACAACCCTTGGCTTGCCTATTTATAGGCCCCTTCTTTTATATTGGTTGAGAGGTGGCTGCTGTTTCCCAGGCAAGAAGCGCATGCAGTCACAAGCAACGACCAATAGGGGGCAAGAAGCCTAAAGATTATCATTTGAAAAGCGATTGTTCAGAAGGAGGGGGAGAGGAAGAAGCGGAGAAGAGGACAGGAAGGGGAGTAGAGCAAAGGGAGGAGGGGAGAAAAGGAGAAGGGAGGAAAAGGAGGAGAAAACGGGGAGGGGAGGGGAAGAAGGAGGAAAGGGGGAGGGGAGGGGAAGGGCGGGAAAGGGGGAGGGAAAGGGAGAAGGAAGGAGGGGAAAGGAAAGGGAAGGCGGAGGAGGAGGGAAAGATAGGGGAGGAGGAGGGAGGGGAGAGAACAGAAGGGGGGCGTGGGATGAGGAGGAGGAAGAGAGGGGAGAAAAGGGAAGGAGGAGAAAGGTAGAATAGGAGGGCAGGAAGGAGTAATGAGATGTGGAAAGAGCAGGGGACGAGGAAAATAAGTTATTGAAGGGAAAAAGTACTTTTCTGTAACGCAGTGGTGAGTAATATTTGCAAAACCTTTTACAATGTGTTATAGATACTATTGCACTTTTTCTCTCAATACAGCTGTAAGTCTGGGTAAAGGAAATCCCGGGGCACAATACCTCTAAAACCTGAAATCAGTCAAAGGGAGAAATAAAGTTTAAAATAGGTTTATTGCTCACAAACTGCAGTCCTGGGCTGGCTCTCTTTCCTGCTTCAGCAGAAGCAAAACCAGCACCCTCCTCACCTCTTAGGTACAGATAAGCCCTTCCTTGCCCAGGTAATTATCCATTGATATGGAAATAAACTTCTCTCCTCCCCTGAGGAATGATGCAAATGCACTGAAGCCATACTTCTTTCCACCTCTGAACGCCTGTTGATACACAGATGTAATAAAGCCAGGCAAGATATTCTAGAAATGTTACAATTTTACCCACAACAGCATAGTTGGATGATTCCTACCCACATTTTATTTTCAACCTGAAATATTGTGGGTTTAGGAAAAAGCATTCTTTATACATGGCAAAATGAAGAGAAACATCTGGGTGAGGATGTCACGACTAATGAATCTTTCTCACGTGTTACAGTTTTATTAAATTCATTTCTGTAGTCATTCTGAATAACAGGTCACTGGAGGGTGCAATGCTCAGGTCAGAGCTCAGTCAGTGAGGCAAAAGAGCGACACTCAAACCTTAACAAAAGTCTGCCCTCAGAAAGTAGGCATGCTAGTGAGGAAGAGAGGAAAAAAATAACACATATGTCATGTCAGATGGCAACTTAAATGTTACGAAGAACAATTAGGCATGGAAAAGAAAGAGGGGCAGGGAGGAAGGAGTGGTTAGGAAGGGTTTTGAGCATTATCCTCATCTGTGAAATGGGGGAAAGAGGCCCCACCTCATAAGGGTCTGGCAAGGAAAAAATGAGTTATTATAGGCCTTTACAAGTCCTCCATAAATGTGAACAATACAAGAAATTGAGAGAGTGTATTGCTGTAATAAAAACATTTGGAGCTGTAATGTTTGAGGTATTGCATTAAATTTGTTTAGCTCCACAGGTCCAAACTATAAACAGAAGGTGAAAGGTACAGGGAGGCAAGTTTTGCTCTGTCGAAGAAAAAATTTTATTACAATCAGCCTTGTCCATTTTGCGAGGTATTCAGTCCCTATTTGGGAAATATTTAAACAGAGATCTGAGGGCTGCCAGTGAAGGATGTAGTTGAGAGGGTTTTTACATTACGTGGGCAACTAAATTAGCTG
The DNA here is from genome assembly GCF_040802235.1 of Manis javanica. Lineage (NCBI taxonomy): Eukaryota > Metazoa > Chordata > Mammalia > Pholidota > Manidae > Manis > Manis javanica. Next base: position 66,156,635 of record NC_133171.1, on the reverse strand, counting down.
AGTTTTATATCTTTCCAATTCTCAAACTTTATGATTCAACTAAATTTACTCATAAATTAATCTAACGTGTACTAAATGACACACATTCATTCAACAAATCCTTTTTGAATTCTTCAGCTAGTCATTTTTGGTGGTTAAGCATAGAGTTTACAGTATAATGGAAATACAACTGTTATGTTACATCATGCTCACAAACAGCAGGTGGCATTATAGTTCTGCATTACTTTCATAAAGTCAGAATGTTTTCCTTCATGGTTAGCTTGTGTTATCATATCTATAACCTGAATAATCGTCCGCCATTTTCTCTATTATCATGGAGATTCAGAGCAGCAATAACAGTTATGATTAGAAACTGTGGGATAAGACACCTGGCTTTAAATCCCAGCAACCTGTTCCTCTCTCTCGGTGACCTACAACAGTTTAGCATCCCAGCTCAGGTACCTTATCTGTAGAATAAGATCACTATTTCCTGTTAAAAAGTGATGTTTTAAGGATTACGGGTGATAATGAATGCATAAAAAACCCTAGCATAGTCTCTGTGAGAGTTAGCAAGTCATCAGTAGTTAATAAAACCAGTTTTCACTCCCACTCACACACACTATTGACTGTAACAAAAAATAAATGAAAAAAATCTTCCCTGACGACCCTGATTTGAACAAACCAATTGTAAAAATACATTTTAGAGACAATTGGGAAAATCTATACATGGCTAGGTTTAGACATTACAGTATTATTAATTTTAACTAGGCTTAATAACAGCATTGTGGGTATGTAAAAAAAAAGGCCTTATCCATTACAGATTGATCCCTATGGATGAAACTGCATGCCGTGTGGTGAGAAAAGTGAGGGCAGAGAGATAAAATCCTTTCCATCTGGCAAAATGTTAAAGTTGCCAAAGCTGGGAATGGGCACGTGATTCCTTCTTTATACTATTTTCTGTACTTTTTTGTCTGTTTGAAATTTCCATAATAAAAAGTTTTAAGAGAGAGAGGATTAAAGATGGTGGCATGAGAGGTGAGACAGAAGCTTCCTCCTAAAACTACATATAATATGAATATATAATTAATATGACTAATCTTGAAAAAGCAACAGGAAAAAGGGCTGTGCCAAACTGCATAAACCTGGAGAAAAGAATAAACCTCATGGAAGAGGATAACATACCAAAGCCATGGCCCAGATGGATCCAAGCCCTTCCCTCACACCAGCTCACCAGAGGGAGGAAGAGAAATGGAATGGGGAGGCAGTGGAGGTCTTGGACTGCTGAATACCTAACTCCAGATATCTGCTCTGGGAGCACAAACCTACATTTCATGGTGTGTTCATGGTACTCTTGTGATTAGGCGGTTGGAAAGCTAACACAGGCAGAATACCTGGAGAGGCTGAAATTCCAGCCACTTGTGGAAAGCAGGGATCTATATCCAGCTGCTCTGAGACAAAAGAAAGGAGGGCAGTCTGAAAGACTTCCTAAAAGCAAGAGGGCTGCTAAAGAGGCAAGGATTGCACAGAGCTTACTGCTCAGGAGAAAGGACAGGTAGACAAAATTGTCTGGGTGCACCTGCCTGGCAGGTTGGGAATTTTCTTGATCTTCAGGTGCTCCAGCTCCCTGGCTGGCTACACAGATCCAAAGATCCCCTGTGTGATACACAGCCTACTGTGCCTTTCTCCCGTCCAGTCCCACCTGGCTCACAAACTGGCAAACCCTATCCTGGCATTAGGCCAGACAGAGGGAAGCCCCATCTACAGCAACTACAAATGCAAAGCATAGAGGCTTATACCTGTGTGCTTGGCCCACTGGTTCAGGCAGTGGAGACAGGCATAGCAGCCTGGAAGCAGGAAACAGTTCTTTCCTCTGCCCAGGCACCAATACCACTCCCCTGTGACCCCAACATTGCTGCAGGGGCTGAGCAGCTCCACAGAGTAGAGCTTCTGGGCACTAGAGAGTACCATATGCAAATATGAAACACCACAGGAACCTGATTCAGAGTAAAATTATTACTACAACTCCTGAGAAAGATTTAATGACATCTATCTGATGAATCTTCCTGAAAGGGAGTTCAAAATAAAAATCATTAACATGCTCATGGAGGCATGGAAAAATATTCAAGAACTCAGGAATGAATTCTGTTCAGAGATCCAATCATTGAAGAGCACAATGGAGGGTATTAAAAGCAGATTAGACACAGTGGAGGAGACAATAAGTGAAATAGAAATTAGAGAAGAGGAATGCAAAGAAGCTGAGGCACAGAGAGAAAAAAGAATCTCTAAGAATGAAAGAATATTGAGAGAACTGTGTGACCAATCCGAATGGAACAATATTCACATTATAGAGGTACTGGAAGAAGAATAAGAGAGAGAAAGGGATAGAAAGTGTCTTGGAGGAGGTAGTTACTGAAAACTTCCCCAATCTGGGGAAGGAGATAGTCACTCAGGCAATGGAGGAGCACAGATCTCTCAACACAAGGAACCTAAGGAAGACAACACCAAGATATATAGTAATTAAAATAGCAATGATCAAGGTTAAGGACAGACTATTAAAAGCAGCCAGAGAGAGAAATAAGATCACATATAAAGGAAAGCCCATAGGCTATCTTTAGACTTCTCAGCAGAAACCTTACAGGCCAGAAGGGAGTGGCATGATGTATTTAATGCAATAAAGCAGAACGGCCTTAAAACAAGAATACTTTATCTGACAAGATTATAATTTAAATTTGAAGGAGGGATTAATCAATTTCCAGAAAAGCAAAAGCTGAATTTTCCTCCCACAAAATGGCTCTACAGTGTATTTTTGAGGAACTGCTATAGATGGAGGTATACCCAAGGTTTAATAGCTGTCACCAGTGGTGATAAAACCACAGTAAGGAAAGTAGAACAGTTAATTACTGAGCAAATGTGAAATTAAATAAACTATCCCCAAAGTCAATCAAGGGATAGACAAAAAGTACAGAATATGATGCTAACCCAATTTCACCCCCTAATAGAGTACAGAATATAGTGGATAGGTCAATAAAAGAGTTATTAATGATTTTGAGTAGAGGGTGTGTTTTTCGGATGTTTGTCATTGGATTCTCATAGTTTAATTACAGCGATGATTTTTCATGTCACAGGTCATGGTTTGAGTCCATGTGGGAATAATGACATATGTTGTGTTTATTTTAAGTATTATTTTTGTGGTTAGTTTTTTTGGGTTTTCTTCAAAACTGTCTCCAATTTATGGAGGTTTTAGTTTGGTTGTGGCAGGTGGAGTTTGCGGGAGTCCAGCTCCAGCCTAGGGGTGGGATGCCCGAAGGTGCAAGATGGAGTCGGCGTATGGAAAGACAGGACACGGAGTCAGAATGGAGGTGGTCTCTCGACAAAGTGCCAATGACAGCTTTATTTATACCATTTTGCACAAGGATATGATTATTTTTTATTATTTTGATGAGTAACTAGAATACACAGTTGGTTAATAAGTATAGGGGAGCTTTTTTCTTTCTTTTACTTTCTAATCTATTCATGGTTGGTCAAGCGTTAGACAGGTGATTGTTTTTCTGTTCTTTGACTAAAACTTTTCCCATTAACATGTACTCTAGTGTGTTTTATGTTTCTATGCAACACAGTTTCTAAGAAGTGCATGTGACTGTAGGAGCGTGCAGTATGTAGCAGCAACTATGGAGTCTTTCAGCTCAGGGTGAAATACAGGTCACCAACTGCCACAGTTAGCTAGGATTCTTTCCCACAAAAATATTCTTAGAGGCTTTAATAAATTTATAATCAATCTAAAATCATAAACTCATATCTTCACCTTATACCCCTTTATAGGGTACAGTAGGCAGCAAACTAAATTTCCCCTTCTTATCTACATATCTCTCTTCTGTGTGGATACCAAAATCTCCTTGACATATGCTGCACAGCTCTCTATGACTCTACTACTGCAGGGACTAAACAAGTTCTTACATGGTGAACAATGCAAGGGCATTCATATCATAGAAACTGTTTCTGTTTTAACTACAAACTTTAAACTATAAACAATCACGTCAAATGTATGATTCTTCATTTGGTTTTTATACTTTATATGTGAACTAATAAAATGTTAATGTAGTAAGTAAATGCAAGATATAGATAGAAAGCATGATTTAGAACTGTAAGAAGGCAGGTATAGATGATCAGGTTTGTGCTTACAGACCAGGTCTTAATCCAAGCTGAACAAGGGCAACAAAACATCCACAGGTGTAGAAGATTTCTCTCAAAACTGAGGGGTGTGAGGTTCTAAGCTTCACCTCTGTTGGCCCCCTTTTTTTCACCTGATGGCCCCCCTGCGACTGTGCCTGTCTTAGGTTGTTCCTCCCTTGAGGAATCTTACCCGTCTCTGGCTAACCAGCCATCTTACGGGGCTATACAGGGAGATGTAAAGCTGGTAAGTGAGAGAGAAGTAATATTCTTTGAAAAGGTTAGTTTTTCACTTTGCAGATTTATGCTCCATGGCTTCTATGCCCAGCACTTGTTTTGAGGTATCTTTACTTCCTGGAAAATTATGGTGCTTGGTAATTTCACGTATGAGGCACAAATTCTAGTAAAGGGCTGTGATTAGGAAAGAAGAAAAACAAACTATAGAAGTAGCAAATAGAAGAAAACATGAGATGATTAAGTGTCAACAGGGTTATTCTATTCAATATTCTTTCATAACTTGATTTCTAGAAAACTGTCCATCACTAGTTTCACTAGCATAAACAAGGGGGGCATTCTCAGTGGAAATGGGGTTGTCAATGTTTGACTAAGTAATAACAGGTTTCAGTACTTTATGCTAAGATCACCATTTGGCCCCTGCATTTTCTATTCTTCAGGAGCACTTTCCTGAAAAGCTTTTGGGAAGTTTATGTTCTCATCTTTTCCGTGCTGCTTAGCAAAGGTTAGCTTAGTCTTTGGCAACAATGCAAGTAAAAACAAAGCCAATAGTATAATGGAAAATAACAAAAACAAGGTGAGTAATAGAGGAAGCACAGCTTTGCTACACAGCTTGAGTAGCATGGCTCCCAGCAGGAGTTGGTTGTGGGATTGTAGTTAATTTTGGTGGGTCTTTTTTAAGTCTGATGTCTTTTTGATTTATCTTGGGGGGATGTTGGTTGTTTTTGGGTATACAGCGGCTATGGCTATTGAAGAGTACCCTGAGGTTTGGGTGTCGAATATAGTTGTGTTTGGTGCTTTTGTTGTTGGTGTGGTGATAGAATTAGTTTTAGTGCTTTATATATTAAAGGGTGAGGGATTGAGTATTGTTTTTTATTTTAGTAATCAGGGCGATTGGGTAACATATGATGTTGGGGGTTCTGAATTTTTTAGTGAGGAGATTGCAGGGATTGCTGCTCTTTATAGTTATGGTGTGAAAATTAGAGAAAGATTTATAGGGGAATACTGAATGGAATAACCCTGTCTGACACTTAATCCATCTTCTCATGTTTTCTTCTATTTGCTACTTCTACAACTTTTCTTCTTCCTTCCTAATTAGTCATTTACTAAAATTCATGCCTTATATGTGAAATTACCAAATACCATAATTTTTCAAGAAGTAAAGATACCTCAAGACAAGTGAGCCTGGAAGCCACAGGGCATAAATCTGAAAAGAAGTGAAAAACTAACCTTTTCAAAGAACATTACTTCTCTCTCACTTACCAGCTTTACATCTCCCTGTATGGCCCCAGAAGATGGCCGGTTAGCCAGAGACGGGTAAGATTCCTCAAGGGAGGAACAACCTAAGACAGGCAGAGTCGCAGGGAGGCCATCAGGTGAGAAATTGGGGACCAACAGAGGTGAGGCTTAGAACCTCACCACCCCCCAGTGTTGAGAGAAATTGTCTGCACCCATGGATGATTTGTTGCCCTTGTCTAGCTTGGATTAATACCTAGTCTAAAGGCACAGACCTGATCATCTACACTTGCCCTCTTACAGCACTAAATCATGCTATCTATATCTTGCATCTACCTACTACATCAACATTTTATTAGAAACATAAAGGAGAAAATGTGAGATTCACATATAAAGTATAAAAATCAAATGAATAATCATACATCATATTTGACTTGATTATTTATAGTTAAAGATTTGTAGTTAAAACAGAAACAGTTTCTATGATATGAATGCCCTTGCATTGTTCACCATGTAAGAACTTGTTTAGTCCCTGCAGTAGTGGAGTCATGGAGACTTGTGTATTATATATCAGGGAGATTTTGGTATCCACACAGAAGAAAGAGAAATGTAGATAAGAAGGGGAAATTTAGTTTGCTGCCTACTGTGCCCTATAAAGGGGTGTATGGTGAGGATATGAGTTTATGATTTTAGATTGATTATAAATTTATTAAAGCCTCTAAGAATATTTTTGTGGGAAGGAATCCTAGCTAACTGTGGCAGTTGGTGACCTGTATTTCACTCTGAGCTGATAGACTCCATAGTCACTGCTACATACTGCACGCTCCTACAGTCACATGCACTACTTAGAAACTGCTTTGCATAGAACCAAGAAACACAATAGAGTACATTTTGCTAGGAAAGTTTCAGTCAAGGAACAGAAAAAGATCACCTGTCTAACACTTGACCAACCATGAATAGATTAGAAAGAAAAAGAAAGAAAAAAGCTTGCCTATACCTATTAACCAACTGCCTATACCAATTAATAAACAGAACAATAAAAAATAATCATATCCTTGTGAAAAATGGTATAAATAAAGCTGTCATCGGCACTTTGTCGAGAGACCACCTCCATCTGACTCTGTATCCTGTCTGTGCACCAACTCCGTCTCATCCTTTTGGGCTTCACACACACACACACACACCCCGCGCTGGAGCTGGACTCCGGCACCTAACCTTTATGAGATTTTCTGACTGTAATAACTAAAAACCAAGCTTACTTAGAAACAAGTTAACTGTTAAGACCTGCCAAATGATGCAATCTCATTTTTCAAACTCATGTAACCATGCTATGTGTCAATTATCTGATTAATATCTGTATTTTATGTAATCTAAGAGTATATAATCAAGATGTTACTTTTCATTAAAGGCCAGGCTCAGCTTTTGCTAGTGTCTGTATCCTCACTCTTTTCATCAGTCGCTGATGCCGTTCATCCTTCAGGGACTCCTGGACTCGCTGGAGCTGGACTCCGGCAGAAAGCCACAGCCCTCTACTTTGGGGGCTGCCCATAACTGGAGCCATTGGTATACCAAGCATCTTCTGGCATAGGGGCTTTTCCCTCCTGATAAGTAGTATTGGCTACCCAGGGCTGAAAAGCAAGTTCTTCCTGCTTTCCACTGGTATAGGTCACTGGCGCAAATAAGCATTGAAGTTCTCCATTTAAGGGGCTAGTAGAGAGGGCGCTACACTGCTGTAAATATGTACCCCATTTGGCCAATATAGGTGTCTGTGCCATGCCACTCCATGGCCCTTGGGTCTGTCTCACACCCACACTGCAATGGGATAGTTGATTATTACCTTGGTTGGAGCTGTTCCAGCAATGAGCTCTGTAGCCAACAAAGTGTGGTACACAGAAGCCATTTGCTTCTCTATCAAGGTGTACCAGACCTCTGGTAATTTCCATAGTTGTGACCAGAATTCAATAGGTTGGTGCATCTGTTCAAGATGCTGCCAAAGACCCCATCCATAACAGTCGTTGGTTACATGAACATCTAGTTCACAGGGACTTGATGACTCCATTACATTCAAGGCCTCTACAGCCTTGACCTCCCTGTTGGCAGCAGTGAAAGCAGCTGCACATGTCTCATACCAGTCCCATCTGATCCCTTTTTGTACCAGCCGGTATAAGGACTTCAGAATTTTTACCAAGTGCAGGATAAACACTCTCCAGAAGCCCAAAACACCCAAAAACTCTTGCAATACTGCCACAGTGGTAGGGGTGGGGAATGCCTGGACCTTGTCTATAACTGCTTCAGAAACAACTGTAGTTTTACCTGACCAGCAACCCCCAAGAATTTCACAGACAAACTGGGTCCCTGAACCTTGGTGCTGTTCACAGCCCATCCTTTTTCCTGTAGAAGTTGCAACAGTCTAGGAACTGCCCCTTCTAAATCAGAAAGACAATCAGATATGAGCATAGTATCATTGGTATAGTAAGAATATTGCACTGTTTGCAGTTTCCTCCATGTAGACAAGTCCTGGGCTCCAAGTCCATGACAGAGAGTGGAACTGTGGAGATATCCCTGTGGAAGGGCAGTGAATGTCCACTGCTGGTATTCCCACATGAAGGCAAACTGCTCCTGACTTTTTTGTGCTATGTCAATAGAAAAGAAAGCATTAGCAAGGTCAACTACATAATGATATGTTCTGAGTTCATGGCTGAGTGTGTCCAAAATGTCTGCTATAGAGGGGACAGCAGTATGCAAAGGGGGTCTGACTTTATTCAGTTCCCTGTAGTTTATTGTCATATGCCAGGAGCCGCTGGCTTTCTCACTGGCCACACTGGGGAATTAAAAGGACTACAAGTGGGCTTCATGATGCCCACCCTCTCCAACTCCTGTAGAGATTCTCCATTTCCCTTTGCCCCAAGGCAATTTATACTGCTTAATATGTGTCACCATCCAAGGTATAGGCAAAGCTACAGGTGAGTGCTTAGCATGTCCCCTCAGAACTGCCTTTACCCTCAGTCTTGCTGGCTTGCTTGCTTCTTCAGGAGCAGAGGAGAGAGATGGCCTGGGACTGCAGTTTGTAAGCAATAAATGGGTGTTAAACTTTATTTCTCCCTTTGACTGATTTTGGCTCTTAGAGATGTTTTTCCCCAGGATTTCCTCTCCCCAGACTTACAGATGTAATCCTGTTGATGGCGGGGTTCTTGTTCACAGAGGCAAAGAATGAACTTTGCAAACACTCAGGGTAGGAGAGTCAGGGATAGGCTTTTATTTAGAAATAAAGTGAGAGGACAGAGCTCCTGGTTTACATCAGGAGGGGCAAAAGAGCCTGTGATGGTGTGTTGTCTAGGGGATTTATAGTTGGTTGCCGACTTTCAGGAATGTGGGTAAAGGGCTAGGTGTATCCTGCCCACAAGGTGGGCTGGGTTGTTGTCTGTTTGCTAGGGCTGTTTATAGTTGAGATACAGTGAAGTCCCGGGTTATGCTGCTATACTTTGCTTTATCTAGGGAACACTCCAACATTCCAGGCCAAGTTGCTCCTGGTCTTTTGAGCTTTAACTGATCTCACTGAAGATGCCTATATTCCTAGTCTGGTATCTTTACCCTAGAGAATTAGTGTCACTGTGACTCTGCATAATGTTTAACACAGAGTTTCAATAGGGACTTCTTTGCACATTGTTACATTGTTCTGACTGTAAAATCTATAGCCTTTTTCTAGTGACCCTCACCCTACTCTGACTATACCCATGGTCCCCTTCTCACCGTGAGATGTTTTGTTTTTGTTTTGAGACATGACTGCAATAGAAACTTACCTAATACACGTATAGCCAACACAGAGTAAATGCTATTACCATTATTTATTTTTTAATAATAATATATATTTTTTAATGATAATGGCAACTCCTTGTCATTGATTAGTTGGGGGGCTATTTTGGCTAAATCTGAGATTCCCCATTTTGTGGCTCTGAGCAGCTTAACCATCTTGCTGAGCATTAAAGTGAAGGAACATGAGGGCAATGGGTTCTTGCTCACCTCACCAAAGGAAAAGTGTTGAAAACAGGCTTAACCCCAGGGTATGATAAAGGAAAATCCCAGGGATGAGAAGATTCCCTCCACCTGAAAATGTTTCCAGCCTGCTTACCATTGTCTATTTAATGAGTGAGATAACCTTTTTTTCCACAACCAGAAATGTAAAAGAACTAAAGCAAATAAATGAGTTTTGAAGTAGATAGTGATGATAATTTTACTTTCTTCCTCTTTTTTTCAACCAATGGTTTGGCCACCTACCCTGGTTTTTTGTCCACTAACTTCATTTCTTCAAGTATGCAAATGTAAAATAGATAATCACCTTGCCTTGCAGAAGCTTGTCTGATTAGGGATAGGGTTCAAAAGTCAGCAGGCCTTGGGCATTTGAAACTGAGTACCAAAAGGAGACTGCATATCCTGAAGTCAAACTTCTCAAATTCCACAAATTGGCCTCAGGTACAGTCTATTTCTGAAACAAACACAAATAGGGTTTAAAGGTATGTGCTTCACTTGGTGCATGGATAAGTCTTCACAGGTGCTCTGACTCTTGTCAGTTAGAAATTGTGATTCCCTGAAACTGAGACTAACATTTCTGGAGAGCATCTCTCTTTTGCCTGAAAACAAAATAAATCAGCAGAGATTGTGTGACATTTATTTGCTATTCCTAGTATAGATAATCCAAAAATGGGACTTGCTCATTTTGTCTGGTCTGATTGTAAGATAAATTATAGCCGAAATAAGCAGGCGAAGAGAGGCAACAAAGAGCCAGGTAGTTTATTTGAATGTGAACACCTGGGCGAGATTTCTCCAGTCTACAGAAATAGAGGCTGGAGGATTCACCCACGTAAGCAGACAGGCAGCAAGTTTTTAAAGAAGGCAGAGGGAGGCAGAGCTTAGATTTACAGCAGTGCGAGGATTGGCTAACGTAAGGCACATTTTTCAGGTTGGGAGGGGGCAGCAGCTGGGAACTTGACATGTCATCAGGGTCCCACATGTTTGCTCCTCCCACCAGCGCTCTCAGAATTACATTTCAGCCTTTTGGTTATAATGGGCGCCTACTCAATCTGGCTACTTCTGGCTGAGGAGGGGTGACGTTGGGGGGTTTAAGGCTGGTTGATGGCTGGAGGCTCAGTTGGGAGGGGCGAGTACTCGCACAGCAACAGTTGATTAATTTTTATGTGTGAAATTTCTGCTATGCGCTGTTGAAGGAACTTGAAAACACATGGGGTGATTAAGAGTAAACTACAAACTGTTATTAAGGGGCCTAGCAGAGGCATTAATCAGGCCATTATGGGAGACTGAAGCCACCTATAAGGGCCGCCTTCAGGTACTCGTGTTCTGTGGAGGTCTTTTTGTAATTCTTGCAGTTTTTTTACTCTTTGCTCTACGACCCCAGACTCATTGATATGGTAGCAGCATTCTTGCAAGAAAATACAGATTCTGCCCTTTTCTGCAGTAAGCAGATCTAGGCTCGCTGATTTTGAAGGGTGATGACCTGGGCAAGGGAAGTAAGTTGTCGCTGGAGGGAAATAAGGGAGGTTGAGGTTTTTCCTAAGGTTAGGCTCACTCTATCGTCTAATGCTGCCAATTGACATGTTAGACTTTGAGAGCTCAGTAAGCTATGGCTTAACGCTCCTGCCCCTGTGGCGGCCGCGGACACTGCAGTAACTAGACTCACTCCCACCAGTACTGGTAGAAAAACTGCCCTCTTCTGTCTAGTGTTTTGATATATAGACCATTCGTCTAGTGCCTGTCTTACCTCAGGTTTGCTGTACAAAGTTAGTTGAGGCACTAACATTACTGAAAAGCAGGGTCCTGCTGTGGTGCTGTTGATGCACTGGGTAAGCGTGTTGTTGCACCAGAAGAATCCGTCTCCTTGAAGGGAAATTGGGAGTGTCTACAGTCACCCGTCGCCGGCATTGGCTTCTCATTGGCCATTCTGAGATAGTAGAATGCTGAGTCAGGTAGCAGGTTAGAAGGGACGGTGGCTTTTCTTGCCGTTTTCTCGTAACTCCGGGCTTATGCTGAGCTTTGGGCTGAAGGCTTGTTTTCTACATCGGTACTTTGCTTAAAGGGAGGCCGCAGTCTTTTTTAGAGTTTACTGGTTGAGCCTGGAAAAAACTAATGGGAACTGAAGCCACTGGGGGGCGTTGCAGGGAGGCGCAGAGGAAACAATTAGACACATTGCTGAGGATATGTGAAGCATTAAGAAACTGCACTGTTTCTCTAATGACTCTGGCCCAGGAAAGTTGTGTTTCTGCTGGTCGTAGAGAGTGGGGGTAGGGGGTCTGACTGGATCCTCTGTTTTAGTGCCTGTTCTGTTTTTAAAATATTACTTGATACCCGTGCCTGGGTGTTTAAGACTTCTGTCAGAGTGGGGTTTACAGTGGTCCATACTCTTTTGATGTTGATTGTGCCCCATGGAAAGGCTTGACCACTTTCGTACAGCTTGCCCCGTACTCCTTTTTCCGCGTTGGTCCCATGGGTCACTAATGGTACTGTATAGCCTATCTTGTATCTTGGTAAACATTTTGTCATTGGTTCCCCTTGTCGTGTCTCCTACTGTATGGACTTTACATTTGTTTGCTTCAGGATGATGTCCTCCATACATGTCGGACTGGAATGTACATGTACTAGAGGTCTGGTCATAAGGGAAGCATAGCGTTGGGTTTGAGAAGGTATTTAAGATGTCTGTGTATATCGGTATTTGAACTGGTGCCTGACAACCCACACACAGGCAGTTTTGAGTGCCTACTTCTCAGGCCTCAATTCCATGAGGAAGGGTTAGGTTAAGCCTGAATTTCCATGCTGAATAGCTCTGCCTGGAGACTATAGGGTCATCTATTTGGCTGTACTTGACATGACTAACCCGTAGCTTAAGAGGACCCACCTCACAAGACACCCACTCATCATGTCTGGGTACCCATTTGAGCCTAGAAAGGTGATACCAGGAGGAGTGCCCGTGTAGTTTGGCTGCTGAGGGTATAGTGAGGATTACTGTATAAGGCCCTGTCCAGCAGGGTTGGAGAGATTTTGGCTGGAGTTCTCTTAGGAGCACTTCATCTCCTGGCTGAAGGATCGCTACATCTCCTTGGTTGCTGGATGACGTAGGTTGGGGTAGGAGCTGGTCTGTGTGTTCCCTAAGAAGATGCCTCAACAGTGTAAAGTAAGGAAGGTAGGAGGCCAAAGGAGGAGAGGTAGTGGGCAGGCCTGTGTTTAATAAGAAGGGCCTGCCATACATCAGCTCAAATGCACTTAGTCCTGCTGGTCCCCGGGGGGCAGCACGTAGCTGAGCGAGAGCGATGAGGAGAAGATCAGGCCACGAGAGCTTTACCTCTAGAGACAGCTTAGTTAGTTGGTCTTTTAAGAGACCGTTAGCTCTTTTGACCTTACCTAACGATTGGGGGTGGTAGGGTATATGGAGGTTCCAGGTGATATTGAGAGCCTTGGCTGGTATAGCTGGGTGACTCAAGAGACGAAAGCAGGCCCATTGTCTGACTGTAGCGAGGCAGGCAGGCCAAAACGGGGGATGATATGCCGAAGCTGTCTCTTGGTTGGTGGGGAAGGCTTCAATCCATCCTGAAAAGGTACCAACCAGAACTAATAAATACCTGAGTTTTAGGCATGTGGGTGAAACCGACCTGCCAGTCCTGTCTGGGGATGGTTCCTCTCATCTGGTGGAGGGCCATCTGGATTTTCAGAGCACTTTGAGATGAGATGTGATGATAAGTAGTGCAGCCTTGGTGTACCTCATCTATGACCTTGCGGAGACCATAAGGGGCAAATATGGGAGAGAGAAACTGGTGCATGGCTTCTGGAACAATGTGTAAAAACTGATGAATTTTGGATATGACATCCCTGCCTTGGGCTTGGGGGAGGGCAATTCGTCCCCCGAGATATATCCATCCCTGATCCCCTAACACTCCCCATTGATGTAGGAGCAGTTGTCGTTCATCATCGGGGTATTGGGGCAATAGAGAGGGGGAAAGAAATAACACAGAGGGTGGGGTAGACCCGGATGTTAACTGTCAGGCCATGGTGTCTGCCAACGCTTTACCTCTGGTTACTGGATCATTTCCAGTTTGATGTCCTTTACAATGCATGATGGCCACCTTCTTTGGGTCCTGTAGGGCTTGTACCAGGCGGCTGATAGCCCTGCCATTGATGATTGGGTTTCCCTTGGTGGTGAGGAAGCCCCTTTCCTTCCAAATTGCTGCATGAGTGTGTGTAATCAAGAAGGCATATTTAGAGTCAGTATAAATTGTGGCTCTCTTCCCGGCTGCCAGCTGTAACACTCGGGTAAGAGCTGCTAGTTCAGCTTTCTGGGAGGTGGTCCCAGATGGGAGTAGGTTTGCTTCTATCACTTGCGACAGAGTTACCACTGCATAGGCTGCCTTTCATACCCCATCACTCCCCTTCACTGAGCTTCCGTCTACGAAAAAGGTCAAGTCAGGGTTTTCAAGGGGCATGTCTTGTAGGCCCTCTTTAGGTTTTCTAAGAACTTCTACAATCTCTACACAGGAATGAGTGGGCTGATCTGCCTGATCACTGACGGGAAGCAAGGAGGCTAGGTTAAGGGGTGGAGAGACTTGTAGGGTTACCTGTGGATGTTCAATAAACAGGAGGTGGAATTCTTGTACTCTTGAAGGACTCAAGGAGGCCAGGGATTTATGACTCAAAAGATCTTGTAACCAGTGTGGGGAATACACAGTAATGGGCTGTTGGAACGTTAATTTCAGGGCTTCTAGGGCCAGACTTCCTGCAGCTGCCAGGGCTCGGAGGCAAGGCTGCCACCCTCTGGCGGTGGCATCCAACTGTTTGGAGAGAAATGCAATGGGATGGCACCCCGGCCCCACTGGCTGTACCAGCACTCTGGTGGCCACTCTTGCCCTTTCTGCTGTATATAGGGTAAAGGGCTTGGTTAGGTTGGGAAGCATCAACGGGGGGGATGAGAGTAACGCATCCCGCAACTGATTGAAAGCAGAAGCTACTTCAGTGGGTGAAGTTAGTGGCCCAGTAGGAGTCTCTGTAGCAGCTGCATAGAGCGGTCTGGCCAGAAGGGCAAAGTTAGGCACCCAGTGTCTGAAAAACCCTACTAATCCTAGAAAGGATAGTATCTCAGCTCCTGAAGTAGGTGGCAGGAGAGCTGTAATCACAACCACTTGGTCTGCCATCAGGGCTTTAGTGGTGGGAGTTAGAGTCAGCCCAAGGTATGTAACTTGAGGTAGAGACAGCTGTGCTTTGGCCAGGGATACTCTGTACCCTAGGTCTGCCAGGAAATTGAGAAGGGATGTGGTGTCTAGGACCGAGGCCTCCTTTGAGGGGCTGCAAAGTAAAAGATCATCCACATATTGGAGGAGAGTACTCTTGCCTGTTGAATGTCATGAGTGGTCCTGTCCAAAAAGATGGGGGCTATCTCTAAAATCTTGAGGTAGAACAGTCCAGGTCAGTTGTCTAGACTGACAGGTATCAGGGTCTTCCCACGTGAAGGCAAATAGCGGCTGCGATTCTGAGTGGAGGGGTATAGTGAAAAAGGCATCTTTAAGGTCTAGTACAGTAAAATGAGAGGTACTGGGTGGGACCTGAGATAGAAGAGTGTATGGGTTAGGCACTACTGGGTGTAGAGGTATAACAGCCTCGTTAATTATTCAGAGGTCTTGAACGAGGTGGTACGCTCCAGAAGGCTTTTTTACTGGCAAGATGGAAGTATTGCATGGAGAGTTAGTCAGTACTAAAAGCCCTTACGAGAGTAGATGATTAACAATAGGCTGTAGTCCCTTTCGGTGAACCTGCAAAATAGGAAATTGAGGCCGAGAAGGGAAGTGGGATGGGTCTTTAAGGTGTATTAAAACTGGGGTGTGGTGGGTTGCCACCACGGGGGTGGAGATGTCCCATATAACTGAATTGACAGCAGTCCAGGGAGTTGGGAGACTTAGGTCTCTGTCATCTAACTCTCCTTCACTGACTAAAGCAATGAGAGAGTTTCTGGCATTTTGTAATCATTTAAAAGGTGGGAGGGAAATAGAGGTTCCTAACTTATAGAGCAAATCTCGGCCTAACAGAGGGGTATGACAGGAAGGCATGACTAGAAAGGAATGAGTAAACGGGATGCTTTGAAAGGTGCAGGCTACTGGGCCTGTCTCTAAAGGCTTGGAGGAGGTTCCCATGACTCCAACTACGGAGACGTTGGCAGGGTATAAAGGCCCTTTAAAGGAGGGGAGAACAGAGTAGGTAGCCCCCATGTCCACCAAGAAAGAGATGGACTTACCTGCTACCCACAGCTCAGCCCTGGGCTCGGTGAGGGTGATCAAGGTGTCTGAGTCCAGGCATCTTCAATCTTCAAGGATATCCAGCAGGTCTGAAGGGTAGTTCTTCGAGGGCATCTGCCCCCCGTGGAACTCTGCCCCCGGGGGAGTACCACTCTCTAGAGGACAGTCTACTTTCCAATGACCTCACTTACTACAGCTGGGGCGTGATTTGGTCGGTTTGCATGGGTTGGGGCACTTCTGTGCCCAGTGCCCTTCTTCACCGCACCGAAAGCAAGGGCTTTCAAGTCAATCTTCAGGGACACCCCAACGATCCCTATGAGCTGGCAGCAGAGCAGCTATTATGGCACGAGTTTGTTCTGCCATTTGGGCAGCTGACTTCTTCTCGCTCGTCCTCTCAGGCATGAAAAACTTTAAATGCCGTATCTATTAGGTCTCCTAGAGGGGTTTGGGGACCAGCCTTTTTAAGCTTGCGCCTGATGTCAGGAGCTGACTGAGTTATAAAATGCATGGCTAGGAGAGAGGAACCTAACGCTGAGGCCGGGTCAATCTTAGTGAAAGCTCCTAGAGTTTCTTTGAGGTGCTTGAGGAATTCTGATGGGTTTTCATCAGGTTTCTGGGTAATTTCTCTAAGCTTATCATAATTGATAGCTTTTTGGGCAGTAGAGTTCATACCTGCCAATAAGTAGTGAACCATGCGATCCCAGCAAGCTTCACCCTCGGGAGAATTATAATCCCATAGGGGTTCTTGTAGAGGAATAGCTTCTCTGCCCCTAGGTTCCTGTTCATCTATGGCATGGGCCTCATTGGCACAGTGCTGTGCCGCTGATGTGACACGGTCATATTCCTCCGGGCTTAGAGTGGATTGGAGGACTACATGTACATTGTGCCAGGTGAGCTTGTAAGCTCGAGTAAGATATTTAAAATGTTTAGCAAACATTACGGGGTTGGAGGAAAAGGATCCCAGTCGCTGTTCCACTTGGGACAAGTCAGCCAGGGAAAAGGGAACATGAACTTGCACCACTCCTTTAGCTCCTGCTACCTCTCTTAGAGGAGCTACCACGTGAGCTTGAGACCACTGTGGCTTAGAGCAAGTTACAGGAGGGCTAGACCATTTGAGCGCCAGCTGCGGTGAGTAAGACGGTGGTGGATTTGAAGGAGGGGACGGAGGAGGCAACTCTGGTAGTGGGGGATACAACCTGGGAATCGGTGCAGAACTTGAAGGCAGAGGATTAGGATATGGGGGAGTTTTATCTGAAGTGGAGTCAGTACCTGTGGAGTAAAATGGTGGGCAGACTGGAAGAGAAGGGTAACAAGGTGGAGGAGAGACTGGGAGAGAAAGGGAACAAGATGGAGGAGAGGCCGGAAGAGAAGGAGAGCAAGGTGGAGGAGAGACTGGGAGAGAAGGAGAACAAGATGGAGGACATGAACAATGAGGAAGGGAGCTGGCACGGTGGGCCTGGAGGAGGGGGAATGGGGGTAGCCGAGATCCTCCACCGAGTCCATCAGAGAAGAGCCTCCCTAGTAGTAGGAGTGGTAGAGCTCAGCGGTCCTTGGCGGAGGCCTGGGCCAACAAAACTTGGGAAGGAGAACACTTAACATATAGATCAGGACGGGTGCACAAAGTCCAAAAGGCCTGCACATATGGGATTTCACTCCACTTTCTGCCCTGGTGGCAATAATTAGTTAAGTCAGTGAGGAGGCCAAAATCAAAAGTTCCCTCAGGGGGCCAGCAAGATTGATTGTCCAAGGGATACTGAGGCCGGGCCTGAGAGCAAAGGAAGACTAACTTCTGTTTGTGAATTTCCCGGAACAAATATAGAGTAGCCAGATTAGAAATGAGACACTGCAGTGGGGTCTGAGCCTCTGCTTTGGAGGACTGGTTCCCCATGTCTGCACCCACTTCCCAAAAAAATCCCGCTGAGAGGCACGACCAGTGTCCCAATCGCACCAAGTCAGGGGAGACGGCCTGGGAGCCTGGGTGAGGGACATCTCCCCCAACTCAGGGCCAGGGGCGAGTATCACGGATACTCGCAACGGATGGGCTGAATGCCCAGCCCTGGACGTAGCTACGATTTTGGACAGACCAGGTGAAACGGAGTTAGGAAGGGAAGCAGACCGGGGGAAACTGAGGGACTCACCAGAAAATAGTCCACGCAGCGGAGAGCAGCCTGAGGTCCCGGGTTGGGGAAGGAGGGGGCGGGGCCGCCAGTAGCCGGTCAGGGCCCCACGCTGACATCCTTCCCAGGATTTGGCGCCAAATGTAAGATAAATTCTAGCCGAAATAAGCAGGCAAAGAGAGGCAACAAAGGGCCAGGTAGTTTATTTGAATGCGAACAACCAGGCGAGATTTCTCCAGTCTATAGTAATAGAGGCTGGAGAATTCACACACATAAGCAGACAGGCAGCAAGTTTTTAAAGAAGGCATGGGGAGGCAGAGCTTAGATTTACAGCGGTGTGAGGATTGGCTAACGTAAGGCACATTTTTCAGGTTGGGAGGGGGCAACAGCTGGAGACTTTGACACATCATCAGGGTCCGATGTGGGAGAGGGCAACAGCCGGGAACTTGACACGTCATCAGGGTCCGACGTGCTTGCTCCTCCCATCAGTGCTCTCAGCCTTTCACTGATAACAGCTTTTCCCATGGAGACCAAGAAACCTAACTGTACACTAAAACTCATATATTCTTTTCTTCATAACATAAAGTTGTAAGTCTGGGGAAAGGAAATCCTGGGGCAAAATATCTCTAAAGTCAATGTGGGTAAAATTGTAACATTTCCAGAATATCTCACCTGGCTTTAGTACATCTGCGTATCAATAGGCATTCATAGGTCAAAAGAAGTATGGGTTTAGTGCATTTGCATCATTCCTCAGGGGTAGAGAGAAGTTCATCTCTAATCCAATGGATAATTACGGGGGCAAGGAGGACTTATCTGTACCCGAGAGGTGAGGGGAGGGCCGGTTTGCTGCTGCTGGAGCAGAAGACAGAGATGGGCTGGACTGCAGTTTTGTAAGCAGTAAATGGGTTTTAAACTTTATTCTCTCTTTGACTGATTTTGGTTTTTAAAGGTATTTTACCCCCGGATTTCCTCTCCTCGAACTTACATCTGGTGGTAGTTGACAAGATTCCTCTGAACCCGAAATCTGTCATAATAGGTGCGACCTCTCAGACGGCCACCTCTAGAATTGATGGGGTGAACTGGTGCTCATCCCAAGGAAAGTGTGTCTGCACTCGTGTGGTAGTGAAGGCACAACCACCACTGTGGGCCATGCCAACCCCGGCCCATATCCCGAGCCTAAGGCTACTATGTCTGCCATTGCTGCTGCTCCTGCTGCCAGCTGGAGCGTGGTCACAACTGTGGAAAGGAGCAGAGGTCCAGGTCACCTT
Source organism: Manis javanica (assembly GCF_040802235.1). NCBI lineage: Eukaryota > Metazoa > Chordata > Mammalia > Pholidota > Manidae > Manis > Manis javanica. The sequence continues at coordinate 66,137,351 of NC_133171.1, read as the reverse complement.
GATAGAGAAGCAACTGGCTGCTGTGTACCATGCCTTGCTGGCTATGAAGCCCATTGCCGGAAAACCTCCAGCCAAGGTAATAACCACCTATCCCATCATGGGGTGGGTGAGAGACTGGACACAAAGGCTATGGAGTGGTGTGGCACAGACATCTACAGTATATCATGTGACTGGCCATTTGCTTTTGGCATCCCCAGGGAATGATGAAGCAGATGCATTGGCCCAGGTGTGCTGGTTAGAAGGAAAGCCTGCCTCTGATGTGCCCCAATAGCTACATCAGCGTTTGGTGCAAGTGGGGCAGAAGACAATGTGGGCTGTATCCCATCAGTGGGGCTTGCCATTGACCTTTGAAGAAGTCAGCTGAGACTGGAAGGAGTACCCTGCATGTTGTGCCAGCCATCCAGTTGGCATGATACCATGTCAGTAGCCACAGGGTCAATCCGGATAGATGGTCCAGCTGTCAGTGCAGACAACTATCGGGGAAAGCTCCTGGGTGATCACGAGCCATACTGTGCACAACTCGGTCCATTGACTGTTCTTCCCCTCTCCATCCTCCATCTGTATTGTTTCAGTCTTAGGATGGAAAGCCACAGCCCTCCACTTCAGGGGCTGACCACAACTAGAGCCATCTGGGTACCAAGCATCTTCATGTATAGGGGCTTTTCCCTCTTGATAAGGAGTATTGGCTATCAAGGGCTGAAAAGCAAGTTCTTCCTGCTTTCCACTGCTATAGGTCACTGGCCCCAATTAGGTTAGAGTTCTCCACTTAAGGGCTAGCAGAGAGGGTGCTACCCTGCTGTAAATATGTGCCCCATTTGGCCAGTGTAGGTGCCTGTGCCACACCACTCTACGGCCTTTGGGTCCAGTCTCACACCCACACCATGATGGGATAGGTGTTTATTACCTTGGTTGGATCTGTTCTGGTGATGGGCTCCATAGACAGCAAGGTGTGGTACACAGCAGCCAGTTGCTTCTCTATCAAGGTATACCAGATGTCTGCTCCTTTCCATACTTATGACCAGAATTCAATAGGTTGGCGTGTCCATTCAAGCCGCTGCTAAAGACCCCCATCCATAATCATCTTCGATTACAGGAACATCTAGTTCACAGGGCCTTGATGACTCCATTACACTCAAGAACTCTATGGCCTTGACTGCCCACTTGGTAGGAGTAAAAGCAGCTGCACATGCCTCATCCCAGTCCCACCTTCTGCCCTTTTGTACAAACTGCTATAAGGGCTTCAGAATTTGTGCCAAGTGTAGGATAAACACTCTCCACTAGCCCAAAAGACCCA